>NW_027412681.1:0-740833 GCF_025532065.1 Leptinotarsa decemlineata | reverse complement strand
AGCGATATTCTAGACAAGAGAACAGGTCAGTAGTTGACTTTTTGTCTAGGCGATATGTTAAGTTAGGTTATGTTTCGTAGTGTCTTGTTTATTGATTTTTGGTTTAAAGGTACTTGGCGTGTGTTACAAGCTGTTGTTCGATACGGTTTCGCGGCTCGGTAAATAATAAATTGAGCCTTTGCATGAGAAGCATATTATAAAGGACGATACTAGCTTTGCCGACATCATATTTATGGTTAGGATTTGAGCAGGGTTGGGTTACTGGTGATCAGTTACGAAAAATTCGAGATTATCTACTTACAAATCATCTACTGCTCTAGAAAAGTTCAAATGAATGGCTGAAAAGTTTTGAAAAATTCAATCTCCTTTAGGTGAAGAACTTTTCAGAGTAATTAACTAGTTCAGCCTTTAGATATCAAGCTATGGTCCATTTCCTCAAGCAGCAGAGTATCAAATCATTTTCAAGTGGCTGGTGGCTGAAAAATGTTATATTTATTTTTAATACTCAATGTTTTTATACAAGAAATCTCAAAATATTCTAATATTTGTATGTATGCGGTAACAAAAATATGGAATACTTACATTAATAACACAGATCTGCGATGAAAACATTGTAGGATATTTAACTAGTGATTTTAATAGTAGTTTGTGCAGATTACGGAAAAAATAGTAAAAAAATCACCTATAGATAAGTCACAAATTTCACCTGAATTTTTTTTATCAAATGGGTTTTTAGGTTCGGTGGTCCTTCGAACGTCATCCGGGGTTATCGGGTTGCGTAGTTCATTGAGCTCAGGCTGTCGAAGCTCTCTGTTGAAAGCTTCGAACTGCGCTAGGGCGGGAGTGTCTAAGTTGAGTAGCTGCGGGTGTTCATAGATATCCTTCCAGAAGGATTCCACCTGATCAGCAGTGGGCGGATTATCCATAACACGTAAAATAAGCGAGAAGGTTTCTCGTGGAACCTAAGGTTTTCCGCGATACTTCTCGCTCGCCTCACTAGTGACTTCTCAGCAGCCACTAGCATTCGTATCCTATCAAGGCAGTGCTGTTTGGTGGTCAACAGCACGCCTTGGCTTAAAGTATGATGGATACGACGTAGATTGGCGGCTATTCGCCGCACTGCGGGCGTGAAAGGCCTATTGGCCGCCCTGTAGTCCATCACACATTGGATACGAGACGCGTGTTGTCTCGCCGACGTGATCTTAGCCTCCATCTTGTGTACACGCCGTTCAATCTTCCGAACCGCAAGGCCGGGATTTCTTCCTTCCGATTCGGAAAGCGATTGGACGACGTTATACACGGCGGTGTTGATTTGCCAGATGTCAGCCTCTTCTGTAAGAACACTATGAACCTCCGCATCCAAACGAGCCAGTTCTTGTGGCTTCAGGGGCCTAATCCTGTGGAGCGCCCTGCGTGTTCTGATTGTCGTCTCCATTGGTGGTATGATGCGAGTCTCCAATCCAGCCGTGCCAACGGGTGGTAGAACTGTCACTCTACCACTTCGTTAGCAGGCTGGGGAGGAGCTATATAGCCCTGCTGCCGAAGATAGGATACGTAATCCCTAAGATTTTGGGCTGACAAAGCGGCATGCTCCGGATGTGTTTCACATCACAGAGCATGCAATCTCGCCATGTACCCTCTTCGCGCGGGCTCGCTACTCTCGTAGCAATGCATAAGGCTATCTCTCAGCTCATGCGTCCACTCAAAGCGTCCGTTGTCGTTGCCAGGGTTGTCGTCGGTAGTCAAATCATCGTTATTGCCCCCCCCCCCCACCTTGCCTCTGACCCCTCCGAGCGGGTCTATTGTGGAGGCCTTTCCCTCGACTATTGGGAACCAAGTGTTGGGTCCACCAGGTGGTTAGCCCTGTGGACTCACGGCCGGCACCGGAGGGAGTATAGAGTTCTCCTTCCCGGGTGCACCTAGGCTGCTGGTTAGGCCAAGGGTGTTAGTGGTCATCCCTGCTAATCATTATTATTATCATTTATTTTTTTACCGTAGTGTGCGCTGGTCAGGCCCTATCCCCCGAAGCCCCGATACATTGTGGGATAAGTGATCATTGGATCCGAGAATCATGTGCACTGAGCTAGCTAGAATGACAGCCTCCTGCATCTGTGCGGCTAAGATTTCTGCCTTAGTGCGGCAAGCCGGTATGATTTTAAGATTCGAGAGTAGAGTGGACATCTTTCCACCAAGGACTCAAATAATCAGAACAACCATCTTGACAAAGTGATCTGGATAGAGTCTGCGAAGTTCAGAGAGAAAATCTCGATATTTTATCCGTTTTTCCTCCTCTTTTTGGACGATATTCGTCTCGCCAGGAGCTGAAAACTCCACGACAAACATCGTTTTGCTCTGGTGGTCGAGAAGGATTACATCAGGCCTATTAGCTTGTATGAGCCTGAGGGTGGGGAACGAATAGTTTCCCACCCCAATATCCCTCGGAGCGTGGGGCAACACCGGTGTCTCGTCAATACCGTAAGAGTGGCGTAGATGGTAATATAGCACTCTTAGGGCCGCGTACCATCCTGGCAAGCCATGATGAACCCCTCAGTTTCCGACTTCAGCCCACTCGACCTGTGAAAAGCGAACGTCAGGCGCTTTGATAAGCCAAGGTCCCCAATGTTATTGAAGAAGACCTCATGCATTGGCTTATCCTTGTGTTACCGCAGAAGTAAGGTGATCTCTGCGGCTTTTATCTGAGTTTTTTGCTGAACAGGTTCCAACTTGGTGACAGAGTTGTGGTCATCTCGTTCAGTGTCGAAAACTATACCGAGTTCATCAGCTGCTCGAGCAGCTGCCCTAAGGAGAAATGCTCTAATTCCTGCTCTCTCATGGTCACGGACCATGCAGAGAAGGGGATCCGAACTCCTGACGACTTTACAGGTTGTATCCAGTACCATTCTGTCATGTAGACACTCCACAGTCAAAAGTCCACGGCCTCCCTGTTGTCGGGGGAAGTACAACCGTGGAACGGACGATTTGGGGTGCAAACTCCTATAGAGATGCATCATTTTTCGGGTCTTTACGTCGAGTTGATACAGCTCCTCCCGAGTCCACTTCACTACTCCAAACGAGTAGGGTAAGAATGGAACAGCAAGCATATTTGTTGCAGCAACTTTGTTCTTCCCCGACAGTGCCGATGACCAGATCTGTCGAAGTTTGTGCTGATACTTGCCGCGGAGAGAGTTTTTCACTGCTGTTACCTCTTGTGAGTGGCGTTGTTCCACCTCGGGGTAAGTATACGTCTCTCCGGCATCCAGATAGTGTAGGATGCTTCCATCTACGAGCTGCACATCCTCTCCGTAGTCCCCGCATCGTCCTCTTTTGAGATGGACCATTGCACATTTGTCTATCCCGAATTTCATACCGATAGCATACGTGTACTCTTCCACAACCCCCAAGTTTAAGATCATCCATATAAAACAAATGGGTGACCTTATTATTATTATTATTGTTGGAAGATTGCTTGCGTTCAGCTTATATTGGATAAAGGTTGGAGATTTGTCTCTCTTTTATAGATACTTTCACGGGAGGTGTTCAAGTGACTTGGTACATTTGATTCCAACAAGAGCGGCACATATCAGAAATAGGCGACAGCCAGTGGCTGCTCATCGTTTTGAGCTTCAACACATCGAACTTCACTGTTTCAGAACTCTTTCATCCATCGTGGTATTAGCCGGAAAACTAGGAATTCACCACATCCCGTTGTGTGTGATTTCATTTCGGATTATTAATTTTCTCATAGTTAATACTAGTATTGCGAAAAACTATCATCCTATTTCACTGCATGATTTATTAAAATCGATGCGTTTTGGTTATTTGGGAATAAGGATGAAGTGTGCTCTACGGAAAATAAATCCTATCTCATTTTTATTAGGAAAAATATATTTTTGACTCCCACAGATTCAACTCACGCTCTTTATTTATAGCAAATCTAATCTGACGACTCTTGTATATACCGAGATAAATTTTAATTTATTTGTGTTGAAACTTCATTGGCATTAGTTTTCGACGTAACATTTGTATATTCGCGAAATAAACAAGATCGGACTGAGGACTATACAGGATGTCAATCAGTAGTCGGTTGTTTCAAAAGTTTTGGAGGTTTCAATTTCATGTGTTTTTGTAGCTCCACATCTCAATAGATATTTATTCTACTGAATCGTGGTATATACTGAACGATAGAGAATTTTGTATTCTATGCTGTTAACTTTGTCGAAATTTTAATTTTTTGACTCTTTAACAGGGCGGAGAGCGTGCAGTTAGAGCATCATTCAAGGTCAACCGTTAGTCCTGGTCAAAAACGAGCCATATAAAGTTTGTTAACTGTTGAGAGTTTTCATTTCTTGTTAGCTATTACGTTATATTTAATTATTTTCATTAATTATATATCTATCTACTCAACAACACTTATAACCGATTCCTGTTATTCCTAAAAATAATCTAGGGACAAACTTTGACTACATTTTAATCGTATTCTTAAAGAGAGAAAATAACGTTCTTAAAGGCATTCGAGAAACTGTCGAATTAAACTGCCGAATTGGAATCAACAGCAGGTTCAAATATTATTTGAGAATGGAATTAAAAAAAAAAATTACAAAAATTTTCTTTTACCAGAGATGTAAAGGTATTCGAAAGACCTTTAAAACAAGGTGCCACTCGACCTACTTTTCCTATCTAAATAAGGGTCGTCGGACGCACCCCTCCGAAGGGGTGCGTACTACAAAAAATCTGATTAGTCTGACAGGTGTCCCGCTTTGATTAGAAATCGACGTGTCCGATCTTTTTTTAAAAATCTTACTTTTCATATTCAAAAACGGCTCTGTTAAGTTTTCGTTGTTACACACTGTATGCAAAATACAGAGCTATAATACAATTAAATTGGGACCTTTTTTCACAATACACATTCTAGAATATCTGCCGAAGCTATTGAATCTATAATCTTGAAATATGCAGGTAGGGTCTTTGTATAGCGTAAATGAGCATTAAGAAAGGAAATCAGGAATTTCCAAGCCCCAAGGAGAAAAATAGGGGATTGTATTGAATTTCGTCAGTTTTGAAGTTGAAAACCTGAAGTTTTGGGTGAAAATCAATAATAATTATGTATTTATCAATGATTAATAAACTTCATATGGCGTGTTTTTGACCGGGACTACCGGTTGCGGTTAACCCGCGCGCTCTCCGCCTTCTATCTCAAAAACCGTTCAACATATACAAAAATTTTTGAAACAAAAATTGTAGGGAATTCAATTCTCTACATTAGTGATACCGAATACAAATAGCGAAAATCCCATAGGAAATAAGATATTCGCAAAAAATTGATTTTCCTGACTTTTGACCTTAGATTTTAGAAGTCGCGGGACTATTGAAATCCAGGTTTCGAGACAACTTTTAGGATGTTAAAATGCAAGCAGTAGCGCTGATTTCTAGTCTACCAACAACCACACGTGACCCCCCAATTAACGCCGCACCTCGTCACATGACAATAGACTGTCACTTGCGATTTCCGTGATCTAGTCTCCCTTTTCGCCGAATTATTTTCGTCCGCGGTTATTTTTATACGGATTGTAAAACCGCCAGTCAATCCTCGATTTAGTTTTAGTGTCTCGGTCGCAGAGTCACTTGTGCCAACGTTCTATTGAATAAGTTCTCGGTCGAATAGTTGCGTGATCGCTTTTACGAAGGATATTTCCAGAAGGATGTGTTCCCGCGGGGTGTATTTGCCGACGAATCCTGACGAACTGAGCGTCCTGAACGCTCCAACTTTCCTGGTGGTGGATTCTTTCGTCGACGATGACAGGAGTGGTGGAGGTGAGGTAATAGCCCGGAAACGATCAGTGCGAATGCAAGTGATAAATGAAATTCGACTGGGTAAATATCCGTTCCGAGGGCATCCGGCGATTTTGAAAAAAGCTGCACTCTCCCTTATTTACAAAGTTACGGCCCTTCAAAGTTCAGAAAAGGGCAACTTTTCAGCCTTCTTTTTCTCAAGATAAACTACACACATCTGAAAAGTCTAGGGATATTTTTAAAAATGGCAATAATTTTTTTTTAGATCGCTTTAGGGAAAACAAGTTGACGGGTGATTATTAAACGAATGTAACTTACAACAAAATTGCGCATATAAGCAAAACTAAAAAAAAAATATGGCTCTTCTTTGGCACCCCGAAAAAAATCATAATACAAAAAAAATTGGAATCAGTACAAAGTATGGCCTCCACGCTGGTTTATTACGGCCCTACATCTATCGTGCATCGACAAAATGAGATTGTCAATGTCTTGTTGAGGTACATTTGCCCATTCAGCGATTAAAAGCTCTCTCAATTGAAACGTTGTGAGAATGTTCCCCATATGCGGAGTAATTCTTCGTTGAAGCATGTCCCACCCATGCTTGATGGGATTCAGGTCCGGTGATTGTGCTGGCCATGGCAATACATCAACTCCTTCGTTGGTGAGCCAGTCAGTCACTAGACGCGCGACATGTGGACGAGCATTATCTTGCATTAGGTGGAAGTTTTCACCAACAGCACCAGCAAACGGACGGACGATAGGTAGAAGAATGGTGTCGAGGTACTGTCGAGCTGTGAGGGAGCGATTTGGAAAAACGAGATCGGTTCTGCCGCCGATCATGATTCCGCCCCATAGCATTACTGTACCACCTCTGTATGTGTGGACTTCCTGGACGTGTCTCAAACGTTCATTATTTCCAGGTCGTCTCCACAGTCTTACTCGACGAGAATCTGGATGAAATCCAAATCTGGATTCGTCTGTAAACAAAACTGTGGCCTAATCATTTGCATCCCAGTTTTGATGTTCTTGACACCACTCTAATCTTCTACCGCGATTGCCTCTCGACAAAGGTGGACATCTAAGTGGCCTTCTGTTGTGGAGATCTGCTTCATGCAGTCGATTTCTGACAGTATCACGACCAATGGTTACCTGGTGCGTCTGCTGCAACACGTTAACCAACTCAGGTGCTGTGATTGTCGGTTGTCTTCTTGCGGTTAAGACCAAAAATCGGTCTTGAACTGCAGTTGTAGCGTGTCCTCGCCCTGGATGTTGTTCGGCTGGACTGCCAGTTTCACGGAAACGCCGCCACAATCGACTGATATCACTTTGGGAGACCCCCAAACGAAGAGCTGTATCATTTTGTCGCATGCCACCTTGAAGAAGCCCTACAGCTCTATTCATCTCAGCCTATGGTAAGTGATGGCGTTCCATGTTAAAGCACAATATTTCCAGTTTAATTGCTGAGCAAGAACTGCATAGAATGTAAAAACTCGACACTTTCAGATTATTCATTTTAGCCGAAAACCTACAGTTTGTAAAAAACTTGATAAAAGATTAGTAACCGTTTTTGCAGGTTTTGTTCAACCCATAGAAATCTACAGGGTGGTCGAGTGTACCAATTCAATCGAAATTGAACGACCTCATTCATTTATTTTTATGATATTTAGTGTGTTATAAAAATATCCCTAGACTTTTCCGAAGTATGTATTTAAAAACACTAGCATTTATTCACTAGATCACCTTTACACCTTATTCCTCCTTCTTTGGCACTTTTCACTTCAACAATCAACATTTTTCTTATAAAAAACTCAATTTGAAAACGAATGCTTCTTCTGGTGGCATTCTTCTATTTCTAGGTTAGTTACTAGTGACATTTTTGGTATTGTTTCAATCTCTCTCAGCGATTCAGTTTTTATCTCCGCAATCGTCGCAAAACGCCGTACTTTTATGAGGCTCTTTTATCCTGTCAAAATCGCAGGGAAGCAAATCTGGTAAATACGGTGGCTGAAGCATGACTAGGGTATGGTTTTTGACCAAGAAATAACGAACAAACAATAGTCATGCATTGTTTTTCTAGAATACCGGAGGTTTTTTTCGTATTGACACTCGCATGCGGCACAAAACTTCAAGATAATATTCCTTACTGATCGTACGACCATGTAGCAAGAAATTCTGATACTTTCTGTATCTGTGTTATGAGAAAACAAATATAACTGTATATCATCTGCGTATAGATGTATTCGACAATGCGATAAGAAAGTGGAGTGATGAAAAATAAACACTGAAAACATCAAGGGTCCTAAAATACTTCCCTGCGATACACCTGAGATTGTTTTTTTAATTTTTTGTGAATTTCGACTATTACACTAAGAAAAATTTCGTCGAAGTGTACAATAGTTGTAACTAAAAAACGCAAAGGCCGGAAAAATGTGTACAATCTTTTTTGTTTCTGTTGTAGAGACGAACAAAATACTTCATTACAGTTTCACCGTAAATGCTATAGTTCAGGAACTACTTTAGAATTTCATTCGGTGTGGCTGAACTCAAAACTAAAAATATTGAAAAACTCAAAGAACCATTTTTGTTCCTATCGAAAAAGTAAGCAAAACACTTCATTATAGTTTTTCCACCAATGCTGTAGTTTAGGAATTATTTGCCAAATACTAATTAATTTAGCAATGAACCCAAAATATTTTTTCAACTTCCAAGCGTGGTCTGTTACTTCAGGGCTAGCACTAGAGTGCCACCAAGATTTAGCCAAAGCCTCCGTAGATAATAACATCATCCTGAGGTGGGTTAAAGGACACGACAGGAGTAAAGGTAATCGCATTGCCAACTATTTAGCCAAAGAAGCGGCTGGAATAAGAATTTCAGGACCCACACCCATGCTCAATCCCTAAAGGGATGAACGATGACCTAGGAGGACAACTCCTCGGGACGATACAGACTAGATACAGAGGCGTGGGCGTATTAATCGAATGATTGGTATCCATTTATAGTTTAAACAGTGTTTCTTCGAAACAAATGTTTGGCGCGGTGTTGTGAACAACCAAGTAATCGGGCTTCATTTTTTGGGCCTTGAAGTTTTATAGAAATTCCAAAATTCTTCATGGGATAAAGAAATATGCTGTTGTATTGCTCAAACTGCAAGCAACGATTTAAAAATACCCGGTAAACAAAGAACAGGAATCCCTGTGATATGAATGCACCCGGTTCTTTGCCAAAAGTTAAATTTATTCTGTTTACTACGACGAAAAGCCAGCAGTCACACATCCCGAGAGATTGTAGGTGCAAAAACCTCCACACTATTTTGAGGTTCCCATGAAAAGTATATTTTATTTAACACGCTTTTATTAGCTTCATTTGTATGTTTCTTTGTAGCCGACTCTCTGGACTCGATTTTGACTAACTTTAAACGAACAGTTTTATTTGAAACTCTGTACACTTATCAAGAATCGGTGACAATAAAATAATTTCATAAGTTTATCCCATTATCCTGATCAGGATCGCCAGGATTAAATAATTTCCTCACATAATCTCTGTGTGAGAGCAAGTGAGACGGCCACACTGTCTGCACATGCGTATATATTTTATATTGAAACAAATGGGCTTGAAATACCAAGACAAATTAAAAAGTGGAAAATAGATAATAGTTTAAAAAAACACGCTTCGATAGCAACACAAAGTAAAAAATGAAAAATAATTCGAAGCTAATTGAAGAGTTTGTTCAACATCAATAATTAATCCTATAGCTTGATGTAACTAATGACTTTTAATGAGTCTGAAATCAGAATGAATCTATTTACAAAAAACTTATTTTGTTGTAAGACGGCGTGGGGTGTTACATATCCATTGTTATAAATACTTGCTGCTTGTCATATTGATGGGAAAGGATCTTCAGCAGTACCCTACGTATCTTACTACCATTGTGTGCGGCAGTAATACGTTAAGAGATGGCGTGCTGACGTGAAGTCGCTTTCAGTTGAATTAAGCTAAATGAATTGTGGATCCGTTACACACTCCATGACTATCCAAAAAAACAGTCGCCATCAGTTTCTCAGCCAAAAAATAGTTTTTGTTGGAGCCAGTTCCCCTTTGCAGTCCCCTGTTTGGGCTACATTTTTGTTTCAGGCGTTTAATGGTATACCCACTACAAATACTTCAGATTTTCTGCACAGCAGAGGTGTAAATACTGCTTTCAACTTAGGCACGTACATCAAGAATAACAAAGATAAAAGTTCAGTTTCAGAAAAATCGGGAGTGTATAAATTATCATGTGGGTCATGTCTGATGTTTTATATAGGTCAAACTGGAAGAGCGTTCAAAGCCCGCATAAAGGAACACAAATATGAAAAGAGAAATGAAAATTTCTGTTTTTTATCACTTTGACAGTTTCTGAATGGAAAAATGAATTCCACATATGCCACTTATTGGAATATGGAAAATGTTTTCTCACACAAGTAAGTAGTACCAAAAACAGAAAACAACCCACGAGCAAATTTATGCAAATTATCAAATTGTTCCAGTGGAAGACTCTCATAAAATTCCAACAAAGATGAATTTTGTTATTTGTTCTTAAGCATATCACTATTTCAATAATTTCCATGTGGACTTCCGGAGCCAGGGTTTCAATGTCAGAATCAAAAGGATTTTGAAAAAGCTTAATTTCATTCGCAATGACATCAAAATCTGAAAAACGAGTATCAAAATTTATCTTCAAAGCACTCAAAGTTTCGATTGCAAAATTGACGGGAAATTCAGTCTCTGTAGTGTGGCTGAATATTTCACATGTTCCAAAATGTAATTGCGATTACGATTGAAATAGTATTATTTTCTGCCTGAAGGATTTGATATTGGTGTATAAATCAGGGAGAAGCTGATTTTCTCCTTGCAATCTCAAATTTAGTTCGTTCATATGATTTGTCAAATCGACATGGAAGGCCAACTTCCACATCCATTCACTATTTTCTAAATCGGCAAAAGGGCGCTGCTTCTCATTTAAAAAAAAATCGATCTCTGCTCGAAGTTCAAAAAAGCGCTTAAGGACTTTTCCGCAACTAAGCCAGCGTACGGCAGTATGATATGGTAAATCATTTTCTCCAATCTGTTGAATAAACTCGCGGAATTGTCGGTGATTCAGCCCAGTGGATCTGATGAAGTTAACAACTGATATGACTGGTTTTAGAACTTCAGACATATCCAAACATTTTCCGCACAAGGACTGTTGATGAATGATACAATGTAAGACTAATGGTTTTGAACCACCATCATTTTCTACAGCCTTTGACACAAGTGTAACCACTCCATTATTTTTACCATACATATTTTTGCCTCCATCAGTTGTTATAGATTTCAAATTTCTCCATCGAAGGTTCTTTTTATTAATGGCATTTTCAACTCCCTTAAAAATATCTGCCCCAGTTGTCGTGCCGTGAATACTATCAATATCAAGAAGTTCTTCATACACTTCATAGCTTTTATCTACTCCGCGAATAAAAATCAACACCTGAGCAGTATCTGACACATCCGTTGACTCACCCAATGCTAGAGAAAACTATTCATGATGTCCATTTTTGTCAGACAGTTGAGATGATATATTTTCTGCGATGTCTTGCACCCTCCGAGCCACGGTGTTTGCTGACAAACTGACACTTTTAAATAAATTTACCTTTTCGGGGCATATTTCTTCGGCTACTGCAATCAAGCATTCTTTTATCATTTCTCCATCGGTGAATGGTTTGCCACGTTTTCCGATTTCAAGAGCCACACGAAAGCTGGCGCGAGTTGCAGACTCTTGTTCAGTATTCGCTTTGGTGAACAAAGACTGCGATTTGAGTCCGCGTTTCAAAGCTTCAAATTTTTCCTTCCGCAAACTTCCTGTATACTTGGAGTAACTTTGAAGATGTTTTGATTCATAGTGTCGTTTAGTGTTATAGTCTTTAAGAACAGCTATGGTTTCATTACAAATTAAACATAGCGCCTTATTACTGGACTCAATCACAAAATACTGAAAGTTCCATTTTTCTTGGAACGTTCTGCATTCACTGTCGATTTTTCGCTTCTTTTCCATACTAACAAATCACACATAAAAACAATAAGTCAAATCAAAATACTTTTATTGACTGGTGTTACTTTATTTCACAATAGACAGTTTCGCTTCCTTCGCCTTTCCTACGCAGACTAACTCGCAGTTGCGCCGCTAGCCTTTTTATATGCAATTATTACTGCCATCTCGAGGTGATCGGAATACACTAGCTAGAACCAGAACTTTCTCGAACCAACGCGGTAATTCCAAATATTTAATTACGCCTAATGCTACCTAGCGGGTAGCTGAAAAAGATAGTACATAGTACCACTACTCGCCACTAGATGTCGTTAAGTGTCACAAAACACAATAATAATTAAAATGCAAAAAAAGCGTAAGTTTGCTTAGGTCACGCACTTTGCGACTATCCTAGTCTAGAAATATAGTTAAGGGCAGAAATTGGCCTTTGGAACAAACTGAAAAAGTCATTATGGCCCGAAGGCTTCAAAGTTTAGAGACCCCTGGGTTAGAGTATAAAATGGTTGTAATTTAGAAGTAATCTCAGTTTATGCTTCAGAAAGTTATTGTATAGCGAAACACCTGTCGCGGTGTTTGTAAAACCCTTTATAGTGAAAATCACACAATAAACTCTATTAATTAGTTTTTTTAAGTAATTTAGCACTTCTGAAAATATTACGACAAGAGTCTGTGAAGTTTATGTTCAGCAAAGTCTTTATTATAAATTTTTGCAAATTGGAAATGCGATCCAAGCGAGTACCTCTACCCCAGAACGTACCTCCATATTTGAGAACAAGATAGTTCCATAATATGCCTTACAGAAGGCAGAATTCAGCATCAGCAAATGATAGAGCAAGGCAGGGTTGCTCTTCCATTCCACCAACTTCACAATTTGACCGTACTAATCCGAATTGGACCGTACTATCCTACTAATTGGCCTCGTCACTCCAAATCCGAAATAATACAGAATTTAATTAAGTTAGCGCATCGTCTAAACCTGCAGTCGGCGTTTGATAAACCGAAGATATCGATGAACTGACGCAATCGAAAACGACCTTTTTACAACTCTGTTACTTTCTGGTGGCGTCGCATGGTGACAGTGTGCGCGAAATAGTTCGTTGGGCGACACTTGCACGATGTTTTTCAACCAACCCCTTCCAGAAGGTAGTGCCAGAGCTCCAATATTTCGTGCCAGGACCAGGATCGACAGCGGGGAAACAGGGGAGAGGAATTTGCCGGAGGGTATTTATCAACGTTTTGTTGTTGAGATATAATGACCTTTCTTTGGTGATCTATGTTTTACTTCTGGTTGTTTGATTTTGCAACATCGATTTCACTTTAAATTTGTTAGATTAAAATTAGGGCTGAGGTGATTTCTATAGTGCCTGTGATATTACCAATGCCCTCTCATATTAAAGTAGATATAGCTCATCCTTACGACAAAGTTGTATTGATGTATTGAAAACCTGTGAAATTGTGACGCCACCATCGCTCTTTATCTTTGAAGTTTGTGTTTATTTTTATATTCGTGAAAATATAGTGAAACTTTGGGATCTCAATAACTTCGACAACATTATTAAATTCCCATAAAAACAACTGACTCTTTTTAACTAACAATGTCATATCCAGTCTTCTCTGATCTACGCAACAAAGGAAAACAACTCGTTAGTTTTCAGGGCTGCCAACACCTCCCTTGTTTAATTGGAAATCTTCTAGGTATTCTTTTCAGAGCTCTCTTGAATGTGTCAACGAATCGTTCAGCCTGTCCGTTCGATTGTGGGAAATATGGTGCCGTTTTGATATGTTCGATGCCATTTTTACTGCAGAATTCTTTAAATTGTTCACTGCAGAATTGGGTTATATTATCAGAAACAAGTGTAAGAGGGTTTCCAAACCTTGCAAAAATTTCTTCCAGAGTTCGGACTGTAAATGAACTTATATTTTTGGTGTTGACTACTTCATGTAGCCATGTGAATTCGTTGCCATGGTCCCTTTGGAGTAGACCAGGATGAAAAAGGAATTTTCTTTTTGCTGCTTGATTAGCTGCTGCTGCTGAAGTTGAGCCTGGGTTTGTTGAGTTTTTATAAATTCAAGAATGGTTTTCTGGAACTGATCAGTCGTGATGGTTTTTACTTTGATTGGTTTTTATCAAAAATCCTCGTCGCCACTTTTATATTCGTGAAAATATAGTGAAACTCTGGGGGCTCAATAACTTTGACAACTTTATTAAGTTTCCATAAAAACAACTGACTCTTTTCAACTAAGAACAAAATATGTCATATTCAGTCTCCTCTGATCTACGGAACAAAGGAAAACAACTCGTTAGTTTTCAGGGCTGCCAACATTTATGTATTTAGTATCTGACTATAACAGTTTTTAACCAGATCTAGCATTCATGAGCATTTTGAGCTTCATATATATATATATATATATATATATATATATATATATATATATATATATATATATATATATACATATATATATATATATATATATATATATATATATATATATATATATATATATATATATATATATATATATATATATATATATATATATATATATATATATATATATATATATATATATATATATATATATATATATATATATATATATATATATGTATATATATATAGACTGTCCTAATTTACTAGGTTCTTTATCATGTAACAAATTATCAGATCAGGTTACAAAGAGTCGAACCTTAACATGTTTCAAAAATAAGGTGAATTTTCATTTTTCTCAAAAAATATTCATTTACAAATGTAGTCTTTTACGACTGGCGTCAATGTTTTGGTTGATTTCCAGGTTTTGTTGTTGTTTTAATTGGTGACAATCTCCAAACGTTTCAACTGCAACCGCGGCAGTCATCTTCAGTGACAAGGTCTAAGTACTCTTCTTAATGTATCAACTGAAACTAATACGTCAAGAAGAGTACTTCGAGCACGCCACTGAATATGACTGTCGTAGTTCTACTTGAAAAGTTTGGGGATTATAACCAAACATAAAATGTTTTCATCTCAGAATTCTGAGTTGCAAGTCAGAATTCTGACTCGAATCTCAGAATTCTGACTTGTATCTCAGAATTCTGACTTGCAAGTCAGAATTCTGACTTGTATCTCAGAATTCTGACTTGCAAGTCAGAATTCTGACTTGCAACTCAGAATTCTGAGATGAAAGTCAGAATTCTGACTCGAATCTCAGAATTCTGACTTGTATCTCAGAATTCTGACTTGCAAGTCAGAATTCTGACTTGTATCTCAGAATTCTGACTTGCAAGTCAGAATTCTGACTTGCAACTCAGAATTCTGAGATGAAAGTCAGAATTATACAAATCGAAAAAATATTTGTGTGTGGCCCTTCATCGCTTTCGTATTATTTTATTAAAACAACGATAAAAATAAAATAAAAACAACAATAAAAATTAATTGGCGCTCCGGGGCGACTTCATTGATTCCAGTGGCGCATTTGCTTTTTCAGCTGCAGGAAAACCCGGAAAAACATGCAGCACCACATCATCTGAAGTTCTTGATCTAACAATGTCCTCTCTCTTATAAAACAAAATGTAGGGTGTCTCCAGAGGCTCCAATAAATTCAATGCATCGCCAGAACACTTCGTGACACGACTATCGTCAAACTTAAACCAGTCTGTTTCGTCTTTGACCAAGGCGTAATAATGACCAAATTCAACGCCAGAACCGCAGTGGGGAATGACTGCATGAATATTATAATAGTGATCTGCTAGGTTAAAATGTTCATCTATTTCGAACCTTCCAAAGAGTTTCTTGCTTCCACTAGAGGTTGAGTCTTGTTTGAAAATCATCAGTGTTATTATTAGATTGACTGGTGCCTCAGCTATACTTGTTTCCTTATAACAGTCAGTTAGTTTGGCGCATGTTTGACAATACAGTCGATCATCACCTGTTGAAAATTCAATTTTCAGATGATTTAACATTCGCAAGAGGATATATTGTTCAATATTGTTCAACAGATTTTTAAACAGAGCAGAATATCTGAGCAACAAGGTCTACGAGAAGTACTTAGTACCACACACGATTCAATTATCTCCTTATATCCAGAAGATTTTGACAGGGTAGATACCTTGACTATATGAAAGGTTGCCTCACTTGGAAATAGCCACTAGAACTCGGAGTATGCGTTTTTAAAGCACTGCTGCTGATAATCTTAATGCCAGTGGTATTAGAGGTGCAAATGAATTCATTTCATCGTTCCATCTGCTTCATGGTTGGTTGACTAAAGCAACATCTATTGCTCACCCAGGGCCCCCTTTGCTAGTCAACCCTTCATTAGGTTCTCATAACAACGAACCAAGTACACATTCAGCAGAAGACCCACTTCAAAGCTGTAGAAACTACTACATACATAAACCAATGCATGCATTCCAAGAGATTAAACAGGTTTACTCAATGTATGCATTGGAGTTAATTTTTTCGAACTTCATTCGTTCAGATTCACTTCTCATTGGGATTTTGACAAAATAAACAACTAAACAATTTTATTTTTCATTTCAGGAAATGAGAGCCCCTCGTTTGTGGCAACTGCCCCCTTTTCTGGTGGGGAACCAGAACTACCAAATGAGATTTCCGCTCCCTACGAAGTTCCTCAATTCCCCATAGAACAGATCGAAAAAAAATTGGCTATCCAAAGGCAACTGAATTACAAGTAAGTTATACTTTTGGCAGACCAAATGATCTGGGCATTTTTTTAATTTCAACAACTTTATTGATGTCTACAATGATATTCCATCCGCAGAGTTAATGAAGATAGACGTAGTCACTATGAACCATCGGTTGCAGGACCTGTTGAGGTCGAAGATCTGGATGAGCATGATCTCTATGTGCCACATTTCCAGAGAGTGTCTATTTCTGGCGAGGACACTAGTGGGGTAAGACTTTGTTTCCATACCAAAACTTATTAGTTTAAAGTACTGTTAACACCAATTTTGGACCCCATCTTTCTGTTGACAAGTACATCTAAAATATATTACAATTATTTTCGTAACAGGTACCACTGGAAGACCTTGAAAGAGCTTCCAAGCTCATCATTCAAGCCCTGCTTATCCGAAAACGCTATATGAAAATGTCTCACCAAAGTTTTTCCTCCACGGTCGCTAGATTCTTGGATCCAGACAAAGAACAACAGCACCATGACGAGAAGCAGTCAATAGAAGGTTGGTAACGATACATAATTTACGTATTATTGCATGAGTAATATCAGCTGCGCTGCTTTATTGAACTTTAGTACTGCTACCCTTTTTTAAGAAATATTCAAAACGCTTTCCAGCATTTCAGCAACCATTTTCTGACACGTTCCTTATAGCTTGCACTGAATTATTAAAAACGACGAATGAATTGTAATATTTTACCATACCCACTGAAATATGAGGAGGCGAAGAACAAGTTCTCCAACTGACAGCCGGAAGCTAAAACACAGTGAAGAACATCCACAAACTAGTTCAAAGCTATTTATCATTTGTTAAGCCTACCCTTGCATGTTATCTTCCTAATCTCACATTGAATTGTTCGTTGTTAGATCGAGAATATGCTGAGCTGCTGACAAGAACGGCTAGAGCTTCGTTTGACGATTTCATGTTGGGAACACTCAACAAAGATAATCTCGAGCAGATTCTCACCGATGAGGGTTTGGAAGGTAAATAACTTCGTTTGTGCACGACAAGCCGACAACATCTAAAACAAACGAACATACACATCAAGCGTACACATACCACCTCACTCGACAGGTTATGTGTTAATAATGAAGTGTTTGGTGAAACTATGGAAAAACTGGACTGAAATTGTGAACAAGACGGGAAGTTTCGGGATCGTAAGGAAAGGGTTTTGGTGCAGTGGTTCCATAGATGTTTCAATAACTTACTTTATGTTGTACTTTGTTTTTATCATCTTTCAGGACCGTTCATTAGGCCAGTTGTATCCGTATAAGAAAAAAACTCATTGATTCACACTAAGCAATTTTAATAGTTTCAGGGATTATTTACGGCATCTTCAGCAATGTCAAGACTGAAACTACATGTCTGTCATTTACTAACTTTAAAAAACAAATATTTATCTATGTCAAACCTGTTTTCGGGTTCGTTGGCGGTAGTCTGCAGGTTTTTATGGCCGGCGTTTCATCTACAACTGCGGGAGACTTTTTCAATGTCGACAAGGCAAAGTAAAAAGTCAACCAACGTATCTTACAGCGAGCGGCCGTGAAATCATATTGCATCATATACGTTTATGGTGTGGCAGTGGTAGTTTGGTGTGGCGTCTCCTTAGACATGAAGACAAATCAGCAGTAGCGCAGCATGTTGTCAGAGAAGACAATCAGTTCATCTCAGTTGACATAATTTAGAACTACTGTCCAACACTATACAGTGTGTCTCACTTCTCATGGAAACACCCCCGTATATTCCAGGTGGAACCATGAAACTCTCTGGACTGATGGAAATGCTCAAAATGCACCCACCACCTGAATGGGGTTGGCCAAAGTGATATACACTGTCCGCCACTCGCGATGGAACACCCCATTTTTACGGTAAAACATATTAGGGGGCAAAATAGGCTCAAAATTCCTTCAGATTCGTGATCAAGACATTGACATTGCTGGCGGACAGTGTATATCACGTTGGCCAACTCCATTTAGGCGGTAGGTCCATTTTGAGCAGTTTCATCGTTCTACCTCGAATATTACGGAAGATACGGGGGTGTTTCCATGAGAAGTGAGACACACTAAATCGGATAAAAATTTAGAAAACACAGAGATGTGATATGAGTACAATTGGATCACTGAGCCTCATTGTCCTGGATATTAACCGCAGTTGTAGATGTGGCGACAGGCAGAAAAACCTGCACACTTTGGCCAATATCTACGCCGTGAAAATTGACACAATTTGATTGAATACTGATTTATTGCTCTCCATAACAAACATTGCTCATAATACCATTGCAATTATACACGAATAAATCATTAATTCTCTAAAAGTGTCATCACTATTTCAGAGATTACATTTTGTAGTCGACTCATAGTTAGAAGAAACGCAAATTTGTACCGATTCAGCTATTTTCTTTTGCGCTTCTTTCCTCAACCAACAATCTGACACAGAACATATAATCATGCGAATATGTTCTGTACCAGTTTGAGACCATATTTTAATTGTTCAAACTTGTAGATCATGGGATCCACCCGCCGAACCACAAAGCTTGGGAAGCTCCGGACACGCCAGATACTGAGCACGTCTACAAAAAGAATCGCGGTGTCTACAACGTTTATCCCAATGAAATCGAAATGAAAAACGAAAAGCCGTGTCCTTACGAATACCCGGATGTTGTCACCTTCACCACAGATTTCTACAACATGTGCAATATGATTGCAGACGGACCTCTGTAAGTTGGTCAAACTCAAACATATACCAGTACGCGTTTCAAAGAACACAAGCTTACATTGTTTTTCAGGAAATCATTTTGCTACCGGCGCTTGACCTACCTGTCGTCAAAGTTCCAGCTGCACGTCCTCCTCAACGAACTGCGCGAGCTGGCCTCTCAGAAAGCAGTGCCTCACAGGGATTTCTACAATATCCGCAAGGTCGATACACATATACACGCAGCATCATGCATGAACCAAAAACACCTGTTGCGGTTTATCAAAAAGACCCTCAAGAACTGTGCTGACGAAGTAGTGTCGGTTACCAAAGGAGTACCGATGACATTAAAAGAAGTGTTTCAGGTAAGTATCTATAGGACTAAGATCTTGAGGTCGAATAGGATTTATGAAAACTGTATTTACTTTCTCCAGTCTATGAGCCTGACGACCTATGATCTGACCGTCGATATGTTGGACGTCCATGCAGATAGGAACACCTTCCATCGCTTCGACAAGTTCAACGCCAAGTACAACCCTATAGGAGAGAGCAGGCTCAGAGAGGTGTTCATGAAGACGGACAACTACCTCAACGGCAAGTACTTCGCCAATATCATCAAAGAGGTCGCCAGCGATTTGGAAGAATCAAAATATCAGAACGCTGAGTTGAGGCTCAGCATCTATGGAAAAAGCACAGATGAGTGGGATAAACTCGCCAAGTGGGCACTGGAAAACAACGTGTACTCAGATAATGTTCGTTGGCTGATACAAGTGCCCAGGCTTTTGTAAGTATATATATTCACGTATGTTACATTGCTGAATAGTCAATTAGGTTCAAGGTCATCAGGGTTTGCCCACAAAGTGAAGTTTCATTTTCCTCCTGAGGAACAGCTTGCATGATATTCTCAACAGAAAAGAGATAGATCTGCAACTTATCATTTTGGCAAAGTTCATGTCGGAAAGGGTAGCCCGTAATGTCCTTCAAAGAATTTTTGATGATGCTCAGGAACAGAATCTGACCTAGAGCATCTACCAAACAAATATGCTCTATACAATAATAAATACTCGTTAGATCTCGTAAATACTTACCCAGCTAAGATAGTATCCATGTTCCAGCGACATCTTCAAGCTAAACAAAGTCCTGACCAACTTCGAACAAGTCATCAACAACATCTTCCTTCCGCTGTTCGAGGTGACAGCAAAGCCGAGCTCCCACCCCGAGCTCCACACCTTCCTGCAGTACGTCATCGGCTTCGA
Source organism: Leptinotarsa decemlineata (assembly GCF_025532065.1). Classification (NCBI taxonomy): domain Eukaryota; kingdom Metazoa; phylum Arthropoda; class Insecta; order Coleoptera; family Chrysomelidae; genus Leptinotarsa; species Leptinotarsa decemlineata. The sequence continues at coordinate 720,357 of NW_027412681.1, read as the reverse complement.
CTCGGTGGATGACGAGAGCAAACCTGAGAAAAATCCCCTCTTCGACAAAGATACCCCCACTCCCGAGGAGTGGAACGACGTGGAGAACCCCAACTACGCCTACTACCTGTATTATATGTACGCCAACCTGACGGTGTTGAACAACTTCAGAGCCGAGAAGGGGCTCCACCCGTTTGCGCTGAGGCCCCATTGCGGGGAGGCGGGACCAGTGCAGCATCTGGTCTGCGGGTATATGCTCTCGGAGAATATCTCCCACGGGTTGTTGCTGCGGAAGGTGCCAGTGTTGCAGTACTTGTACTATCTGGCGCAGATCGGGATAGCGATGAGTCCGCTGTCGAACAATAGTCTCTTCTTGAACTATCATAGGAACCCGTTGCCGGAGTATCTGGCCAGAGGGCTGGTTGTTTCGCTTTCTACTGATGATCCGTTGCAGTTCCACTTCACCAAAGAGCCGCTGATGGAGGAATACAGTATCGCAGCTCAGGTATGTTCTTCACTCACCCACTTGCTTCTACTTTAAATATATTTGAGTCTCCATTGACTACCATATATCGCTATTCTCCTACTTTCTTTCTTGTGGAGAATTTACGTTGTATAAGAGTAGTCAAATCAATGTCGTACAACTAGGGCCATACGGAGCAGACGTATGGTATAGTTTGTGAAGCTATTGCTTTGCCTCGACGGTGTTTTTTCCCAGCAAAGAGCAATGCTTCATGAGCACGCGAAATTTCGATTTTTCACGTAACATAACCTAGCCTTACTGTCATTGCAAGACTAATGGGTGAAATGTCCTGAAACTTGAATTAAGTATATTCAAAGAGCTGCTCTTTACGAGAGTAAATTAACTTTGAGATTCTGGAAGAAGAAGAAGAACTTTGAGATTATAACACCATCTGTATGTGAAGCTCTTAACTTTTCACCTCATGTAGTGAATCATATGATGCGTAGTTAAAAGAAATTGACATAGTTCGATTACATATACATAGTCCCATCTAAACAACTTTAGACCTAACCTAACATACATAAAGAAAAAAATATATAGATTATACGACAAAGGAAATAAAGTAATGCAATAGCGTCAAACATAGGGTGAGTTTATAAATAACTTAGATGCATCTTAAGTTTACAATGAAAGTATTTTGCTATAGGTATATTTTTAGGTTAGGTTGTTGATTACGCAAATAACCGTTTCATGTTTTATTTAGGTATGGAAGTTGTCAAGTTGTGACATGTGCGAGCTGGCCAGAAACAGTGTGTTGATGTCAGGTTTCTCTCACAAAACCAAGCAGTACTGGCTTGGTCCGAACTATACAAAAGAGGGGGTAGCAGGAAACGACATAGCCAGAACTAACGTCCCGGACATCAGGGTGGCTTTCAGATACGAAACCCTGATAGATGAACTGTCAAACATCTTCAAAAGCCATACTAAAGATGAATAACTATATTGTGGGAGATATATAGCGAAACGTTAAAAAAATGGTTGTTGAAGAGGGTAAGGATAGGGCCAAATACGGATCCTTGAGGTACACCACATATTTCTGACGATGTATTTTTGGGGGAATATTATTGGAAAAATCCAGGTTATTGCTGTATTCTGGAATTACATAATCAACACTGGCATATTTCGTTATAAGATAAGCCTTTTTAGGCTATATCCAAATAGTATATCCACATTTTTGTTAAATAAGTTGACATATTGTGTTTACACTAGAAAATATTCCACGGGATAAAATATCTGCGATTTTATTTATTAACAGATGATTAATATATTAGTTTGATTGTGATGAAACTGAGCCTTAACTATATCAATTATCATTTTTATCGAACTTGTTAGTTCTTCCACGTCTGATATAGATATTTTTATAGCGATTTTTATACATCTTTCTATTTTGTTTCACCCGAGATTCTTTATTGTACTGTTGATTATTGCTGAGTATTACTGTGGGTGGGACATGGGAATTATCGATCTCTAGATGTAGTTCAAGTCAACAGCTATGTAAGTAATGATTCAGCTGTTGTTTTTAAGCTTGACATGTGACATTCATTGCATTCAGTCTGAATGGTTTGATTTTTACTGCTCAAGAGATCGGCTAGTTCTTGGAAAACCACCTGTATCATTACAACATTTCTAAAATGTATGAGAATAAAATATACTTTATGTCGAATGCTGTGTTTCATTTCTATTTATTATACTATTAAATTGAGGCTATGGCTATATTTTTATTGGATAGAATCAAGTACCAATAGATGGCGCTGTGAATATCCACAATACTCCTTGAGTTTCTGTACTAATTTTTTCATTTGGCGTTTGTAAAAAAAGTCAATGCTCGTGCCACATACATGGCTGCAAAATATCAAAGGCAGCAGTGTTTTTCGTGTGCTCTGATCTAAAAATTGGTGCTCTGATCTAAAAATTGGTGTTAACTTACACTTCATAAATCCTTGTCAATTTCCTTGACTTTATCACAGAATGTTATGTTTTTTAAGGTTACGTTTCTCTAGGTTAGGAATTGTTGTGCTAAAGGTTTGTATATACACTGCATAAAGCTTTCGAAAACTATTTGGGAACCTCGCAGGTTTTCTCGAGCAAGGAAAAAAGGTTCATTAGTGTCTTTCAAACTATTTGATCACCGTTGGTTAGCACTTTCCTGGGCGCATATTTCTTAATAATTGCTGTACTTTTCTGGATAGTCGTCTGTCATCTTATCACCCTTTATTGCAACCAGACAAGTTTTCACTCAGAGCAGGAATGGATCAGTGGCAGTACAAAACTTGTAATGAGACGGGGTTGAAAGAGAAAACAAACGTAGAAGTAGCAAAAAACCTTTCCTGAATAAAGGCGGAGTTATAAAAATATAACACAAAATGTAAAGTGATAAAGTTGAATATATACTTTCGAAGCAGAGCGTTCATGAAATAAATAGGATAAAGTAAAGAATAAGCAATATGCTGAAAGTTTTCCAGCTTTCCACTTATTTTATTTTATTCCGTAATATTCTTTGGGCATGCGTCAATAGATCCTGTCTATAACACAAGTTTTAACTGGTGTAGTCAATTCGTTTTCATCATTGTGAAAGCTATTGAATATTATGAGTTTAATCCCGAGACGGTACAAAATCCGTTCTGCTTCCAAAATAACTTCTATGGTTTTCCAAGCATTTCCCTTCATTAATTAATATTCAAATCTTGGGTCTCTTATCATAAAACTGTAGAAATCTCGATACTTGTTCAATTAGCAAGCCATCATCAATAATTTTTTCTTAACATTCTTGAAAATTTTTATAGAAAAAATATAACCTACAAAGCTAGACGTGTTCTTAAATTCAGCGATTGCTTCGTCTATTGGTTCATTCGGAATGTTGGTGTGTTTCTATTGGTTGAGCCAGAAATTTTCTGTTGAATTTAAGAACCCGCCTTTACTTTCGAGAATCCTGCTGTCTGCTGCCAACATACAAATATGCTGCCAATATGATTGGTCGACAGTTATTTCTTATTTCCATCTTACGTTTTTATAAACGGGTACGTTGTTATTTCACTTCTTGCTTTTATTTATAATTTTATGTTTTGTTATTTTTTTATAAGCCCACCACTTGATGTTTTCATGTAATAAACATAATATTTTATATCTTCTTCAAGATGTAAGCAACTTGCTGCTTTTTGCAGAAACCTTGAATTTTTATCATTGACATTTTAAAATTGAGACTTGTGGACATTGAAGTCACCATATATGAAAATTTATTTTGGCCTGGAACAATTAATTTGGAAAATAGTCAATGAGATTGAGGTAACCTATTGATCAAATCACATGCATCATGTTTGCTTTCATTGCTAACAGAGGTCGCTTCCTACATATTGATAAACGTTTTCCTTGAATTTTTTCACTTCCAGTCCAGTTGTAACTATAATTATCAAGTTGGATAACCTTCAATTACCAAAAAAAATCAGTAATTGGCGAATTAAATAACCAATAATAAACCATTGAGGAAAACGCCCTAAAAAAAGTATAATTGCACTTTAATAATATAGAAATAAATATACTTAACAACTATTTCAAATCTTCTTGAAAAAACAAACTGGGTAAAAACAATAATAATGCCACGCGAGAAAAATGAACAAATCCCCCAAATCAAAGCTTGAGCCGGAGGATTTTATCGTGATCCCTGAAAGCCTCGATATCCTGCAAATTATCCCACCAGAACCTCAACCTGTGCTTGAGAATCATCTGGAACCACGGCGTCAAAGGACCCGTCAACGTAGGAATGAACTCGTCCAGCTCATTCCTAGGGATAAAACTGATCTCCGATATCTCGCTGGGGTTGGGCTTGACCTTGACGTCCGCCTGCAGGAACAGAACGTAGTCTATCTCGTGCTCGCCCCATTTTCCGTTACCCTCGTCCTTGTAGTGTATCCTGGTGACGTAATTGAGTTTCTCGACGGGGATGCTGTCAACCGGGATGCCGAGTTCGTAGTTTAATCGGCGCTGTGCCGCCCTTTTGATACCCAAAGCGTCTTTGTCCTCGTCTTCGCCTGGGAAGTCGGCTATGGGGTGGCTACAGCAGGAGTTGGTGTAGCAATCCGGGTAGGTAATCTGTGGAAGGTTAGGTTGTAGTTGGGACGTGCCTGTATAACTGTTGGCATCAAGAGAGGATGTCTTTGATTTAGTGGAGCCAGAATAAATATCTTTTCACATCATAAATAAAGAGATACTAACTATGAATCATTAAAAACTCCTTGTGCTTCAACCTAAACAAAACTAGTTACTTTCAAATGTATACTAGACGATTTAGATTTGGATAATCACTACATAGAAAACAAACAGCACAGTAAATTCCTAGGCATTCATATAGACCAGGGGTCTCCAAACTTTGAAGCCTTCGGGCCATAATGATTTTTTCAGTTTATTCCAAGGGCCGATTTCTGCCCTTAACTATATTTCTAGACTAGGATAGTCGCAAAGTGCGTGACCTAAGCAAACTTACGCTTTTTTTGAATTTCAATTATTATTGTGTATTGTGACACTTAACGACATCTAGTGGCGAGTAGTGGTACTATTTACTATATTTTTCAGCTACCCGCTAGGTGGCATTAGGCGCAATTAAATATTTGGAATTACCGCGTTGGTTCGAGAAAGTTCTGGTTCTAGCTAATGTATTCCGATCACCTCGAGATGGCAGTAATAATTGCATATAAAAAGGCTAGCGGCGCAACTGCGAGTTAGTCTGCGTAGGAAAGGCGAAGGAAGCGAAACTGTCTATTGTGAAATAAAGTAACACCAGTCAATAAAAGTATTTTGATTTGACTTTGTTTTTATGTGTGATTTGTTAGTATGGAAAAGAAGCGAAAAATCGACAGTGAATGCAGAACGTTCCAAGAAAAATGGAACTTTCAGTATTTTGTGATTGAGTCCAGTAATAAGGCGCTATGTTTATTTCGTAATGAAACCATAACTGTTCTCAAAGACTATAACATTTAACGACACTATGATTCGAAACATCTTCAAAGTTACTCCAAGTATACAGGAAGTTAGCGGAAGAAAAAATTTGAAGCTTTGAAACGCGGACTCAAATCGCAGCAATCTTTGTTTACCAAAGTGAATACTGAACAAGAGTCTGCAACTCGCGCCAGCTTTCGTGTGGCTCTTGAAATCGGAAAACGTGGCAAACCATTCACCGATGGAGAAATGATAAAAAATGCTTGATTGCAGTAGCCGAAGAAATATGCCCCGAAAAGGTAAATTTATTTAAAAGTGTCAGTTTGTCAGCAAACACCGTGGCTCGGAGGGTGCAAGACATCGCAGAAAATATATCATCTAAACTGTCTGACAAAAATGGACATCATGAGTGGTTTTCTCTAGCATTGGATGAGTCAACGGATGTGTCAGATACTGCTCAGGTGTTGATTTTTATTCGCGGAGTAGATAAAAGCTATGAAGTGTATGAAGAACTTCTTGATATTGATATTATTCACGGCACGACAACTGGGGCAGATATTTTTAAGGGAGTTGAAAATTCCATTAATAAAAAGAACCTTCGATGGAGAAATTTGAAATCTATAACAACTGATGGAGGCAAAAATATGTATGGTAAAAATAAAAGAGTGGTTGCACTTGTGTCAAAGGCTGTAGAAAATGATGGTGGTTCAAAACCATTAGTCTTACATTGTATCATTCATCAACAGTCCTTGTGCGGAAAATGTTAGGATATGTCTGAAGTTCTAATACCAGTCATATCAGTTGTTAACTTCATCAGATCCACTGGGCTGAATCACCGACAATTCCGCGAGTTTATTCAACAGATTGGAGAAAATGATTTACCATATCATACTGCCGTACGCTGGCTTAGTTGCGGAAAAGTCCTTAAGCGCTTTTTTGAACTTCGAGCAGAGATCGAAATTTTTTTAAATGAGAAGTATCGCCCTTTTGCCGATTTAGAAAATAGTGAATGGATGTGGAAGTTAGCCTTCTATGTCGATTTGACAAATCATATAAACGAACTGAATTTGAGATTGCAAGGAGAAAATCAGCTTCTCCCTGATTTATACACCAATATCAAATCCTTCAGGCAGAAAATAATACTATTTCAATCGCAATTATGTAAAAAATGTTTCACACATTTTGAAACATGTGAAATATTCAGCCACACTACAGAGACTTAAAATTCCCTTCAATTTTGCAATCGAAACTTTGAGTGCTTTGAAGATAAATTTTAATTCTCGTTTTTCAGATTTTGGTGTCATTGCAAATTAAATTAAGCTTTTTCAAAATCCTTTTGATTCTGACATTGAAACCCTGGCTCCGGAAGTCCAAATGGAAATTATTGATTTACGGTGCAGTGATATGATCAAGAACATATCCACTGGAACAATTTGATAATTTGCATAAATTTGCTCGTGGGTTGTTTTCTGTTTTTGGTACTACTTACTTGTGTGAGAAAACGTTTTCCGAAATGAAGTACACAAACAATGTTTACAGATCTCAATTATCCGATGAGCATCTTAAATCTCTTTTGATAATTGGTACAAGTAAAATTGATCCACAACTACAAAGTATTGTCGGTGGAAAATCACAATTACATAAATCTCATTAGTGTTTTTTACTGTGAGTCATTTCAATTATTTGTTAGTTATTAATATGCTTAAACTTACATACTTCAGTTAAGTTTTCTTTGTCATCATTTCTGTCGTTAAATTTTACCTTGCAAGTAAATAAAACCGAGTAATTATCATTCTGTGTTTTCTTCTTCAACTTATCACAGCAATAGTAACAACAATTAGGTATTCATTAGCTGTCGCGGGCCAGATTGATGATAGTAAATCATTGGCTGTCACGGGCCGGAATGATGACACTGGCGGGCCGGATTTGGTCCGCGGGCCTTAGGTTGGAGACCCCTGATATAGACAATAAATTAAATTTTAAAGAACATGCATCCCATTTGAGTAAAAAAGTTCTAGTGTATGTTATGCTCTGAGGGTGATATCAAATGAACTAGGTTACACTACAGCTAGAATGACTTACTTTGCATTGATCGAATCTCATATTCGCTATGGAATAGCTTTCTGGGGCCATTGTAATTCACAGTTATAGAATACAATATTTGTGCTTCAGAAGAGGTCTTTGAGATACCTTACAAAGTCTAAGCCAAGAGATCACTGCAAGCCTTTATTCATCAGCCACAAAATATTAACTGTCACCTATTTATACATACCAGTATGCTTAAGTCATAAAAATAAAACTATCATATACACTTCCAGAACAAATTGTCACAACACCAAACAGAACCATATGCTTTACTTACCTATTCGAAAATTCGCCTTGACTCAGCATTCTCTGATTTATGAAAGTATCAAAGTATATAATCACCTTGCTACCATTCTAAAAAATAGCACAGATATCGTTCTGAAGTACAGTTAATGATCTTTTAATCGTGGAAATTATTTTTCAATCCATGAATTCTACAGTGATAACCTGTAAATTCAACTTGATTTTTCAATGTTCACCTAAACTCATCTGTCTTCTTAATGTTTTATTTGTGAAATTGCAATGTTTGTATTTTTTATATTTCAAGACATGCATTTTATTTCTTTACAAGACTTTGTCAATAAGATACTAAGCTTCCAACAATAAAGCATATATTGATTGATTGATATATTTGTATGAAGTATCTTTCTCGAAGGGGCCCAAAATGAACCACCTTAAATATTAGCATATTATGAACAACGTGAATACTATTATTTTTATCGATTCGATTGCATATCTTCATTCACTAAAGTTATGAGCTGTCCTATTATTTTGGGTGTAACTAACTATTGGAAATAAACTCTTATCTGTTATTTGGATTTTCAAGGTACAATAAACTAGATAATCCAACATCCTGAGTTGACTGAATTTACAAGTTTCGTTCAACAAATAAAAGAAACTTAAAAATTTCAAGAAACTTAAAATTGCTGTGGTTTTGTCACAAACCATACTTTTAATTGAAATAACGAATAGAGCTTGTTACTGTTAAGAAGTGATGATTTAAAAAAAGGGGCTTACAGGGATCTTGCACTTGGAATTGTGAGAACTTGACTCATCAAGTTTTGACAGCTGCTTCCCCAGAAACAAACTCTGTACCACAAGCGGGATTCGTAAAGTGCAAAGTATGGTTTTCTTGCCAAGTGATAGTCCAAAGAGTTAGAGATAGACCTGATTGTTTAACAACTTGGGATAGTTTTTTGCATAGTATACTAACATGGGGTCCCAGCAAAACATACTGCATTCGTTTTCTGAATATTTTGAATGTTGATTTGAATAGCCTGGACACCAGTAATTTTCAACTCAAACGTTTCAAGTTCATCCCTAATTAGAACACTTATACAAACACAACATTTGAACGAACAGACAACCAAAAGAAATCAAACATATCAAATTGAACGTACCTTCTGGGACGACCTCTTTTGCAACAGTAAATCTCCCTTATTATTGAACAGAAACACACTAAATGCCCTATGCAAGGGAATGTCTCCATTCTTCTGAACCAAATGACATTCTTTCTTGCTGGCTTGTCCTATGATTTTGTCGTTTTCGTCGACCAGGAAGCACCTTTCGTTCAAGGAGGCCTCTTGCACTGGGTCCAAGTGCTCTTTCGATTTTGCCAAAGAGCTTGCGAAACCTCTGCCTACTGTGCGGCTGATCGCAGTCCTCAATGTCAGAGTTAACATTTCGAGCGGAAGGTAACACCTGCAATGATAAGGATCTCACATATTTTAAATAACTAGGTGTGTTTCAGTGTTTGTCAAATTCATGTGTAAATATGGCTCAGGGCTTTACCTAAGGACGTGAGCTACTGAACTGAGGTGACATATGGGAGGTTCATGGGTTATAAGTGTCACAAAAGTACTGTATAATTAAGTTTTATGCAAATTAGTTGACTATTTTTATATTTCAATTTACGATTTTAAATGAGAGCCTGACATTGAAACATTGTGACGTTGACAGATTAGATCCGAGCGCGTTTGACATTTAAATATTTACAATTTGGAAAATATTTATCGACGAGGGCGCTAATGTGTTCAACAAATCGTGACTTTAAACGGTAAAGAGCTGATCTCGTACAGCTGAAGATGAAACATATGTTTATTGTTTGGCGTTTTCCTGAATTTTAAGCTATTAAGTTGTGAAATAATGAGCATAGTTTTTCGTAGAACTAATCACTAGGTAGCAAACGTGAAGTACAAGAAACCACAACGATTTTGTGAGACATCTAATAATATTTCAGAAGGACTTTGTTCCCGAATGATGAACTTCAACTCTATAATGAAAACACCCGAATTTGGCTTATTCTCGATAAAACCTTCCTTGACGATTACTTACGGCATTTTGTTGAGAAACCTTATTTTTGTTTGTCTCTCATAGATCGAGTCATTCTTTTTTTTGTTATATCATCAAGTAGGAAAACGATCGAGGAATAACTGTGAAATATATAAGCCAAGTTGGGAAGTTAATTTATCCTGTTGAACTTTTTGTAGTTCAATATTTATTATATCTGAATATCGGAGTTGAGAAATTGGAGAGATTGAATGGAAACGTTACTTCACTTCAATAAATGACTTACCAATCCCTCATCATCTTTCACAGAGATTGCACTTGTTGTTGAACATGTCACCATTCACCCACATAATTTCAAATTTCAAGATTTATCAATATTCTCTTCCACATAACAATACTTACATAACAGATATTTTGCGGAAAACATTTTTGTATGCACAAAATACAAGCGCTACAGGAATCAGTGAAGTAACAAACATATTTTGTAGAAATCTCAACATATACCTTTGACATTTCCTATGCTTTCCTTGAGTTTCATAGCGTCATCTTGCGGCAAATATTTCCTGGAACATTGTTGTGGGTTATAGGTTATGTCGGTGGTCAAACGTCATAGGAAATAAAACTGTCAATTTGAATGCGCGTTTTCGCACAGAACAAAAATGTAAACACCAAATCGGTTTTAAAATGGACAAAAAAGATGTTACAGTAAAGCCATGTTTATCATGCAAAATTGTTTCGGTTTGTTGCCTCTGCGGCATTGGCATTTATTTGATACAAAGTGCCAAATTGTATAAAGGAAACTCCAAAATACCTCTGTACATTTTAGGACTTGGTAATGAAGTAAAAAAAAATAATCACCAATCATTTTAAAATATATTTCAGGAAGCATTGGACTAGGGATTGGCGAAATAATTGATAAATCACCATTCAGAACAGTGAGCCAAGATCAAAGAAATTGAAGTTGCCGGAGATGTATGTATGAAGGTTATTTTCCGGGTTTACCGACGTCTTAGCCTGCAGTTTTTTATCTCCGACGTTTCGTCCACAGCCGCGGTAGACACCGAAAGTCTGTATGCGCCGTAACTGCATCCTATAGCACTTGTAGACGAAACGTCAATCTTAAAAACCTACAGGTTCCTAGCAACAAAACCGGAAAATATCTTTGCCACGGCTTGGATGAGAAATAAATCGTGTTTGACTTTTGTAACATAGCTCAAGAAAAATAATAAACACCGATTTCTTATTCGTCTCAATTTAATATAAAACTCAAAGTTCGATTCACACACAATGTTTCTGCCTCCATATATATTTATTCAGTCTAGTTTCCTGATTTAGAATCCGACTTTCCCCAGCTTCGTATCAGTTTTAGGATTCGCAGTAATGCACTGGATGGCTACGATGAGTTCGTTAGCTCTCGTTTGGAGTTCCCTTAGATCCTGAATGTAGATCATACGCAGAATTTTCGCTGCTTGGTTCAAGACCGGATCTCCCAAATCAAAACCGAGATCTGCTTCTTGAATGGGAAAAGGTGTTCCCTGAAACATAAAACCAATTGAGTCAATCACTGTATGCTTTCCGAAGATATGTACTCACAGTTAGGATATATTTTTGGGGATTCGCAACACAGTCAGGGGCCATTCTTTTCGTCACTACTTTCCTCACCGCTCTCAGAGTAACAAAAGGATCACTGTGGGGTACAATTTTCAAAATTTTGGCTAGACCATTGATGCCATCCGTAAACTCTTTGCTACTAACTGAAAAAAAAATCATATAACTCACGTTTAATGCGAATAAAGTACTCAACACATACAGTCTAATTTATCCAGAGAATTCTCTGCTACAACACTAGGAACATTGGTTTTCTGAAGGTTCTCGACAGCATGTTTCAAATACTTGCTCTCTGAAATAAAAAAAAATTATTATCGCCCAATCCATCATTACCAGACACTTACTGTTGCTCCTTGCTTCGAGCTGAACTGCGTAACCAAGAAGCCAATGTAGTTCTTCTAGTTTCGTTTCGAAAACTGGACAGCTTATTTGTTGCTTGTATTCAGTGTACACTCTGTCCCAATCCCTCGAATTGGTATTCTTCAGAAAATTCACTACGTTAGGAGGGGCGTTCCTGATTTTGTTGACTTCCAACCATACTATCACAGTTCTAAAAGTCTTCTCATCTGGAAAGGATCATACCATGTCTCGTATCGCCGGTGTCTTTGATTTGTTTTTCTTACCATTCAAGTTCAGATTGTCTGCTTGGGGGTAATCCAGAGCAGTGAGAAGCCTTTTCGACATTTTTAAATACTATTTCAATACTTTTTATTGATTGTGTATACTTAATTATTTCTGCTTGAAATATATCCTAACTTTTGAGAAAGTGTCTTTTGTTTGACAGCACTGACAACAGTTTGTAGACACGAGAAAAGTCACTTGTCACATTCGTATCATGGACATTACAAATGAAAACTATAGACTGGCTTTAGAAAGAGAAGGAAAAGGGTAACATAATGGGAAAAAGATGGAATATTTTGTCAGTTGTATCATTCTGAGCCTCTGAGAAAAAAATAATTTATTATTATTATCATGCATCATTTTATCTTTCAGTCTTTCTTCATCTAATGTTATCCGCATAAAAAGGTATCACTTGAGCAAAGTGACATATTTTGTGATCTGTGATTCAAGTGACGGAACGACCGATCCAACAGATACAATGTCTATGGACACCACAGAACTCCAAGTTGTAGTTCTGTGATGGACAGCATCGACATAACCTTAATCGGTGATGGACACAGTAGATTTCGTCATAGACTAAACTGGATGGACTGGCCATGAGAGAGAGAGAACATCGATGCGCATTCTAAAAAGAGAGAGGTGCAATAGATGATAATATAGTTAATGTTTTGGTAAATTTCGCATTGTGTTGGGAAATATGACTGTGAAATTGAGAAACTTGATAATTTCCTATTGGCACCCGTGATATTCTCTCTTTCTCTCTCTCTTTCTATTTGCTATGTTTTTGGGTTGCAAATGCAAATGCAAAAGTGACAGCTTTGTATACAGTCTATATACAAAGGTAACAGTGTAATAAGTGATAACATCTTATGAACACGAAATACTCTAACCTAACCGTTAGATGCCCCCAGTCCAAAAGTACAAAAGCAACAAGGATTCATTTTTCCAAACTCTCATTACTTATTACCTATTCTGTCCCGTGTTGGACGATTTAGACAATGATTTCGATACACATTTTTGTCGAAGAACATTGAAGAATCAAAGAACCTCTTTTCATCAGTGTTACCAGCTAGAAAACATTGAAATAATATAGTATACCTAACTCATGGATAGAGGACGTTAGTATTTGATAGAGGACGTTAGTATTTTTCAACGAATTTTCAATTCACACATTGTTCTTAACACTTCAAATAAGGTCCAATTGAAAAACAAATGTGGAAAACAACCTAATAGCCAGCAAAAATCAATATTTTATTGATTGATCTACAGTGCCATCTGTTTTTCGAAGTTAACTATATTGAATCACAATAGCAAATAATAGATGGCAAAGGGATGTAAAATTTGCCGATACCGCAGTTCTCAAATTTTGTTATTCTTTTCATCACCTGTAAAATCACGTTTTGTTAAAGTGTCATATCAGATCAGTAGTTATTAGTCAAGTAATTATTTAGTATTTTTTTTATATCAAAAAGTAGTGTGTGGTGTCTATGTGGCTAAATGCTGAAGAAATTGATGAACTGGAAGAAGCTGAATATCGTCTCTCTGCATTTTCCGACTGAGATAATGTTATAGTAGACTGCTTTTATCTGTCACTGGTTTTTTTAGGTAGGATATTTTGATTATGTTTGCGTTTATAACTGATATCGAAAATTCCCTCACTGATGAAACCTTAAGCAAACGTTTCCTTGCACGTCTACAATGAAAATAAAACATCAAATTTCAATAATAACCAAATTTTTCTGGAGTCTGTCTAATTACAGGTTGTGCTGCCTTTGATGTGGCGATTTTATTTTTGGATGTTCGCTAAAGATGAAGACTGATTAGTACTATTATTCCCAAGACCTCTACTAATTGACTCTTTCAATTGGGGTTAAATGATTTGTTCAAGGATATAATGACGTTGTGTATTTATTTAATCAAGAAAGGAAAGACAAGAGATCTGCATTTGGCAAATTACGAATTTAAATTAGCGTCTACGATACCGGTACCGGAAAATAGTAGTCAAGGCAGTGGCTGTTCACCCGGTGCCGGTAATAATAATTTTATTCATATCTATAAATAATAATTTTTCGCTAGTTTTTGTTTTCAATTAGACTTTCGTATTTTCATCTGCTGATAACAAATCTGTATTAGGTATCATCAATATCGAGTGGAGAAGTCTAACCTCAAAGAAACGGTTAGTGAACTGTATAAAAACTACATTAAAAGAAGATGCAGAATTCGAAACGGTTGAAATTGGATGAGAGTGTCATGAAAAGAGACTACGTCAAAGCCAAAGAATGTCTTTATCCAGTTCTAGCAGACGATTTGATTATAGACACTCCTCTTACTGAAGTTTACGTAGACTCGATATCAAACCCAAAAAATACCTCCAAAGTGATTGTTGAATTAAATTCAGTGTTACCGCTTCCAGAAATGCTGCACTTGAAACGAGTAAAGGGGCAAGAAGTCCTTCTTTTCCCAATAGAAAAAACCGACAGAAACTCTGTCCATTCCATACTGCAACAAATGAATTTTGACACCGCCTTGCTGAAAAACCATGTAAGGACTACCTCTGTGGCTAAAGTTCCTCCAAAAACACGTCTACAGTATGAAACAGCCCATAAGCTATGGCCCTGCAACTTCCACTCCAACAAATACCTAGAAAAACTGGCCACAAACACTTTGTTCACCGCAGATGAACTCCAAAGTCACGTGCTGTACATGAGGGTAGCAGTCGACGTGGCTAGGCACGCAAAAAATTTTTTTTTCAATGGGCCTCAAATCGGGGCAGTAGTGGTGGACCCCAGTATTAACTCCGTAGTAGCAGTAGGTTATCAACAAACAAACAGAGGGCCATGTTATCATGCAGCTATGGTAGCAATCGACAACGTTGCCAGGACCCAGAATGGAGGCGCTTTATCTCCTGAAGGTCCTGAGAAACGCTTAGGAGACTTAGATCTACGGGGCCTACCACTAGAACTGCTTGAAATCCTTCAGAATAGACATCCCATGATTCGATTTGGAGCCAGTAGGTTCAAAACCAAGGAGGAACTGGTTGCGCCGGCTGACGGTCCATACCTGTGTACCGGTTACTGCGTGTATTTGACTCGCGAGCCGTGTGTTATGTGCGCGATGGGTTTGATCCACAGCAGGGTAAAGAGAGTGTTCTATGGTGCCAGATCTTCGAATGGTGCGTTGGGTAGTTTGTGCAAGATTCATACCGTGAAAGACCTGAATCATCATTATGAGGTGTGGGGGGGTTTATTGGAGGAGGAATGTTCTGATTTGTGAGTGGGGGCATTGTGATCAGGGACTGTTAATCATTTTAACAACTCGCTGAGTGTACAGAGTGTACACTATTTTAATTTTTGTTGGATGAAAATGCCGAATGTTATGAACAGTTGGGAACTGAAATGATTTTTTATTATATGGACTTCAATTATGCAAGTCATCCTCAGAATATAAAATTTCCAATTAATATTTGTATTAATTTAGAAAAACACCTGAAACATTTTTTGTATGATAATCTCTTGTCGAAAATATCGTCATTTAATTGATGCTCGTGTTACCTATTTACCTTTTTTAGCAGCCATTTTGTAAATCACTGGCTCCCTCACTAGTCAGTGTGATGACAGTAAACAGTGAGTGAAAATAGGGAGAATAACTAGTTTCTTAACCTAACTAAAATATTCATAAATTAGGAAGTTGTTAAGAAAAGTAATGAATCCAGCAAGAAATAAAAAAATACTTGATATATGCACAGTACAAACCTGTTATGATTTTATTTAAACAAAATTATTTCAACGTGAAATACTATTATCAGGAATGATGAATGAAAAGGTTGGTTTAAAACTTGTTGGCTGATAATAAAGGCAGTTGAAAATGCAAGATGAAATGTCTACTCTAGTTTTAGATTTAATTTTGAATAATAAAATAGTATATTGTGTAACAAGTGCATGAAATCGACTTTTTTACACAAGCGTGGAATTTGCGACACGAGCCCTCGGGCGAGTGTTGCAAACAACGCGAGTGTAAAAAAAGTCTTCACGCACATGTTGCACACTATACTTTTTCTACGACTATACAGAGAAAATTAAGCACCATTAGTTTAAAGAGCTTTATTAAATTTCAGAATAATTAGTAAGTACCTATATTATAAAATTAACAATTAATTCTTATAGTGAGATTATTATTTTTGGTTTTCATTCTGATGTGGAATAATAATGATTATTAATAGTAATATTGGAACCTGTGACCATTCCAAAACTTACACCTGCAGCATTTGATTTTTCTATTAGTGTGTTTCTTGACTTGGAAGTTGAGATGATAGAAGAAGTGGCGATAGGGGCTGAGGAAATTTGATTTTGAGGCGATAAAATTTAATTTGCCACATCAATTTTCTGAGTAATTGAGTTTTCTATATAATGCTCTGCCACTGCAGAGGATTTCCAACCTCCATATTTTTTTAAGGTAAGCAAATCGCCTCCAGCTTCTACTAATAACGTGGCGGATGACCGCCTAAAACAGTGGCCTGTACATTGTTCAGCAAGAGGTAAATTTTGGTATTTTGCGATTACCGAAGGAACTTTACCAATTTTATTCATACCAACGATCTGGCAGGTACATTTTCCACCTTGATAATTAATAAATAATTTTTTTTCTGCGTATTTTTGCGGACGGAGTGCCGTATATTTTCGGTATATTTCAAGATGTTCCGTGATGGTAAATTTTCTTGAGATTTTGGTTTTTGTATCATGGACGTTTACTATGAGTATTGTACCTAAATCTTCAATATCATCTAATTTCAGTCTATACAGTTCATCTCTTCTAAGAGCTCCAGCAAGTCCAAATATTAGTATAACCTAAAAGAAAAAGAAATTACAATATAGAAACTAAAAAAAGATTATGGCTGTCAGAAATCGAACCCAGGTCCTTGGGCGCGCGAGGCCGACGCACTACCGCTGAACCATTCGTATTTACAAATATATGTGTGAAAACGCGATTCTCAACGTCCAATTTAAAATAATTTAGAAGATCATAGTTAGATATCACATTAACATAGTTTTAGATAATATATCTGATTTGGCCAACTATACTTATTAGGAGCCCCAACTTCATATAGGACGACTGGAAATCCTTTTCAGACATATTCTGGAAATCAGTTTTTCATTTACCAAAAATGAAAATGCAGAAGGAACTCAGAAAGATGGGTTATTTATTTATTGGCAGATGTCAAATGCCATTATTTTAACGCATTTGGCAACCATGGGGTCGCATCACTTAATAAGGTCAATTACACGAGTAGGTAAGTTTTATTAAAGAAATACATTCTCAATTAATGAAAAAGAATTAAATATGACGTAAAAGTTGATAAAAAACGTAAATTCTGCAGAATTATATATTTATCAATAATTCATAGACTTTGTACGGCTTGTTTTTAGTTGAGGCTACCGGTTGACATCGAATACTATCCTGAAGAGTTATAACTGTGCGCCTATGGAACAGCTACTTGAAAGTGATTTATAACCTGCCCCGCTGCTGAAGAAAATATTACTTTTTTTAAAGGCCACATGAAAATTTCCTGATGGTTTCTTTGAAAAGAAATAGCACTGAAAAGCCCTCAACTTTCTTTTATAGAGAAGAGAAAGTAGCAATTATAATGTGAAATTGTTTGAAATTGTTTCGTTCCAAAATAGAGTCAGAAAAGAAATCGGCTAATTCTGGTACTTTGGTATTTCTTCGGAAGTGGTCGGAATTTTTCTTAACGGCATGTTAGTTACCCTTACATTATGCAACTTTCTTTAATACAATCATCTTTGTATCGATTATGGTTTTGGTAATTCCCCCATTGAACACGATATACAGGCTGATTCACGGTGGATGGCACATTAGACGTTTCTGGTGAACCAGACAACGGATCACTTTGAAAATTTAATGGAGGGCATATTCGGACATTCTCTAGCCAACTAAAATATTTTCGACAATGCGGTGTTGCCGCTTCTATTAGAAAGCAGTAGCAACTTTGATTTTTCAAATGGAACACTCTGTATATAATATTATTTTTGGAATCTCCAACAATTGCCCGACAACTTTTCTTGATATTTCCCTATACCTATCTGTTACCGTTTTCGAAATAAAAATTAATTTCAATTTTTTTCTTCGAAAATCATGACTTCTAAAAATGCCGATATTTTTTAGTTAAGAAGTACTATGATATCGAAATTTGGTTTGGAGTTAGGTGATACTTGGACACTTCCCACACGTCAGCCTAATCTCCGTTACTTCAATACAGGGTGGTAAAAAATATTTCCAATTTCAAGTTTCTTGGTGCTTTTTTAAAGTTGATCCAAATGCATTGAAATTGTTCTGAATTCGTATAAATTTCTTGAGGTCCATTGGCGGTAGATTCGGATACATTTCATTGAACTTTCTACATGTTCTGCTGATAATTTTGTCACACTGTCCAAAAATAATAAACAAATTCATAAGAACTTCGTTTGAATAGTTTTGTTCCATCGTTTTGAAGGTATTTGCAACTTCTGAAGTAACGAAAATGTCGATATTATTAGAAGAATGTCACAACGCTACTGTCAAATAGTAATCATGGGCTGCTTACCAAATACCGAATGGAAATACCATTCTGAAGGGACATTTTCACAAATAAATGTTCATAAGTCCGAAACTTGACGAGTTAGGTATAGGTATGATATACATAGAAAGAAAGCAAATTTCCGAGTTTTCAATAATATACAGGGTGTTCCATTTGAAATAATCAAATTTCAGCAACTTATTCAAGCAAACGAAAAAACTGTATTTTTTTACCACCCTGTATTGAAGTAACGGAGATTAGGCTGGCGTGTGGGAAGTGTCCAAGTATCACCTAACTCCAAACCAAATTTCGATATCATAGTACTTCTTAACTAAAAGATATCAGCATTTATAGAAGTCATGATTTTCGAAGAAAAACATTAAAATTAATTTTTATTTCGAAAACGGTAACAGATAGGTATAGGGAAATATCAAGAAAAGTTGTCGGGCAATTGTTGGAGATTCCAAAAATAATATTATATACAGAGTGTTCCATTTGAAAAATCAAAGTTGCTACTGCTTTCTAATAGAAGCGGCAACACCGCATTGTCGAAAATATTTTAGTTGGCTAGAGAATGTCCGAATATGCCCTCCATTGAATTTTCAAAGTGATCCGTTGTCTGGTTCACCAGAAACGTCTAATGTGCCATCCACCGTGAATCAGCCTGTATATTGAGTTCAATCGAGAGTTTAATTGATTGTTGACTGCGTATTTCTATCACCTGCATTCTCCCATCTCTCCCTTTTCTAGTAATGACCCGGCGTTATTGTTTCAGAATCTGAATGCATTCAAAGTTCCAGTCAACCGCAGTTTCGCCCCTGAAGCCGTCCTCAGCCGAACCGTTCCGACTCCTGCGGCTGAGCGGGTTCTTCATCCAGAAGCGCGAGCGAAAGAGAGGCCTCATTTAAATCGGTCACAAATCTCAAGAGAGGCGGGAGTTGATTTTTTACACGCGCGCGAGACAAATCCAAGACCAAATTGTGCCTTCCTCGTTCGCCAATTGAGACCAATTTAAGCAATTCAAGCCGCAGAGTGCGGTTAGAACGGGACTCAGTCAGACGCGAGTTCTCTCCCACTAGGGCAGTGGTGTCTTGTACTTGGGCGGTGGGGCCATATCGGCAACGTTTCGGACGATTTCTGGCGTTAGGGTTTCGCCAAGACGGCCGGTGAATCGTGAAGCTCCACATATTCGCAGCATCCCTGCATAGGAGGGTTACAAATCGCGCGATAAATGGATTTTGAACCCCGTTTCGTCGTTGATAAGATGCTATTGGTCCACAGCTTCCTCCAAAACCACAGACAGAGAGAAACGACGGGCATAAAAAAATTGTACAACTCGTTTTTCGTTATGTTCTAAAGCGACCCAAGTCGGCCCTTTCAGGATTTCGGAACTGCCCCGGGGAAGCCCCAGGATAGCATTTGTAGTAACCTAGAATAGTAGGTATGGATTATCGGTTGTACGAAAATTCGGATATTCTGTTGAACGACAACTCGGACAGCTCGAAGAATTCTTGGAACATTCCAAACGAGTGTAGCATGGACAACAACGGTGATATTTTCGGATGGAACTCGCTCAAAATCGACGAGGGGGAAGGAAAGACCTCGCGTAAGAGGAGGATCTCCTTCGGGGAGGAGGAGAGGAAGGTCAAGGGTGGGTACAAGTTGGCGAAGGACCCCCTCTCGCTGGATGGCAAAGGCGCGGGAAAAAAGTCCGGCGGGCATAAAGGTGAGTTGGTTTATTATTATTATCAACAAAATGGTAAGACTGGTGATAAGTTTTGTCTCTAGAGCACTTAGATCTAAAAGAACATGATTTTGGCACCTATCAGAACGACAAAAAGCTTTTTTCAGTTGAAACAGCTTACTAGTGATGCCAATTTGATTGGAGTCTTTAGTTCTATAAAGTTTCTACAATTATTCAAAACTGTTTTGGCGTTTTACACAAAGAAATATAATTTGGAATTGTTTTAGTTATTTTTGGTAACATTGTTATAAATAACCACCACTTGCTTTTATCTTTTGTGTTATTCCTCCAGATTCAGATGTATCATTTAAAAAAAAGTAGAACGTACCTTGATAAGAACAGTTTGTCAACAGGACCTAAAATCTGATGAAAGCAAAAGCAATGATGTTCTCCCCAGCTGAATTTTTATGATTATTTAATTTCCTCATACATTTAATGGCGTGAATGAAACAGGAAATTTTAATAAGGAAACCACAATAAATGTTTGTTGTATTTTTTCAGTGAATAATATTGATTTTTTATCAAGTTCTTTGAATAGTTTGGCAATGAATATTCAGTTTGAAATATTACTGATGAAATGAATTGATTTGAAATTAAATTTTTAAATTAATCCATTCAAAAACTTTCTGAAGTAACATACTATTCTCGTCCACAATACTTGCTCAAGCATTTTTAGCGGAACTTTACGATAACAAACGTAAAATTTCGAAGTAATTTCAATACAAAATAGCATTTAAATTTTTTTGTGTTCCTTGAGTTTCGCAGCGCCATCTTGCGGCATCTCGTCATCTGTAAACTGAATTAATTACTGTTTGCCAAATACTCGTGTATAAAAACCTTTCCCAAATTTTTCTAATTCTCTCCCAGTACATGCAAACGTCTTATCTCCATTGTAGACAAATTGCGGACAATTTCATTTATCAGCACAAAGAAAAATTGCTCTTGACGTCAATGATAGTAATTGGTGTGCGACCTTTTGAATTAGAAGGAGTAGCACACTGGTAGCCGATTGGTCGACCGCCCAAACGAGCTTAAGCAGCTTTAATAGCGTTGTTAAGACGCATTCCTCGACCGTTCAAATTCGACAGGGGCGTATCAAGGGGGATAGCGGCAGGGGTTTGTCCTTCTGTCATGATGTGAATGTTTTGCCAAAATAGGTCTGGAAAATCGGTATTTCCCTAATGACTACCGTCGCTTTGGTGGAATTTGGACCAACTGAAATCTATTTATTCAATTAGGCAGGGTGGGACTGGCGCAGATTGTTCTTTTACTTGAATTCAGCTAGCTGTTAGTTGATGAGAGTATATTATGCTTACTAATACAGTTTATTGTGCTTTCCACTATGAAAGGTAGACAAATTCCTTTTGGGTAACATTCATAATGGAAATCACAGTAAATGTATTAGTAAGTTCTTTTGCTTAATTTTTTACAGATATTTTACGATGAAAACACCCGTGTTCAACTATTGTTTCTCAAGTTTCGACGTAATATAATCTCCAAAGTGATTCTTGCATTGCCATATGAAAAACTTTGAAACAGGATGAATTTTGAAGAGTGATTATTATGTCGTGATTGTTATTGTATCAAATAAATATCAAAAAACCCAACAGAAATCAAAATATGTTTGAAAATCTGTTTAAAATCTTGTTTTTCCGTTAATCAGCTGTCGCCTCTATACGAACGACAACTCTCAGAAGTTGAGAAACTTGTGCGAGTTGAAGACTAACGAGGTCTTACCTTTTAACGTGTGATTCCTAACACGGAGTCTGAAGACTATAATACATAGAAAATTAATTTTCAAAAATGAGATAATCAATTAGTAAAACAGAAACTGCTTTTGTGTGCCCGTACAGGCATGAAAATACTGTTTTTGTCACCTACTCAAGCATTGAAGAGTTTTGCTTTGAAAAAAAAGAACGTTCAATGTCCTTGCTATTTCAAATAATCTCTGACTGCCACTCATTTCACGATAAATTTCAGGGTCGGTGAAAATCCAACATTGGGAAGTTGAAGACTATGAGGATCTGAATACAGACATCGAAAGCTCTTTGAGTTTGGGAGGCAATGACTTGGTCAACAATTCCTATGCCGTCAAGTGAGTATATGTAACGTAAAGCACTCCCATTCCTCCATAATCTGTTTAAAAATCTGTTTAAAAATTTGTTTAAAATCTGTTTTTCCGTTAACCAGCTGTCGCACCCCTACGAACGACAACCCTCAAAAGTCGAAACTTGTGCGAGCTAAGGATTAACGAGGTCTTACCTTTTAACGTGTGATTCCTAACACCAACCAAAATTGTGATTCATAGTAAGTTGATGTAGACCTGTATCTGATGTAACGATTATTCTACTCAGTATGTCAGTCACTATGCAGAGTTCGTTGATGAATATATTTTTTTCTAGTGGAATAAAGGACAATGCGCAACTATTTCAAGGATACACTGATTTTAATTTTATTGTTTTTTCATATATTTCAAGATTTCAAGACTTTTTTAGCCAGATTCGCTGTGATGTTCAATTTGAGGTTAGAATGATTTTATGTGAATTGTCCATATCCGACAATGATGTTATTTGGTGTGCATCAACTTTTTCTTGGTTGGCCGCCTTATAAGCGTCATCTTTATGACAATTGACACTAATGACAAATAGACAGAATAGCCAACTCAGAATCAGGCATGTGTACAAAACAAAATCTTCATTGATATAGACGATAAAATGAATAACCTTCAAAAAGACAATAAAAGTCAAAATGGGAATTACAAGCAGTAACTATATAATAAGATTGACACTAACAATAATATAGACTATCCCACATGTGCTCCAAACGAAAACCTCATCAAATGTTCTTTCATTTATGACGCAACAATTTGGATATGTGTTTTCTCTTCATACTTCGGACCTACATGTAATTCTTAACGAGGCGTATGATTCTGAAGCCAAATTGTTATCTTCTTACGGGAATTATAAATAACTTTTGGAGCATACGGTTGTTTTCATACATCTGATTTATAAGATGAATAGGAATATGATAAAAGGCTATACGAAAATCTACATATCTTATCTCATCTACGTCATTGTCTCAACTAGTTGAATAATTATAATATTGACATCAGTTTTGGAATATTTCTACCAGACCATCTATCTTTTATCTATTTTGAGATCGAGTTGTGATTTCCTCGATTCATGGGATATTCTCGTGTCCATGTGCATTTCATATATACAGTGGAGATTAGACAATATGAGTTTTGTGAAATTTCATTTTCATACTGTGCATACGATTTAGGATGGTTTAGTTGAAGAGGAGGTAAAAAACATTCTGCATTCATCAGAGTTTTAAAATTGAATGTGAAGACACGCTGAAGCTAAACTTATTGTAACTCAAAAAGGGGATAGTTGAAACTCTTCAATGAAGTTTATATCTGAACCTTCTCCATGTAAAATTCTCAAATACAATGGAATTGAGCATTAATTTAGTCTATCTAGTGATATTTAAATGTAATAAATTGGTACGAGGAAGATCAAACTTTGTTTGACTTTTCCTTTGAAGATGATCACTTGGTTATCGAAATATGTGTTGAGGTGTTAAAAATAACGATTTGGTGTTGGGAAAAAACTCCAGTAATATTCATTACTACACCAAAGGTTCCAAACAGTGCATCATAAGTTCAAATTCAAAGATAGAAAACGCCTAACGAGAGATCCTATATTACATTTTTTTTCGATCTTCTAGCGAAAACATGCTATCGATGAACGGAATGACAGTCTTCAAACAAGAAGCCCCCTCCCCGACGTCCAACGACGTGACCACCCTGCAAGTGACCCACAAACACAGACAGAGCCCTTCCTCCACCCACCATGGCGGCGCCGTCGTCAACAGTACCATGGAGGACAATACCAGCCAGAATATGTTCAACAGCACCATCAACCAGCTACTCACGCAAAGCGGCTTGGTCGGATTGCACAACGTCATGGATGGTGAGTGTCGGAGGGTCTGCTACTTTTTCCGTTTTTCTTCAGCCCTGTTCAGCAGTTCACAGTAGTTCTTCAGTTGTGATAATACCTGAAATTTTAACAAATTGTCCTAAGTTTCTGGGTTTATTAGCCGTTTCGTCTGCTACTGTAGCAGACATTACCAAGGCGAGGGGATCTATCTTGTCGCGATGCTCATACTGATGCGTTTGTACTCATAATAGGACTAGGTGTCAAACCACCTGATTGGTCTGAACCTTCTTCAATTATTGGGAGAACCTTTGTGTTGTAAAGTGCCGGTATCCATGTCTTGTTGATGTGTGACTTTTCTTTCTTACGGTTGAAATTATTTCTGAGTTTATGTATACTTTGGTATAATTTCTACAGTAAGGAAGAGAGCCTAAACGTCAACAAGACATGGATACCGGCACTTCATTACACAAAGGTTCTCCCAATAGTTGAAGAAGGGTCAGACCAACCAGGAAAAAGAGCAGCGGTTGTTCGACACCTACTCCCATTATAAGTACAAACACACCAGGACCATTTTCAGTTAGATCATTGCAGCAAGGTAGATCAGTTCGACCGTTGTAGCAGAAGAAACGTCAAGTATAAAAACCTGCAGTCAACGGCTAATAAACCTGGAAACATAGGACAATTTGTTAGACTCCATAACCTGAAGTTTTATCAAGCATTTAGCAGTCTTTCTTCAGTTACTGTCATTGTTGTTGAAACCTAATCAATAGTCTTGATTTTTAATCGGCAGTTGAATAGTTTCTCATCAAATTTCACTAGTTCGGATTCCATTGTCTATTATATAAAATGATTTGAAATCCCTGAAACAAATAAAAAAGAAGAATTGAAAATGAATAGCTGGAAATAACAATTATATTAACCAAAATAAACCTGAAATGAAATAATAGTGAAATAAAATACAAGTAAAAATAGAACAATTGAATAAATTAAAAAGAAGAAATGAAAAAAAGAAAATGAAAATAAAAGTGGAGAGATTCCAAGTCACGTTAGTTCACGACGTTTCGATTGTTAGTATCCACAATCGTCTTCGGGTGATGACTGGACTGATTCCTCCGAGAGATGACTATTTATAGGTCGTTCGAGTACTTTCACTTATCCCCACTTTCCATTTTCCGCTTCACTGGTTCCGTGGGAGATGACCGTTTTGGCGGAAGTTGGCCATTTTTCGCTTGATGATGGGTTTCCATATGTTGTGTATTTCTACGCTGGCTTGGCTGAATACGTTGTTGGACAACATGTATGCGGCTTCCTTGAATTTTCTCCTAAACCAATATTCCTCTCTGTGCAAGATCTCAGCTTGGGACCACTCGATGTTGTGTTGATGGGTCCAAACATGGTCTGCTATTCCTGATTTGCTGGTTTCTCCTCGCTGTGTGTGTTTCTTGTGCTCGGCAATGCGAACATTCAATGGCCTCTTAGTTTCACCAATTTAGGATTCTCCACACTCACGTATGCGGTAAATGCAATTCTTGGAATCGCAGTCCGCGTTTGGTGGCCTGGTTTTCGTGAGGCTGCTACGGATAGTGTTACCGGATCTGAAGCAGGTTCTGATATTGTACTTGGAACCAATTCTTCTTATCCTCTCCGATAATCCTCTGATGTAGGGAAGTGCAAGCACTGGTTGTGACGGCTTCTCTTCCTTGCGAGGCTTCTGCTGTCTTCTAGCCAAAGTGTTTCCTACCATCGCTTTGGAGTAGCCATTCCGTTGAAGATCATTTTTGATGATGTCTAGTTCCTTCTCGAGACCTTCCTTCGTATTACAGAGCCCAAAAGCACGGTCTAATAGAGTCTTGATGATTCCTCTTTTAGTCGATTGATGGTGGTTGGATTCGTGGTTCAGATACTGTTCCGTATGAGTGGGTTTTCGGTATACAGTTGTTTCCACTTAGTGTCGGTTCTCTTCACCAGAACGTCTAAGAATGGCAATTCGTTGTGGATTTCCTTCTCCATTGTGAAATTGATGGAAGGTCTCACGCTGTTGATGTGTTTCAGGAAGGCGTCTAGTTCAGTATTCCCATGGTTCCATATTATGAAGGTGTCTTCAACATATCTCAACCAGACTCGAGGTTTCTTGTGGGCTTCTTCAATGCCCAGAGTTTCAAACCACTCCATATATATGTTGGCTATGACTGGTGAAAGTGGCGATCCCATTGGCAGTCCCTCATCTTGTTTAAAGGATTCGTCCTTCAGTTGGAAATAACAGTTTCGTACACAGCATCCTAGTAATTCCATGATTACTTCTATAGGAAGATTCGTTCTCTCTTTCAGGTTCCCGTCTTCGGATAGCTTTCTCTGTATGATTTGGAGTGCTTCTTCGACCGGAACGTTGATGTAAAGGCTTTCCACGTCGAAACTAATTAGTGTGACCTCAATTGACCCTGGTAGTTCGACAAAATGCCTTGAATTCTTCACAAAAGATGATGTTTTTCCTTGTAATGGTTGTATCAAGGAAAGTAAAAATCTAGACAAGTTTTGAGTAGCCGAATCTCTGGAGCTGATGATCGGTCTAAGCGGAACGTCCTTCTTGTGAATTTTGGGTAGTCCATGCAAGTGAGGTTTTGGTACATGGGATGTTTGTTCCTCGCTTGGGGCTTTATTCACGAGATGGAGCTGTTATCAGTTAACAATCTTCCTCTTAGGCGAAGATTTCGTATATGCAGCGGAGCCGCGTTGAAATAAATCCAGTCTCAGACACTTTTCTGTCTGAGTCGGATCTTTCCGCGGCCTGCAGGTGATCTACTCGAATAATTTCACTATGGTCCTGCTGCTAGATCTACGGGACTAAACTCTATGAGGCATCTTTCATGAATGTTTGTCGGATATAATTCAATATCCAGCATGGTATTAGCCGGGGAAGTTGTTGGGAGTGATGAATGTTTCAGAATTTCATTTCGTTTT
This sequence comes from Leptinotarsa decemlineata, assembly GCF_025532065.1. Classification (NCBI taxonomy): domain Eukaryota; kingdom Metazoa; phylum Arthropoda; class Insecta; order Coleoptera; family Chrysomelidae; genus Leptinotarsa; species Leptinotarsa decemlineata. The sequence continues at coordinate 693,109 of NW_027412681.1, read as the reverse complement.
GGATTTGGGTCAATTGTTGAACAGTTAATTGTCACTCCGATCAGCAGTTGAAAAACATTCTCTAGTCAGTTCTGGTCATGAATTAACACAAAATCTTACTTCCAGCCAACAATCTTTCTTCTCAAAACTCTGCCGACAGTTACACAGTATCGTCCACGAACTACAATCTGATCGAAGACAGTCGCTTTCAGTACGTCCTAGCGGCAGCTACCAGCATAGCCACCAAACAAAACGAAGACACTCTGACATATCTGAACCAGGGACAGAGCTACGAGATCAAATTGAAAAAGCTCGGAGAGCTGTCGTTCTACAGGGGGAAATTATTTAGAGTAAGTACAGTTCAGTGTTCTTCTGTACCGATCTAGTAGTAATGAGTGATGTTTTGCTGGTATATTTTTGGCAACACTGTTTTTGACAGATCCCGCGTGAATCGTGTCTTGTGTCATCGTCAACCTTTTACAGTTTGGTCTATAATTTAATCATGAATCGACTTACGCATGAACAATGCTTGCAAATTATTCATGCTCGGTGAAAAAAGTGCATCGTGCACTTCTTCCAATTTATGGGCAGTTTCGTCGGCCTACTGAGGGAGCTATTCGGAAGCTTGTGACTAAATTTCGAACCCAGCTTACATTATTGGACATTGAACCACCAACACGCATACGTAGAGTGAGGACCGAAGAAAATATCGCGGCTGTATCCGCCAGTGTTCGTGATGACCGTGAAATGTCGATTCGCCGCCGTTCACAGCAATTGGAACTCTGTTACTCCACTACGTGGAAAATTTTGCGAAAGGATTTGAGTGTAAAACCTTATAAGATACAGCTGGTGCAAGAATTGAAGCCACACGACTTCCCACAACGTCTAACATTTGGTGAATGGGCGCTGGCAAAGTTGGAGGAAGGTCCACATTTTTATCGAAAAATTGTGTTCAGCGACGAGGCTCATTTCTGGCTGAATGAATACGTTAACAAGTAAAAATTGCCGCATCTGGAGTGAACGCCTTTGGATTATTTCTTGTGAGGTTATGTTAAGGCAATATTGAAGCATTTATACGTGAAATACCGGTCGATATGTTAGAGAGAGTGTGTCAAAATTGGGTCATCTAAAGCGGAGCTGCGGACAACATTTGCATGAAAGTCGGTGACCACGCAGTTTACCTTTGATATTCAAAGAAGAAGAAAAAGTTTACGGGTGCCAAATCAGGGCTGTACGGCCATCAATTCGATGTTTTGACGCTCATAACTTCACTTGTTTGACTGGCCAAAACTTCACTTGTTTGACGAGATGTGTGAGAGCTCGCGATGTCATGATGGAGGATGATTCATCTTCGGTGGTTAGTTTTACGAACTTCTCCGAAGACTTCCGGCAAATAATGGTCGTGTGCCACTGAGAATTGACCGTTCTACGTTGCTTAGGCTACGGACTAAGAAACAAGCGACCATTTGCTTCGCTGTGCTATTTTCACGAACAACCTTTGTTGGATTTAGCTCGTCTTGGAATACCCACACGGTCGATTGCTGTTTTGTTTCCGGATGCCTCAATCTCACAATATGTCTCACGATGACCTTGCATTATCAGTTCACGCACTGCATCGTGAACAACCGATTTTGGACGACCTTCACGGAATTCGTCGGCGACCGAACCCCAACCACGATTGAATTCGCTATACCAGCGATATACTGTAGTTTTGATGGTGCTTTATCGCCATACAAAAAAAATGAGTTCATTGACACACTTTTGTTGAGATAATCCCCATCGAAAGTTGTGAAAAATAATCTAGCAAAAACATTCTCTTGAAATTTCCATTTTTTGGTCAAACTTGTACTTCAAAACGTAATGGGTAGGTTTATGCTAAAAAATATCAAACTTTATTATGGTGTTGCCATATTTTACCTATTGACATTAGTGTTGCCAGTTCACGAAATATAAATAATCCCCATCGTATGTAGAAAGTTTGAGTACACTGTATATACAGAAGTTCAAATAAAAATATATGCTGGTATGTAAAATTTTCACCAGAATGTTTTGTTGAGTGAAGACAAAGCCCAATTTTCGGCTTGTGAATTCTTGAATCCGGAAATTCTAGTATTTTCAATGTATAATTCATAAACCAACTTTAAAGAAGAATAAAATTATCCAATTTTCCCCATTTTTACATATTCATTTTCAAATGTTGTTGAATATAATTTTGCCTCCGTCGTGGTATTAGTTAGGAAAGTAGTTGTTTCCGGCAGGCATTTGACGTATCCTACTGTGTATGAATTTTCCTAACTGAAAGATTTTCCAATTCTCTTTGACAGTCAGTCGTTCGCATCTGTTTCCACGAAAGACGCCTCCAATACATGGAAAAAGAGCAGATGCTGTCCTGGCAAAAAGCTCGACCGGGCGATAGGATATTGGAAATCGACGTTCCCCTCTCGTACGGAGCCTACGACATCTATCAGCCGTCCAACGCACTAAACGTCATCCAGTTCAACTGGGATCCCACCAAAGAAGTTGGAGTTTACATTAAGGTAAGGCTGATCATGAGTTGGTATACGTGAAATAAAAAATTGGCGCCCAACGTGGGGCCGTTTAATTTTGAGGTGGTCGTCCAATGTAGGGCAAAAGTATTTTAGCTGAAAATTCGAGAGCAGCGAGAGTTTGACATCTCAAATTTGCCATATACCTTAAAAAGATGGGTTTATTTATATTTTTCAAAAAGAAAAAGAGAAAAAATTAGATTTTTTCTGAAAGATGTGAATTGTAGCTCCTGTCTCATATTGATGAAGACACCATGAGAATTAGTTCACAGTACTTGAAGAACTTAATGAAAGACTCTATGTATTAGAATAGTATTGCTTAAAGTCCAGGTCAATGGACTTGTTTCATGATTTTTTGTTTATAGTTCACTTGATAGAAATTTTAAATTGAAAAACAGTGCACTTTGTTTCAGTTCTCTAAATACCGTAGTTTTCCCGTAATCAATTATTAAAAATCGAATGTAGTAGGGCGGTGGCGTCACGAACCTATTCCCGTTTCTTGTTTGATTGACCAATAGGAACAATAGAAATAATCAACATTGCCAAATTTAGCTTATAATTATCAATTTGATTATGGAAGTGTATATGAACCCGTCAACGTTTCCATTAATGAAAAATTCTCTACATGGAATAAAATGTACACGAAAAATCATGTTTGGAAATGAGTTATCGGTACACAAAGTCGATAGATCACAAAATATTTACCTAAACTATGATTTTATGCATCATTTAATAATATACAGCTATGAAAATAAAAAAATATAGCAAACTGGATTAAAGAATCATTTCAAATATTTAATTTATTCTACAATCCTCAATCTGTACAACTGCAATTTATTATAAAAAAAACTATTCCTACATACGTACCTCTTTCTAATATAGATACTAAATTCAAGCGTTATAGGCTCGCTTGGGTAATCTGTTGAATCTTTCAAAAATTGAGAGGAAGGTTTAATGAGGTCAAGTATAGACAGAATTGATTTTACTCGAACTGATCCAACAAACGCTTCTGAGGTAATAATACCATCAATTATATGATAAAATTTATTTGATTTTGTTTCATACTTTCAGTAACAGGATTAACTCCAGATATTACTTTCTGTGGAGAATACTTAAAGTTGAAATGAAAAACTGTGTTATCAAATTGAATATTTTTGTTCCCTTTTCATTTATAGTCACTTTTTAAATGATTTCTATAAAGTCTTGGAATAGTAGAAGGATTGTAATTCTTTCTTTTCAATTTTTCCACCCATTTTTTCTCATCATTTTATCCTTTAGGAACCTAACTCACTAAACAATGAAATAACTCACTTATAAACCAATGCACTTTCTGTTTTCTTGTGCTTTTCCGCACAATTAAAATCAGCATAAAAATGCACCGTATTAATATTCAAATATATCTCCAAAACACTTTTAAAACACACACAAACTAAACCAAAAACAGCTAAGAAAAAGTTGAAACTCAATGTTGCAAAAACAAGCAGAATAGATCCGACATGACATACATTTTCAATGCCGAATAAACCAATAAATTGTGTGTATGAGTACTCCATTTTCCTGAGAAAATGAACGATCAATTGAAATTTTCTGTAATTATTCATAAATTTCTTCAAAGAATAAAGCCAGCAAACAAATAAATATACAATAATGAGATCGCTCCAATCCATGAATCAAGCATAAAAATGGACAATAATATTTGCCTTGATAACTGATATAGTACAAGTTATATATAAATACGATTCTAAATAGAATTAAACGAGCTGTATTTTCAAATAGTTTTCGAATGCTCATGAACCCTAATAAAATAAATCAATTATGCATTCATGCCCCCCACCAAAAATAAAAAATTCGACGTTACTGGTATATTAGCCATATTGTCATCCAGTCAGCCAGCGCCCTCTGTAGTGCATGCGACAATGTACTCTTTGTAATGTCAAACAAACTTCGTATTTTTGTTAAAATAATTTCGAAATGAATGTTGAGCCTAGTTTCGTTAAAGCTGACTTCCAACAACTTACCAAAAGTCGATTTTGAAATGATCGACGAATTTTACTTGAAAAATTTGCATTTGGTACCGAAGTGAAGAATGAAAAATTTTAACGGTAGGTTTTATATTAAGTAGGTCCCTTTTATTTATATGACATTCATTTCAGACTTTGTCTTTTGTCGAATGATGGAAAGTTTTCATTTATCTCTGCCAAGGAGCAGTATGGTGACTGAAAAGAGAAGCAAAAATATGTACAGTGAAATGTAGAATTACTCCAGAACATATCAATCCAAAAGTAACCTGAAAAAATATTTTTTGGAATGTAGACTAATGACACGGAATATGCAGCAAAATAGGCACCCGCCGAGACCTACCTTTCACAAAAAACCGTTCTTAAATTAGATAATTGTAACAGTTGTAAACACACCGAGTTGACAACAATAACAACAAAAATGGCGTCTGTCAAACTGGATCATCAGATCTGTGATGGATATTAAAAACCAATACACTTGGCAACTCCGCTCTAGACACGATCAATTGTATTGGTCAACAGACACGCGGCTAATTTAAATTCTTGCTTTTCGAATTGTTCTTTTTTCTGCAAATATAAAGAGATTATATCTAAAATTCTATTGAATCTAATGAATCACTCTATAATGGAAGGCGTGTTTCCGAGTTTCTTCAAAACAGCCAAAGTTATTCCTATTCATAAAAAGGGTTCACATGAAGATATAGATAACTATCGCCAATATTCCATCTGAAGTTATTGAAAAAATAGTACCAAATAGAATTATTGCGTTTCTCTAAAAATACAAGATTCTAACCGATCATCAATGGTCGTGGTTTTAGAAAAGCTAGATCAGTTGAGACTGCTATTGCTAAAAAACTCGAGTTTATTTACAATGAAATCGATAAGCGGAAGTACGTAGTGTCAGTATTATTTGACTTGGCTAAGGCGTTTGATTCAGTAAATAGTGACATAATGGTTAGTAAGTTATATTACATTGGAATTAGAGGATTCTCTTTGGAATGGATAAAATCTTTCATGGAAGATAGGAAAATGGTAGTGACTGTGAATAATGCAGTATCTGATATTCAAGATATTATCCTTGGGGTACCACAGGGGTCCATTTTAGGCCCACTGCTTTTCTCCATCTATATAAATGATCTTCCGAAGTATATAAAACAAGGTTTTATTATCCTATTCGCAGATGGACACTACCATAACAGTTTCCGGAGGAAACTAGAGGAGGAGCTAGAAAACAACATTAATTCAGTCATGGATGACATGATTTCTTGGTGTGATAGAAATCAACTAAAACTGAACGAAAGTAAAACAGTACATTTGAGCTTCGCGTTGAGGAAAACAGTGAAACTCAACAGCATCCAACTTTCGGAAACAGCCAAACTCCTTGGTATGTTTATAGATAAAACCTTGTCTTGGGAACCCCATATCGATTATGTCTGCAAAAAATTGAATCAAGCGTTATTTGCAATACGACAGATCAAAGACGTGCTTAGTTTAGATGGTATCAGGACTGTTTACTATTCATTGGCGTACTCACATAAAGCTCAAAATGTATTAATGTGGGGTTCTTCTGTGGGGGCAAAACGTGTTTTTATTGTTCAAAAAAGAATAATTAGAACTATCTTTAATATTGCACCCAGGGATAGCTGTAGACCTACTTTTTGCAAGAACAAGAGGCTAACGTTACCTTGTATCTATACATATACACACATCGGAAAAGTCAAGAGATATTTTTAAAAATGGCAATAATTTTTTTTTAGATCGCTTTAGGGAAAAAAAGTTGACCGATGATTATTAAACGAATGTAACTTACAACAAAATTTATTAAATGGTCAAAAATACTGAGTGCGCGTATAAGCAAAACTAAAAAAAAATATGGCTCTTCTTTGGCACCCCGAAAAAAAATCATAATACAAAAAAAATTGGAATCACTACAAAGTATGGCCTCCACGCTGGTTTATTACGGCCCTACATCTATCGTGCATCGACAAAATGAGATTGTCAATGTCTTGTTGAGGTACATTTGCCCATTCAGCGATTAAAAGCTCTCTCAATTGAAACGTTGTGTGAATGTTCCCCATATGCGGAGTAATTCTTCGTTGAAGCATGTCCCACCCATGCTCGATGGGATTCAGGTCCGGTGATTGTGCTGGCCATGGCAATACATCAACTCCTTCGTTGGTGAGCCTGTCAGTCACTAGACGCGCGACATGTGGACGAGCATTATTGTGCATTAGGTGGAAGTTTTCACCAACAGCACCAGCAAACGGACGGACGATAGGTAGAAGAATGGTGTCGAGGTACTGTCGAGCTGTGAGGGAGCGATTTGGAAAAACGAGATCGGTTCTGCCGTCGATCATGATTCCGCCCCATAGCATTACTGTACCACCTCTGTATGTCTGGATTCGTCTGTAAACAAAACTGTGGCCCAATCATTTGCATCCCTGTTTTGATGTTCTTGACACCACTCTAATCTTCTACCGCGATTGCCTCTCGACAAAGGTGGACATCTAAGTGGCCTTCTGTTGTGGAGATCTGCTTCATGCAGTCGATTTCTGACAGTATCACGACCAATGATTACCTGGTGCGTCTGCTGCAACACGTTAACCAACTCAGGTGCTGTGATTGTCGGTTGCCTTCTTGCGGTTAAGACCAAAAATCGGTCTTGAACTGCAGTTGTAGCGCGTCCTCGCCCTGGATGTTGTTCGGCTGGACTGCCAGTTTCACGGAAACGCCGCCACAATCGACTGATAACACTTTGGGAGACCCCCAAACGAAGAGCTACATCATTTTGTCGCATGCCACCTTGAAGAAGCCCTACAGCTCTATTCATCTCAGCCAATGGTAAGTGATGGCGTTCCATGTTAAAGCACAATATTTCCAGTTCAATTGCTGAGCAAGAACTGCATAGAATGTACAAACTCGACACTTTCAGATTATTCATTTTAGCCGAAAACCTACAGTTTGTAAAAAACTTTATAAAAGATTAGTTACCGTTTTTGCAGGCTTTGTTCAACCCATAGAAATCTACAGGGTGGTCGAGTGTACCAATTTAATCGAAATTAAACGACCTCATGCATTTATTTTTATGATATTTAGTATATTATAAAAATATCCCTAGACTTTTCCGATGTGTGTATATAAAGCTCTGCTCCACGTGAAAAATAATGTACCCAATCTGAGAGATGAATCAATAGTTCATAACTATGCAAGATATTAAAGATTTGCATATTATACCATTTTTTTATTTATGACATGTCTTATATCATGTATATGATCGAAAAGACGAATAAAGTTATTATTATTATTATTATTAGGCTTGATACCCTTAACTCGATCAGTCTATAAGCAAACCAGTATCATTTTCTATAGCATGAAACAAGCCCATTAGACGGCAACTTCAAAAAATCCATTTTCAAGATGTATATCACATTTTTCTCAGGTCAACTGTATCAGTACGGAATTCACTCCGAAGAAGCACGGAGGGGAGAAGGGGGTACCTTTCCGCATCCAAGTGGAGACGTACCAACATCCTGATTTGGGAGTTAACGGGAACAAAAGACTGCATGCTGCTGCCTGCCAGATCAAAGTATTCAAGCTGAAAGGAGCAGACAGAAAGCACAAGCAGGACAGGGAGAAGATCATGAAGAGGCCGATGTCGGAGCAGGAGAAGTACCAGCCTAGTTATGATTGTACCGTGCTGAATGATGTGAGTATTTGCTGAATGTGACGCTTCACAATATATTTGATATTGAAATTTTCTCTCAGTTGCCAAGCGATGCTGTTTTGTCAACACCCCCGATGACGCCTGATGATGTAGAAAGCAACAGTGACAGGTAAGTTGCTTATCATTATTATAATCGAATATCCACCTTGAAGAAAATCCGGTAAATATTCGACGTTTCCATAACAACAAAACCGAAGCACTGCATAATTATTGCTGTCAACTTACGCAACGAAAATAGTTTTATTGTTGATTTTTATAGTATAAATAGTTCAGATTTATTAAATATTGAATATAATGGAATACGAAGATTTAGAGTTGGAAAATACACCTTCAGAAATTGTTCAGAAACCAAAACATGTTTGCAATAATTCGTTACCAAGCATATCAAGAGAAAAATATGAAATCGCGGTAAATTTTCGTTTTGAGAACGATTTTGAAAAAATGTTTGCGTGTACCTACGTATTTTGATGCGTAGATTACAAATCCGAAAGAAAAAAGCGGCGCTCTTCCTTATTTACAAAGTTACGGCCCTTCGAAGTTATGAAAAGGGCAACTTTTCAGCCTTCTTTTTCACAAAATAAACTATTTAAAAACACAAGCATCTATTCACTAGGTCACCTTTACACCTTATTCCTCCTTCTTTGTAACTTTTCACTTTAATAACGAAGATTTTTCTTATAAAAAACTTAATTTAAAAACGAATGCTTCTCCTGGTAACATTATTCTATTTTTAGGTTAGTTACTAGTGACATTTCAGAAAAAAGCGGTTGGTATTTGCCGTCGCCTACTATTTCAAATTCGTAATACATCACCAAAAACCAATTTAGGATCTAAAGAGTGAAGTTAAAAAACATTTGAATTACTTTAGGAATATGGACTGCATCAGTCGTACCAATCATGCCATTAACCTTAAAAACGTAAAATACAAAGATATGCAACCAAAAATCAGCACCGTACATTTTTTAACGTTTTTATTGGAAAAATGTTGATTATTGAAGTGAAAAGTGTCAAAGAAGGAGGAATAACGTGTAAAGGTGACCTAGTGAATGAATGCTTGTTTTTTTAAATAGTTTATTTTTTGAAAAAGAAGGCTAAAAAGTTGCCCTTTTCAGAACTTTTAAGGGCCGTAACTTTGTAAATAAGGGAGAGCGCCGCTTTTTTCTTTCAGATTCGTAATCTACGCATCAAAATACGTAAGTACACGCAAACATTTTTTCAAAATCGCCGGGTGTCCGTCCTCAAAACGAAAATTTACCAGTATTTGCTGATAAAGGTATGAATTGAAGATTTTTAAATTGTTATCGAAAAATGAATGTTTGGTTTTGATTTCAGGCTGCTTTAGCTATTGGCCTTACAGTGTTATTATTATAGTTATTCAGAAGGGCTGCATGGACTGGTTGATAATCATTAATAAGTGGAGTTTCAATGAAATAGTGAAAAATCATTATATATTCAATGGGAAATATCAATACAAATTTTTTGCGAATAAGGCCGCTCTTTTTCACCATTGAATGTGGTAGACGGTAATTGCTGCAGGACGTCTGCGTCGTTTACGCGTCTTTTACGCGGTAAACCACCGAAGCTAGTGAATGCAAGCAGGGTTGCAGAATTCGATTCTTGCACCATCTATCGACAAATGTACAAAGTTGGGTTAATCTGTTTAGTAGCTTCGAGAGCTTTTGACGAAACAAAAGCGAATCAGTGACTGCACCAGGGTTTTTCTATCTTGGTTCTGTCACATTCAAATGATTATGAAAAAATCAAGGATACGACTTCTTTTTTTGTCATTCAGAATTGACTTCATGTTTGTAGTTTGTGTAGTTAGCTGATGAGTTGTATTCATGTGTGAAAATGAACATGTACCTACTTTCAGGGTCGAAATTAAGTAATTGTACTTCTCGACTCTTTGTGAAGTTTCCAACAAATATTAACAAAACACTCTGTTAAAAGATAAAATCACTTGTAGCATGACTTCAAGAAAGGTTATTTTGGTGGAATTGAAGTTTTTTATTCTATGAAAACTTTTGAAATGTTCGCATAACCTCGCAGTATGCAATCTTGAAAAATGGTGTCATATTTTTAGTTGGTACGGTTTTTGAGTTATAGACTAGAGTACCTAAATTTGACTTGATATTCGTGATTAACGAAATGAATATATTTGTGTATTTTATATGCGCCAAAACTCGATATCCAAAATGTCACTTTCTGAGGATTGTTGGTAATATTAAGATTAGTCAAAGTCGAAAAGGGGGAGGCTAGCTGCATAGTTCTTTTGAATTTGTGAATTTTGACATCTAGTTTAGGATCCATTCAACAGTTGGTAATCGTGGTATAGAAGATAATTAGTTATTGTAGTTTTGCTACGTATTGATTATTCAGGTAACATTTGTTATTTCAGGGACCAATTACTGATACCTGACCTTAGTGCTGATGTGCTAAAGTCTGTTGTAAAGTGAAAAGTATACATGCCATAAGTTAGCTGCCTGTAGACGCGAATCTCCGAAATTGTACCAGTTTGAAAATTATTGAATCCCACTCCCTTAATACGCCTCTGACCAAAATCGTAGGTGAAACAACAAACTCTGATCGACATACCAACCAAAACCGGTAGAAACAAACCGAGGCGTTTATTATCGCAATTGTAGATTTTATTTGGGAATGTTTTCATGGATTGCTTGCTATTTTGAAACGAAACGCAAAAACATTAGAAATGGTACATTTTGTTTACATTAGCGATATCGTGGGGAAAATTTGAAGATTTTGTTCATATCTGACGACCATTTAGTTGACGCTTGTCTGTTCGGAGTGTGAAAATATGGTGAATATACGTTTTGAGGGCACCCGGCGATTTGGAAAAAATTGTTGAGTGTACTTGAGTATTTTGATGCGTAAATTACGAACCCGAAAGAAAAAAGCGGCACTCTCCCTTGCTTACAAATTACGCTCTCCCTTGCTCACAAAGTTACGGCCCTTCAAAGTTCAGAAAAAGACAACCTTTCAACCTTCTTTTTCACAAGATAAACTATTTGAAAACACAATCATTTATTCACTAGGTCACCTTTTCACCTTATTCCTCCTTAATTGACACTTTTCAATTCAACAATCAACATTTTTCTTATAAAAAGCTTAATTTAAAAACGAATGCTTCTTCTGGTGACATTCTTCTGTTTCTAGGTTAGTTACTTGTGACATTTCAGAAAAAAGCGGTTGGTATTTGCCGCCGCCTACTATTTCAAATTTATTAAAAAATTATAATTTCAAAATTTGCGTATAACTCATAATCACTAGGATTATTTTGCGGAATATAAGCTGCTGTTAGTTTACTTCTTAAATCCATCTTACTTTAATACACCACCAAAAACCAATTTACGATCTAAAGAATGAAGGCAAAAAACATTTGAATTACTTAAGAAATATTGACAGCATCAGTCGTACCAACTATGTCATTAACCTTCTTCTTTTTCTTCTTCTCTTTTTTATGGTCTTTGCTTCCCTTCGGCACAGTAGACCAGTTTGCCATTAACTTTAAAAACGTAAAAGACAGAGAGATATATAACCAAAAAGCAGCTCCGTACATTTTTTAACATTTTTATTGGAAAAATGTTAATTGTTGAAGTGAAAACTGCCAAGGAAGGAGGAATAAGGTGTAAAGGTGATCTAGTGAATAAATGCTCGTGTTTTTAAATAGTTTATCTTGTGAAAAAGAAGGCTGAAAAGTTGCCCTTTTCTGAACTTCGAAGGGTCGTAACTTTTTAAATAAGGGAGAGCGCCGCGTTTTCCTTTCGGATTCGTAATCTCAAACATTTTTTCAAAATCGCCGGATGCCCTCATAACGAATATCTACCGAAAAGCCTCAATATTGACTTGTTTATGTTCATATTGTATACTTTTTAGTCACCACTCGAATAATTTCTAGCATCTGCGGTAATAAAAATGGAGGATGACCAGGAAATCACCAGAATCAACAACGTTTTGAAATGAGAAAATTGTTAGGTTAGGATATCCATCATCTCTTGTCTGATTTTTTAAATGAGCCAACCTGCAGTCACTTTGGAGGAATACCAGTATAGCACCAGAAAAAAATTGTCAAAGCGTCCAATTCACAAGTCTTATGGTTTCCTCGTATTCTGAATAATTTCTGCTAGAGATCGATATATTTTTCATATCAAGAGATTTTTTAAATTTTCTTCAGTGCGCCGTCGCATCTTTGTGAATTGAATTTTCCATTTGCTAAAATAATGCTAGAATTTGAGAAACATACATTTTCTCGTTTAGTCCAAGAAATTGTGGAATTGGCCGCGGTGGTAGTGCGCCCGACTCACGATCGGAAGGTCGTGGGTTCGATTCCCGCCTCGACCAGATATTTTTCTCGAGAGAATTTATCTGGTTGAAGCTGGGATGATTCTGCAACCGTGTTAGGAATCACACGTTAAAAGGTAAGACCTCGTTAGTCCTTAGCTCACACAAGTTCCTCAACTTCTGAGAGATGTCGTTTGTATGGGGGCGACAGCTGATTAACGAAAAAATAGATTTTAAACAGATTTTGAAACAGAAATCCTCGAAGCGAGGATTTTCCTCCACGCCTGGCAACCTTGTCGGAACTCCTCCGCGCTCAGCGCCCGCAAAACCGGCAACCACGCGCTTATGTGCACTAGCCCCAGCCTGCTGCATAAATTTATTAAAATAATCTGCCAACTACGACCGCCAGTACTGCATCTAACCGCTAATTCAAGGCGCAACCGGTTGAATCCAGTTCAGACAGATCGTTTCCAGCTAGCGAGAGACACCAGTTCGTTTTGTGGCGCGTCGTCAGACGGTATTAACTATTATAAAACGGTGCTACACCTTCATTGTCGGTCAATTATCGTGCTATATATAGTGCAGAGGTGTCGGTTTGTTTGTGTTCGGCGTGGAAGTATGATTTTTCGCTAAAAAACAAGAGAAGAAAGGTAAATATCAGTTTCAACGGCTCGTGGTTGTTTTTGAACAATTTTTGGTTGGATTTTCGTAATTTCGGCCGATCTTGAAGTCAAAACTTGGCGATTCATTCGAAAGTCGAAAAATCTTTTTCGGGAACTACAATAAAAACTCGTAAAATAGCACTTTGTTCCTTCAAGGAACTCGATTGTCGAGATATTCCCATAGGATCTAAACAAGTATTCTCATGGGAAAACACAGAGGAATGGGAATATTTTCCTTAGGAATCCGTGGGAATAATAATGAAGATCGCAAGTCCATACATAATATTGAGGTTATTTGATATCTCCCAAGGGGAGGTGATTTGCCAAAAGTTTTTGTGAATATAGATATTTATTACAATTAGGATTTTTAATAACCAAAAGCTGTACAAAATTACTTTCAATCGCACTCCTGTGGTAAGGGATTGGTCTTACATTTATCGTTTCACAAACCTACAAATTCATACCAACATAACAAAATAAATGATTCTTTTGATATAAAAAAATAATTTCATATAAATAAGATAATGCATACACAGGCCTTTATTAGCTGATTTCACTATTGCTATCTTGGAAACGGTAAGACCTACTAGGCCGGTTAAATTGGACAACATTTTCTGTTTTGGGGAACTAGAATAATATCTTTTTAGATCTAAAATATCAGTGTCTGTTTTTGAAATATATGACAAAAACTATCAATCGAATTTAGTTTTTTGGTTCTACCGTCTGCTACCTCAAAAAAGTAGGGACCAATATTTTTTGAGCCAAGAAATCAAAGAAGCTATACATGAGCTCCACATATCGGAAGAATATGTAATACACCAAGTAAAAAACAGAAAAAAATTAATGTCGAAATACTCCTAACCATCTACGTCGTTCACGATATCTCATTAAATGTTCAAATTGCCGTCTATCATTCCTCAAATACATATTCGCTCTTGCAATTTATGGCAGTTTCCAGAATTTGTGGAGTTATAGCCAAGCAAGCTCTTCTCATTGTTTCTTTTAATTCGTCAATATTGCCAAGAGTTGAGCCGAATAGGTACCTTGTGTTTAATGAAGCCACACAATGAAAAGTCAAGTAGGGTCAGGTTAGGTGAACGTGATGGCCATTTAATAGGACCATTGTATGAAGAAAATCTCTGCGAATCGTTCTGCGAGGTGGCGGAGCTCCATCATGTTGAAAATACTGATATATTTTGTCAGTATTATTGGAAGGTTCACATGGTACATTCAATAAATATTCCTTGCGGATTCAGAATATTTTATAAACGTTATTATTGAAATATTGTCGAAATATCATTGTGATATATTGCCAGGACATGATGTTCGTAGAAGAGACACTGAGAGACTGTTTTTTTGTAGCTGTTTGTAAATGTTTGCAATGATTATGTAAACAACTAGCGAACTGAATTAACAATAAACAATTAAATAGATGTTTATAAATATTAGACATAAACTGAATGTGTATTCATAGAATAGCTGTTTTTTTTTCGAACCTGATCATTTGAGTATATAACAATTTTTGTTTTGTACCATTACAATGTATAGGGTCTTCCAAAAGGGATTTCCGACATTCAACAATTGATAACGACCTGGATGCATACGTACGTGAACAAGCAAAATTTATTTTCGAATTTGGAACGATATCAATCCACAAGAGCGTCCAATACATCTCGAAAAAGTCACTGTTTGGTGTGGATTTCAGCGTCATCAGTCCATATTTCTTTGAGATCGATGTTGGACAGGCCATCACTATAGGTCGATGATTACCAACTTCTTTTGACCTGAATTTTATGATCTGGACACTAGCGACATGTGGTTTCAACAGGATGGCGCTACGTGTCACATTGTATATTCTGCACGAGCGATTTTAGGGTATCGTCATCTCACGTCGAGGTGATCTGTATCTGTAGAGTAGGGAGAGTGAGTGTAGGCCTACAGCACCCATTGCCACATGTGACCCATTGTACATCCTCCCGAGGAGTTATCCTCCTAGGTCATCGTCCATTCTGTCCTTTCCAGGAAGATGGACAGGTCACTAAGAAACATCTCCTCAATATTGGCAGGTGTAAGCCAAGACAACCTTGAGGTAGCCTCCGCGAAGGTTCTGGAAGGTGCAACGATATTACTGTCGTTGCGCGGCTTCTTCAACCTTCTTGGGGTTCCCTCCGTGGAGGTGCACAAGTGGGGGAGCTTTCCTGCAGGGGCAGCCGATTCCTTGCCTTTATTCAAAGCGGAGCTCTGGGCGCCCGTCGCAGAAAGTGCCCCTGCTGTTGGAGGTGATCTGCTATATCCAGCTTCGTTCCAAGCGGTAGATTGGGGTGGATATTTCTGTTTATCCTCAGCCACCACTTCAAATTGAGGTGAGCACTTCTGTCCAGCCTCGGGATTGATTTTTGTTTTTGTTGTTTCTCTTGTTTCATTCATATGTGTCCCCACGTGTAGCAAGGGAAGAGTTGGTCACCTCTGGCAGAGCCCCGCATCACCAGAGGTAGGCTGATTACAATGAGGTTTGGCCCAGTTCCTCAAGGGGATCGTTCGTGACCGCATATCACCCTGCGGCCATTCAGCTGTCGATTCCTCACACCTTACCTTGGATAGGCTGGTCCACGGTGGCTTGTTTTGCAAAGGCTTTTGGAAGTTTTAGTTCCACTCACCCTACTTATTTCTGCCACTGACCAGGAGTCCGGTGACCCCTTCCGTAAGGCCACATTGGCTTTCCGGACAGGGCCTCCGGTCCCCTGGCCGTTCCCCTATCCACCACCTGGGAACGCGACCAATAGGTAGCCCACATCACGGGCACGTGGAGGTGATGTGAACTGGCCAACAAGATCGTGCGATCTGAGCCTGATTAACATTTGAAGAATGTTATATTCCACACATAATGGCATCAACAGGTCCTTCAAACGAATAAAAAAAATCGATGATATCTCAAACGCACTTTGTTTTATTAAAATTCAAAGATAGAAAGCGCTTATGAAAGACTATACATATTCAAATGGATATGATTCATGAGCAAAACGTTTTATGAATCAGAGATCACTGTTCGAAAGAAAGCGTCTCTCTCTCTCTCTATTTTGGATGGTCGTTGCTTCCTATCTTCAGGCGCATATGACCAATGGTCATCCTGTTACGTAACTGGCTGTTCCATAACAAATGCTTCGTTGGGGGACAAAGGCCGTCTTGCAGCTTGCAAGCCTGTGTCCGAAATGGGGTCTACTATGCTTGGATACAAACTATCGTCTGCTTCATGAAGATTATTGTTGAGATACTACTCCCACGTGGACGTCCGGTCCACCTCGGCCTCTAACCGGCGTGAATGGGAGTTCTATTTATTTCAACCCTTTTTGTGAACACTATTATTATTTAATCGATGCTGGCTCGTTATATAACGACGGACATTTTCAACACGAAATGAATTCCGTCTCCAACAATGGCGTCCACGTACCTTTTTTGTGGACGGTCCGTCCATACCATATCGGCACGTTCGTCCACCACCATATCGGAAACGGAACTCAAAAGAAAGCGGCTATCATTTCACAAAATTGGGAATCACTCAACCTGAAACCTAAAGAAAACGCTTATAAAACTGAAAATTCCCATTCGTACCGGATCAATAGAATTACAGTTGAGTCCATAAATGCATTTATGGTTCAGACTGGCACCACTGATGAGACCTGTGGCGGGTCGAAACAGCGCTGCCCAGAAAATTGGGATCATGAATGTTTCGTTTCAATTATGATGTAATTTAGATGAAATTCAACGGTTTGTATAGAAACGATTGAAGTGGTCGCTTTTCGAGTTTTCATTACCGAGACTGAGTTCCAGAAAAAGTCGACTTTTTAATTTCCGAACGGCCGCATCTTCGAAACTATACCGAGCGCCAAAGTTTTGACTTCAGTTCGCGATCAGCTAACAAATGCACGAGAGTCCAATTGAAACTATATCGAAAACTATCGCGAGCCTTTGAAACAAATATTCACCTTTTGATTTTCCTCGAAAAACAGCAGAAGAAAAGTTGCGAATGGCATTATTCATCGGCAGTGTTTAGAGAACTCGTGATCGCGCCAGAATTACATGAACCCTCTGATGGTACAGGAATGGTCGAGCTTATTGTCGAAAGTTTCTTTGATGCAACAACACCCGCAGTATCGTCCAACTTTCAGGATTTCCAGCAGCTCGTTCACATGTTGGTATCGCAAGCGATCCTCCTCAGATGACATCAAGTTTCGCCTCGTGAAGGCAAGGACAGCTGGCGTCAAAAGAAGAAATCGCCTCCTGAGGAACGTCTACTTTTGCCATGGCAGAACCTCCGTCGCCCTCATCTGAGATGGACCAATTCTTTTTGTTGATACACACGATGACGATCACGGAGAGTGATTACGTGGTGGAGGCGCAGTTCTTCCACGCCTTTTCCCGGGATATCGCTCACGCCAGGTTGGTGGCGAAGCGGCTGAGGCTGAGGATCCACCCGCGGCTGAGGTGCAGCAGGAACAAGGCCCGGCTGCAGAGGATGGACGCCCAGGGGCTGAGGAACTTGATGAAGAGGAACGCTTCGAACGTGAAGCACCATTTGAGGGCTATGCACGTGTAGGTATTTCCGAAGGAGGCTTGTTTTGTGATTCAGTAGAGGAGGTTGAAGAGAGTATTGAGCAAATTTTTGAGTGCGAGACAATACATTATAATATATCGGTGGCTTGAAGTTAGAACTTCAGGAATAATACTTCAGAGAATAGCAATTCGTTGTGGACTTCCTTCTCCACTGTGGAGGTGATTGGAGGTCTTACGCTAGTGATGTGCTTTAGAAAGTTGTCTAGTTCTGTATTCCCGTGGTTCCATACTATGAAGGTGTCGTCAACGTATCTCAACCAGACTCGGGACTTCTTGTGGGCTTTTTCAATGTCCAGAGTTTCAAACCACTCCATATATATGTTGGTTATAACTGTTGAAAGTGGCAATCCCATTAGCAATCCCTTATTTGCATGAAGGATTCGTCCTCCAGTTGGAAATAGCATAAGAAAATTATTAGAGATATGAAGGGAAACAGTTCAGAAGCGGGATATTACTTCGATGATATCCAGAGCAATACTTTTGGAACACATTAATTTTTCGATCTAAACACTGTTCAGTAGAAGCAAACGTGAATCACTTTCTTCTATTCAGTTTATACTACACACATTCATAATGGAACTGAATCAGATACCATTCACAGGATTGCTACACAATATAGAATACTAGTACTATGTTGCTGTATCAGAATCAACGAACTTAGGCGTGAGCAGCGTTATAGAACAGTGCTTTCAAAAAAGTGTTCTACATCGCCATCTAGTGGCGGGTTACAGAAAAATTGATAGCCTAAGAATCCTAACCTACATGTCAAGTTTCATCACGATCAATTGAGCGATGTATAGGTTTATCACTAACCAACCAACCAACAAACATCCAGTTTTATATAGTAGATGAAGGGGGTAACATTTCACTCACATGGAACACTGTCATCCTCGCTGGTGGACGTCCGACGTTTCGGAATAAGCCTTATTTCTCAATTCATTCATAAACTTACGACTTTACGTCACGAATCTACTCATGTCATCGATGACAGTATATAATGACACTCATTGGCTTATGTGATTGAGTCTCAGCCATAGGAATTTTGTTTGAATTGAAAGAGGTATATTCTTCACCGGATTGAGCCGAAACGAATCCTATTTGTAAAATCTCCCACCCTAGTAGATGAAGGCTCTTCAAAAGCCTTCCTCCACCTATTAAAAACCTACGAACTATCAATGTTTTCGAACTCAAGGTTGAAGAATATTCGCTTGAAAGGTGTTTTCACTCTGCCCAAGAGTTTTTTTATTCCAGCTGAATATAAACAATGTATTACTCATACAGCGAATAATGTATTGTGAAGCCATATTACGAGTCTCTGCCTTGTTATCAGCATTTCATATTATGAAACATAAACAAAATAATCGAGGTCTTTTCCTTGATAGAGCTTTTCCCGTCTTCCACTATAATCAGGACCCATGTTTAACTCGGTTAATTGAATAAACGACAGTCCAGTTCTTCAATTGATGACAATTTATTCTCGGGCACTGGTTGTAGAATAAACGCAGTTAACAATTGTGACTACCTTCTTCGTCTATTTATAGCAGCAGTTGATTTTTGTCCCGCCTGCAAAAAACAGGTGGAGATATACTATGATGGAATTCGTAACTAGCAATTGGGAGAGTTGCAATTGCCAGAGTGGTTAACCGCTTCAATCTTGCTAGATTTGACTTTTATTATCGAACGTTCCAGAGAGAGGTTGATGGAACCGATTCATTTATGTCAGTGATATAAAAATTGAGTACTCGATAAGTCTTTATGTTGGCAAACTGAAACTGTCTTGGAATTTGCGATGAGTGTTAAAAACGAAGTCACTTTGTGTGAAAATTCAATGAACTTAATTGGCGCAGTCGGTAGGATGTACAGCGATGTGAAATTTTCAAACTTCTTGAAAAAATATACTTGAATTCAAATGTGTGTACTATACTGGAAACCTGATATCTCTACTAGGACAGCGAGGTATAAGGAAAGATTCTTGGACCAGTTCCGTTTCTGGTCTTTCAAATTTTCAACATTATCTTAAGAATACGAAAAAGGATTGGAAGGGATTGGAAAAAAGTCAGCACAGTGTTATGCTTCAATTGAGTCACTCCTGAGATATAGAATTGTGTTTTGGGAGTTTTCACAATATGATATTTATTGTTTTTAAAGTTTTTTATATCCCAAAGACAATATCTTTAGACAACTACAAAAATTTTGTATCTATAAAGTACCAGTACACGTAATGAAAATGCTTTTATCGATTGATTAATATTGAATAATACTGCCAGAGAAACATTTGTGATTGAAGATAACATCTTTTCTTCAGTAACCCGCAAATTCAAAATTTGCTTCCACCGAGAGCAGTTGATGATGGAACAAACAACGGTGTTATTAGCATTGCTGGACCTCAAGCTCCAGTGCAGAATACTCCACTGGATAATGAAGAAAAACCGCAGCAGACCGTTCAGACAAAAGTGAGTTGAAATACTGATTGTTTTCTGAAAATCTGCTTTGTCACTTCTTCCTATTTGTCGCTAAAAGTTCGATTTTTGTACATACTCAGGTAAAAGTCAATAGTGTTAAATCCGGACAGTATGGTGGTTGATTAAATATTTTGGTAGAAGATCGCAATGAAGAATCTGGATATTTCTCTTCTAAGAATTGTGACAACCAAAAAATCGTTTTTCATATTGTCTTTGATGACAGTAGACGACAAAAATATGGGATGAAAATTTTAAATTCTGTTGGAATCTTATATAGGGCTTTTCATGATGAGCGTTAATTAGCCGTTTCTGGCAAACTATTCAACGGATCAACCTGGAAATTCCACAGTATGCATAAGTCAATATGACCTACCCGCCTAAAATATTTTAGACGAAGCGGCGTTGTCGCTTCTACTATAAAGTAGTGGCTTCTTTGATTTTTCAAATGGAACACCCCGTATATAATATCATATTATGATTCATTATCACTTTGTCAACAAATTCATATACTATTTCCCTATACCTATATTTTACCGTTTAGAAGATATAAATTAATTTCGATATTTTTTTTTACCAAACATGAACTTTTATAAATGCTGATAATCTTGAACTCTCTTGCACTAAAACGATCAAATTTGAAATGGAGTGGAGTGATACTATGAGGATCTTCACTCCGAGTCATATTTTCATTTGCCTCATACAGGGTCTTCAAAAAATGCAGATACTTTGATCTCATGAAAACATGAGTGGAACTCAATTTTTTCAAATGGAACACCCTGAATATTTCAACATTTTTGAGCTCTACTTCCAATTTTAGATTAACTTTGTTCAGATAATACTATTTCTATTCTGAACCGTTTTCGAGATGAACTGTTTCAAACGGAAACTGACGTGGTTTTCTTGCTCGTTTTTTTGAATTCATCACTTATTTTGGATATTCAACATTTTTTTTTATACTTAGTAATATTTCTTTTTGATCCAGTTTTTTAACTGTCTCAGATCAGTCAATTCGAAATTGGTATGTACCTACCTTAGAAAAAGTTACAATTTGTATACATTGAGGTATTGGTTTCCGTTGGTGGTTTTGACTTATTGTGATAGCTACCAATTATAATAGAATAATGTCAAGATTAGGTTACAGTAATGAAGATTTCTTGAATTTATTAATGATTTATGGTGAGTGCAATAGAATTACAAGTAGAACATGCCGAGTATTTCATGAAAGATATCCACAACTTCCGAAGCCGAATAATAATGTGATAAATCGACTACTAAAAAACTGTAGGTTGAATGGAACCTTCCGTCCAAAAATCATTCGTAAGAAGACTAAAGTGGATGATGATGACAATGGTATAACAGTTTTGGGATACTTTCATGCATTTCCAAATGCTTCACTGCACGAGGCTGAAAGGGAGATAGGTATACCCTACGTGACAATTTGTCGAATTCTTAATAAGCATAAATGGCATCCCTATAAGTTCTACTGTGTCCAACATTTGAAAGAGACTGATTTACCTCGTAGAGTGGAATTCTTTGAATGGTTACTTATCAAGACTCAAGAGAATGAACATTTCCTTGACAATATCATATGGACAGATGAGGCCAAGTTCACAAAAAATGGAGTTTTCAATAGACACAACAGTCATTATTGGGCGCCGGAAAATCCCCATGTTGTCCGCCAAAGGGGTTTTCAAGAAAGATGGCAATTCAATGTATTTTGTGCCATAAAGAATGAGTCAATTTTTTATATCGAGTTTCATGATGATGATTTGAATGCATCAAAATATGAAGATTCACTGAGGAATGGAATTCAAATGATTTTAAATAATAGACCAGGAAGAGAACGTGTATGGTACCAAATGGATGGTGCTCCACCCCATAATTCTCATTCAGTCAGCGAAGCTTTAACCGAAATCTTCAAAGACAGATGGATTGGTAATAATGAACCTTTTCGTTGGCCTCCTAGAACACCAGATGGCAATCCATTAGATTATTTCGTGTGGGGTTTCATTGAAAATATGGTTTACTGTACTCCAATAACAACAATGGAAGATATGAAATCGAGAGTTACAACTGCTTTCAATAGTTTGACTCCAGACTTGATCAGAAGCGCTACACATGACAATCTTTTGAAGAGATTACATTTTTGTTTAAGTAGAGGTGGAGATGTGTTTGAACATATTCTGAAATACACTGACGATTAAATTAACTCATTAATTTATGGGTTTATTATTTTCAGTTTGTGTTTTAGCGTTAATAAAACTATTGTTTGAAGAGAAGTTTCATTCGATGGTTGAGGAGTATTTTAATAATTATCTTTTCATTGTATTATCTGTGACTAATGGAGAAACATCAAGTGACATTTGTTTTATAAAAATGAGTGATGAACAAGGAACCATGTCAATTTCCGTTTGAAACAGTTTATCTTGAATAGTTTGCCAGAAACGGCTAATTAACGCTCATCGTGAAAAGCCCTGTATAGCCCGGGATTTCTAAAATAATATTTGTCTAGAACGATTTTTGTTTTGTGAAAATTTCTGTTTATTTTATATGTGAGTATGTTTACAAAACTGATTAAACAGAATATATCTTGTTGACTTTACAAACGATCTTTATTTATGATGGCAAATTTTAAAAAGAAAAAATAGCTGTTTTCATTTTAGAGGCGAATGGTGACAATAAAAAAACGTTTTATGACTTATTGTTGGCCGTATAAACCCTTCAAAACAACTAAAGGATCATTTCTTCATGAGCTTGTATTTTTTTCACCACTGATAAAACTTATTATGTTATTTCATTTTGAAAGGAAATGCAGATAGCTACCAAATCCATGCTGAATTATTGAATATTTTTTTCTGTATTGGGTATACGTGAGAAAAGTAAAGAACTACCAAAATCAAAATGAAAACCCTTCAATTATCGATATCAAAAGTAAAGAAAAAGTTGTTTTTGTGTTACAATTATTAGCTCAGTATCTTGTGTTTCCTCGTCGGACAGAAATCACAGCTCGGATTCGCTGGGGCAGGGTTCTTACGAGCCCCCTGAGGTTTTCTTCAGGCAGGCGCTCCCACTCTTCTTTAAGAGCGACTTCCAGCTCATCCAAAGTGGTGGGTTGGTTTTCACGGATTCGGATGCTTCTTTCCAGTTGATCCCAGACATGTTAGATGCGATTCAGATCCGGGCTGCAAGCCGGCCACGACGCACGATCCCTACAGCGTGGAAACGGGATCCATCGTGCATAAAAATGAAAGTGTGCCCTCCTGTTTCTGCTCTGTGGCATATCTGAACATCCAGTACCTCGTTAACGTATCTTTGACCGGTCAGGGATCCGTTGCGGATCACAACAAGGTCTGTACGATCATTGAGAGTTATTGCACCCCACCTCATTATTGATCCACCTCCAAATGGAACCCTTGAAGATGAGCAGCAGGAAATGAAACGTTCATTCTTTCTATATACTCTGGCCCGGCCATCATTACCAAAAATAGTTAACTCTAAAGGTTACATTACTGTATTTATCAAAAAACTTATTCTTGTATACGATCTTCACAAAGTAGTGATCCTTAAATTGTTTTGAGGAGTGTATTGAGGAAAACTGTTTATGTAGTGGGGTAGTTGAAGGTTAAAAAATGTTTTCTATGAGTCGGCTTGTATTTCTATTGAATTTGGTAATAAGCATTTGACTTTGCAAATGAGACTCTACACTTGTTACTTACGGCCTTCGCAAATTATCTCAACAATCCCTATAAAACATTCAACAACCTCTTTCCATTTTCAATTTTTTCCATGTTGTGAAAAGGGGTGTTTTTCTAATTCAAATGATTCAACAGTAATCTATTTTTATAATTGTAATGCTTTTGGCGAATCAGCATAAACTCATATATAAATAAATATTGGATCGTAGTGAGAAATGAGGCCTATGTTTTTGTTGCTGAAAATTCCGTGAAACACGAAAACTATAAGAACTGGGCATATCTAATTTGATTACAAACATTATCACGAGTTCATCTCGGCAAGTTGTTAGATCAACATTTCAACCAAACTAGTTATATTTTACCATGTTCACGTTCACTAACAACTCTTTTAAATTGATATTCATCATCCTAATATTGTCAAATGTTTATAGTTCCTTTTACCTGCCGGATGACACGTCCATAAGGTATTCTATTATATAATCCATGATAGAAATGTACTCCCATATGTAAAATTTTTTCGTCTGTATTCATTTCTAGACTCTCAACAGCAACTTGAATCTGACCCAAGAATCGTCACCAGAAGAAACCTCCAGATGGCTGACCGCGAACAGATTTGAAAAATACGCAGACACATTCGGGAGATTTTCGGGAGACGACATGCTCAGAATGTCCAGAGACGATCTCATCCAAATATGCGGAGATGCAGACGGGATCAGACTGCACAATTCCATCCATCTCAAGTAAGTACCGTACTAAGCCAAACTGTATTGATAACGTCCCAGTAATTCATGTGCCACTTTGGCCCTTCGAGCCGGATATAAGAACTGTTTCTTCCTGCATCCGGCTCGAAGGACCAACGTTTCAATATACAGCAGACTACACAATAATGTTATTTCTAGGAGCATCGCTCCCAAATTGAAAATCTACGTCTGTCGCGACAACTCGTCGCTATACAACGCCATCTTCTTATCTGCGCACAGCAAGACGGAGCTCGCGCAGAAGCTCTCGGCGATGTTGGGCCTGCCTCGGGATCAGATACGTGATGTCTACGTGGAGGGCCCGCATTCGATACATGTTCAGTTGAACGACGACGTACTGAAGCACATCAAAGAAGAAACTATGTTTGCTTTGGAGGTGATGCAACAGGACAACAACGGATATGTATTGTTGCTGAAGAGATCTGGTAAATGATTAGGACGTAGCGGTTTCGGCTCTGATGAGTTTTGGGTTGTTTAGATTAGGGTTTTGAGTACGAACCGACATGTGGAAGATGTATCGTCATGTATACAGATTCTAAGTGAGTTTTATAGGTTATGTTTGGTCTTCACAGATTACTACAAGGTTTCTTTGTCGCATATTATTGCGGTTGACATTGATAGAATGTGAGGTTCTTCCAGTTGTCACTGATTGAACTCTTTTGCTGTACTGGTATTTGAATGGAGAATGGTCTTGCTTTCGACATTGATTGAATTGAATATTTCAGCATTACTTCGTGTACGTTAGGCTTTTCTAAGCTTCTGGTAGTGACGTTTTATAATCCTGTAGGTTCATTGATTATTTTGCGGTTGTCATTGATGGAATCAGGTTGCAGCTTATTGATTTGATTATCGCTTTTGTATTCTTCTTCTTCGTTTTGCAACAGAACATGCGTCTGATTTCTTCATCAGCTTCTTCGCTGATGTAGTGGATAGAGACGTTTTCATTGAAGTAGATATGGACTTGTTCAGTGACTGAAGTTTATCTTTTTCCGGCTGTCACTGATTGGACATTAACATTCATAAATTATACTCGTTTTTACATTTTCCATTGACAAACAAAGTATGCTAATCGGGCTTTATCTTGATTTGAAACGTTTTCTCAACATTTAAATCTTGACGAGTCTTGTATCATTGATTGTGTATTTTTGATTGTTTTAGACAATGCCACTGTTCCATTTCAGTTCGAATCAGAGCTGTCACCAATCGTTTTATAATGATGTTCACATGTTGAATGTGATTTGTTTTTTTTTTTCACCCGAAGATGAAAATAAATTTTGACAAATGAACTTAAACAATTGTCCCGTCTTGGAATCTACATTGATGTGTCTTATCGATAAAGAAGCCTTTTTCAAATTCGGAACAATCTAACACAAATTATTTTCGATTGAATAGTTTGGTTAGTCTCTTCCGAAATCTGCTCGAATATCAACTGTCTAGTTTTTAGTGAATATTGTTTACATAGTATATAGAAATATTTTTATAAATGTTTGAACCAAAAAGCCTAGTTATGAAATAAAGACAGCTTCCAGTTGTGCTAATCTGGAACGATTATATATTTTTGGTGCTTATAATTTAGTTTTAGAGATTACCAATGTTATTCTAGATTTCATCCTGGAGTCCGCAGCAGTAGCTTGAAACAAATTCGGTGTACCACAAGGACTGGCATAGGGCTCCAGATTTGAGTACTCCTAGATTAGTATCGAGAGCCAAAATAAAATTAATTATTATAAAAAATGTAATGGTTTGCTCCGAGATATTTTCTCTTGCAGCTTTACATTTTTACTAACCTTTGGGATTATATTTGATGGTTCCCATCATTTTATTGTTATTTAGTTAGTATATTGTTAACTTTTTATTGAATTTCTATAATAATTAAATGTTAGTGTTACTTTCTTCTCAAATAAGGCGCAAAGCTACGGTGATATCAAAACAGAACCTCTTGCACATCCTTGGGCTTCTACTGTCCCGCCATTTACATTTTTGTAGTTACATTCCTCCTCTGATTTAGAGTAATAACGATCTCCCCAAGTCCAAGATCACAACAGGTTTGCGAATTTTAACTTCCTCCTCAATCATCAGCTCATGAAACTGAATACATATCTGAAAGTCTTGCATCTCAAATTCACCAATTCGGCGTATGACAATGGATATCCTGTGCACTGCGCCAAAACATATCTGCGTGTTTTTGGGCTTCGCGGTTCTACGTTTCATGTATTCAGCTGTGAAAATTACATGGAGCTAATTAGATTTATCATATATTTTTATCGTAGACAGAAGGTACAAATGTCATTAGAGAGATTATCGTAGAGTAGAGCTTGAAACGTGCCTTGATAGTGTATTTTTGTGCCATAATAAAGTCTGTGTAACAGGTTTATTTATTATTATCCAATTCCATTCCTCCAGTCTTTTCCTATTTTGAAATATCGAAAGAAAAATTTGAAAATATCTTCAATATCGGCAAATAGTAATAAGTGCTATCAGACAGATAAGTATGTATTTTTATCACTGTTTACAGGGTCTAGATTCTTGTTTCGATATTGGCTTGGAGGGGAAGAAGTTTGAAGGGTTTTAATATTGCCATTTACTTTTGAAGTGTGTCATAAAAATGGAGGCTAATGTTTAGCATTTCATCTGAATCATTTCCTAAACATGATTATACTTCTCATCAAGCTCGCGCCCTATATTGGGCGCCTTTGAAAAGTTTGTACAAACTGAGTCCATCTGCCTTTGTCTTCTGAAAGAATCACGATGTTTTAATAACAAGTTTGTATTTGCAGAACTTCTGAATAATATATACATATACGCTGACTGGGGGGACGAAGTTAATATCTCGAAATCCCTATAACGACTCGCGAGATATTACCTTCGTCCTCGCAGACAACGCATAACCAAACTTCTCTGGTCTATAGAACCGAATACGTGAGTATATGAGCTATGCGGTTTCTAGCTCATAATCCCACGTTTATTCTCATTGCGCTTCATTTTAGTCATTTTCGGACCTCCGATCGGAACCTTGTGGAACACCCAACTCGAGGTAGGTGTAACAAGTGTGAGAGTTATACGATGCAATATGTATGTGTGAATGAGAGAGAAGGTGATGACGTCAGTGTAGACTAAAGAAAAATCAAAGATGGTGACTTCAAAAAGGCACTAGGCCGTATCTTCATTAATAATGGTTGGATCTCATCGTGCAGCACATCAAATGAAAGGGAAACGAATGCAGAATTCATTCACAAAGAAAAAAACAAAGATGATGTCACGAGGACACTAGGTTCTATTTTAGCTAATAAGAGTCGTATTGTCACGTTTAGCACATCAAATGATAGGAGAAGGAATGCAGAATTTATCTACCGGGTCGATGAATTCTGCATTCGTTTCCCTTCCATTTGATGTGCTGCACGTTGAGGTTCAATTATTGATGAAGATACGGCTCAGTGCCCTTCCGCTATGTCACCATGTTTAATTTCTCTTTACGCACTGACGTGCAGAGTTTTTCATTTTTTGGAAAGTAAAATGTCTATTTTTGAGGTAGCTTCATTTATTTTATAAATAATGACTAAAGTAATAAATTGTTGAACTATATCTAAGTAGGCTTACAATACACAAGATAATTTGGTGATGATGAAGTTTTATTTACGGAGATCTAAGAAAATTTGGGCTCCCTTCGAGAAGGATTGTCTGAAAAAAAGGTGACGGTATAATTAAGTTCAATTCCTGACAAATAGATGGCGATGAATTCTACAGTGTTCCATATTGATTAGTATATTCAGTATATTCCGATTCAGTAGGAAATTAGAAAATAAATTATCTACCATGTTATCGACATCTTGCGGACAAGTTACCAACTAAAACCAAACTATTTCAAATAGAATGACTATCTTTTGTGGTTTCCTTAAAAACAAAATTGTGTTTGATGTGTGTGGCAACCAACATTATTTTTATACTGTTATAAAATCAAATTCCATTCAAGTTCATTCGATGTATTCAAGATACAAGATAATGCTCTTCCATCATAAAGCTAATGAAGTTCCGATCTAAGAGAAGAAACGGTTTGGTATGAGTTCATAACTTTACTATTCAGTTACAATTTACATGAATGCAACATTACTGATTTTTTAATGAGTCATCTTGAAATTGAAATCGACCCGAACTGACCTTTTCTGCACAAGATAAAGATCCATCATCTGTAACTTCCACGACCAGTAACGTTAGTCCGTGTTACGAAGCCCCTCCTATACACGGGACTAGGTTTCGAACCTCTGTCGAACCCTTCAGTCGACTCGGTAGATTTCTCGACTTCGCTCCATCTGGGTAGGCCCTGAACGAACTTTCCCGATCTCTTACCGATGCTGCTTTCTTTCTCAGGAGACGCTCGCAGCAAGGTGGCGCTGCTGTTGCTGGAAACCGCTTCTCTCGTGAAGTTTGTCGGCAGAGGGATCTTCACGAAAAGAATGTCATCGGCTTTGTTTGATTCGTTTGAGATGTGGTACTGAACGTTGTTGAGGTCGTTGCTTTTGATAACGTTGATCAGATTCTGTATGGCGGCGAATTTGGGGTTTTCTTCCTCCATGCGCATGAGTCTGGAGTCTGTCGTGTTAGGAGGCATTTCTTTGTGGAGGTACGACACCGGCCAGTGTCTGGGTTGACCAAAACCACCTGGTGAGCAGATTAAGTAGTGGCAGCTTATGAAAAATTACGAGAGAACAATATCCAAACAAAAGCAATCACTTAGAGGACCAACATTGACCTCTAACTCTGGGATGAAAAGGTGCATAGTTGTTAGTTGGTAGAGACTAAGTACCAGGAAGTGATCTTATACTAATGTCGAACTGATTCTC
Organism: Leptinotarsa decemlineata; assembly: GCF_025532065.1. Lineage (NCBI taxonomy): Eukaryota > Metazoa > Arthropoda > Insecta > Coleoptera > Chrysomelidae > Leptinotarsa > Leptinotarsa decemlineata. The sequence goes on along the minus strand of NW_027412681.1, from coordinate 663,517 downwards.
GAAGTTGATTCAGACACCAAACTTTCACTTCAATGGTGAGTTTGAAATTGTAAATTGTTGTTAAAGTAAAAGTGTGGTGCATGCAAAACCTCAAAGAATCCGGTTAATTAAAAATTTGTAGTTTTTGGACAATTTTTCGAATTGAAAAGTTGCGACGTCGTTCTAACCTGGCTTTGGAGGGTCCAAAAACTCTTCGTCAAAAATCATCTCGTACTGATTCAGGCTGGGCCTTGGAGGGGGTTCCCGGGGTGGGGCCGGGGGCCTGTCTGGTCGTCCTCCCGGTCTAACAGGTGGCGAGGATGGTACCCAGGGTTTTTGAGAACCGGGTAGATATGGTTTCACATGATCTAGCCGGTCAATCACGTTGTGGATATAAGGAAAGTAGCGATCACTGCATTTCCTCCATTGGGTTTTAGATGGACCCACGTAGCACCTGAAATTATGGAACTGTTAGTGGTTCCTCCCCTGCTAGGTAATGTAACAAAAACAAAGAAGGAAACGTTATGTGAACGATTGAACAATATGGTTGAAGGAAAGCTTGGTGCATAATCCGAATGCAAAGTTATTCGGACATATTCAATGAAAAACATGACAATATGTCATTCATGTCAGTTGTCAAACTTGTCAAAGTATCTCGTATATTATTATTCATGTAAAAGCGAGAATTATTTCGCTATGTTGTAGTCTCGTTTTTGGATACGCAACATACCAGGTGGCCCGTCGAAAATAGTCTAGCAAAGAAAGTATTTTCATTTTTATTTGATTGATTTTGAACAGTTTTATGATTCCATGGGAGTTGAAGCCCATAAATGGTTAGAAATCACCTCTCAAATAATATTCAGGCAACATTTAAAGAATATTGAGGATGAGGATACTTTCGATTTGCCCAGAAGGATGCATTTTAGCGCATCAAATGAGTAGATAAGGTTATTTATGTATAGTCTATCCATTCCCAATTGGAACGGCAATTAAAATAAGAGTACAGTCATAAACATTTCTTGCCTGTGGCCCCTAGTCGCCCAGATAGTTAGTAAACGTGCTATTAAATATGTAGTTGAGGAATAAAGGCTCGGCTAGCTGGACTGGCTGAATACTAATTTCTTGTCCGTTTCACAATATTTCTTTATCAGTGCCGTGTGTGTTCGTGGGGTTAGGTGGGGTAGTGAGTGGTGTTGCAAACCGATTTTTGAAAACTTTTTCTAAAGATCAATTACCCTAACACTAAACTGATATTTTTGCACTCGACGCGCGTTTCGCTAACGAGGTTAGCATCTTCAGGAGAAGCAAATTGATACTGAATCTAAAGACAAGGGTTAGCTGTTTATATACCTACAGTTTTTTGGTCCGATGTAGATAAGATAAGAGCATTTATTAATATAGGAATCCTAATATACATAATACTGTTATAACAATCACATTTTGAAAATACAAGCAAAAGTATAAACGTGTTATAATTTTGCATGCCGGGAATGCAAGTGGTTTCGTACCACGGCCAAAAATATAAAAGATTCGTCTGCGAATTACCACGAAGATATGACTGCGGCTTTATTCGAAACCTGGTTCAGTGAGCAGCTATATCCAAACTTGGTTATTGTTATGGATAACGCTTCGTATCATTCTCGGTTATTGACTACAATACCAAACAATAACACAAAAGAAAGCAGATATTGTTGATTTCATGCGAAATCATGACATGGAAATACCCGAAAAGATTCCAACGAAAAAGGTATTACTGGCGACCATAAAACAACGTAATTTAAAAAAAGAGTATATTATTGATTCGATGTGTGAAACACGTGGTCATATTCTGTTACGTTTGCCTCCATACTATTGTGTGTTCAATCTAATTGAAATGGTTTGGGCCACAATGAAAGAAAGCTTGCGAAAATGTAATCAGTCACCGACTTTGAATGCTGTGGTGCTTGACAATATAAGGCGAGTGGTGAATGAAGTAGGTAATAGTGATGTGTGAAAGAACTGTGTGGCCCACGTTATAAAAGAAGAGAACAAATATTATGTACAAAGTTCCCTAAATCCGATCGTTATTCAACCCGATGATGATTCCACCTCATCCGAATATAGCGAAGAAGAATTTTGATTTTTCTAGCAATTTTATTAGCCTCTATAATTTCGTAAATATATGTTTGACGAGAATTCGATGTGATTATTTGTGTTTTCATTGTATTTTAGAGTTTTCGATTCGGAAATCAACTACCTTAAATATCCCATGGCGGAAAAATTCAGTTGAGATAACTTTTTCATGGGGTGATCAATTGCTATGATTGTAAGAATGAGTAACTGAAAAACTACCACTGAAAAATAATATACCGACGCCTATGTAGAGGCGGTAGTTCCTTCTCTGTGCTGTTCCAATTATTATTATTATTAGTATTGGTATTATTAGTATTAGTATTAGAAATATTATATGTATGTATCTACCATTGATATGGATATCCATGAGAAGATCCGCATTGATGTTCAGGTCTACAGCAGTAGTCCCAAGCCCCTTTTTCTCCTCCTTCTAACTCGCAGAACCAGAACCCAGTTTCTCTGTTCTCTTGGCAGAGAGCACCTCTTCTGCAAGGCCAACCGCTGACGCTGTATAATCTCCAGGTGTCCAAACCATGTAAGGAATCTGAAAATATGGCAATCTTCATTATGCATCTAACATAGAAAGTTGAAAAACCATATGGGCATAACATGTAGTAGTCCTACAACGCGTTATTATTCTGGATGAAGAGATGAGGGTTTACAGTATTTTTGATTAGATTGTTAAGAGAGGGATAAAGACAATGAGGAAATCTGCAGTATACCGTTGATGGTGAAAATTCTGAAGATGGAGCCGAACAACTATCCGCAGAATTCTGTGGATAGTAGATGTTAAGACCATATATGTCGCTTCAAAAATGTTGCTTATTTCTAGGAAGCTTGTTTTGTGTAAACTATTGGAGTGATCTAACTTACCCTGTCTGTCTATACTACCTCCGCCAATGTGATTATCTTTCGGTTCATTCGCAAGGGCCACACATTCTGGGTTATAATTATCCCACGCGAACAACCAGAAATCAAGATCGTATACATAATCCATGTTCACCAGTAAATCCCTCTGGTATATGTCCGATAGGTAACAGTTTGGCAAAGTTTTATCTCCACCGGTCCTAAACACACCAAAGAAATCAGCGCATTGTATTCAAGTCAATTTATAAGTCGATAAGTTCGTAGGGCCAAGCATTGAGCCTTGGGGTACCCAAAAAATCGTTCGCTCTTACCGGAAACTGAAAGACATGCATTGGAACAGCGTGGTTCGTCTTGCCTTGGAACATTCTTCTTTGCACAAGAGCTCAGAAGGAGTGTACAAAGATTTTCTCGTTGCTTGTGGCAGTAAGCGTGCAGGTGATCCGAATCCAATATAGCATACTAGAAATAGAAACCAAATCTGGTCAGTGAGAGCTCCATTTCTTGGTTAAAATCAATCGTAACGAAACCAACTTCTCTTACATTGATCAGCTTCAGATAACCTATGTTCATCCTTTCGGTGTTGCCCCCTTATTCCGAAATGATCAGGCTCGCATCCGTGGCCATAGCTCCCTCTCTCGTACACTTCGAAACCCGGCTCTGGAATGAAATGTATTCTCTGATCTAGCTCGTAGAACGGCCAATCTGTTAGTTGACAGTTGTCTATGGACCCACCGATGACAGGAGAACCGTATCTGACAAAGAATAGACAAGAAAGAATTGGTGTGCCACAAGAACATACTTCGGGGCCGCTCAGGACGATCGTGTATGCATTACCTGTAACTGAAAGCGCGGCAGGTGAATCTAGAGGACCGCAAGCACTCGATTTGACAGTCCACTATGGATTTGGCAGTTAACGAGTCCCTTACGACCTTGTGGTCCAAGCGTTGGCCACTTCTGACACGCCAGAAGCAATCTGAAAGAAATTGTTTGAGAATGTAAACGAGAAGGAGTTGTTTGTTTCGTACCGCTGTTGTCTCTTCCTTGAACTACAGGCTCCTCGCATCTGTTTCTGTTGTTCATAGTGTAAATGTCGAAGTCCCTGTCGGGCTCCAGATCCGTGTAGAAGTCCAGCTCTTTGTAGTTCCTGTTGCTCAGGTAGCAGTTGTCTGTAGGCGCAGATAAAGTCACGGTATATCTATAGAATACAGAGTTATTAGCGATGTAGGACCACAAGAGGTGGACATGATATTGCTAAGGTGCTTGGTGTGATTTTTTGATTTACAAATCTCACCTGTAGGCGTAAGACGTACACGGGAAATCTCTCTCTTTGAAACACAGCAGTTCGCATTCGTAGATGTTTGGAACAGCGTAAAACTTTTTCACAATTCCTTTGTGCAAACGAAACCCTGTGGCAGATCTCAGGGAGCATTCTGTAAATCACATAATTCAGGAGAAAAGTTTCGCTATATCTACTTCAATATCAATCATTTATTTTCTTAACCATACATAAGGTGAAGGAAACAAAGATAACAACATTTGTTTTTGTTTTCTTATTCTATGGCAGGGGTCTCCAAACTTTGAATCCACCGGACCACAATGATTTTTTCAGTTTGTTCCAAGGGCCAATTTCTGCCCTCATCTATATTTCTAGACTAGGATAGTCGCAAAGTGCGTGACCTAAGCAAACTCACACTTTTTTTGCACTTCACTTATTATTGTGTATTGTGACACTTAACGACATCTAGTGGCGAGTAGTGGTAATATGTACCATCTTTTTCAGCTACCCGCTAGGTGGCATTAGGCGTAATTAAATATTTAGAATTACCGCGTTGGTTCGAGAAAGTTCTGGTTCTATCTAGTGTATTCCGATCACCTCGAGATGGCAGTAATAATTGCATATAAAAAGGCTAGCGGCGCAACTTCCACCCTGAAGAGGCATAAGCCTATAGTAGGGCCCTACACAAACACATACACACACAAAAATGTAAAAACTAAATAATTGTAATATACGATTTTCATTCATTCAACTGCCAGTTAGTCTGCGTAGGAAAGACGAAGGAAGCGAAACTGTCTATTGTGAAAAAAGTAACACCCGTCAATAAAAGTATTTTGATTTGACTTATTGTTTTCATGTGTGATTTGTTAGTATGGAAAAGAAGCGAAAAATCGACAGTGAATGCAGAACGTTCCAAGAAAAATGAAACTTTCAGTATTTTGTGATTGAGTCCAGTAATAAGGCGCTATGTTTAATTCGTAATGAAATCATAGCTGTTCTCAAAGACTATAATATTAAACGACACTATGAATCGAAACATCTTCAAAGTTTTTCCATGTATACAGGAAGTTTGCGAAAGGAAAAATTTGAAGCTTTGAAACGCGGACTCAAATCGCAGCAATCTTTGTTTACCAAAGCGAATACTGAACAAGAGTCTGCAACTCGCGCCAGTTTTCGTGTGGCTCTTGAAATCGGAAAACGTGGCAAATCATTCACCGATGGAGAAATGATAAAAGAATGCTTGATTGAGGTAGCCGAAGAAATATGCCCCGAAAAGGTAAATTTATTTAAAAGTGTCAGTTTGTCAGCAAACACCGTGGCTCGGAGGGTGCAAGACATCGCAGAAAATATATCATCTCAACTGTCTGACAAAAATGGGCATCATGAGTGGTTTTCTCTAGCATTGGATGAGTCAACGGATGTGTCAGATATTGCCCAGGTGTTGATTTTTATTCGCGGAGTAGATGAAAGCTATGAAGTGTATGAAGAACTTCTTGATATTGATAGTATTCACGGCACGACAACTGGGGCTTAAGAGAGTTGAAAATGCCATTAATAAAAAGAACCTTCGATGGAGAAATTTGAAATCTATAACAGCTGATGGAGGGAAAAATATGTATGGTAAAAATAAAGGAGTGGTTGCACTTGTGTCAAAGGCTGTAGAAAATGATGGTGGTTCAAAACGATTAGTCTTACATTGTATCATTCATCAACAGTCCTGTACGGAAAATGTTTGGATATGTCTGAAGTTATAAAACCAGTCATATCAGTTGTTAACTTCATCAGATCCACTGGGCTGAATCACCGACAATTCCGCGAGTTTATTCAACAGATTGGAGAAAATGATTTACCATATCATACTGCCGTACGCTGGCTTAGTTACGGAAAAGTCCTTAAGCGCTTTTTTCAACTTCGAGCAGGGATCGAATTTTTTTTAAATGAGAAGCAGCGCCCTTTTGCCGATTTAGAAAATAGTGAATGGATGTGGAAGTTAGTCTTGTATGTCGATTTGACAAATCATATGAACGAACTGAATTTGAGATTGCAAGAAGAAAATCAGCTTCTTCCTGATTTATACACCAATATCAAATCCTTCAAATCCAATATCAAATCCTTTCATTGATTTGTGACACGATGCACTGTTTTGATGAAACAGTAATTTTTTTCTTCAATTGGGGCTACTATCCTACAAACTGATTTGTATCTTTTGAAGGTTAGGTTTAACCTAAAAACCATATGGATTCAACATCGGTAGTGCCATCTGTGTGTCAACCTACGAACTTTTCATCTCATCTAATAATAGTTTTCTCATTGTTTGAACGACCAAAATGTTAGCATCCAACGCATTTTCCGCCTTGAAGTCATTTTGACATATGAAACTGCCTTCAAGGCAGTCACAAAAGTATTCATTTTACGTACTGAGGACGTCCATTTGTGCGGGTTCTGGACCCACCAAGTAAAAGTCCATAAGACGTATATTGACCCAAGTCCCCAGTACGTACGATACCTTCTTTTCATACTTTCACCACGTCCACACTTGTGCTACACGGGTAAGCTATACATTTTTTACCTTGAACATCTCCCCCTCTACTAAACACTACTAAAATGCGAAGTACACATTACCGTCTCGTATGAAATTGTACGTAGGCGGCCTCCTTGGTTCGGCTGGCAATAGAGCGTTGTCCAAAACAGGCAAATAACTCCCGCCTCCTAGCCCACCGGGCTTCGGTACTATCGGCAAGAACCCACCGTCTTTCGAGGGCGGCAAATAACCCCCTCCAATACCGGAACTACCATGCATCTCTCCGTATTTGCTTAGACCCCAGTAATTATAACTCTGCTTATTCCCGTACCGGTGGTACTCATTTCTGTAATGTCCCCACTCTTTGGTACCCTCCTTTTTCGGGGGAAGGTAGTAGTTCCGTCTGTTACCCTCTGGAGGTCTGAAAGACCCGCCGTATCTTGAAGAGTCCCAGTACTTTTGATTCTCGTGGTACCGAGGGGGTAAATAGGGTTCGTGGGGGTCTGGTTTTAGAGGACGGGTTCCGTGGTACCTTCTGTCGTTTTCGTAAAAGTGAGCTTGGGGGTCATGTGGATGGGTGAAGTCTGAAAAAAAAACGACGAGTTACTTTTTATAGTCTTTAATATATGAATAAAGGTAATACACGGTGAGTTGGGGGGAACGAGTGATAGAGGCTAGCAAGCCAGGTTGAGATTTCTTTATATAGCTTCCACAGGCATGTAAATTGCATGTACATACTATGTACATCATGTATATGTATATATATATATATATATATATATATATATATATATATATATATATATATATATATATATATATATAGGACATACTATGTACTATGTACATCAGTATCTGTATGTACATAGTATGTACATGCCTGAAGAAACTATTGTATAACGAAACATGTGTTGTGGTTTTGTAATCTGTTAATAGCTCCCTCACGCGTGTACACAGTATGTATTTGCTTGATGTAGGAGACAATCAATTCAAATACAATAATGTGAACCCAAAAGAACAAAAGCCTTCACAGAAGTAGAGAAAAAGTATTCAAAAACATTGCAATTTGTACAGTACAGTTTGTACAGTACAATTTATACAGTACAGTTTGTACAGTAAGATTTGTACAGTATAGTATGTACTATGTACATGATGTACATAGTATGTACATGTCTGAAGAAACTATTGTATAATGAAACATGTGTTGTAGTTTTGTAATCTGTTAATAGCTCCCTCACGCGTGTACACAGTATGTATTTGCTTGATGTAGGAGACAATCAATTCAAATACAATAATGTGAACCCAGAAGAACAAAAGCATTCACAGAAGTAGAGAAACAGTATTCAAAAACATTGCAGTTTGTACAGTACAGTTTGTACAGTACAATTTTTACAGTACAGTTTGTACAGTACGATTTGTACAGTATAGTATGTACTATGTACATGATGTACATATCATGCAGTTTGTACAGAACAGTTTGTACTGTACAAACTGCAAAAGCCTTCACAGAAGTAGAGAGAAAGTATTCAAAAACATTGCAATTTGTACAGTACAGTTTGTACAGTACAATTTTTATAGTACAATTTGTACAGTACATTTTGTACAGTACCGTTTGTACAGTACGATTTGTACAGTATAGTATGTTCTCAGAAAGACATTTCATTAATCATTATCTATTGATTTTTTTTTCGAATTGCAGAAAGTTGTATGTCTACATATGATTGGAAATTGTATACATTATACAGTTTGTACAATTTTTGTACAGTAGTACATTTTGTAGAGTACACTTTGTACAGTACAGTTTGTATAGTACAGTATAGTTTGTAGAATACAGTCCGGTTTGTTGAGGTTTTGTACAGATTCACAGAAAGACATTAAATTTCTCAATATCATCTATTGTTTTTCTATTTTTTTCCAATTGCAGAATGAAGTATGCCCATTTATGATTGAAACTATGTGGCCAGTAAAACAAAAGCCTAGAGAAAGAGTATTCAAAAACATGTATACAGTTTGTATAGTTCAGTACAGTTTGTTCAGATTCACAGATAGGCATCTAGACAGCTAGACATCTGATACTTCATTACCATTCATTGTGTTGAATGGCCATATATGGTTGACAATAAAATGGTTTATGTTTTGTTGATCTTCGTATGAAGAAAAAATCAATTCAAACAAAATTAGCTGAAACCAGAAGGGCACAGAAGTCGAAGAGAGGTATAAAAAAAGTATACAGTTTGTACAGATTCACAGATAGACAACTAATAGATAGTGAAACAGATCAGCGTAGAAATCCTTGACTTGGATCACTCCGCCTAGAAAACAACTGATCTAGAGTATACCATAGTGATGCCAGGGCTTCATCTACGTGCTATGCGGCTAACTTTACACACAAAACGTCCAACACTACGGGTTCTGGAAGATATTTACCTCCTCTTCTGTTTCCACTCGATGGGTAATCTCTGTCGTATGGGAAATGTGGTTTTCTCCGGTCATAATCATAGCTGGGACGTCTTCTGTCATATCTGTCGTCGTCTGACCATCGGTCACCTGGTCGCCTTAAGACAGAAGGGCCGTAGTCGTTGGCAGGTCTTCTATGGCCTGTAACTAGAAAGGGATGATAAAAGGTGCCGAAAACCTGCTATAATATTGCTTAATATAATTGATATGTTGCTTATTCATTTTAATTTGATTTCTTCTCTCATATATTTCGAATATATGTCAACCACATTCAAACAAACCTTCATAGTCAAATCTCCTGTCAGCATAATAACCTCCTCCACCTCTGTATCCATGGTCGTAGCTTCCATAGTGACTTTCTTCTCCCGTGTAGCCACCATATCCTCCATACCCATAGCCACTTGGAATTCTGTTGCAGTTGAGAGGCGCTGCGTTGCGGTCCCTTTCGTAGTAGTCGTAGTCGCGTTCTGGGTAGAGGTCTCTGCCGATGTCTAGTCGAGATAGGGGTTGGTTGATGAGTTCGCAGTCTCCTTTACCCCGACCCGAAGGGTTTAGCCTGAAAGAAGAGCCGATTGGTGTCATATGTTCTAGTTATTTATAGTTTTGAAGTACAACAATTCAGAGAAGAACTTGAGAAGCAAAGAAATCGTCTATGTATCTTCATTACGATACTCTGATTACACGTTGGAGGTGAAAAATCAAGGGCGATAGATATGGTGATCGTGGTGGTCATTCAATGCTGTCTCTTCTTTCAATCAATGTCATCGAATATATTGCTGTGAGTGTAGAGGTAACATTGAATGTCAATGTTCAATGATGTTAACATGACCAATGCCCATGCTTTCGCTTGGTTTATTCCTTGACCATTTCAGGAGACAATCATATATCGTTCTTGCTGCGATATCAGGTGTTACAGAATGTTGAAACTTGATACTGTGATTTTCTTGAAAAATCTAATTTTGAGGAATTGAGGAACGAGAAATTAGAAATGATTCTTCCACAAGGTTCAGTTTTAGGCCCTGCACTTATCATTTGGCATTTCAATGGAACTGAACCTGGTAACAAATGAACAGCAATAAGTTCCATTTTAAAATTAGTTTCGTAAACTTTAACACCTAAGTTATGTTTTCAAACAAATCGTGAGAACTTCTATCAAATTACCTCACCTTGAAAAACAAATTATGAAAGGCAATTACAACACAATTGTTGAATCACACCGCAAAGTCTCTTATCAGAGCTAAATCAGTCTCATCATTATAATTTTACCATTCAAATTACATCCTATCTTGGTTTGAATGTTTACTGTTTCGGTTTTATTATCTGACGTCATTAAACGAGAACTTAACCAAATCGGTTGATGTACGAAGTAGAATTTGGACCTCACATACAGGGTGTTTTATAAGTCATGGCTAAAATAGGTGATTACTTCATTCCCGCAATTATTGTTCATTACTACATTATTATTCATAGAATCGTTCTTTTATGCAGGAAAAAATCAAGAGGGTTCAGATCCGGATACCACAATGACCAAGAGATTCTTCCACTACTTTCTATCATCTTCTTTTATATTTCTGCGCAAGTTTCAAAGTAGGCTGATAAAAATTGTGAAAACCGTTGCTCTTCTTATTTTCCAGGAAGCTCAAATGAGCCAATTAATATTCAATTTACCATTCCAACCCGTGAATCAATACCAAACTGGTACTAAATGACAAGTACAGGGCGGAAAATTGAACCCTATGAAAGTTTGATTCATTCGGCTATTATATCGAAATAAAAAGTTGAATCAGCTTTGTTTCTTCCGAGCATTTCTATACAAAATCGTAGAGGTCACAAAAATAAAAATTAATCAAAAATCGTGAGGAATCAGACCCCCAATTATGTGAACTATTTCATTTTAAATGACCTGCCGCCTCCTTAATGTTGGACCATGATTTATGGGACACCCTGTATATGAAAACACCTATTTCTAATTCCTACTAGTCAATTTCGATTTCAATTTAGGTTGGGTTCAAGGTTAGGTTCGAGATCTGGCTAATTCGATACGAACTTTCGTTTGTCGGAAAGATAATAAAAATTATTACTATTATTATTATTGGCATACCTGTAGTTGAAGCCTTCGCAGCTGAAACGTTTCTCGTCCGCGCATTCTCGTTGACATTCTTCGACTGTTTCGCATGTCAAAGCCCTCTTGACGAAAATTTGAGACACTCGCTTTCCTGCCAAAACTCTCCGAAAGCACGCTGGAAATTAGGAAACAATTTGCATCAAAGAGGTAATAATAATAAAAGCAAGCCGTCTTTGGGTATCGGTGCCATCGCGAAAAAAGTCTGCTCGGTGGAATAATAATAGTAGTAATAAGTAAACTGAACTAGGTAACTGTTTTACTAGCAAACGAAATTAGTCAGTGTACATTCTTATTCACTTTTTGGAATAACAACAATGATGTTGTTGATTTTTTCCAAATTTTGTTTTTTTTGTATCTTTTTCTCTACGAATTTAAATTGAACCATAGCTCTGTCAAAAAATTAACCAGGTTTTTGGCAATGAAAGTAATAATGAACTCACTGTTCGACGATAGTTTGCAAAATTTTGTTCCCCGAAGATGAGCCTCGAAGTGGTCGACCTACCGTAATCCAGGACGAGGATTTGAGAACTCTGGGGGAGACTGACCCAATACAAACGTATCGGAAAATTCAAAAGATCAAAATGTGGGTGCCCCAAGATTAGAACAATCGACACAAATTTTGACGTTTTGGAGTCTGTTCTTCTTTGCCTTTGCGCCACCAAAATGATCTTTTTTTGGATCAGATCGTTAGGTATGACGAAAAATGGATCCTCTATGACAACAGAAGACATTCAGAACAGTGGTTGGACAGCAATGAGCCACCCAATTACTTCCCAAAGGCGAAAACACACAAAAAAAGACCATCTGAGAATTGAATGAATTGAGCATGGAAGTTCTGCTCCACCCACCATACTCCCGCGACCTCTCGCCAAGTGACTATTATCTTTTCACCGGTAGAATATTCGCCAATCAAGAGCAGACATACATGGCCTTCCTCGACTTCATCGAATCCCGAGCACATAATTTTCATGCTGAGGAAATTATTCGACATGGGTAACCGTGAGGTAGCCAGGCAGAAGTAAATAATTATAAACAATAAACAATTATTCATTCCCAAGAAACTACCATGTTTTATACAGGAAATTTATACAAAAAATATTCACATATAACTTCAAAGAGAGCTATTTCAGAGTTTGTCTCATCAACAAAAATTTGATAATGCAGATCAATTCAACAAACAGTTCTTTGATGCCATTTCAAATTTTTCTGTGCTAAAAAATCGTTCAACATAATTTGTTGATTCATCGTTGGCAGTTATTCCATATACCAAAACTGCAAAACATTTCTCGATGTGCTACACTACAGTATAGTTCAACCCCTGATGACGTCAACTTGGCTAGTGAAAATCGCGAAAAGTGTTGTTTTTTTGGTGTGTGGGACCACTGGTTGGCTGGAGTTTTCAGGAACATCAGACACGTATCTAATTCTTCGGCATACTCATTTTTATTGTGAACTGTAGATTGAGTTCTGCTTGGAAGAACATTGAAATTCAGAAGAATTCTACGCATTTTCTACCGAATTCAGAATTGGTATTTCTTATTGGTAACAACTTTTGAAACTGACTCAGAGTACACTCTGAAATAAGTCTGGTTTTAGTTCAAGAAAATATTGGATTGAACAGAACTACAGAAACTGGTCCCTAATAAGTTTTTCGAAATCGATATAAATTTTTTTATTGCAATGAGTGTTTTTCTTGCTGGTATCTTTTTGGCAACACTGTTTTTGACAGATCTCACGTGAATCGTGTCTTGTGTCATTGTCAAACTTGTTCAGTTTGGTCTATAATTTAACTATGAATCGACTAACGAATGAAAAACGCTTGCAAATTATTGAATTTTAATACCAAATTCATGCTCGGTGAAGAAAGTGTATCGTGCACTTCTTCCAAGTTATGGGTAGTTTCGTCGGCCTACTGAGAGAGCTATTCGGAAGCTTGTGACTAAATTTCGAACCCAGTTTACATTATTCGACATTGAACCACCAACACGCATACGTAAAGTGAGGACCGAAGAAAATATTGCGGCTGTATTCGCCAGTGTTCGTGATGACCGTGAAATGTCGATTCGCCGCCGTTCGCAGCAATTGGGCCTATGTTACTCCACCACGTGGAAAATTTTGCGAAAGGATTTGGGTGTAAAACCTTATAAGCTTCAGCTGGTGCAAGAATTGAGGCCACACGACCTCCCACAACGTCTAACATTTGGGGAATGGGCGCTGGCAGAGTTGGAGGAAGATCCACATTTTTTACATCACTTGCAACCTTGTTAGTCTGGAACATCGAAGAAAGGTTGGAGATTTTTCTCTCTTTTATAAATACTTTCACGGGAGGCGTTCAAGTGACTTGACAAATTTGATTCCACCAAGAACGGTACAAATTAGAAATACGCGATGGACTGCGGCTGCTCATCTTTTAAGGTTCAACTCAGTACACCTTGAACTTCATTGTTTAAGAACTCTTTTATTTGAAGAACTGTGTTTATGTGGAATAAACTTCCTGAGGATGTTTTTCCAAATGGATTTAATCTCCAGCGATACAAATCTAGTGTGAATCGCCACTTTCGCACAGGTACCGCTCTTAAGAAGCGACTTAAGAATGTTTTGTAGTGCTTATGTGTTGTCTTAAAAAAAAGACACATTGAAAATAATGCTTATTCCATATAAATATCGCTGTGATAATTTTCCAATCAGATGACGAGTTAGTTTTTGCACTACATTTTACACCATCTTGTTTGTCTAAAAAAACCAAGCAACAAATCTTACTAATACACGATACATATGCAAAATGCCTTGAAAAAGTACTGTAAAATAGCTTCACTGGTTATCAACAAATAATAGGCCAAATAGAAACTACTTTTGTTCAGTAACACGCAAAGTTGTCCCTACGCAACTTCGAAATGACTACAACTGTTGTAAAACTGCGTTGTTGCTCAGCTCAAGTCATCATTATTCTTGATGCGAGTCGTTAGCATTATTTTTCACTGAATGATATTTTTAAATCAGCTCCTCAAAACTGGAAGTTATTTCATTCAAACTTCTGATATCTGTAAGACTTAGGAATAGGAAACCGAGCATAAAAATATACTTCAAAGTTTCTCTTTGCCATTCCATGAAAATTTAGAACTTCTGAAGCGCTCCAGAAATTCCTAGTTACTGTAATGAGTTTTTTATTCAAACTGATGCAAGCGTGAACATAAACGGGGCTTGTTCAAAAAGAGGGACTGAGATTAACCTCAAGAGAAATTGATTTACCTCAGATTTTAGAGCAGTTTGAGTATGTACAAACGAATTATGAAGTGGTGAATTCATCAGCAGTCAAAACCACTCTTGGAGAGTCCATTTAGGCGAATTTCTCTCAAACTGTGTTATGATCGAGATAGGGGTTTGAAAATTCACATTATAAAGTCTTTCTTCAACAACTACTATTACCTTTGGCGTCTTCAATTATGATGATAGAGCTCGAAACATGCCCCGCATAAAATCCAACGATAAATATAACACAAACACATAACACTCTCATATTCAAATAAAAACAGAGCAGCTGAAAATGCCCCACAACTAGAAACACATCGAAAACTTCAGAAATTCAAAAATATCAGAACTTCAGCTCAAAAAACAAAGAAACACACGCGCCAAAAGGTGTGAATGTTAACGAGGGCCACAACGAAACTGCTCGCAATGACTGAAACAATGGACAATGTGTCGGTTAGAAAATGTGCAAGAACTTTTGGTTTCACACTGGGAATTTGCGCTAGGATTTCGTCGATTTATGCATTCTAATCAAGGATACCTCTGCCTTACAGGGTGGACCAATATGTGGGAGAGAAGCTGTGCAACATATTGCATGAGATGAATCATTCCAAATAAAAATTGAAGTTGTGAAGAATTTCGATATCTTCGTCAGCTGAATTTTGACAGAGAAAACCACGGGATAAAAATATAAAACTGCGTTTTTGGATTTAAGAAATTTGTTTCGGAGATTTTAGCCTCGAAGATGAGCCCGAAGTGGTCGACCTACACTAATCCAGGACGAAGTTTGCAGGACCATAGTGACCCATTACAAAAGATGCGTCAGCCCCCTTGCGATTTTTGATGGTTTTGAACGTATCAGAAAAGTCAAAATGCTCTGAAAGTGGATGCCCCATGATTTGAACGATTGACGGAGATTGTGACGTTTGTCGCGATATGGAATATAACACACATCGTTGTTTGTTGTCGTTCATCTTCAGTTCCAGGGCCAGTTGAATTTTGTACGGGTGCAGGTCCAAGTTACGACGCACAAGTCGCCAAGTTATGGTCTGCGAACGGCTTCAAAAAGATGGCCCTTTTTTACACCCTTTATATTAGCTTAAACTGTATGTATTAATGTTTGTTTATAACTCTGCTTTTCGTTTCATATAGGGATCTGTATTTGACATAATTATCGACATTATTGCTTGATCTATTCGCGAGCAGATGGCGCTGTACGCAACCTCCTTAATATATCGACGAAACTAAAAAATTTAAAATTAATATAGTTTAAAAAACTAAAAAACACGTTTTTAAAGAACATCGAACTGAAAAGTTAAAACTATTTTTTTTAATAAGCTTAAAACAATAACGAACAAAAAATACTTGTAAAAAAATATTTTTAAATTTTTAGTTCGATGTTCTTTAGAAGCGTGTTTTTTAGTTTTTTAAAACTTTATTTATTATGATGAAAAACGACGTTTCTTCTTGTCATTTGTGCTTTTGTGAATGAAAATTACATTTTTATTAGAAGTTTGCACTTTCTGTACAATGAAAAGTGTTTTTTATTAATTTCTGAGGAGTGAACAATTTTGGAATCCGAAAAATCTAGAGAAACACTTTTTGCGACTGATTGGACCCTCAGAAATCGTTTGCAATAAGATTCGGAAATTGGTGAAATGTCGCAAAAATTCACCAAGAGTGTATCTCGAGAACGGAGAACTTGCCCTGAAAACAGTTATTGCTATCGTATTGTACGCCTCTAAAATAGCCTAATGCAATACTCAAATCGAAATGAATGAATACTTTATTTATCATCGGATAATTAGATTACAATGTATAAAGAAAATATAAAAACATGCAGATTACAGAAAATATAAAAAATAAAAGAATAGTATGGAACATTAACATATACATAAATATACACACACAGATATATACCTACATACACAAAATAATATCATAATCATATCAACCCACATCAGGGACCACCTATTTTATACATATATACACATATACATACATATAAACATACACACACACATAAATATACATACACATACACATTTATAATGTTCAATTTGTCACATATTCTTTCAATTTTGTTTTAAATAATTTTATGGACGAAGATTCTTTGATTTCACGAGGAAGTAGATTGAATTCAACAATACATTTGAAAAATACAGATTTCATCAAACTAGCTTTAGAGGTTGGTTTTACATAGAAATTCATATCACTTGAAGTTCGTGTTGCTCGATCATGAATATTGTTCACAGGAATCAATTGACACTGTAAATAATTGGGCAGTAAATTATTTATCATTTTGAAAATGAAAGTCATTGTTTGAATATAATGATTTTGTTTCACATTAAGCCAGTTGAGGATATCTAACATCGATTTTATATTCGTGTACCTGTTGTAACCAAGGATAATACGCATTGCTTTATTCTGTAGAATTTGCAGTCTGTCATAATTAGATATGTTCGTGTAAATTATAGAACTGCTTTAGTTGAAATGAGGCATAGTATTTGTACACTGTTATCCGACTAGACTGAGATAAAGATGAAGTTATACGTCTCATGAATCCAATTTTTTTACCTATTTTTTTCGAAATATAGTCAATACGTTTATCAAATTTCAGTTGGGTATCAATTACGAATCCCAAATATCTCATTTCCTGAACCCGTTCAATCCGCTGATCATTTATTTTGCCAATAAACATATATTTACTTTCAGTTTCATTAACTTTAAGTTTATTGATTTTAAATTTATAAAAAAGTTGATCTATTTCATCATTCAATGTGTTCATAAGATCAGCGAAATCACTACTATTGAAGTATATCAAGGTATCATCAGCCAAAAGATGAAATTTACATTTCGTCAGAACAGAACCCAAATCATTTACATATAACAAGAATAAAAGGGGACCTTAAACACTTCCTTGTGGCACACCACAGTTGTTGAGATGGCACTCTGACTCTATGTTTGCCGTTTTGGTTTTTTGATATCTATGGCCCAGGTAACTCGTTATCCACTGTATTACTGAACCCGAAAATCCATATTTCTTTAATTTCAATATTAATATTTCGCGATCGATTGTTTCAAATGCCCTTTTCGTATCAATGAATGCCCAGCTGCTATCAACCTAACCTAACCTAACGTAACCTAACCTAACCTAACCTAACCTAACCTCACCTAACCTAACCTAACGGCCAACGGTTTGAAAGTCCCTATATAAACCTTGTAGCGAGTTTATCTGTAGAGTGTGGTGTCAAAGGCCCTTTATAATTCCTGTTGCCACGTATTTTCAAGACTCGTGTGACACAGTGTACGTCAAACTGCCTGCTCAACCTCAAAAAAGTTTTTACTTCAGAATAGATACATTGAAAAACATATTGCGATACTTTGACATGGGCCACCCGTTACCAAAGCTCTTATTTTCGATGGTGACCCTCTTTCTGAGAGGTGTGTTGTACGTTCGGTAACAGTTTGACTGAGTTATAGTATATTGTGATGGTTGTGGAATACCTATGAATGAGTGAAAATTGAATGGGACTTGTGAAACAGGGGCGTAGACGGCAATGCCACGATGGGGTCGATTCACAAATTTCAAGATTCGACGTTGGTGGTAATCAAGGGGTTTCAAGTCTGGTGAGTGGGGTGGATGTCATAACAATTTGCAGTATTGAATCTCTTGCTCTTCCTGTCATGATGAGTCAACTTTTAACCTAACTGTGACTCTGGAGACCTTCAATGGTTATTAAAGATGAAATGGGAAGCAGTGCAGAATGTAAGTGGAATTGTCAGACCAACTTTGACAACAGGTTGTACTAGGTAGGCAGTTGGGTCCAAAGTACAAGTAAATGGGCCTTTTCGAACCTCGGTTGCAACCCGTGATGATTTATTGTGGCTCTGGGTGGTAATAAATGTAAGACAATAAAAATACCTTTGACTTTTTTGGTCAGAATCCTACAGAGTTCTGCTTTATGGGTTCCACTAGTTTCTTGAATTTATGAGTGATCATGCCGTTGGATTGTATTGAAAATATGCAAAAGGCATATTTTTTTTTTGAATTTTTTGATCAAAACACAACTTATCAAAATAATTTCACCTCATATTTAATATTTTCTTTACTTACTAGGGAAATAGATCAATTACGCTGATCTGGTAGAATCCCAATACATTTTTCCTCAACATCTTCATCTATTTTAAACAGTTTTATTTAACTTGCCCTGTTTGTTTGTTTGTTTGGGTCAAAGTTAGTTTATGTAATGACCCCCTTCCTGTTGACAGATTGGTCTGATTTTTGCTACACATATTTGGTTTTAATGACAATACAATTCAATACATTATGTATCATTATAAATCCAAGATGGCCGTGGCTATAAAATGGTGATTTAAATATTTCTCGAGGCTAACATCTCCGGAACGAAATCTCGCAAATCAATTTGAATTCGTAGGAAAAGAAATAAACACGCTTTTAAAGAACATCGAACTAAAAAGTTAAAAATGTTTTTTTAAATAAGCTTAAAACAAGAACGAACGAAAATTTTCAGTATTATTGTGATATACCTGATATACCTGATTCGTTCGTTATTGTTTTAAGCTTATTTAAAAAAATATTTTCAACTTTCCAGTTCGATGTTCTTTAGAAGCGTGTTTTTTAGTTTTTTAAACTATATTTATTTTTCACTTTTTAGTCCGATTTATTGCCAAAAATATTTTCTTTTCTAGTCACTAGTATTATATATTTTAAATATTTCAACTATAGTCGGTTACTATACATTGAATCATATTGTGAACTTTATTGTTCCAATAGAATATTGAACAATTAGTTTAATTTTGAAATCGACTTGAGTCGATACTTGTACTTTTTAAAGATTCGATTTGTTGACCAATTCGAAAATGGGGTAAGCGACCATTTCACAAACGTTTCGACTGTTTTGCGTGCCACCGTTTTGCGTGCGATCGTTTTTCGTGCGATCGTTTTTCGTGCGTTTTCGATCGTTTTTCGTGCGTTTTCGATGTTTTTTGTGCGTTTCTGACCGTTTTCCGTGCGTTTATTCGTTCTCGTTTCATCGTTATTGTCGTAACGGTTTTTCGTGTTTCAATATCACAGTCATTTATCATTTAACGCGTTCCGCTAACCAAGTAAGCATCATCAGGAAATGACTAAAGTCCATGCTTTGTCATATGAAGATTCATTTTGCGAATTTTCAGACTCTTGAACGGAACCTTGTGGAACACTCAACCTAACTTCTGTTACAGAGTAGTGTCGGCCAGCTAATCAGAATGGAGAAATCAAATATCGCTCGATTGATTGTGCTAGATGAAATTGAACAGGAGAATGTGGGTCGAATAATAATAATAATAGTGATAAAACATTAAAACCTTGAAAGTGACATAGTCAGCGTGGGAGGTGGTGGCGTTTGTGATAATTTGTGGAAATTAATGAGTTATTACAAGAAATGATAGCAGAACTGTCAGAAGGGCTCTAAGTTGTATTTTCGCTAATAATGATCGGATCGTCGCGTACAGCACGTCGAATGATAGGATAAGAAATGCAGAATTCATCGACGAAGAAAAATCGAAGATGGCGCAACATGTCATAAAGGCACTAAGCCAAATCTTTGTTAATGATAGTTGAATCTCAACGTGCAGTACATCAAATGAAAGGGAAACGAATACAGAGTGTACCGACAGAGAAAAAACAAAGACGGCGTAACGAATATAATATCCAACGACTATTGTAAAATAGCATAGGAAGAATTGCAAATTCAACAAAAATCACTGAAAAAACTTGGAATTGAAAAATGTTGGGTTATCAACAACTATAAGTTTATTCCAATTGCAGAAGCTTGATCCAAACGCGGAATTTATTGACAAAAAGAATGAAAAAATCATTGTATACTGAAACATATGATATATTTGGGTTCCTCAGGGTGAGAAGGTTTCGAATATATCAAAAAACGACCACTTCCGGTTTCCACTTCCGGTCGTCCGATTCCGATGATTTTGACATCAATGGATTCGTTTAGATGTCAAAAAACATAGTTAATCATTTTACGAAGTCAAAAGGACCGTATAACCTAGTTTCATTATACTAGCAGTAACAGACCGATGTGGGTACTCATTTCAAAAATGATTTAATGTGTAGACTATTAAAAATATAATATCGAGCGCCTAATGTGCATAGGAAGAATCAAAATCAGAATCATTTACTTCCAGGGTTTTTTATATTTTCTTCAGCATACGCCGCCACTGAATTTGACCGAATTTACATGAAACTGTGGGATTTAGGATATCCGGAAATGATAATTTACTCTAATGATTTAGTGGACGCACGATTTAATGGGCAATTGATTCGTATTGTCCCAGGTTTTTGATCTTCCACGAATTTTACTGTTTACTTTGTGTGTAACTGAAGAAAACAATATGTTTATCAACAAAGCAGGAGTTTGAACTTGAGCAAAATTCCTAGTCTGAGGGTAGTTTTTTATGAAAAGGTTTCTCAAAACCAAAACGGAAAATGACCAGATTGCAAACCACGGGAAATTGAACTAACCTCCAAATATCAAAGAGATGATTGAAGAAAGAGTAGTATTTCTTCTGCTCTTCATGATATTATCTGCTCTCTTGTTTCGTTCATTCTCAGCTTTGGAATAGATTTTACCACCAATTTCATTGTTTTCTGACAAGAGAGACAGTAAATTATGCACTATGAAATAGATAAAAGTATACCCGGGCTGTGAATGTCTAAGATTCATGATAAGCGTGTTAATGTCGATTTCAACTATACATGATCAGGGAGGTACTCGTATAATTACTGATAATTAAGTTTAATTGGCATTACACAAGTTTTACAGCTTCAACAATGAAAGATGAATAGATAAAGAAGTGTGGTTGATCATATCGATTCTCGTCGTGAGTACAAGTTTTGAGGTGAACCCATAGGTTGGTTTCACCTCAATTCTACAACATACTTCACAGAAATATCTTTATTTTTTTTTCACAAAAATTAGTCTCCCCTAAAAATAAACCATATTCAATTCAAACTACATTCCTATGGCTGGGATTGTATCAAATAATCGAATGAATGTTGCAATGTACTTTCATCAATGACAAGAGTAGATTTATCTCATTCGTAAATTCATTTTCAGTTGAAGGATTTTTTTAATCACCTGCAGTTGAAGAAAAGTTGATGACTACTGCGGGAATAGCCATGATAATTTGCAGTTTTTCGCTTTTCGCAAAAATCCCGAAATTTTAACTTCAAAGTGCGAAGAAGTTTTTGATAAATGTCGAAAAAACCGACGTTTTTCTATATAATCTCAATGAAATATGCAGTAGATGAAGAATTTGGCATCTTTATATGAAACGTACGTAGAATATGATTCTCTGGAGCGCCATCTGCCCGCGAATAGATCAAGCAATGATGTCGATAATTCTGTCAAATGAAGACCCCGATATGAAATGAAATGAAGAGATACAAACACACATACAGGTGGAGCTAATATAAAGCGTGTAAGAAAATAAGTTAAAAGAAATCGGAAAAAAAATTAATAATAAGGGGCCTCCACTTCTTCGTTGTCCCATGGCCTCCAGATTTCCAAATCCGGCCCTGACTGCCACTATATTTGACAGAAAGTAGTGAAAGATCGGAAATAGTTTCGAAAATGTTGGAAAATCAATGTTATTTTGATTTTCATTTGATATTATTATTCAAATCACAATTCCTAAAATTCAGTGAACGATTTTGTTTTCAAAACAGCAATCTCGGTTGAGAATTGAAGAAATTATGAACGGTCAACCAAGCGTTCAAGGCCGTCAAAGATGATCCACAAGTAAATTGGTCAATTACCCAGTCGCTCGTGCATTGTGAACCGTTTCCTTGAATACGAGCAATTCCTCACTTGGTTTGACGATTATTTTAAACGAGTTAAGCGAATCTCACGCGAAAATACCTACAGTGTGTCTCGTTTTCAACTTCTCACACAGGTATCTCTCTTACACCATGTGGTGTATTTGATGGTCTGCACAGTCGCCAGATCTAACCCCTCTAGATTTTTTGCTTGAATTGACACGGTAACTCGTTTATTTAAAGGATGAATGAATATTTCTAATTGTTCATTTTCTTGTACGTATGTATCTCTCCTCGATTCACTCTTCAGTTTCAATTTAAGTTAGAGTTTTGATACATTGGACGTTTCTTTTCCGCTTGATTCTGTTACTAGTTGACAATCTATCTCTTAGACAAGGTTTTATATATGCATCTGAGCCGCGTTGAAATTAATTGAGTATCAGGCACTTTGCTGTCTGATAACGATCTTTCCTGTACTGACGAGAGGTAATACCTCGAAACCGCGGTCTGAAACCCTGAAGCTGTTGGATTCCATCCAGAAGAGAGCTATCAGCCTGATTGGAGACGCGTATTCTCATTTTTTTCCTTTACTGTCTTAGCCACTTTTTCTCTCCTTTCCGTTTATTTTCTTGTTCTGTTTTCTGGTGTCTTTTCTTGTTGACATGTTTCTTTTACCAACCTCTTCCACTCTTTTTTTCCGCATTTCATTTTTGTAATTTTCCATTTCCTTCTTGATTTGTTATATTTCAACTAATGGGGTTTCCTTCTTGACTCATTATCGATTGTTCTGTCAGGTTTTAATCCATTTTATAAAATTTTAGAAATCTTGACAACAACTCGATTATTTGGTGAAGGAGCTAGTATTTATGTAACTGTAGATGATTTTTAAAGTTCGACAGGTACAAAAATGCATTCTCTAAAAATATTTGATGCAATTGTGAAGAGACAGGACCGTACTAACTCAGTAGTAACAGTGACACCATAGAGACTAAAAAAACATTACGAAACTAGAAGGCATTCAACAAGTCAACATAAACTTCACAAGACAAAAGATTCCCTTACCTTTTTCAATTCTATATCGAAAATCGAGTTAACTTGGAACCTCAATAGTCTGGAATATCGAAGAAAGGTCTCTCTTCATATGCGTGTGAATGCACCTTTACTTTATCTGCCAATCATTTCGAACGAGTTGCTTTCTTGAAAAAAACAGGATACGCTCGTTTTGAACTAACAAGGATACGGAATGATTAACATGTCTATGTACGATTTGGATATTTTTTTCAAATTATCTTCATTATTTGTCGGGATATTCTATTGTTTCGTAGTGTTGCCCAACGACCAATCGTTCTGCGCTGCATTTTGGCTCGTTAGACGAAATAATTTCAGAAATTACTTGATGCGGCCTTGTAATTATTCTGTTTGCTTATCCAGATCATCTTATACCTGGAGCTTGAGCTACGGGTGATTTTTTAAGAGGTATGGGATTTGATTTTCAAAACAACACAAAAAATTTGAACAAAGTTATGAAATCTTTATTAGAATCGATTGAACGATCAATATAATTTAGTGTTTGAAGATGATTTCATGCAAATGTTGTCCGCGGCTCCGCTTTAGATGGCCCATGCGCAAGGTCCAATTTTGGCACACTCTCTCTAACATATCGACCGGTATTTCACGTATAAATGCTTCAATATTGGCTTCCAGAGCGTCAGTCGAACGGCGCGGCGGCGAATCGACATTTCACGGTCATCACGAACACTGGCGGATACAGCCGCAATATTTTATTCGATCCTCACTCTACGTATGCGTGTTGGTGGGTTAATGTCCAATAATGTAAACTGGGTTCGAAATTTAGTAACAAGCTTCCGAATAGCTCCCTCAGTAGGCCGACGAAATTGGCTATAAATTAGAAGAAGTGCACGATACACTTTCTTCGCCAAGCATAAATTTTAATAATAAAATTCAATAATTTGCAAGCGTTGTTCATTCGTAAGTCGATTCATGGTTAAATTATAGACCAAACTGAATAAGTTTGACAATGACACAAGAAACGATTCACGCGTGATCTATCAAAAACAGTGTTGCCAAAAAGATACCAGCAAAAAAATCACCCATTATTGTAGTATATATGCATAGTACTTTCCGGTTGTTAGTGGTGTCGCTAAAACATGTACTATGAAATGACAGTTGACACCGACGGAAGAACAGAGTGTTGTCTCTGTTTGGTGAAACTAGTATGAAAATGAAAAACTATAAAATATAAGATTAATGCTGTATATCATTGTAAATAAGTATGTAAATAAAGCTTGTAAATAGCATTCATAGTGTGGTAAATGATAACACATGGCGCAGTCTGAAAAAGAGGTACTGAAGCTCTAAAAATGAATTTGGAACCGCCATATTTTTAGGTCAGAGATTCAAAAGCCACCAACTTATGGCCGAAATTTAAACAATCTTTTGAGGTATTCCTGGTGGCTGCTGGATTAACGGAAGCTGGTGACAAGAGAAAGTGCAATTCATTACTACACTGCATGGGACAAGAAGGCCTAGATGTGTACATCACTTTTGAGTTGAAATCAAATGAAATTGATAAATTTGAAGTGCTGGTTATCAAGTTCAATGATTATTTTGTGCCCAAAGTCTATGTAATGAGAAATCTAAAAACTGGAGAAGGGTTTAACAACTATATTACAGAATTGAAATCTCTTGCAAGTTCATGTGATTTTGGAAAATTGAAAGATACACTCATAAGAGATCGTATTATATGTGGCATAGAACACATTAAATTGAGAGAAAAGCTATTAACAGAGCCTAATGTAACACTAAACAAATGTGTCGATATTTGTCGAGCTACTTTAGCAACAGAGAGTCACATTAAGAACATATCAAGCGAAGCAAAACGAGATGTGGGTATACACACAAAGTGAATAAATGTCCAGCGTACCAGCAGACCTGCAAGAAGTGTAAATAATTAGGCTAAGTTTAGCTTAAAAGAGAGAGGTGTGGTATATGTGCATAGTACTTTCCGGTTGTTAGTGGTGTCGCTAAAACATGTACTATGAAATGACAGTTGACACCGACGGAAGAACAGAGTTGTTGGCTTTGTTTGGTGAAACTAGACATGTTGTGCATGAAAATGAAAAACTATAAAATATAAGATTAACGCTGTATATCATTGTAAATAAGTATGTAAATAAAGCTTGTAAATAGCATTCATAGTGTGGTAAATGATAACACAATTACGATGTTTAACAGATATCTGCATCATATGCAGATACTCCGATTGTCGGAAGACAGTGTGTGTCGCCTCTGTTTGGAAAATGATGAACCAGCAGAGAACATACTTTATGCCTGCCCCGCTGGGGACTGAATCAGGTTTATAGAGTTTGAATTATGTTATATTCCACACACAATGGCATCAATAATCCTTTCAAACGATTGAAAAATTTCTGTGATATCTCGCACACACTTAGTTTTATTTCATTTTTTTTTCAACGTACCATAGCTTAAATATATTACTAGAATATTATTTCCTGAATTATGATTCCGCTATTGTTTTTCATATATACTGTTCTCCCATATACTCCCTTCTCTTTACAGAACTTTCGTCTTGTCCCAACTGATTCAAATATTATCATCTGCAGTTCAACATTGCGTGATGTGAGAATTTTATCTCATTGTAGGAAAACGTTGATGATGGAGTGTTTGTTTCAACAGAGTAAATAAATCACTGCCTCTGATATGTGTTTGAACAATTTCATGGCAAACTATTCAGGCCTTGGCGCTGATGCATCGCACTTACATCATCAGATCAAAATCTTTCAATTGTGCCCTGCTGTAATAAATAATAGTAGAAGGTCTACGGGCTATAACAATAGATAGCTTATTGTTGTTAGTCTGCATAACTAATACTTTAGTGCAATTCATCAAATCAACACGGCTGGTGTCGAATGTCCTGTGCCAAACGCATGTGTTGTTACGCAATGTACGGCATTTACTGTTGAATGCGAGAAAGTTTCTAAATTCCTGCTGAAATTGCAAACATGGAAAAGCAACACAAAATCTGCCCCGTCTCAAAATATCAAGATTGATACAAATGGTGACCAGTTAGTTCTTGTAGATCACACAAAAGTCCTTGCGATGGGAATAAACTAAAGAGTGTTTTATAGAGGTATAGAACTTTAAGTTGGCAACACTTTTTTGACTAGCGGCCATTTTGTCAGCTGTCAAGTGAATTATGTTCAGTTTGGTTTGGTATTTTAAAATGACTATACTAACTCTGAAATTGCAAACATGGAAAAGCAACACAAAATCTGCCCCGTCTCAAAATACCAAGATTGATACAAATGGTGACCAGTTAGTTCTTGTAGATCACACAAAAGTCCTTGCGATCGGAATAAACTAAAGAGTGTTTTATAGAGGTATAGAACTTTAAGTTGGCAACACTTTTTTGACTAGCGGCCATTTTGTCAGCTGTCAAGTGAATTATGTTCAGTTTGGTTTGGTATTTCAAAATGACTATACTAACTCTGAAATTGCAAACATGGAAAAGCAACACAAAATCTGCCCCGTCTCAAAATACCAAGATTGATACAAATGGTGACCAGTTAGTTCTTGTAGATCACACAAAAGTCCTTGCGATCGGAATAAACTAAAGAGTGTTTTATAGAGGTATAGAACTTTAAGTTGGCAACACTTTTTTCACTAGCGGCCATTTTGTCAGCTGTCAAGTGAATTATGTTCAGTTTGGTTTGGTATTTCAAAATGACTATACTAACGCTGAAATTGCAAACATGGAAAAGCAACACAAAATCTGTCCCGTCTCAAAATATCAAAATTGATACTAATGGTGACCAGTTAGTTCTTGTAGATCACACAAAAGTCCTTGGGATGGTAATTAACTAAATCTGTCCTGTCTCAAAATATCAAAATTGATACTAATGGTGACCAGTTAGTTCTTGTAGATCACACAAAAGTCCTTGGGATGGGAATTAACTAAAGAGTGTTTTATAGAGGTATAGAACTTTGAGTTGGCAACATTTTTTCCCTATCGGCCATTTTGTCAGCTATTAAGTGAATTATGTTCAGTTTCGTTTGGCAAGTGACTAGACTAACGCCGAAATTGTTTTACAAAGATATAGAACTTTAAGTTGTCAACACTTTTTTCACTAGCGGTCATGAATGAAGAAGCAAAACAAAATTTGCCCCTTCTCAAAATATCAAGATTGATATTACTGGTGACTAGTTATTTCTTGTGGAAAACACAAAAATCCATCCTTGGGATGGAAATAAACTAAAGAGTGTTTTACAGAGGTATAGAACTTTAAGTTGGCAAGACTTTCTTCACTAGTGGCCATTTTGTCAGCTGTCAATTGAATTATGTTCAGTTTGGTTTGACATTTTAACATGACTAGACTAACGCTGAAATTGCAAACATGGAAAAGCAACATAAAATCTGCCCCGTCTCAAAATATCAAAATTGATACTAATGGTGACCAGTTAGTTCTTATAGATCACACAAAAGTCCTTGGGATGGTAATAAACTAAAGAGTGTTTTATAGAGGTATAGAACTTTAAGTTGGCAACACTATTTTCACCAGCAGCCATAAATGGAAAAGCCCCTTCTCAAAATATCAAGATTGATACTATCTGTATGTGCTAGTATCAGCCTGTATCAGCTGTATCAGCATAAGTAGCAGCTTTCAACAGTGTGATCCACAAACTGATAAATTTGCCCTTGTCATATGTGAATTTCAATAAAGAACTGCAAAATAATAAAACAAATAGCCGTCAACAATTATTACGATAGCAGCCTGATACATTCTTTATTATCAAAAAAGTTATACAACCAAGCTTTGAAGGAAGTTAACCTATTTCCAAATGAAGAGGAAACAGTTATAGAGAACCTCAACCTACTTAGGCCAACCCACTATAAATATTTCTGCACAACAAAGTTGTAAATATTGCTTTCAAAACCAACAATAACTTGGGCATGCGCGTTAAGAATAACAAAGATGAAAGTTCAGTTTCAGAAAAATCGGGAGTGCATAAATTATCATGTGGCTCATGTCCGATGTTCTATATAGGTCAAACTGGATGAACGTTCCAAGCCCGCATAAAAGAACACAAAAATAGTTTCCACAATGGAAAAATAAATTCCACATATGCCACTTATTTAATCACAGAGGGTTTGAAGAAAGGCTGTTAAAGCTTGGCTTTGACAGCTTTGGCATATTCGAGGATTGGGTTCTCCGTCGATGCTGACGATGGTGTCTTCCTAAGAGAAAATGTCTTTGCTCTTACTAATGAAACAATGACTCAGTGGTCGCCAGAATCTCCAGATCTATGTGGAATTGACCAAGTAATGTTAAGTAGATATTCCAATGGTGGATAGGAATTTTCATTTCATACTTTGTAATAACATCGAATGAAGGTTATTGCTAAGTGAATCGACTCGTTGTTGGTGACTGAGCAATGAAGACATACCAATGAACCATATAGCATGCAATAAATATCGTAAAATGAACCACAGAGGCGACTTACCGTCGTCCAGCTCCGTTATTATAGATGTTATCTGCTCTCCATGGTACCCAATACTATTGGTGACTATAGGCTTCTTCGTTCCTCCCCTGGAAGGCCCCCTATCGCTTTCTCCATAGGAACTCAGACCATTTCCAACAGGTCTCGGTCTATTGGGTCTTTCATCATCATGCGGTCGTATGTTACTGTCGCCTTGGGGTCTTGGGTACTCATAAGACTGATCACCGTGTGGTCTATCATTATTTGGTTTTGAGACATCGCCGTATGGTCTGAAGTCCTCATAGGGCTTGCCTTTGACTGGTTTTGAATCCTCATAGGGTCTTATATGGTGTGGTCTATCAGCGTCGGGTCTTGAGTCGTCGTAGGGTTGGACATTTGGTCTCGAGTCCTCATAGGGCCTGTCGCTGTCAATGGGTCTCGAATTTTGATACGGCCTATTTGGTCGCGTGTCGTCATAGGGCCTGTCGCTGTCATTAGGCCTCGAGTTTTGATAGGGTCTGTCATTACTCGGTCTATTTGGTCGCGTGCCCTCATAGGGCCCGTTATTCTCAGGCCTCTCGCTACCATAGCCTGTCGAGGGTTTTGATGAAGGTCTTTCATCATCATAGGAACCGTTTGGCTTCGACGGTCTTTCATCTTGGTATGGCCCATAGCTAGATATCCCATCTGGTTTCCAAGATGGTCTATCGTCTTGAGGAGCATATTGTGGCAAACCAGGCCTGTGGTTATTGCTGTATTTTTCTCCTGATGGCCGTCTAAAGTCATCGTAGCTTTCCATAGGTCTGTGCGGTTTGTGGTATTGGTAGTCGTTCTTGATCGAGTGGTGAAAGTATTCGTTGTGGTATTCTTCGTGCTGCAGTTGATGCTGGAATAGATATTCGCTTTGGGCCAGCGGTTTGTTGTTGTTGTAGGAGTCTGGGTGGGGTATGAGAGAACCGTATTTGTCGGGGAATTGATAGTTGTAGTAGTTCGACTGTGGTCGGAAGGGGATCCTTGACGGTCTGTCGCCATATCTGGAAACGGATATAATATTGATGTTTAAAAAGTATAGATAGGTTTACGACAAATATATTTGTGTTTGTCGCTTCCAATATAAAAACATATAATGAAATCACTTTCCATTGAAGCATTTTGACTGATTGTGTGAATCTTACTAGTCACGAGTTGAAATAAATAATAATATCCATTACTGAAACCTTGAAAGTAATGCTTAATCAATTTTTTTTTCTTCTTCTTTTTCCAGCCCTTTTCCGTGAGGCATCTTGAGATGAAAAAGTTGAGGATGGTTTCAACTTTTGGACACAAGTACAAATAAGTAAAATAATTCAAACTCTACGCTAAATGAGTAATTGTCCTTCACCTGTCTGAGTAGTATTCGGTGCTGCCTGGTTTCGAAACGTCATATCTATGCAGGTCCGGTCTTTCTACAGGTCCGTAAGGCCTTTGGAAGAAGGTACTCTGTCCATAGTCATCATTGATCTCAAAAACCGGTCGAATTCCCCCAGGTTGGTCTGGTCTGTCGAAATCATTTGGTCGTTGTAGAACTTTATGGTCTTCGTGGGGGCTGTTGGAGGATTCCGGTATGAACGAAGGACGTTTTTCATCATGTTGACCTGAAAATCGATGAGATATGAAATATGAAAGGAATCTTTTTTGTGGAGATAAATTTGTGGTTGAGCGAGTGGAGAACTTCATAGGAAAGAATGTCGACCAGTTATTTAATTTTTCACAATAAAATTTCTAACTCGTATCGATAGTAGATTACCTTTTTTTAAATTCTTTTCACAGGTAATCAAAGAATATATTTTGAAAAATTCTCCTGAAAATCCAAAAATTCATTTGATTGCAAAATAATTAATTCATAAACGTTGTTGAGGAAATTCTGATTTGTTGGAGAAACACATTTTTATAACTGTCAAATCTGAAATGTTGCAGAAGAGTTTTGAAATTGCAGGTATTGAAAGAAAAAACATTGAAAAATTTTCTAAAAAATACGAAAATTCATTTTTATTGCATAATAATTGGTTTATGAACGTTGCTGAGGATATGCCGATTTATTTGTCAGAGAAACACATTTTTGTAGCTGTCAAATATGACATGATGCAGGAAAATTTTGAAATTACAGGTAATGAAAGAAGAAACATTGGAAAATCCGAAAAATCCGTTTTCTTTATTGGTTCGCAAACATTGCTAAAGAAATGTTCATCCATTCGTTAGAGAATCATATTTTTATAGCTGTTAAACATGAAATATTGCAGAAAAGTTCTAAAATTACAGGTAATTGAAAAAACGCAAAAAAAACCTCTAAAAATAATACCTAAATTCATTTTCATTGCATAATAATTGGTTCATAAATGTTGCTGAGGAAATGCTGATTCATTTGTTGGAGAAAAATACTTTTTTATAGCTGTCAAATTTGAAATGTTGCAGAAAAGTTTGGAAATTACAGGTTTCGAAAAAAAAACATTGAAAAATCTGTAAAAAATACGAAAATTCATTTTAATTGCATAATAATTGGTTAATAAACGTTGCTGAGGATATGCTGATTTATTTGTCAGAGAAACACATTTTTGTAGCTGTCAAATTTGATATGATCTAGAAAAATTTTGAAATTACATGGAATGAAAGAAGAAACATTGAAAAATCCAAAAATTTCTTTTTCTTTATTGGTTCACAAACGTTGCCGAGGAAATGTTCAATCATTCGTCAGGGAATCACATTTTTTATAGCTATCAAACATGATCTATTGCAGAAAAGTTCTAAAATTACAGATAATGAAAGAAAAATGCAAAAAAACCTCTAAAAATAACCCCTGAATTCATTTTCATTGCATAATAAATGGTTCATAAATGTTGCTGAGGAAATGCTGATTTATTTGTTAGAGAGAAATATATTTTTATAACTGTCAAACTTGAAATGTTGCAGGAAAGTTTTGAATTTACAGGTAGTGGAAGAAGAAATATTGAAAAATCTTCTAAAGATCTGGAAATTTCTTTTTCTTTATGGGTTCACAAACGTTGCTGAGGAAATGTTTATTCATTCGTTAGAGAAACATGTAGTTTTACAGAAAAGTTCTAAAATTACAGGTGATGAAAGAAAAAACGTTGAACATCCTCTAAAATCATAAAATTAATTTTATTGCATGATAATTTGTTCATAAATTTTGCTGAAGAAATGCTCATTCATTTGTTAGAGAAACACATTTTTATAGCTGTCAAACTTATTGCATAAGTTGTTATATTATTTGGTGAATTAGGTAGACGTCGACAAAGATAATTAGTCTAATAACATATGGGCATCCTGCATACGTTCCTTTTGTTGTTCCTGGATGTTCCGTCTGTACAAGGATTCAAATGGGATGTCCAGGGGATGTCCCACATAGGTTATCATGTTCCCTAATTTGCCATTTATATATTTATATGACAAACAACGAACACATGTAATTATGATTTGGTAAGTGATAACTGGACATAATCGCTTGACTTATTTTTTGTTTCAGGTGCAAATATGTCAACGGTTGAAGGAAATTCATTTTCCGAATCCATCCAATTGAATTCTCTTTAACAAAGTTAAGAAAAATTTTTATGAATCGTAATGAATATTTACCTTTCACTTGCAGTATCAAAAGTAATACAAATTAATGGAAATATTTAAAAACTTTTTTACAGGAGCCTCTGAGAGAATTTCAAACAAAAAACAAACAGAAAAGGCCTTTACAAAATTTCGAAAGGCGTAAAGAAGGAAAGTGAAATGAAAGATAGTTCAGTGATCAATAGACTGTGTATTTTGTATTAGTGATTATTTAAATATTGTTTATTTTTTCAAAACTAGAGACCAAACATAAGGCATAGCTCATAATGAATGTTTATTCTCATTTTCATTATATTTTTTCTCTGTGAAAAACTTTAAACTGGGGTTCCATACAGCGAGATCCATGAAATGCGTCTCTGGAATAAATATGGTACATCTTTGGGATATCCCATGGATGTACCTTTCAAAAGTTTGATGTTCCTGGGATGAGTTTGGTATATCATTGGGACATCCTTTGGAACCACTTGGAAAGACGTCCTCTAAATGTCCGTTTATGTGAAACGGGGATGTTTTTGGAACGTCCCTAGGTTGTACCAGAGACAGCATTCTTCGCCCTCTTCAGGACATCCCAGGAACGTCCAACGATTGCGATTGTGTTGTTATGGTTGTTAATATGTCTAGGGTGGCTGAAGAATGTTTAGAGGATAGTATATCTTTGAAAAATGTGGTTGAAATCTTACAAAAACCTACTACTCCGACAACTAACCCAATCAATATGGATAAAAAATTACCTCCATATCCCAGTTGCGAATCTCCTGCTACCAAAATCCCGTGAACCGGATTCAAAACGGTTTGGGGTCCGCTAGCTACGCTCACCAACGTTTGGACGTTCTGAACTCCATCCTTATTGAGCGATCGAGGTGGCTGAGTGGGTCTTCGATTCCCGTACGAGATTCTATCGACATCAGAATCGTAATAGTGGCCGGAATCCGGCGGGTGAGGTGGCCGGTGTGGATTTTTCGATGGCAGGTAAAGGTTACTCAGATCTGGCGGGCGAGGAGGCCCATCCGGAGGTGCGGGTCCGTCGATAGCGTCTTGAAGGGGTTTGAAAAAGATTTCGTCTTCAGTGGGGATGTTGCCGAGAGTGATCGGTTTCAGTGAAGGGCGGAAGTCTTGGTCGGAGGGTTTGACGTGGGGGGATTTGTCGATCACAAGGGTGCAGTCTAGCTTCTTTATGTACAAGTCGAAATCGGTGTCGGAGACGGTTCCGATGGGTTTCAGGTCGGCGGTTTCTTTGATGGCGTCGACGCTCAGTTCACAGGTGGCGTTGCCTTTTGCTGAAATCCTGTGAATGCGAGAATGGTTGAGTTAGAGTATTGTAGAAACCACTTACATATGAACATTGAATTACAGGAAAACTGTTTTTTACAATTCAGTTTGCACGCCAATCATTCATTATGTGACACAGTTGTTATTCATAGAAACGCTACACAACGTAGTATATGAAATGAAGAAAAGAGAATTGAAACTTTCTATGTCTTTTACCACTTTTATTTGTAACTAACGTAACTGCAGTTTCGTCCTATAAGGACATTATACATGGTCATTGGGACCACGTGACAGGTAAGTTTGGATAGGTTGCTTGTTGAAGTGGGAACAATTCGAATTTTCCGCTGTGCGCACGGTAGCTTCTGATTGGTCGAGTCCATGAACACTGTCACAATATGAGAGCTTTGAAAAAATGAGACTTTCGCATAATGTCAGCTTCATCTTTGTGAAAAGAAGGTCACGATTTGGGTACAATTGTCTGAGAGTATTATATGATACCTTACATAAGTTGCTGACATATCCCAAAAATCTCAGCTCACTGTCTAGATACAAACCTAGATTCCGGCAGTCCTTGATTTGAGGGAGGTAGTCAATTTCCATTTTGATTCTTATCTGTCCGATGGCTGAATTTCTGTACGACGTACGACCCAAAATCAAGAAAGATGATTTTTTTCCATTGTGCTTCAGATTGTGTGCCGTAAATATGTCCAACAATGACTGGAGATCTTGATTTATTAATATTTCTGAGTTAGTTATGGAAATCAAGATGAAAGTGGAGTATATTTGTGTGTCATTGGCGTAATGGTGGGTTTGCCTATTATGTATGTATTCATGGAAATCCGATATATCAATACTGATTAGCAAAGGACCTAAGATGGAACCCTGTGGTACTCCATATGCAACACTCAATGCTTCAGATCTATCATTGTCTGTCACTACCCTTTATCTGCGATTAGTTAGGAAATCTCGTATGAACTCAATATAATCAGATGAAAAACCAAAAAATTGAAGTTTTGGACAAAGAATGTGATGATCTAAGGCAGGGGTCTCCAAACTTTGAAGCCTTCGGGCCATAATGATTTTTTCAGTTTATTCCAAGGGCCAATTTCTGCCCTTAACTATATTTCTAGACTAGGATAGTCGCAAAGTGCGTGACCTAAGCAAACTTACGCTTTTTTTGCATTTCAATTTTTATTGTGTATTGTGACACTTAACGACATCTAGTGGCGAGTAGTGGTACAATCTTTTTCAGTTACTGCGAGTTAGTCTGCGTAGGAAAGGCGAAGGAAGCGAAACTGTCTATTGTGAGATGAAGTAACACCCGTCAATAAAAGTATTTTGATTTGACTTATTGTTTCTATGTGTGATTTGTTAGTATGGAAAAGAAGCGAAAAATCGACAGTGAATGCAGAACGTTCCAAGAAAAATGGAACTTTCAGTATTTTGTGATTGAGTCCAGTAATAAGGCGCTATGTTTAATTTGTAATGAAACCATAGCTGTTCTCAAAGACTATAACATTAAACGACACTATGAATCGAAACATCTTCAAAGTTACTCCAAGTATATAGAAAGTTTGCGGAAGGAAAAATTTGAAGCTTTGAAACGCGGACTCAAATCGCAGCAATCTTTGTTTACCAAAGCGAATACTGAACAAGAGTCTGCAACTCGCGCCAGCTTTCGTGTGGCTCTTGAAATCGGAAAACGTGGCAAACCATTGGAGAAATGATAAAAGAATGCTTGATTGAGGTAGCCGAAGAAATATGCCCCGAAAAGGCAAATTTATTTAAAAGTGTCAGTTTGTCAGCAAACACCGTGGCTCGGAGGGTGCAAGACATCGCAGAAAATATATCATCTAAACTGTCAACCGATATGACTGTCAACCAGTCATATCGGTTGTTAACTTCGTCAGATCCACTGGGCTGAATCACCGACAATTCCGCGAGTTTATTCAACAGATTGGAGAAAATGATTTACCATATCATACTGCCGTACGCTGGCTTAGTTGCGGAAAAGTCCTTAAGCGCTTTTTTGAACTTCGAGCAGGGATCGAAATTTTTTTAAATGAGAAGCAGCGCCCTTTTGCCGATTTAGAAAAAAGTGAATGGATGTAGACGTTAGCCTTCTATGTCGATTTGACAAATCATATGAACGAAATGAATTTGAGATTGCAAGGAGAAAATCAGCTTCTTCCTGATTTATACACCAATATCAAATCCTTCAGGCAGAAAATAATACTATTTCAATCGCAATT
Organism: Leptinotarsa decemlineata; assembly: GCF_025532065.1. Taxonomy (NCBI): domain Eukaryota; kingdom Metazoa; phylum Arthropoda; class Insecta; order Coleoptera; family Chrysomelidae; genus Leptinotarsa; species Leptinotarsa decemlineata. The sequence continues at coordinate 627,442 of NW_027412681.1, read as the reverse complement.
ACGTAAAAAATGTTTCACGCATTTTGAAACATGTGAAATATTCAGCCACACTACAGAGACTGAATTTCCCGTCAATTTTGCAATCGAAACTTTGAGTGCTTTGAAGATGAATTTTGATTTTCGTTTTTCAGATTTTGATGTCATTGCGAATGAAATTAAGCTTTTTCAAAATCCTTTTGATTCTGACATTGAAATCCTGGCTCCGGAAGTCGGAATGGAAATTATTGATTTACGGTGCAGTGATATGCTTAAGAACAAATATCAAAATTCATCTTTGTTGGAATTTTATGAGTCTTCCACTGGAACAATTTGATAATTTGCATAAATTTGCTCGTGGGTTGTTTTCTGTTTTTGGTACTACTTACTTGTGTGAGAAAACGTTTTCCAAGATGAAGTACACAAAGAATGTTTACAGATCTCAATTAACCGATGAGCATCTTAAATCTCTTTTGATAATTGGTACAAGTAAAATTGATCCACAACTACAAAGTATTGTCGGTGGAAAATCACAATTACATAAATCTCAATAGTGTTTTTGTTTTACTGTGAATCATTTCAATTATTTGTTAGTTATTAATATGCTTAAACTTAGATACTTAAGTTAAGTTTTCTTTGTCATCATTTCTGTCGTCAAGTTTTACCTTGCAGGTAAATAAAACCGAGTAATTATCATTCTGTGTTTTCTTCTTCAACTTATCACAGCAATAGTAACAACAATTAGGTAATCATTGTCTGTCGCGGGCCAGATTGATGACACTGGCGGGCCGGATTTGGCCCGCAGGCCGTAGTTTGGAGACCCCTGATCTAAGGTATCAAAAACTTTACTATAGTCAAGAAGGACCAGACAGGTTTCCTTCATCACTAGATTTCATTATATCATCAGTGATTTTCAACATGGCTGTTGTGGTACTATGATTTTGTCGAAATCCAGATAGGTAGTACATTAGAGATTATTTGAGGGAAATCAATGTGTTCCAATATCTGCTCTTTCATTATCATTTCAAATACTTTCGATAAGGTTGGCAGAATGCTAATCGGACGTAAATCTGAATATTCTGTTGGCGAAGGGCATTTGGGAAAAGGGAGAATTAAGGCATGTTTCCATATTGAGGGAAAGTTACCGCTAGAGATGCATTCATTCATAATGAAAGTAATACGTTCGATAATTTCCTCTCCTACCAACTTGAGCATGTGAAGTTAGATATCGTCAGTACCCACAGCATTAGTATTAATTTTTTGCAGGTATGGTATGGAGGTTGAAATATTTTTTCTGATCACGTGCTATATATTTGTCAATAAGAGACCATTGATGAGGATTTTTCATCGGGTGTGGTATGCAGGAACTTTTTGAGAAACTCCGTATATGTAACTCACCCGAAAGCGAAAGCTCTGCAAGAATTCTTCTGCTCCGAGCAAGCTCTTTTGCAATCGGCAACGGTGTTGTGTTTGAAACTTTTGGAGACTTTATCCGGGTTCAATCTTTCTCCTATTGCCAAGCGTTCGAAACAATCTGAAAAAAATATTTCAAATTCATAATTATTATAATGGAACGCCCTGTAGAACGTTTGTATTGAAATTGGGACCCAAAGTAGGTCGTTGATTTTTTTACTGCCTGATGATCTCTCGAGGCGAGGGAAATATCTCTCAGGTTCATTAACATTTTTCATGATCAAGGACGTAGATTGGCGACTGTTTTAACAGTTAGATTGTTTTTATATCACTGTGATTCGAGAATTTATTGCTAACAAAATAACTCACTGCTTTGATTGATCGCAATCAACTTTGATGTAGATTCGATTTAATTTGATATGGATCGAAAAAATAGTACTGGGCTGATTTTACAATAATTTTACTGTTGAGAAAGTTTGAAAATCTTATCGACTAGCCCCATAAAACTAAAAATCAAATGTACAGTTGGAAAAACCTAAAAAACATGTCATTGACATTCAAAAACTAATAAAAACCTTGATATGAAATACAAAAGTTACAAAAACAAAGAGAAACAGGAAGTAAAAAATTCCTCAAACTTCTTGAATATCGCTGAAAAATTCGTCCAGACCCAAGAAATATTTTAAAGTTTTTCTTCGAATAATGTTATACTTTCTAGCCAATTTAATGATTTCATTTCAAATGAAGGTTCAAATTCAAAAATTCACAGATGTTTTAGGTTGATTACCCATAATTTTTGACAAAGATAATCTAGTCTGATTCTCTTATCGGGAATGTGACAGTGTCAGTGGTAAGAAACAGAATCGGCCCAAATACACTACCCTGTGGTATACCTACCTGTCGTAATGGAACGGGTCTCAGAGAAAAATATACCTCGTTTAGCGTGTAACTTCAATAATCAGCTATTTTTTTAGCGAATAACGGGATCTATTAGGTACTTTTTTGATTTTTTTTTAAATAACTAGGTAATTTTTTTTTCTCGAAATATTTCCTTTCATCACAATTCTTTCTTAAATTATGTGCTCTTCCTCAAACCCTAACATTTTTCTCAAATTATCAATTTTTCTACTCGATATCTCGATATTTTTTCAGATTTTTTTCATGATCCCTTTCTTTTTCTTAAAAAATTGATTTTTTCGAGTCATAACAAAAATAGGCACTACATGTAAAAAGAGGTTTCGATAAAAATGCCCCCGATTCTATATTTTTAAAAAGGAGGAATTTCGAGGAAAAAAATCACAAATTTCGAGAAAAAATTCAAAGTTTCGGGAAAAATAAACATATTTCTTTCTCAAAACTTAGCTTTTTTATCTACAAATTTTGATTTTTTCTCAAAATTTTATTTTTTTTTTCCGTAAATATCGACGTTTGCTCATGTTCTTGACTTTTTTCAAAGCTTTTTTTTGGATTTATGTTTTGAAATCACCCCTTTTTTTTAAATCATGATTTTTTTTGAACCTGTCCTCTTTCTTTAACCCTACTTTTTCTCAAAATATCAATTTTTCTTCTCGAAACCTCGATATTTCTGTTATAAATTTCAATTTTTTCCGAAATCTCGTCCTTTTTCTTGAAAAATTGATTTTTGCGAGACATAAAAAGGAGGTTCCAATTGAAAGGACCCCGAGCCTGGATTTTTGAAAAATTAGAAATTTTTAGAAAAAATTCAGTTTCGAGAAAAAATACACTTTTTTTTCAAAATTTCGCTTTTTTATCTACAAATTTTGATTTTTTCTCAAAATTTTGATTTTTTTTTGTAAATATCAACGTTAGCTCATGATCTTCACTTTTTTTCAAAGCCGTGCTTTTTTTGGATAATTGTTTTGAAATCACTACATTTTTTTCTTGAAATCACGATATTTTTCTGAACCTGTCCTCTTTCTCAGACCCTAACTTTTTCTCAAAATATCAATTTTTCTTCTCAAAATCTCGACATTTCTGTCAGAAATTTGAATTTTTTCCCGAAATCTCGTTTTTTTCTTGAAAAATTGATTTTTTCGAGACATAATAAAAATAGGCACTACATAAAAAAAGAGGTTCCGATTCTAGATTTTTGAAAAAGTAGAAATATCGAGAAAAAAATCATAAATTTCGAGAAAAAATTCAAAGTTTAGAGACAAAAAAGAGATATTTTTTTCTCAAAATTTCGCTCTTTCATCTACAACTTTTGAATTTTTTCTCAAAATTTTAATTTTTTCCTGTAAATATCGACGTTTGCTCATGATCTTGTTTTTTTTTTCAAAGCCATGCTTTTTTTGAATTATTGTTTTGATATCATTACATTTTTTTCAAGATTCTTTTTTGAACCTTCTTCTTCCTTAAACTCTAAATTTTTCTCAGAATATGAATATTTCTTCTCGAAATTTGAATTTTTTCCCGAAATGTCGTTCTTTTTCTTGAAAAATTGATTTTTTCGAGACATAATAAAAATAGGCACTACATGAAAAAAAGAGGTTCCAATAAAAAGGCCTCCGATTCTAGATTTTTGAAAAAATAGAAATATCGAGAAAAAATCATAAATTTCGAGAAAAAATTCAAAGTTTAGAGACAAAAAATTTTTTTTTTTTCTCAAAATTTCGCTTTTTCATCTACAACACTTGAAATTTTTTTCAAAATTTAAATTTTTTCCTGTAAATATCGACGTTTGCTCATGATCTTGACTTTTTTTCGAAACCATGCTGTTTTTGAATTATTGTTTTGATATCATTACATTTTTTTCACGATTCTTTTTTGAACCTTCCTCTTTCTTAAACCCTAAATTTTTCTCAGAATATGAATTTTTCTTCTCGAAATTTGAATTTTTTTCCGATATGTCGTTCTTTTTCTTGAAACATTGATTTTTTCGAGACAATCAAAATAATCACTACAAAAAACCTAGAAATATCTAGATTTTGGAAAAAGTGGATATTTCGAGGAAAAAAAAACGCAAATTTCGAGAAAAAAATAAATATTTTTTCTCTCACTGTCTGTCGACTTACCGCTCACGAGTGGTGTCAGCTGATTGTCTATGCTAAGCGCCCTGACGATACCCAAAACAGCCAAACCAGTTGCCATTCTAACAAACGAGGAACTCGCTAGCATTTTCCGAAAAATCCAACTCTCTCCTAAAACTCAACCGGTCACATCACACCCGCAGATGCAATCACGGATCTCAGGCGTTTTTTCGCATCACTTAACTGGCTAATGAGTCGTAGTCTTCAATTGTTCTGCCGATCGCCTCGGGTCCATCTATTGCAACACAGGATGGTCGAGACTTTGAAGGCGGACTGAAGAACCAGATAGCTGCGAAAGGCGATTCGCAGATGTCTTCGTTGTTGTTGTCGTCGACCGCCGCTGATGATATCAGACCGTTCATTTGGCTTAATTATGCCCCAAGGAAGAAATCGTGGTCTTTTTTGACGGATCGCGCGATAAACTGGTCAGCATTTGCAAAGGTCCCCGGCTTGCTATGACTTGCACCATTTTTGTGTATGGTTCCTCAGCTTCGTGAAAGAAAGTCTCCTGCCATTTGATGAACATGGCAAAAAAGAACTAATGTTCATACAAATAAAACAGAACACAGAGTAAGATGCTACAAATGCAATACGCATATATAGCGTGACTCACGGTTGATGGTAGGTTAGACGTTGCTGGAAAACGCAAAGCATGATTTTTCTGAAAATTTCAACTCTCACATTTCCTTACCTGTTCTATCGATCTGAAATATTTTCAGCATACATACGCCAACTCACGTTATTTCAAGGAGGATTATTGGTTAGTCATGAAGGACTATCTACAGTTGGACTGAATACTACTTCGTCATCGTCAGTAACTTCACAGGGATTTAATATTACCAATAGCACGAACTGCATGTGTGAACTTTTCTAAATGATTTTTTGGTAGGTGTTCTGATTGAAGCGTTTCTATCAGAGATTTTCAATAACAGTTGTACAAAAAATAATTTTTAAAGAATTTGAATTCTAGGTAGCCGTGGAAATATCAAGCTTATGACAGTTTGGTGACTTTTATAACTAATTGATGAATGGTTATTGACGGTGTTTCAAAAAATCGCCTAAAATGAATGCAAATATAGATTATTCAAACGAAGTTCTTATGAAATTATTTATTTTACACGGACAGTGTGTTAGAATCAAACCACTGTTTGACTTCTTCTAAATCTAGTGATATCATTTGCTTCAAATTGTTAGTATTTTTTTCATGCCATGACAATGTGGTATAATCGGCAGAAATTGTGAATGACCCTTCAATATCGACTGTAGCAAGATCGTTGATGTATAATAGGAATAAAATTGGCCCAAGAACAGATCCCTGAGGCACCACGCCTCAGGGATCTACCTTTCAGGTACGATTTGAACCATTCAAGACTTGTCCCTTTTATACCATTATCAACTCATTAGATTGTCATAATAATAATAAACAGCTTCATTCCAGAGTAGACGCTTTTTTAGTTCTCTTTTGAAAACTCCAATTTTCTTAGTTCGTTTCATTCTGTTAGGAAGACGGTTGAAAAGCTTGATTGACGTATAGAGGGCACTTTTTTCAGTTGCTGTTTTAGTCTATGAAGTGTATACATATATTAATTTGTTCTAGTGGGATACTTATGAGCAGGTATATTCTCAGTGAAGAGCTGTGAATTTTTATAAATGAACATTAGGCATTCATAGATATAAATCGCTTAGATTGTCATTATATTGGAGGATTTGAATACTGTTCTGCAAGTTTGATTATAATTTAAGTCGTTGATTCCTCTTGTTGTTGAAGATTTTTTCGATATTTCGATTGCTACCCCAAAAAATAATTCCGTAGCGAGCAACCGATTGTTTTTGTAGCCTGGTTGTGCAGATATTTCGACGTAACTCTAATTCCATACGATATTCCACGTAGTTTGATTGCGAGGTTAGGTTAGGTAAGGTTATGATTAAGGGGGGCCTGGACAGCGGCTGAGCAGCGTACGTACCTCTTTGTCTCTTTTTCGAAGGTCGAAAGCCCTGACAGAGCTCTTGGCTTGGGAGTTGAACATGATCACCGTTCACGGTTGGCAAAATCGTCGAGGTGTACATGCAGATCGTTTCTTCAGATATAAAAAAAAATCCCCTCTCCCCGCCTCAGGCTAACCGGCACTTCATTATACATACTAATTGTTTTTGATGCAAATTTGTTTCATTACTAGAGCTTTTCACTGGAGTATGATCTAAGCAGGAAATGAGGAATATTAGTTTTTGTTTTAATGATGAATCATTGTTTGTTGGCACTATACAGAACGTTTCTTTTTAGCTGATACCACTATTGCTACATCGGAAACGGTAATACGGACAGAGTCTGTCAGATTCAAATTTTAAATCAAATTTATTTTCAATAATGAACAATTTGTTGTTTAACATAGTTATTAGATTTCAATTATCTTGAATGAGTAACTATTACCTAGGCATTGGAGTGCTTGTATTGTGTTATATCACTAATAAGACTTCTTTCTATAGACATATACATTTGATGGAAACAATATGACAATCTCAAGACAACAAACTATAGTGATATATTTACCAAAAATGAAATTTAAAATTCATTGAGTAAACAAATAAGATTGCTTTCTTGAACATTTGACAATACTTCGTTAGAATCAACTAGGCGTCGAGGAGAAGGGGGATCGACAAGACAAGCTGTAAGTGGATAGACTGCATGCTTAGGGGAAGATTGGTATATACAACCATTATGGGGGCAACAGTCGTGGCACGAGTAACAAGGGGCTGTCCCTAGGGTGGGGTTCTATCCCCTCTGTTATGAAATCTTGTAATGGATGAGCTAGTATGTCTCTTGGATCATAATGGGTATAAAGCACTGGGCTACGCAGACGACTAGTAATCTTAGTCCAGGGTAAATACAGTAATGTAGTGAAGGGATACATGCAGCAGGCCTTGAATATTATAGCAAGATAGACCGAAGAAGAAGGGCTTAACATAAGCCCATCCAAATCGACCATAGTAGCATTCACCAAGAGGACTAAAACGGAGGGTCTCGGACCTCTGAAACTTCAAGGTGAAGAAATACAAGTGTCGGGGGAGGTTGAATATCTGGGAGTAATTATAGATTCCTAACTGACCTGGAACCAGCACTTGGACAGGATGAAGAGGAAATCGGAGGTAGCACTGATGCTCGCCAGGGGCACCTATGGAAAAACATGGGAGCTAAAACCAGACATGGTATATTGGCTATACATGACGGTGGTTAAACCCATGATAACATACGCGTCTCTGGTCTGGTGGCCAAAGATGAAGCAGGCGACCGCCATCAACAAACTATGCAAGGTGCAAAGACTTGCTTGTTTGGGAATGACGGGAGCGATGAGAACTATACCCCAACAGCTGAAGTGGAGACACCTCCTTTAGACATATGTGTGATAATGAACACATATTGAATATGTGCATGGATCACATCCCACATAGCAATAGATATTCCAGGTATATTTCATGAATATACATTTAAGGATATTGTATTATGCTATGAATATGCCATGGATATATATATATATATATATATATATATATATATATATATATATATATATCTTCTGGAGAATATTCCCTGGAAGTGCTCCTGGCGAACCTTTGATATATTTTATGAATATTCCTTGGGAATATTCTTGGAATATCTTATAATATTCTTAGAATATCTAAGGTATAATCTATTAAGAATATTCCAGGAATAGAACCCGAGGAATATTCATAAAATATTCAGGATATTCTTAGTTTATTGTAGGAATATACAATAGAGAAACACCATAGAATATTCTTTAAATATATTTTATGAATATTCTAGGAATATTTGGAATATTCCAAGAATGTGACGAGTAACCGCTATTAGGCATGATACAAGATTCACACAAGTAATAAAACACATAATATTCATAAACAAATATATTTTAAAAACAATATACACTGAAATATTTGACGTTTCAACCAATATTAAAAATAAAAAATCTAATTCAAAATATTTATTCACTGAATAAAATATTCCTGAATACTGTCATATTACAAATATTAGAAATGTATTCAAATTAGGATGTTCCTACTCTCAAACAAATGTATACTAAAATAACAACTCTGTGAATTCATCAGCACTAATTAAAAAATAATAAATATATCATTTCATTGGTTTCTCAGGTTTCTCACTTGAAAAAATAAACCCACAAATGAAGTATTTAAAATGAGTGGTATGATAGGTTCTTCAATGAATTTCACTTACTTAAAGTTATCCAAACTTTGCTCACCAGAATAGTTTTCCTTATATTTGTCCAACAATGCATCAGCCAGTGTTTCAATAGTAATACCTGGAACAAAATGTACAAAATGTACATTATCACTATTTGAAAGTGGCACTTTCAAATAGATATTTTTCGCATAGGTTATTCATGAACATTTACAACATTTTATGACTTGGAGAGCAACTTGCATTGTCTTGTTGAAAAGTACTCATTACGTTTTCAGTTCTTTGGCGCACCTGCCTGTACCAGGTACCACTCTGTTTCCTTTGGGCAAATTGATACTATCTTGAAAAGAGTGATAAAAATCATGAAAACAAATGATACAAAAGAATGTGTCATTCACTTACTTTTCTCTATTAAAGATACACAACTGAAATCATTCTAGTTCAAACATGTACTTAATCAAACCAACAAATCCCACACACCAACTCTCCTCGAACCTAAAATGAGGTAGAGTAGGTTAATCACCATGACTTTACTATCGATACTATTGCATTTTACTTACTTTTCTTGAAGACTGAATATATGCAACTCTCCTGTTTGAAGATCCAAAATCAAACTATTCGCTGTACTGCAAATTGGACAACCCCAAATTATAAATGGTACACTGAACGTGACAGAAGTATACTTTGATAATAACACCAACACACCATGCATTACACACGCGAACCTGCCACGTCAACCGCCATGTTGAATCAAATGTCAAATTTAACGCAAATGTACCATGCATTAAGGGACAGCCGCTTTCACAGAGCTCATTCGACTGTCGCGCGCTACACTTCAATTGACCAATGAGAAACGTTTACTCCAATTCTTCACTTCCCCATTTCTCTGTTTCCAGGATTTTTCGCTTTGTAATTAAATAATTTCAAATACAAAAAGACAAATAGGATGAGAATTAACCAATTTATTGATGCAATTGGTTCATTTATTGGCCCATTCAAATTTTTTTGTCGTTTCCAACAGTTGCTGTTGGAGCAATTCATCCAGAATCTTCGGGTTGAGTTCAAAAACTGGTTAACACTATCAGGGTTATATACATTAGGTTATGCATTCGATTAAGATCTTCAAATATTTTAGTTTTTAATAATAGTGAATTATTTGAATACGTTATTATAAGATAATTCAAAATTCCATTGTATAGAATATTCCAAAATATACCGTGGGGATATATTCTAAGAATATACCATATGTTATATTCGATCGACAATATTCTTAGAATATTCAAGGGAGAGTAATCCATTTATAGACATTCTATGCACATTCTTTAGGGAATGAATATTCTAAAGGCATGCATATATTCCAAGAATATTCTATGAATATTTGGAATATATACGTTCGTTTTATGATATACAGGGAATATTCCATGAATATCTAGTGCTATGTGGGATGACACCTGACACATGACACATAACACAAACTTCCCGGCCAAAATCATAAGCCGTGAAGAGTGGTATACAGTTGGTATAGAGTTGGATCGCAGACCAAACATGGAACGGGAGCTGGAATATACCGAGCGAATAGAAATTTAAACTACAGTTATCCGCTAGGATTATACACATCCGTCTTTCAGGCGGAAGTTTATGCTATCTTGCAGTGTGCAAGGCTTATTAAATTGAGACCTCAAAGAAATGAGCGGATCAATATTTCAACAGACAGCAAGAACGCACTAGGGGCTCTGATAAATCCGAAGGTGACATCAAAACTAGTCTGGGAATGCCATGAAGAACTGAATGAACTTGAAAACAGGAACAAATCAACTTTGTACTGGGTGCCAGGGCATTCAGGAATCACAGGTGATCTGGGAGTCACAGGTGATCCGCTAGACGCTGATCATCAGGTCCTGAACCAGCTCTGGGGGTACCAAAATCATTGGTACGAAACCAGATTAGGACATGGACCAAAAAGAAGCACATAGAGTACTGGACAAAAGTACCTGGCAACAAATACAGTAGAACCTTCATTAGGGAACCGTCTGCGAAAACAGGGTTATAGTCTAATATCCGAACCTAAATCGACCTTCACCGAGCTGAAAATAGAATAAAATATATTTTATAATGAATTTAGTATATTAGAAAATATGTTAAAAATGGGCTCGCTAAAAAAATCCTGGACAGACTATTTTTTCAATTTATTTTTTGAAAAATGATTTTTAATTGAATTTTGCAACATCAAGATAATAAAAACATTTTTGTCCTTACTTGAAGTATAAAACGTATAGAATGTGCAGCCGTTGGGTTGTCTATTATTTACCTGGGCGAACTACTGGTTTGTTAGGTATAAACAGGTATATCGATGCCAGTTACTTTCACTAGATTAGATAATAAAAAAAAATGTATATCATCATAAGCGCAGTTTCATTGCGAACACGTTGAAATAGGGTTGTCTGCAGAAAATTCGGTCCTATTAGGGGTTTTTCGACCTTTAAAGATTTGAATTTCAATGCGGGTGAAAATTTGTGACAGAGAGATCCGAGGTAAGTATACTGTGTAATAATAAAGGACCCAACATCGTAGTCGCCTCAAATGGGACCTTGAATATTAGAAAGTGCGCACATACCGAGCATGTAAACTATAGAGGGTAGAGGTACCTCTACCACCCTCCAAATAGTTAACAGTGCGCGTTATTTTGGAGTAGCTAATGACTTATCGTTGTTATAAAAAAACCGCTAAAAAGTGTTTTTTGTGTAGCTCGGACGATTCATTGAGTGATTTTACTGATGAAACTTTTAAAAATTCTTCTTTAAAGCTAGCTTTTCGTAAAAAAAAAACTTTAAATATCATGAAGCTGAACTAACCAAAGCAGTACTCGATTTTGTTGGTTACCATACCACGTGTTACAAAAAAGTAACTGATTTAGGAAATGAATACAATAAAGAATTTGAAATTTTTTGTACAGAGTATTCAGTAAGTACATAATATATGATTCTCTTAATTATTATCTGATAGAATTGAAAATAGCACAATCTGAACGTTCGTTGAATTTGTTTCCATCAGACGAATTATTTGTTTTTTTTTCGGTTTCTACCGTCTTTCAATTTTATTATTTTTTAAAAAAATTTCACGAAGAAAATTAAACCAAAAAAATATTATTTATGTCAATAAAGCTTTTCGTAAAAATAAAATCTCAAACATTAACATTAAACATAAAAAATTACTTCTAGGGGGATGTCAATACTTCTATAGCTGATGAAGGTACAGAATTCCTAGATTCTAGTGCCCATTCTAGTAAAGCATTTACTAAGAAAAAATATTTTTTTTAAAAAATTGAAAAAAAATTAGATAAATAATTCAGAAACAGATTTTTATTTAGCATGATGAAAATTTAAAAAATATTTAATAAATTCTTGACCAATTTATTGTTTACGCTCAAAACCACATTTTTTCAGTGAATTTCTAATTATAAAATTAATTTCATTATTTTAGGGAGCGTCAACATCAACAGCATAGTCGTCCAACTTAATTACATGCTTGTTTTGCAATTGCGTAAGAAAAACTTCCGGAAAGGAAAAACAAAATCTTGCATTCCCTCAGAGTGGCCATGTTAATCAACAAATAAAACAAATAGCTAGAAAGCTTGATGATTCAGAAATTTTGTCAAAGCTTGAAAACCAAGTTGTTGCTTATCATCAGTTTTGCTACGCATTTTATTTGACCAAAGAAAAACAACACATCACATATATATATATATATATATATATATATATATATATATATATATATATATATATATATATATATATATGATGTGTTGTTTTTCCGGGTGTTCATCCGTTGTGTACTATTCGATAGTCGGCGTTTCGCCATCATCTCAGATGGCATTATCAAGACGTGTTACTGTTTCGCTTCGAGAGGTGTAACTGATGTTAGGTTCTTCTTGTGGTGTTTTTATATGGTTTCGCTTGCGTAAGTTGTATGGATTTGTTACCTGTTTTTCCACCTGAGGGTTGTTGATGGAAATCATTTTTCAAAAAATAATTAAAAATAGTCTGTCCAGGATTTTTTCACCGAACCCATTTTTAACATATTTTCTAATATACTAAATTCACTATAAAATATATTTCATTCTATTATCAGCTCAGCTCTATTATCAGACAGATGGTATAGGAACTATTATTCAATGTAAGAACTGTATGGAATTCGACAATTGTAATTTATGGCAAATATTTCAAAAACAACCACTTCTTTGTTAGAAGCATGTTAGGCTGCAGCTGATTTGTCGGTTTTTCCGAGTCGACAATTTCTCTTGTGTTCAGAGAGACGGGAATCCACACTTCTTTTCGTGGTTCCAATGTAACCGAGTTAAGGACTAACGAGGTCTTACCTTTTAACGTGTGATTCCTAACACGGGAAGACGGAAGTCTTTTATTGTAAACTTGAGTTTGAGATGACAACCAGTTAATTTTTTTTCAGGATAAATGAAACCAAAATATGAATACAAAAAATATATATAATTTCTACTGGTGCAGAAAACAATTGAATACATTTGTAAATATTTTTGTTACGGTTTCTAAAAAATTGCACTTTGATTACAACGAAAAAACCTACGGTAAATACAAAATATACAGTTAGGGGGGGCTATAGCTACAAAATACTTTTTGCCGGCAGTAGTACTAACAAAAATATTAACAAAACATAATAATTGTCGATATTACCAACAGAAATAAAATATATGAACAAAAATTGTTAGAAACTAGCTTAAATGTTCACCAGTAGTATAATCTAATAAATAAAGAAAATGTACAGATGTTTGTAGTAAAGAAATATGTTTTGAACATTATATTCTTTAATTATTATTTAACAATAGCTATACCATTACCCCTGCCAACCCTCAAAATTTCAAGAAAATGGCTATTCTACAATTCCATAAAGCACATTTTGTTAACCTCTCATTAAAAAATTGTTTAAAAACTACACTAAAAACGTTCAACGGATGAGTAAACCGAGTAAATATTAATAAAACGAATAGCGAAGAATTTTCCTTCTCTTCAAATCTCACAACAAAAATGTATCTACAATCATCCATAACAAAAGTTTTGATGAAACATTAACAAATAACTATGTACTTTACATATCATAACAGTCGAAAGAAATTCAACAGCCATGTGTTTAAAAAAGGTATTTAATTGAATTATCGAATGCAAATATCTTGGAGAAAGTATCTAATAGTAGTGGAGTACAAGGGAAATATCAAAGATGATTTTGATACTGAAGATGATCTAATTTTACCTAATGACGATTTTGTTTCCTTTCACGTGTCGATAATATCTCTATTGTACATGTTTGAATTCCACAAGAATTCAGTTCAGATGAAATGGTTTGCAACGATTACTTTTCATTGAAAATTTCATGCAAATGAGCATTTAAACGAATTGTTAAAAAATTATATGGATATTTTTCTGAAACTGAGTATCAATGAAACTCGTACTCGAATTACTATTAGCCCGAACAAAATTCTCTCAGTCATCCTGTGGAATACAACATTTCAGCAATATCTCATAAAACGAACATGGATTGTTAGATTACTTCTAGACCTCTAATAGCCAGATATTAACTATTGCCAAAACTTTCCTCTAATCCTAAACTTTAACATGAAATCTCTACACAAAAAATCGATAGTCATAATCTTCCATTAACAAAGAATATAGCATGCTGTGATGTTAAATTCGAATAACGTATAGGTAATAATAGTTTTTTATAACACTGGGTCGTATAGCTTATGAATAACATCAGTTTTGACAATTGATAACATCTTCAAGCATGTAATCTAGATCTAAAGCAGAACTATCTTTTGTTTTTTTTTGTGGTGGAAAAAATATTGCATAAACACCGAAACGATTAAACACCCTGTCTAATATTTTATTGCTATTTTTTGTGAACCTCTTCTGCTAAAACTTGAAGTGAGGGAAACAAATTGAAGGAAGAAAAATGCCATTTATTTCCTGATATAGTTTTTATTTTCCATTTAAAACAAATTCTATTTTCTTGTCTAGTTTTCTTAAACAAAAAAGTCGAATATTGTCGAAGCTCTGAACTACAAAGGAGACAAAATTCTGATCGTTTTCACATGAAAATTTCTTGAAGCTGAACTGCATTATCATACCTATGGTGGTGTACAGCAAAAGTCAATGTTTGTACTGAAACCTTTTTCCCAAGAATATAACTGAAAACCTCCATGAGGAGTTTCCACTGCTCTGAAAATAAACCACACGTACCCGTACTGCACTATCAAATAAACATTATTACGATACGCTGCCATGTACCTGGTTCATTTTGTAGGCCGAACATTAATTGTTGAAAAACCAAATCATCCACAGAAGAAGAAGAATCTTTTTCAAAGCAGATGACATAAAGAAGAAGAATACCAAAATTTGTGATATTGATGACTTATTTATTTTGTGGAAATTCATCTTCAATTAAATGATATAGATATAGAAATAAAATACTTTGTCTAATTTTCACTTACTTAAAGTATTGATATTAATACGACCAAAGTTTCGGTTTTTACACCATTTTGAAGTATTCTAAGTAGTGTTAGAATACTTGAGAATGATGTAAAAACCGAAACCTTGGTCGTATTGATATAAATACATTAAGTAAGTGGAAATTAGACAAAACATTTTATTTCTATATCTATATCATTTAATTGAATACCAAAATTATTCTTGGCATCTCACATTGATGAAATATTCTTCTTCTTAAGATGATTTGATGGTTCTGTGATCTATGAGTTTGAGCAATATTATTGAATTTGTATCAAACTGTATAACACATAAATTTGTAAATTGAGAATTAATTATTGAGTCGAAAAGAAAAAATCTTGTTTCTCACCTCAATGACGGTATCTTTGTCAGAAAAGCAAAAGTAAATGTTTGTACAGAAACCTTTTTCCCAAAAAATTAACTGAAAATATCCATGAGGTGTTTCCAATCTGCTCTGAAAATAAACGACACGTTCCCGTACGACACAATCAAAGAAACACTATTACGATACGCTGCCATGTACATGGTTCATTTTTTAGGCTGAACATTAACTGTTGAAAATCAAAAAGCATTACTTCCTTTTCCTGAACGACCTAAATGAATTGTGTTTGAATATGCTTTTCAAGTTTTGATAAAGTAACCTTTGAGTTGGGGAGATTTAATGGAGTGAGCTTTTTATTGTACTCAAAATATCTCAAAATTTATTGAAAAGGCAACCGAGCCAGCCGAGCTGAATTCATCTACAAAGGAATCGTTTGGTAACTGTTTATGTAATATCTTTTCTTGTAATAATGCTCTGCAGGTTTACGGCCAGTTTTGTTTCGTACCGATAAAATTTTTTTTTCGCCACGAAACAAAACAGTCGCAAAGAAAACCGAGATATAGTTCTATTTCATAAATACTCTATTATCTATTTCATATAATTTATACATATACATCTCTTTATATATATAGTATTTTTATAAAACCATGTGTCACCAAATAAAACTTAATTAATAAAAAGCACCGCGTTGAAAAATAGTAAAAACTTACCGATTTAAGCATACAGTCTTTCTATATTGTATCGTATCTCAGCTACTGGATACGTCTAAAACCTAAAGTGATTTTTCGAATATTGAAACAGTCCCATTAGAAGTCTCTTCTTGCATATCGAGCGTTTTGGATAAAAAAAGTATCATCACCGAAAAATCCGATTACATAGCGCTTCCTCAGTCCGTGTTCCTATACGACTGGGCTAATAATTCAGTATACGTTAGGTACATATAATATATTTATAAACGCAGTCTAAACTATCATTTTTAAAAACTAAAATAAGTCCTTACTATTTCCTAACTGGTGTCCGAACGTTACATAGTATCAATAGTGTATATATAAATTTAAATCTTAAGTGTAGAATAGCGTGTTACTCAAGTGGCAGATATATATAACTCTCGCTTTCAAAAAACCGCTAAACTTTCAAACACAACTAAATCAGCACCTAGAACTTGGAACGTAAAAAGTTCCGTCAACTACGGATCCGCCCGGAAAAGCGTCCGCAATTCCGGACGCCCCGTACAAATTTTATAATAACAAACAACTAATGAAACGTTGTACTTTCAAATCAGGGCCTGGCTCGACGAAACGGTTCGGCGGTTCTTCAAATGACCTTCGGTGTGGAGAGATCTGCGCTGGATCGTCTAGTAAATTTCCATGTCACAACATATTAACGAAATTAAAGTTTTATATTTATTATGTATTTAAGGCCGATACAATCAGTGAGAAGGAATCTGAAACAAAAGAGACAGGTTCGGTTAGCGAGTTGTTTAAGTTTGAGGTCGGTCCAAACAGATCGAAGATGTTTTTGAAAATCTAGTGTGTGTACCAAGTTCAATAGTTTTCGGCAATTTCACTGAACTAAAATATTTTGTTATCCATAACGAATTTGAAGGTGTGCTACTTGATTCTGTTATTTATTTCATTATCTAGTTAGTCCAATATACGTTATATCACTAGATCGAAAGTAATGATGAAGAAAGATTTCAACAATTACATTATAAAGAATCCCCACAAAATGCATTTGAATGATCATGAAGCAGAAATGGTCATGAGAAAATTTTTCCCATTGAGTGGGAAACATGTGTTTACCGAAAACCCACACACACGGGACAGTATCTGAATCACGAATCCAAACACCGTCAATTGACTAAAAGAGGAATCATCAAGACTCTATTAGACCGTGCTTTCAGGCTCTGTAATACGAAGGAAGGTGTCGAGAAGGAACTAGACATCATCAAAAATTATCTTCAACGGAATGGTTACTCCGAAGCGATGGTGAAACAGACTTTGGTTAAAAGACAGCAGGAGCCTCGCAAGGAAGAAAAGCCGTCACAATCAGCGCTTGCACTTCCCTATATCAGAGGATTCTCGGAAGGGATAAGAAGAATTGGGTCCAAGAACATCAGAACCTGCTTCAGATCCGGAAACACTATCTGTAGCAGCCTCACGAAAACCAGGCCACCAAACGCGGACTGCGATTCCTAGAATTGTATTTACCGGATACCCTGTGAGTGCGGAAAATCCTATATCGGTGAAACTATGAGGTCATTGAAAATTCGCATTGCGGAGCACAAGAAACACACACGGCGAGCGGCGAGCAAATCAGGAATAGCAGAGCAGGTTTGGACCCATCAACATAACATCGAGTGGTCCCAATCTGAGATCATACACAGGGAACACTGGTTTAGGAGGAAATTCAAGGAAGCCGTAGACATGTAGTCCAACAATTTATTCATCCAAGCTAGCGTAGAGATACGCAACATATTTTTCGAATTCTTCTTTTGATTAGTTCTTTCAGAGATTTCAAATAATTTTATATAGTATTAGACAATGGAAGTCCGAACTGATGAAATTCATCATGAAACATTGTCAATCACCTTCAAACAAATGCATTTGTGTTGACGAACAAAATACATTTTCGCAGGACCAATTTACTGAAACGGATAATAATTATTATTCATCAGAAATCATTTTGAGCAAAAAAAAATCGAACAAGGTTTATTAGAATAAGATATTAATAAAGGCCAAGGACCTGATCAAATACCTGCAATTTTCTGCAAAGACTGTGATCATTTTCTATGTACACCTTCAACAATTTTTTTTTAATATGTCTTTTCGTAGTGGGTATTTTCCTGTCAGTTGGAAAGTAGCAAGAGTAATACCCATTTTTAAAAACGAACGGAAATATGATGTAGAAAATTATCGTCCAATAAGCAAAATATCAACGATACCAAAACTATTTGGTATCGTTGTCTGATAGGGATTTCCAGAAAGAGCTGAATTTGATCAAACAAATTGCGGTTAATAACGATTATAAGGTAGATATTATAAACGCCATTCTTCCAAAAAACTACAAAAGCAAGTCATGGACTTGGTCTACCCATATTCAAGATGCGATAACGTCAGTTATAGGACATTGGCATATTTGGGTGAACCAACCAGGAATATTGGCCGTTTTTTGAAGAAAGAAGGTGTAAACGTAGATTCAGGAATTCATGTAATTTACTGAATGATCAATTAGAATTGAATAACTCTCCGTTACTAAATATTTTTTCAAATGTGGAAAATGGAACGGTACTTGGAATGGAATGGTACTTGAAATTCAGGTACTTCA
The DNA here is from genome assembly GCF_025532065.1 of Leptinotarsa decemlineata. NCBI lineage: Eukaryota > Metazoa > Arthropoda > Insecta > Coleoptera > Chrysomelidae > Leptinotarsa > Leptinotarsa decemlineata. The sequence goes on along the minus strand of NW_027412681.1, from coordinate 608,608 downwards.
AATTATAGAATAAGGTATTTATATAGCATTGAATGTGTAGAATTAGTTATTAAGACACGCCCGAGGAAGCCATTGTATGGCGAAACACGTGTTGCGTTTTTGTAAAACTGTCTAGTGAAAATCACACAATAAAGTGTTTTTAGAATACGTTATTTTGAGAATCGTTAGTTTGATCTGTTTGGAACAACTTAGTGCAAGGGGTGGTCAAAGTGAACCTTTGATATTTCATCAAGCATGGTAATTTGGTTATACTTACAGTAGCTACCCTAGACTGTCACTAAGGACAGTTTTGGAAACGCGTTCAACTGTCTACACTGAATAGTTCTTTATGCAATGCAGGAAATTCCAGGTGAGGAGCAGACTTTTTGAGTTTTCCAAGCGCAGCCATGTGTAGGCTGCTTATGTCTCTGAAATAAATTATAATAACGTTATTTGATTTTGTCTTCATGACTATTTTTTCTAAATTGACGCTGTATAAAGCAACTTCATAAAATATCTATATCTGTATGACAAAAAATTATCTTCACCTAAATTTTGTAAGTCATAACAAATACGTTTTGTGAGGTTACTGTACCATAGATCACAAAAACACCAAATCATCCAAAGAAGAAGAATCTTTACTCAAAGCAGATGTCATAAAGAAGAAGAATAGGTACCAAAATTATTCTTGACATTCGTAAAATATTCTTCTTCTTAAAATGATTTGATGGTTCTGTGATCTATGAGCAAGGGCAATATTATTAGACTTGTATCAAACTGTATGACACATAAATTTCTAAATTGAGGAGTAATTATTGAGTCGAAAGAAAAAATCTTGTTTCTTACCTCAATGACGGTATCTTTGTCAGAAGAGCGTCACATACAGTGACGTCCCCCTTCAGAGGAAAACTGTGGTTCTGCTCTATTTCCATTTTCAAGACTCGAAGGACCGCTTGATTCAGTCGGCCGATTTGGACGATGCCTTTCAGTCCGGATCTATCTGGAATATCAAAAGATAGGTTAGGTATTGTTACTTGTCGACCAGTACGGTGTTGTGTTGTTTACTCAACAAATCTAGCAAGGATATTGAAATGGATTATGTATTACAACTAAAGATCCTTGGAAATCATGGTCATGCTATACCGGATGTCCCAGCCGTGCGTTTTACGGCACTAGAAAGGACATACTTTCAAAATAGATTCAAACGCACATTAATTTTTTCGTAATATCAAAAATATTATTTTCAAATCTGAATTTTTGAATTAAATTAAAAACTGGAACTTTGCAATAACAGAGGCGAATTTCTGGAAGTGCATTCATTTTTTTTTCTAGTAACAGGTTAATGCGGGGTTTTTTCCGGGCAAGATGTGACACTGAAGTTTCGTGATCATCGAATTTGAAGAAGAAGTATAGAATGGGATAAAAAGTGGATCCTCTATGACAGCAGAAGACGTTCAGGACAGTGGTTGAACACCAGACACTTCCCAAAGGCAAAAACCCTCCAAAAAACCATGATTATTGTTTGGGTGATGTGTTTCACTAAAAATTTCTGTAACCAGACCAAACCATCATAGTCTTATTGTTGAGAATTCGACAAAATGTACCAAAATTGCGTCAGCAGCAGCCGGCATTGGTCAAAAGAAAAGTTTCGATTCGACCACCATCTTTTCAAGCTCTTCGATAACGTTCTCACCGGTAAAACCTTCACCAATCAGGACCAGGCTAAAATGGCTTTCGTCAACTTTATTGAATCCCGAAGTAGGTATGGCTCCTCTCCAGTCCACCCCCACTCCTCCACTTTTCGTCATTACTCAGTCGACCAATCAGAAGCTACCGTGTACACAGTGCAAAATTGTTCTCACTTTAACGAGATATACCACGGCTGAATTATAAAAATTATAGTAATAATGAATGAAAAATCGGATTAAAGAAAAAAACATGGCGGCGAGGCATTCAGTGCAGTGCTAAAAAAATAGCTGCCAACGTAAAAGAAAAAACATGGTTTCCATCTGGGTTTACAGGATGTCTCAAAATTCATCATTTAAAAGAAGATATGATGTCAATGTCACATCTTTGTTTTCACTTTGTCGATACACTCTGGATGCCTTTTTTTTTCATTTGATGTGCTGCACGTTGTGGTCCGATTATTATTAACGAAGATGTGGCTTAGTGCCCTTCTGACATGTTGCGCCATCTTCGTTTTTACTTTGTCGATACATTCTGCATTCCGTTCCCTTTCATTTGATGTGCTGCACGTTGAGATCCGGCTATTATTAACGAAGATGTGACTTAGTACCCTTCTGGCTGCCATCTCTGTTTTTTTTCTGTGTCGATTAATTCTGCATTCCTTTCCCTTCCATTTGACGTGCTGTACGTGACGATCTGATTATTATTAACGAAGATGTGGCTTGGTTTGAGACATTTTGTACACATTGACGTCATGTTTTCTATTAAATGATGTATTTTGAGACACCCTGCAAACCCAGATGGAAACCATGTTTTATTCTTTTACGTTGGCAGCCATGTTTTTCTAAACACTGAACTGAATGCCTCGCCGTCATGTTTTTTCCTTAATCCGATTTTTCATTCATTATTACTATTATTTTTATAATTCAGCCGTGGTATATCTCGTTAAAGTGAGAACAATTTGAATTTTCCGCTGTGCACACGGTAGCTTCTGATTGATCGATTGGGTAATGACGATAAGTGGAGGGGTGGGGGTGGATTTGAGAGGGGCCATCCCTACTAAATATACTATGCCGTTTCTGGCTCAAAATTTCATGCTTTTTCTTATGGAGCTCAATTTTAGTCATTTTAGGACCTCGAAGCAGAACCATGTGGAACACCCAATTCGAAGCAGATGTGACGTGTGTAAGAGTTATACGATGCATGTGTATATGAGGAAAGAGGTGATGATGTCATCATCTACCTCGAGTTGGGTGTTCCACAAGGTACCGCTACGAGGTCCGGAAATGTCTGAAATCAAGCTCAATAAGAAAAAGAATGGGATTTTGAACCAGAAACGGCATAGTATATTCACTTCCTGAGCACACAATTTTCATGTTGACGGAAATCAACGACTTGTGTTACGTTGCCAAAAGTGCACTGATTCAAATGGCGCTCATATCGATTGAACTGAATGAGAATTCACCGAGATATTACAGCTCAAAGTAGATTCATAACAACGGACATAACTAACCTAATAAAGTTGTTACAAATGTTTTGTCAATGAATCAGAATTAGTCTGACATCGAAGAATATTGTAAGAAGTTTCTGTTTCAAATTTTGTCCAATATAATGCTGCAGTTTATAGATACTTACCAGGAGATAGCAATACACACGCTGAATATAGACCGAGTTCCGTTTCTGTTAATTTCAACTCCGCCAAACTTTTCGACATTTCGAAGATGCAAGCAACCAGTTTCATCTCGTTCGTGTCGTTTGTGTAGAAGGCTTCTGCAGGTAGCATCATGTCTCCGTAAAGAACGCAGTTTTGCGACAGGTCCATGTACCTTGACATTCTTATTATCGCCAACTCGAAGCTTCCTATATAAAAAAAGGTTATTTGTAAATAGATTACTTGTATGTTCCACCACATTCAACTGGAAAGATAAATCGGTACTGTGGAATATCTCAAAGGAAAGAAAAGTTGCCTGCAGATTTTTATGCCTGACATTTCGTCTACGAATGCGGAAGACATCACGAAATAGCAAATTGAGTGTCATGGTTATCCTCAAAGTTTCACGTAAAGCCAGACTGTCCCTATGGACATGTCCCAAACAAATCCATTGGATTTGTTTCATGATTGTCAGACCAATATTCACTTATGGGGCAACTGTCTGGTGGCCAAAGGCTTTACAGAAAAAGGTTCAGGCGGAGCTCTCTGGCTTACAGTGGCAGGCTTGTCTGGCCTCAGTGGTGCTATCAGTACCACTCCGTCTAGATCTACCTCCTCTCTACATTTTTCTGGAGAGAGAGGCTAATTGGACTGCATATAGACTTGTTGCGGATTGCGGTGGAGGGTCGAATAGACAACCTAACTTTTGACCTAACGTAAGCTATCCTCAAAGCATATACAGCATAGTTCATGGTTGATTTGAATCATCTGATACGTGTGTAATTACGTGCAAGTAGAAGTAAATTCAATCTCATCACTAGCGGAATGAATCTGAAGACTCAAACATTGATGTTTTATAGTTTATATAACAAACAACTATAGGACTCCATCCGTTGCCTCATCGCTTTCGAGAATGCTGCCGCAGTCGCAGACGAAACGCCTGATAAAAAATCTGCAAACCGCGCCAATGAATTAGTTAAATATGGATTAGAACACAGTTTCGTTATGTTCTTCCTCAATACTCACCCGCTTTCAGGAGAACGATCTGATCGTCTTGCGACAACTTCATGAATCCGGGCACCATCTTGGCGAACTCGATGATTTGCTGGATGATGCCGGTCAATTTCTGGGCGCATTCCAGCCACAATTCTTCGTGGGCCATGTTTTTGTAGTAGACTAACCGCGTCAGGTCGTGCTGCTTCCTGAACATCTCGTGGATGTGGTCGAGGGTGAAGAGACATGTCCGTGTGTGGGCGTCCGTTATCGTCTTCAATATTATTTCGGTTATTTGGTTCGGATCTGCAAATGTTTCAAAATAATCTAAGGGTTACTTTTAGAGGATGTGTTTCCGCCTGGAAAAACCAGCGAGGGATCTACTACTATCCTAGCTAATGCCGCGACGGGCATTGATTACATTTGGAGAGTTTGAAGTCAATTCCAATGATTTATGGGCATTTTGAAATGTAAATACGTTTTTATTGAGGAATAACAAGTGGAGTGGAAAAATGCGACAATCACTGATGATACATAGCTGTATCATCACAGATATATTTTTATAGACGTAAAAGCGAATGGATGAATTTGAGAATTATAAATTAGAAATTATTTCTTTCTTTCCCGTTGCGGAAGTACCCCGCTATCTACATAAAGGTTTAAAAAAAAAATTCGATACATAAACTGATCGATACATGTGACTGATATTGAAGTATCTAGTTTTATGACTGATCATCATGAGCTGTCATTGTGATGGAGAAGATTTGTCTCTTCTTCCACAACATCCAAAAAGGTACTGATTGAAGGGTTGCTCACTGTGTTTGACCCAAAACTTCGGAAAGATTAAATCCATCTGGAAAAACGTTTTCAGGCAGTTTATTCCACATAAACGCAGTTCTCCAAATGAAACAGTTCTTAAACAGTGAAGTTCGAGGTGTACTTAGTTTAACCTCAAAACGATGATCAGGCACAGTTTTTCGTGATATCCGAAAAAAAGGTTTTTGTTTAGAAACAAATAGCGCTGTTTCTTTATAGCAATTAGGAATCACACGTTGAAAGGGAAGACCTTGCTAGTCTTAGCTCGCACGTTTCGACTTCTGAGGGTTGTCTTTCTTAGGAGTGCGATAGCTGGTTAACGGAAAAACATATTTTAAATATATTTCAAACAAATTTTCCAATTGATAAGCGTCAAAATGGTATATAGTATCTACCAGTGACATATATTCAATTATTATCGATGAAGCTATCTCATGCATGAAACAGTGATTCATTGAAAGAAACGTGTTTTTAGTAGAAAAGAAATATTGACTGTGCAAAAGGGGACGGTTTTCGAATTATCCAAAAAGTAACATAGATGCAGTTCACAGATCACTATCATATTATTGTCCGATTCACAGGGTATTCATATCTCTTTTGCAATATCAATTATCTAATAATCACTCTGAGGTAATATTTGATGATTTGAAATAATGGAAAGCGTTACACACGTGAACAAGACACTATTTGAATTATTAAACTTTTTATGTAGTTAAATAATCTGCAGGAAAATCTTCATGACTGCGTACGTCTGTATACAACTAACTTCTCAAAAAATATCTGTTAATCGGCGTTGTTGAATTCGTTTTCAAGTAATTTTCACCAAAAAATTGTTGGATATTCCTCTAGAAATCCAACAAGTTTTGATATGATTCGCGGTTTCTAGTTTGATTGTGAATGTGAATAATAATAATGATATTCAAAATTCGAACGAGACGCAAAAAATTGTTCAATACTTCCATGATTTCTTCAATTCCCATACATTATTCGCTAAATAAATATCACATTTCTATACACCAAGAGCAAAACCTGTGTCAAAATATTGTTGAAAACCGCCCCTACGTTTTGAATGTCGCACTTTACCATTCCCATGCCTCATATTAGTAACGGGGTGAACAGTTAAAAGGAACCGGGAGTGTGCCAACTTACTGGGTAACGCTACATCACAATCTTCGCCACTCTGCTGCATGTCACCCGCCGTCAACCCCGCCACGCCCCCCTGCCTCTGCTGAACGCCCGGCGAGCTGACGAACGTCGTGCTGTCGACGTATGAGGACAGCAGCGGTTCTACGCTCGTCTCCTGCTTCACGGAGACCATCGTACCACCCGAGAGCGAGGTACTGCTCGAAGTCTGGCTGACGCGTTTGAAGGAGAGGGTAGTTTTTGAGTTTGCACCGGAGTTGCCCCCTCCACCGCCACCACCACCGTTTGGGTTAGTATTGCCTGGCGAGGAAATTACGATGAGAGATCGGGGAAGGAAGGTTGTACTACTTATACTATTGTTGTTGGTTGAAGGGTTTGGCGTCGCCTTTACTATCGTGAAGTGTGTTTCATTATTGAAAAGTAGCTTGTCGTTTCCGGCAAGGATGTATGTAATGGTAATACATACTAGGACTAAAGCACTGTTTATCGACGCGAGTTTAGCTAACCAAGTTAGCATTATCAGGAGATGACTCTGTTGGATACATGTGATTTAATTTGTTTAATGGTGTATTGGAGAATCTAAACGAAATACCAACATATTTGTTGGTTGCATGTGTTTATTCTGATTTCCTGGTGACGCCAAACCCTTTCTGCATACATGATTATGTCTAAGCTACAATCTTTGTAAACTGGTAGCTCAGTCATAGTCAGTTGGTGGATGGGAAATCATGCGGGTGTGAATAAAGACACTACCAAAGATTAACCTATTTTTACATAGAAAAAAAACCTAGGCTTTCCTACCTGTATTGACCATCGCGCTGAGGATATTCCCGGTATCTGTTATGTCCATCGGTCGCGGGTCGTAAGCAGTAGTACTGTCTACTGCGTAGTCGGCTGAAATATCGTACGCAGCTATATTATTAGACTGCACTTGGGTCTGGCTGGTGTAGTAAGGGGTAGTATAGGTGCTTAGGTCAGTACTGTAGGAATATCTGAAAGCAAAATTATGGTTACAAAATAGCAAAAGAAGGAATATATATTGGTCATTACAACAAAAATATGGAAGTCAATCTCAGAGGACAGGATTGCCCGTTGGACGTATTTCGGTTTTTGTGACATTGAACTAAATCTTGTTATATTGACCCCCATTCGAAATCACTTCTAGATCCTCATTAAGATATGCAAGATATGCCGGTGAAAAGGTGCATCCGCAGTCGATATCCTGGGACAATGGGAAGGACGAGACAAGTATGTTGTCGTCAACAAAGCTATGTATTGGATTTTGGGTTTTTTCCAATAAGTCGTTGATATATAATAAAAAGAGGGTTCGAGACAATATGGCTCCCTGAGGAACACCAGCTTTGATATTAAAAGTATTTGAGAGATAACTCTTTTTTTTGGGTGATCAGCCCTGATTTCTGGCTTGATATCAAAATAAAATAGCCTGTAAGATATGTACATCTCATAAATAATTGAAAAACTTTTGATTTGAAAGCACCATTAATGGCAGGACCTGGTCACGTCAGATACTAACACTTTTCAAGTTGGTGCCATTACGTTAAAGTCACCAGGAGTTGCCTTCTGCTAGGTACTGACTCATTGTGATGTCCTGGAGAGAGATGGTGTAGATCTGCAAGCAGACGGCCTTGTAATCACGTCGGTTCAAGAGACGTTGGACAACTTTTGTAGTTGGTGCCAGATTGGGCAGAGGTCTCAAAAGACTAGAAAAACTTTTTTCTTCACCAGGAAGAGGATCCTGAATAATTCAACTCAATTTTTTTAATGTTGAGGCTATTCCATTCGAAGCAGAAGTGAACTATCAAGGTAGTATTCTCGATACAAAAAAACTTGACTTCCATTGAGATACTATGCAAGTTCCTTGATTGATGCAGTTGATGTACTGTTGTAACTGGGCTTGCGAAAGCAAGTTTGGCAGATGAAAGCTCCAAAAATTCATACATCAAGTTCAGAAGGAATGCCATTCAGACTCTTCCTGTTATAAGAGTGCCATGTGCTAAAAATTCAAATTAGACTTGGTTTGGAATATTCCTCATACAGTTGAAGGTCTTTACCAAGACCGTGGCTTCTGGATTATATCTTGAAGAAATTGATCTACCCTAGAGGGTATCAAAAGTGGAAGTAAAGTTGGAGTTGAGTTCCTCATGATTGAAAAATACTGCGCAAAGTTTCAGGGCAGGGCTGAAAGTGATGTTGGAGGTGAAGTTTCTCCTTAAAATGATGATGAAGACTCGAATGAAGATGAAAACGACAGTAAAGAATATGACAGAAACCCATTTGAAGCCTATAGTGATGATGAGGACTTGAGAGATGGTTCAGTATGTTTTGAAGATGAGGAGGAAGCAGAAGAGTGGGGATATTGGGGACAGAAACCCATTTGAAGCACATAGTGATGATGAGGATGAGATGGTTCAGTATGTTTTGAAGATGAGGAGGAAGCAGAAGAGTGGGGATATTGGGGACAGAAACCCATTTGAAGCACATAGTGATGATGAGAATGAGATGGTTCAGTATGTTTTGAAGATGAGGAGGAAGCAGAAGAGTGGGGATATTGGGGACAGAAACCCATTTGAAGCACATAGTGATGATGAGAATGAGATGGTTCAGTATGTTTTGAAGATGAGGAGGAAGCAGAAGAGTGGGGATATTGGGGACAGAAACCCATTTGAAGCACATAGTGATGATGAGGATGAGATGGTTCAGTATGTTTTGAAGATGAGAAGGAAGCAGAAGAGTGGGTATACTGTTTCTTCACATTATCATAGATGAACTGTAGATATTCAAATTATTTTGGGTTTTTTAATGAAAAAAACACACGCTACATTGTCTGTAAGGGATGTTTCGAGAGATGAAACCATATCAACGCCTGCATATGCGCTGATTGAACTTTCTTCTTGTTGACGGCGCCCATCATGATGATTACTCATTCATTCATTGAAGGCATACTCACCCTCCGTTATAGGGGTTATGAAGCTGATCTCCCGTCGATTGCGAAGGTAAGTCGAATACGGAACTGTCGGGGGCGGAATCACGTTGCGTCCTTATTTGCGCTGCGGCCGCCTCCTTCATCTGCTGCTTGTGGTAGTTGACCTCGTCTTCTACTTTCTCGCGCTGCTTTTTAGACATCCTTCCGAATTTGACAGCTGAAAAAGAAGAAATCATTAAATGATTTGTTTTGGGAATGTGTTTCACCATTATGTTTTGCAACTAGCTTCGGTTACATAGTTCCGCAAGGATCTGTTCTGGACCCTTTCCTATTCTTGAACTACAATGATACATGAGAAAACTGTCGTGAAGTTAATTTTGTCACTCAGGTATGGTTTGAACCAAGCATTTCTATAAATGACTAGCTCAATTTGAAATTTTTTGATATCACAATGTGAAGGGTCTTTCATTAGGCGTTTTCTACTTTGAAATATAAATAAAACAAAGTGTATGTGAGATATCATCGATTTTTTTTATTAAAGCGCATCGGAAACGTGAATTCGAGCTACGACAAAGTGAATTTATATGTTTGTGAAATCTCAGATCAGCATCTAGCCACAGTCCTTGCCTTCTGTAATTATTTGTAGTAAGTCTTGTCCAAGTTTGGTTTCAACTCTTCCTTCAATTTCCCACCTTTTGTGTTTCGGGCCAAAAAGTATCAGCTGAGATTTTTTAGAATTCAATTTCAGGTTATGGGCTATAGATAGATCCAGTAACTTTTGTAGATCGCTGTTGATGTTTTCCATTACCACCTACCAGTTACTTGGAGGAAATCGATTATATAACTGAGTGTCATCTGCATAATGATGAACTATGCAATGGTCAATTATTTTATGAAAGTCAGATATATATAGAGAGATAAGAATGGGGCCAAGGAAGGAGCCCTGAGGTACTCCATAGTTAACAGGAAAAGCACTAGAACACTTTCCATCCAGATATACTGACTGAGTACGATTTCTGAGGTAACTTTTCCAACTAGATCTAGAGTCCCTTCACTTAATCCGAAAGATGACATTTTCCTACACAGAATATTGTGATCTAATGTATCGAATGTAGTCCAAGAGTACCATGGCAGTTACTTCTTTATTATCAGTCTTTCAAAATGTGAAAAAATTCCATTCCCGAAGAAAAATATGAATAAGTATGTGGAAATGTTATCCAAAACTATTGAATATTTGTGAGATCTTCTGAAAGTCAATGGTCTCAGTGGAAAATTGATCGAAAAACAAATACAATGATTATTAAAAATCTGAATGTAACAAAATTGTTGCTTTCAGTTCAATAAAGGTTTTCACAGACAGCACGAAGATAAGGTAATGGAAAGCTTACTGTCTCCCTTCAGATAGTTAGATAAATATTTGAATTTCCGCATCAAAGCTCTTGAAAACATTGGTGAATATCCTACCGTAAATGACTATTATTTCTAAATATTTAGTTTACATTGTTTCCTTGTTTATTTATATCTAAAGAATTAAAGTTTATCAGATAATGTAACTGAGAAAAAGGATTGGGCCAAAGGCGGATTCTTGGGGTACGCCCCAATTAATCATTCACGAAAATGAAGAATCGAAACCAATTTGAATATCGAACTATTGGCATTAACATTGGCGCCGCCGCCAAAATTCGTATGACCTGCTCATTCGCCATTTTATATACTATTGCAACCTCTTTCGCCATTTTATATACTATGGCAAACTCTTTCGCCATTTGTTAGGAATCGAGTAAACTTTTAATTATTATATGCTCTCAGTGTCTATCAACGGAAACAATGAGTTACAAAATGACTGTTGGAAAAAAATTGTAACGTTACTCAAGTGTTGGCTTATTACATTCTGTTAATTTGCACTCTGCTTGTGCAATATGGGAAATGTGAACGAACAACACGGAAAACATCTGCAGAGAAGAAAAAACGAAATAGAGAGATAGTTATTTATATACAATACACATCAGTAAATTCAGGAATAACTATTGTAGCGTACTGTGTAGAAAGATGAATGTTTGAAGATTTTATTTCGAAATAGGTATTTATTTTCTTATGAGTATGTATCTTTTCTCGATACGCGTCTTCTAACGCGCATCTAGTGGAGAAGACCATTTTAAAATTCAGGAAACTCTTCCTACATTTGACAAGCTACAGTGTGGTTGGAGTTCATACATTGATAATAATGATAATAGATTGTTTCTCAAGAGAAAAATATTGAATTAGAATAGTCAAGAAAGAAAAAACATACTATGGAGATTAAACAGGTCCACATTCAGAGCTTTAGAATTCAAAGACTCGCAATATTCTTATAAGATATATTTGAAAATGATTTATCTGTTGAATACAAACATCTTTTTAACCGCATTGCTTGGTTGAAAAAAAGCAACTTTTCGAAAAGTACTCACCATCACGGCTCATCCCGAGCCGCAGACATTTCTGAAGACGGCAGTACTGGCACCTGTTTCGATTCACTCGATCTACGACGCAGTTCTTGTTACGCGGACACTGGTAGTTCACCACCGAGCTTTGCGATCGACGGAAGAATCCTTTGCATCCCTCGCAAGTGATCACTCCGTAGTGGACGCCGCTACTTTTGTCCCCACAAACCTTGCAGGGGATGATCTCGATTTGGGCTGCAACAAAAAATTTTGATCAATAAATGGTGATTATCTCGGGGCGATATTGATATATCAATATTGTGCAATATTGATACAAACTTCAATATCATTGAATTGACGATATTGATGCGAAATTGATTCAATATGCAATATTGTCTGAATAGATACAAAACTGTAATTTTGTTATATGGATATGTTATGAATTGATGCAATATGCAATACTGCAGTACAGAATTGTAATTTTTCCATATTGAAATGTGTGAATTGATGCAATATTGATTCAATATACAATATTGTCCCAACTAAAACAAAATTGCAATTTTCCATATGGAGATTTTGTTCAATGATGCAATATTGATACAACATGCAGTATTGCCTCAATCAATACAATATTGTTATTTCCTCATATTCAAATGTTGTGAATTGATGCAATAATGATGCAATGCGCAATATTGATACAATATGCAATATTGCCTCAATCAATACACTATTGATGCAATACGCAATATTTTCTCAATCAATGCAATACACTATTGATGCAATACGCAATATTTTCTCAATCAATGCAATATTGCACCGTTTCCATATTGAGATGGTGTTGTGAATTGATGCAATATTGATATAATATGCAATATTGCCTTAATCAATACAATATTGTAATTATCTCATATTCAAATGACGTGAATGGATGCCATATTGTCTCAATCAATACAATATTTCAATGTTTCCATATCGAATTGGTGTTGTGAATTGATGCAATATTGATACAATATGCAATATTGCCTCAATCAATACAATATTGTTACTTCCGCATTTTGAAATGTTGTGAATTGATGCAGTATTGATGCAATACGCAATATTTTCTCAATCAATGCAATATTGCACAGTTTCCATATTGATATGGTGTTGTGAGTTCATACAATAATGATATAATATGCAATATTGTCTCAATCAATACAATATTGTTATTTTCTCATATTAAAATGACATAAATGGATGCCATATTGTCTCAATCAATACAATATTTCAATGTTTCCATATCGAATTGGTGTTGTGAATTGATGCAATATTGATAAAACATGCAATATTGCCTCAATCAATACAATATTGTTATTTCCGCATTTTGAAATGTTGTGAATTGATGCAATACGCAATATTTTCTCAATCAATACAATACTGTACTGTTTTCATATTGAGATGGTGTTGTGAATTGATGCAATATTGATACAATATGCAATATTGCCTCAATCAATACAATATTGTAATTTTCTCATATTCAAATGACGTGAATGGATGCCATATTGTCTCAATCAATACAATTTTTCCATCTTGAGATGGTGTTGTGAATTGATTCAGTATTAATACAAAATGCGATGTTGTTTCATCAATACAATATTTTATTGTTTCAATATGGAATTGTTATTTCCTTACTCTTTGAAATGCTGTGAATTGATGCAATATTGATGCAATACGCAATATTTTCTCATTCAATGCAATACTGCACTGTTTTCATATTGAGATGGTGTTGTGAATTGATGCAATATTGATACTATATGCAATATTGTTCGAAAAACATGAATAACGTTTATTTTTTCAATATTATGAAAGATAGTAATATTGATTTGGCAATAATGTTCAAGTGGAGATTGAATGAAAAACAAGGGGAATATATATTGAGAATTGAGAAGCAAGTTACCAAATCAGAATTGTGATAATAAATTGTTGTGATATTGATAACAAATGTTGAAAAATGCCATTGAGGTTTCAATATTTCTCATACGATGGTATTGAAACAATATTATATTGATTACCATATTGTTACTAACGATATTGAATAAATGTTCTTATATTGAAATCAATGAGGAAGATGCACTGTATGTGTTGCAAAGCAATATCGTCGTTGATATAGATACAATATTGTACCACCACTGAACAATATCGTGACCGAGTCTTTTTCTAATGAAAATTTACAAAGAAGCGTGAAAAATATTGAACTAATACTACATAAATTATCATATTGTTACTGGCGATTTCAAATTGATGTTCTTATGTTGATATCAATGGAAAAAGTGCATTGTATGTGTTGCATAGCAATACCATTGTTGATTTGGGTACAATATTGTAGCACCACTGAACAATATCGCGATTGAGTCTTTCTAATGACAATTTGGGAAGGACCACAAAAAATCCGATCATCAAGAAGAGAAACAAAAAAATCTTCCGTACTTTTACCTCGGATAGATTTCGAACTCTTCTTATCCTCCTTGTCGTCGGACTGTTGGGGCGGGGGTGTGGTAGAATCGGCGACCGAAACGTTGTCCCCCCTCAGCACCTCCCGACTATCGCCTGCCGTACTCCAACTATCCCCTGCACCGAACAAATCAGAAAGCGAGTCCATTTTACGACGCACGAGTCACTTTTTTTTCCTGGCCTCGACCTAACAGGATGGCTAGAGCGCATGGCCGAAGGTTGCCGTACCTCCGGGTTGTATTGAAAAATTGTTTTTTTTTTTGTTTTTCCGAGTTACTTTTCCCGGGAAGCGAATGTTTTTTACAGGTCGTTGATGACGTCGATTTCCATTATACCTGTGAGGGGGTGGAAAAACAACGAGAAACTGTTCGGAATATACAGGGTATAACTAAATAGGTGTAAAACATTTGAGGAGGTGATTCCTCATCGAAAAAAGAATGGATGTTTCATATATAGAAACTTCTTTAGATTAGTTTCGTATTTTCGCATTTATGACGATGTATCTCTGTAGTTGTTCCTAAAATAATTTTTTGCTGCGAACTGGTTTATTTTGGGCAAAAAACCCAAGAGACATTTTTTCTTTAGAATGAAACAGGCTATCGGAAATAAATTTTTAAATGGTAAACACATAATGAGACAAAAAGTTACATTGGAAATAAATTTTAGGGGTTGCGTTTTCCACCCTTTACTACCATGGGCTAAATCAAATGAATTTCTGGCTAAGTCTCTTTTTGGTAGTACAAAACGTCAGGTTAATTTCAATATTGTAACTTTTTCAGTGCTTGTGAAAAAAATTGTTATACAAATTTTATGTACCCCCTTTAAGGGGCTGTATCTTAACAAGGGATGCTCCAATGAAGTTCCTTTATATAAAAGATCCTATGTTTGTTTCGATGAGGAATCACCTCCTTAAATGTTTAACACTTATTCAGTTACACCCTGTATAGAAAGTGGAAAATGTTCTACGAAGAAAAATGAAAACATCAATATAAAAACGTTACAAAGATGTCTGGATCATGCACGGAGGTTTATTTCAGATACAAACTGAAAGAGAAAATCCAGCTGAAACATTCACATTCCAATACGAATTATACGAAAATTAGTCATCAGTTTTGCAAACACTTGTACTTGTGTTGGAACATGTACTTCATAACAAATATTAGGAGTAAAAACTTAATGAGAAAAAGTGATTTTCTTGTTGTGAGAGTAGTTGTTCCAGATGGACTTAGTTTTTCAGATGGTATCTGAAAAAACGTCTGTACATGATATATTCGTCTTTGTAGAGAATTTACTCCCATTCTCAGTAACTTTTCCACTAAATTTGTAACATTAGAGAGTAGAAGACTAAAAGGCATTTTTTAAATTGTTCCGGCACACCCTTTACAAGGTGTTTCAAATTCGATCCTCACCATTGAGATTTTGTAATAAATTTCTATCATATCTCTTTTTTCTTCATTTGTGAAAGCCATATTTCGCCAAAAATTCAATAACAAAATGTCATTGAGGGTAACAATTCGCGAAAGTCAAATTTAGAAACATCATAGTCAAAACCTATTATGATAAGACTTAATTTTTTTCAATATCTCCAATTTTTCTAAAAAGAATGATAACTTATGATACATCATTGAAAAGGTAAAACCTGTAGCGCCCATAAGAAAGAATAAAGTTGATGATGGTGCCTGGAAGACGAAACGTCGAATAGCAAATCTGAAAACACCATTATGTAGCAGGGAAAAAGTGGCAACGTGGAAGTGCAATTTATTTTCGAATCCTTCGAAAAATAAAGCCAGAAAAAAATATAAACCATTTTCCGAAATTTCTGTTTTTCCCGGATATCTCCGGATATACTCGGAATTTCAGGACTTTCTCAACGGCACATCGTAAGTCAGGTAAATGCGCAACTTTGCCCCAATTTTTAACCATCGTTGTATCTCTCATAGTTTCCGAGATCCCAATGGTGAGGATCGAATTTGAAACACCCTGTATACTTCATTTCAATTTGCCAACATCGAAAAAGATACTTCTTCGTACCGGACGTTTCCAAGCGTTTTTCCACCCGGAAAAACAGCTCACCCACCAACTTTCCTATTAGCAAACTTTTTCGCCTAATTCTACGGGAGCACAGAAAAAAACCCTTCGTCGCCGTGCCAATCTACACGTCTCAACTCTTTTCCAATCAATGCGGATGGGCCACACGTTCTCCCTCCTACTTGTCTAGAGAGAATCCGAGGCGATAAGAAATAAGAAACGTACACTGGCCCGGGTCATTGGTAAATCAACACAAACAGAAATATTTCGAGAGTACGGAGCGGTCGTTGACCCGACATAGGCGGCGACAGAGGCTGGGCAAAGGGGCGATAGAGGTTGACCGGCGTGTGGGGGATGGAATTTATGAAAAAGGGGGAGCTGCTGATTCACAGTAGGCAATGTTGAAAATATTGTTGATAATAATAATAATCATAATAATAATAATCAACTTTATTCATCATAAGAGTGACGGATATCAACTAGATTAGGCCACGAAAACTTCTAAATGTGTATCAGAGATGAAGATCATCAGATGGAAAGTGAGTTTGGTATAGTCGAAGTAAACGATATTGTGCACTCTTGAAGTTGTCGGCACTCTCAAAGGCCAAAAAACCAATACATAGAAATGAACCGGCAGCAAACTAGTCCACGCGGAATGTAGACTTGACGGTTCGTATTGGTTAACCGAGTTTTATGATTGGCTGAAGAGTCACAAAATTAAATTCGAAGTCATGTTACGGTGACGAATAGAAATCGGGAATGCGGGGATGGTTATCGCCGTCGTGTTCAGTTCAGGAACTGATCGCGATTTGAGTGTTGAAATTCGATATTGGTGCAGTTATAATTACTCAAAAATGTTTGTTATCTGTTTAAAATGTGGCGTGTTTGGACAAATACTAATAGTAATAACGAGTGTGATAACAACGCAGACTTTTTCCTACAGGTGAAGCTAATATAAAGCGTGTAAAAACAATATACGACTGTTACAAAAGCAATGTGATTCCTACAACTGGAATCATAAGGGAGAAGTTGAATATTCCGGCTATAACGTGAGCTGCTGTGAGAAAACTCTTCAGAATTGGATAAAGAAACTAGGATTTAGATGATATATTAAACCCATACAATTCAAATTAATACCACAGTAGTTATCGCAAAATCAAAACTGTCGCGCGACAAAAATAATTCAAGCGGCCTCACACACCGTAGTCAATCACTTTGATATTTGAAGTCGCAGTTTTTGTGTGCTATCTATAGGTAGATCGATATAAATGTAGAGGCTGTTGTATACATGGTTTTCAACACAGGAGCTCAAAATTCTTGTGTGGGAAATAAAGTTAACAATTTCAATTGATTGTTCCCTGTCTATTCGATGAATTAGGTATTTGATGGAAATTGAAATTTCATGTCTGATGGTATCAAAAGTTTTAGATTATTCAATTAAGATAAGAGTATGTAATTGGTTGTTATCCAACGGCTACTCACCAATGTAGATGATGAGCAGCTTAGTTGTCTATTCTGAACCCTGATTAGTATATTGGAAGTATGTTATTTCTATTAAGATTGCCAGTTCGTGGCAACATTCGTTTTGCCAATTTGATATAAGTGATGAAAATAGTTGTACAACCCTTCTGTTACATAACTTGATAAAAAAAAGGTTTTAATACATATTTACAATGTTTTACATCACTAATTAAGTCAATTGATTGTTTATCCCTTTTTCTGATAACTTCCAAACAAATACCATTTCTATCATTCATAATTTTTTGAATTGAAATTTTTCAATTGGTATCGCTACATTTCAAATCTCTTGCCATTTCAGTGCTTATCCTGGTGGAGGAGCCGTCAATTTATGAAATTTCATTGAGTTCTGTTGGTATCGGTATATACTGTGATGACACTTTCTTGAAAATGAGTTCCATGTTTCATGGTTATTTCGCTCCATTTCCACATTTCATATTTTTGACAAGACATTTGACAGTTGACATGACCTCCATGAATGTTAACAAAATGTAAAATTTGGAACCCCCGGCTTGAAATTAATCTGTTGAAAAGTCTTCTTACACACTAGGACACTCGTTTAAAAATCAAATCCTCATAGATGAATTCATTAAACTCGTTCCAAAGACAAACGAAAATACTGGCCAAGCATGACAAAAAAGTGGGTAAAACAACTATTCTATGATCCTTGACAAATATTCAACTATCCAACTATCGAAGTCTTTGGAAACATGGCCATAAAGAGTGACTAACTAGTTATAAAACTGCGAAACTTTTCCAAAGGTGACTGACCCATCGAGCTCGACCCACACAGCAGTCATTTTGATGATCGATATTCTATTTTGGTTGATGTTTTCAGCAGTATGGCCCATGAATGAGCCCCTATAAAGTACCATCATACGTGAGAGTGATTCGAAAACAATAATAATTACAACTGGAACCTTGAGCTACAAATGGAAAAAGCTATCCAGACATTTGGGTGTATAGCTCTGGCTCCTGATCGGATTCCCTATTTTCCAGTCTTTAATTGAATGCACTTGCATTCAGAACATGGAAGAACGCATGTTTATCTCTTCATGTAAAAATTTGGGACGTAACTATTTATTTTTAGAGCGCTAACTTGAGCAACTAATGAACTTGGTCTTGTTTCGTTCGACGAGCGATATTTGACACCGATAGGCATCCATGTCGATGATATTTATTGAGAATCACCGGAGGGAGAAGGTTATTTTGTCGATTGTTGAAAAAATTCTATATACCACCCACACACTTACTGAAAGCTACAAGAAATTTGTGGCACTGTCAAACAATCTGGAATTCCTTCTGAAGAAAAAGTTTGTCCTAATTTTATTGTTCATTAAACTGACATTCCCATGTGACCCACAAAATAAAAAAAACTTTCTGATTTACGACACACAGCCGAAAATTCTTGTTTTAACGTCCCTGAATCCAGTTTTCTCAATAGTTCAATTGCAAATAAGTTATTGACTTTCGACAACAGTCGAACAAATTGAAAAACAGATCTCCGAAACGAAAATTCGCTAACTAACGTCGAATAGTCCGTTCATTAACACATTATCATTGCCAAATGGCTGGGTAATTTTACACGCTTTTATTAGCTCCACCTGTATGTATGTAGGTATGTATGTTTGTTTGTAAGGCTCGGTATCTGTATATGACAGAATTATTGACATTATTGCTTGATCTATTCGCGAGTAGATGGCACTGTACGTACGTGTTTTAAGATTATTTAAAAAAAATATTTTCAACCTTTCAGTTCGATGTCCTTCAAAAGCGTGTTTTTTAAACTATATTTATTTTCATATTTGTACAGAATTTTGCTACGACATCGTGTTCAATATAACCATTATTAGCCTCTCGTAGTGTTGTTTACTTCTGAAAATTTGAGCTTTAAACCTTTAAGAACGTTAACAAAGTTAGCCCACGTGGTAGTTTTATGAATCTGGTCAATTTTGACAGATTCGAAGGTGAACATCATGGATCATTTTGTCTACTTACTCAACAAGAAACGGTAGAATAGTTGATGTTTTTTTTAATAGTCATAGAAAAACTTATTAATGATTTCAGGTCCTCATCATCGTCAAATATTCATGATTTGGAAACTAAAAGCATTTGGGAGTTCAAATTAATATTCAACTTTCGACATCATTGCAAAAGTGAGTGGATTGATATCACCATCGACGCTGGTGTTTCCCAGAGGTAAAAGTCCATAGGCGTTAGGTCCGGTGACCTGGCCGGCCAACGGTTGAGTCCTTGGTTGGCTATTCAATTATTACCGAAATTTGCAGCCAAAAAGTTGGTGGCAAATTCTAAACACCTCTGAGATGTGGGTGTGCCATTATAAATGAACGGGCCGATAGCTCTACTCCTGAAAACCAGCCCTCACACTAAATCCAAATCTTTGACGTCTCTGCTCCACAATAGAAGGAGGATTTTGTTGTGTCCAAGTATGAGAATTGTAGAGGTCTGTCCGAATAGAATTTAACGAAAAATGACGCACTTGGCTTAAACTTTCGAGGAACCACGGGCAAAAAACCTTGCGGCGTTCAAAATCTCCTGATCTGAGTTGCAGCATATTTTTCGAAAATGTATCTAGTTTGAAAGCAGGAATTTCCCTTTAAAAGTGTCCAGTTTGGCCCACTCTGTACATGGTCGCTGATTGGACATCAGCTAACAGCTGGCCCTTTTGTGAAACTCTCAACTCATGAATGAGGAAAGAAAATTTAAAGATCCTTAATTTTTTTGGGAATATCCAAAACAGTTTCCCCACCCCGTACATCCTGGCGGGCCATTCCAATCATCATCATTCTCAGAACTCGAGTTTAAGAAAATTAACACGTTATTTTGGGTCAATGAACCCCGTGAAGAGTGATTGGGGGGCTATGGTCGAAAAAGCTTCAGAACCAGAGTCCAAAGGACGTTATTCAGTCGAAATTTCCTGCTTCAAAAACTGTTTCGCGTCTAACAAATCGATCGTCGACGAATTTTTCTGGTAGCGAGCTTTCGGAGGTGCGGTCTTATCCGAGGGCCATTGAACTTGGGGTTATTCACCGCCGAATATGGAGAGATCGTTAAAAGTCCGGAGAAAAAAGTTCCGAGACCCATCCGCGTGAAAAAAAAAAGAGTGCGACGTGTGCCGGCTATTTTTAATCGATAAGCGAATGACCGATAACTTACAATAACAGAGTGACAGAGATACAGTGTCGCCTATCTGAAATTTCCCTAAATTCGACGAAGATTACCGGCTGGCAGAGGCCTACCTTCGGTCAGGAAGAGAACCATCACTATTTTTTTAAACGGATTATGTAAGAGGACTTCGCGCCGTTGAGTTTCACAACACTTTCTAATATTAAACGAACACACTGCACTTTGTCGCTGCCGGAACAAACTGACGAGTCGGCGAACTTGCCACCTGTTTGGACCCACGAAAAACCAAAAATCACCAACGGCGGGCCCGTTGGCCCGTCCTCGAGGCGCTACACGCGAAAAATTCTCCGAACCAGGAAGAAACGTCGCGTATTTCGGACATTTTTTTCAAGAAAGGCCGTCCCGGCAAATTATCCTCGTATCTGTGTAGTAATACGGGAATGTTCTCCATGCGGAGATCTTTACTACTGACTCCGTCTTCGTCGCGATCGGAGCAGGGAGTTTCGTGCGGCCCGCGACGTACGTCTGAGCGTCGGTTTCGGTGACGTAGGGTTCCCCACTCGCGAGGAAAGGTCAACGTACTCGGTGTACACACTATGATTGAACGCACAGGCGGGTGTCGAGGGTTTCCCGCGGGGGCGAGGATCTGGGATTGCTGACTAGATTTTTGTGAGGCGGTAAGGGTTAGCAATTGAGTTCGGGGACGGTTTACGGCACGAAAATCGCCAAAAAATACTCGAAAGCTTCTGGGTTAGTAGGGGATAGTGTCCAGGACACAATTTGCAGATCTCCAGTTCTACGATAGATTCGTCAACTTGAGAGACACACAATTCTACGAAACAGAAATCTAATTACACAACACAGGCTTCAAATATGACGTAAAAGAGTGTGTGCGTACTTATGTAGGCACGTAAGAAGTCATACTTCATTTTTAGAAGTGATAACTCGTTAGTTAACGCGTAACGGCGATAGTTTGTCTGCCTTTCCTTTTTTCACGCATGCTTCAGCTAAAGGCAGACTCCTTCTCTCTCTCGTCGGACAGACGCTCAGTGTTTTGTGTGCGTTAGACATATACTGTTGACAGTAGTATGAAAATCTAACCAGCAAGCATGTAATATTCTTTTATGTGAAACGTTGCTTAAAAATGATGGTACTAATTTTGCGTGGGTACGTTTTTAATATCATTATTAGTATAGTCGAAGTAAGCGATATAGTAATCTTAAAGGTGTCGGCGAAGTCAAAGGGCAAAAAACCAATACAAAGGAATTATGCGTCAATGAATTAGTGCGCGCGGACTGAAGAATTGGCGGTTCGTATGGATAATTTTTACTAACCGAGTTTTATGATTGGCTGAAGAGTCATAAAATTAAATTTGAAGTAATGTTATAGTGACCAACAGAATGTAGCGATGAGTAACGCGTTGTGTGTGTTATTAAAGGGGCACTGCTGGAAGGTAGGGGGCACTATATCTTTTACTTGAACTATACATACATGTATTCCGAATATTTGAAATTTCAAGATTACTTCATGAATGAACCATTTAATTTAATTTAGTGTTTGGTATAATTAAATTTTTCTGGACTTTAAAAATCATTATTTGTATCTTTTATTAATTTATTAATTCATTCGTGCACTTATTACATATTAATGTAATAATGTATTAATTTATTTTAGTTTATGATGGTTATTAATAATACATACCCGCAACTAACCTCAAATTCTACAAACGTACTCAAAGTAATATGTAAAAACCACTTTCATCACTCATATCCACAGTAGATTATCTTCAAATCAATGAATTGTTGATACATATCAATTACCACGATATATTATTTGAAAAAATTTATATTTATGAACATTTACAGTAAAATTTATTAACGAGGTCTCTCAGTCAAAAAATCAAAACTCTGCTCTACTTTGCCAAGCTTTCGCTTCTGATGGAAATCTTCTTCAGGGCCTATATAATTTACTTATAGTAAAAATGCGTCAAAAACAATGCATTGAACATATAAATTGACAAAAGAAAGTTAAACATGAATTTTTCTGTTTTGAAAAATGTCATATCTTCACATAAATGTCATTTTTCAACGGACATTATGATTTGACAATCTTTGACTGTCTCTTTTACAGTCATAGGTTACTTGGGAAGCCCTCCCAAAACAACTACTTTCACGTAAACATTGAATAACACTTTCGCAACAACTACTTTTATATGAAAATTGTAGCAATCCTGTGGATTAAATCTGATTGAATTCCATAATGAATGTTTGCTGTACAAATGAATTAGTAAAAATCGTTTTTTGTATCATTTGTACCGCACTGAACATTATAATCTAACAAATTTGACGATCCTGCAATGAGATAACGTAAATTTGATCAATTGACCTTGCGCCCTCTTGAAAAATACTTGTCGGTCACCATGCAAAAAAAATTAATTCTTATCATAGGTTTTAAGCTCATTTGAATATAATACAGAAATATGGAGTATGTCACATTTGAATGGTTCTCACGATTTTTCAAGGTATGCCGATCGTTGTTGAGGTACATGCCGCATTATCAGCTGGAGAAGAGTTGAGATACGCTCTTGATGATAACAGTTTAGTTGACGAAACATGGGAATGGGGATATATCTATTATTTACGGTGAATCCTAAATGTCACGGAGTTATATGAACTGAATTATTCAAAGGAATTCAAAGAAATACATATCTCAAAAATGAGAGGAAACGAGATAATAAAATTGCATATAGAACAAGTAATACGTCGGGAAAGTTAGTTGAAAATAAAGACAAAACATCGAGAAATCAGGAGTATATATATATAGTATATGTATAGTGTCCTAAGGTATATATTGGTCAAACTAGCAGAACAAGTAGGAATCGAATCCAGGAACATCATACGAGCTATGTAAATAAGAAAACATATTGAAATCATCTTTTAGAAGAAAAATCATAATTCAAACGAATAGTTCGAAATTTTACATATAAAAAATAAAGCTTTGAAACTGAATCATTTGGAAGCAATTCAAATTATTAAACTTAAAAATTCAAACATTCTAATAAATGACCAACTGGATTTGAATAGATCACCAGTATTGAACTTGTTTTCTTAGAAAAACCGAGAAAGAATTAGGATTATTGATGTAAAAGTTAGGTAATATGTTTCAGGTAATCATAATTGAGGAGGTGCCTCAGGTACATAAAAGTTGTATTGAGAAGAAAATTGATCAATTTTCTTCTCCTGAGGATGCTAACTTAGTTGGCGAAACAGGCGTCGAGTGCAAAAATATCATTTTGGTGTTAGGGCAATTGATCTCGAAAAAAGTTATTGTTAACAGTATTGTCCTCATTTGAAGTAACAGGTTTTGGTAATGTTGAAGGCGCTTTTAACATGGAGCCATAGTTAAGGAAATTATTTTGTTATCTTACAAACTTCCTCTCGTTCATTGGTGTTAATTCAGGATACATTTGGTTGAATTATCTACAAGTTCTGGCAATGACTCGATCACACTCTCCCTGTATAATAAATAATTTCATAAGAACTTCGTTTGAATAATCAATATTTGCATTCATTTTTGGCGATTTTTTGAAACACCGTCAATAACCATTTATCAATTACTTATAAAAGTAACCGAACTGCTATAAGCTTGATAATTCCCCTGCTACCTAAATCCAAATTCTAAAAAAAAATAATGTTTCTAGAAGAAGCGACTTTATTGAGAAAACTTGACGATAGTAATTTTAGCACGCCCTGTATGATATGGAGTCGATTTCTTGGTGTTATTTGAATATTTCGAGTTTGTCTAAACTATCATCAAAATATCAACTTTTCATGAATTGAGAGTACTGATGTACTTAATTTCAACTAAGGCTATGTTTTGGACCATATTTAGCACAATTTATTTTTTATCTCGAGAACAGATAGAGATAGGTATAGAACATTATTAACAAAAAAGTATTAAAATACCAGAGCAATTCCAAAAATGTATTAATATTCGGGGTGTTCCATTTAAAAAAATAAAGTTGCTAGGACTCTTTGATGGAAGTGGCAACGCCGCAATGCTGAAAATATTTTAGATCGATAGAACAGGTAAGGAAATGTGAGAGGTGCAATTTTCAGAAAAATCATGCTTTGCGTTTTCCAGAAACGTCTAACCTACCATCGACCGTGAGTCAAGCTGTATAGCAATATTATGCAATGCTTCATCCATTTTTTTAAT
Organism: Leptinotarsa decemlineata; assembly: GCF_025532065.1. Taxonomy (NCBI): domain Eukaryota; kingdom Metazoa; phylum Arthropoda; class Insecta; order Coleoptera; family Chrysomelidae; genus Leptinotarsa; species Leptinotarsa decemlineata. The sequence continues at coordinate 583,575 of NW_027412681.1, read as the reverse complement.
AGCTTTATCTATATCTTCATCACTAACCGATACTAGGGCATCATCAGCGAAATAATGTTCATATTCACATTCATCACATCATATATGTAAATTAAGAATAGTAATGGCCCCAAAATACTTCCCAGCGGAACCCCGTGGTCTATGCTTATTGCTGTTGATACAAATTCATTGATTTTGGTTACCTGTTTCATTCCTGTGAGGAAATCACTGATCCAGTCAAGTACTTTTCCTTCAATGCCATATTTTTTTAATTTTTCATTTAATATTTCACGATTAACCGGTTCAAACGAACGTTTAAGATCTCAAAATACTGCTACAGTGTACATGCCTTTACTCATTTCATCTTTCCAATCAGTAACTGTAAGACGAAGTGCCGATTCGCATGAATGTCTGGCTTTAAAATCAGATTGGTTTGTGAATAGTATGTTTTTTTTATTGAAATATTCCTAAAGTTGTTGATAAACTACTGATTCTAACAGTTTTTCAGCGCAAGGTAAAGTGTTAATTGGCCGATATTCATCACATTTTTTTGTGTTTGGAACTTTTTCGATAGGCGTAACTGTAATTGTTTTTAGATCATCTGGAAAACTACCATTTTGTAACGAGATGTTGACAAAATGACACCACACATGTAGAATTACTTCAAAACTACTCTTTATAATTTTGCTCGATAATGCATCTATTTGTGATCCTCTATTTGCTGAATTGGATACAATGAATTTCAAATCTTGAAGAGTTAGTATTTTAAAATCACTGAAATCATCTTCATCAACATAGTCGATGTGACAGGTAAATCCATATCTTCAATATCAGAAATAATGTTTGTAATACTATTTAAAAAAAATGAATTGAAACAATTAGCCAATTCTTGTTTTTCTCCAATGACAACTTTTTGATTATTTTTTTCGAATTGAATACCATTAGCAAAATAGTTTGTGAACTGTTTTGGATTGATTAATTTTTTTAGAGTTTTCCACATTAAACGTGGGTTGCTGTCAATCTGATTAACATAATATTGACTTTTCTTCACCTTTATAATATTTACAATACACCTCAAACAGAAATCTGTCAGCCCGCCGGCTTCTACGCCTATGGCCGCTTCTTTCGGTCATTACCGTCTCGAATCGACACGTGACCGTTCCTGAAAACCGTCGAATTCTCGTCGACTTGATAAACAAATTATCGTCACTGAAGTAACACACACAAAAAACCTCTGCCACGGCAAGAGAGAGAGGAGGAATCGCTGGGTTTTCTTCCCCCGCGGTTGGTGACCTCTCGCGGCCAGGGAGATGAAACAGGTGAAGATCTGCGGCTGCTGCGAGATAAGAAGACGTTGACATCGCCCTGGTGTCCTCACTTCCTAGTTTATGGTGTTTTGATCGAGCGAAATCGTAAGGAATTTATCACATCCACGCGGTGGTTGCTACGTTAATAACGGGTCTTCTAGCAGGGGATTCTTAACTCTGACAATTAATGACGGCCATCTTGTTGAAGCTACATCTGTCAAATTAGCTGTCATTTATGGAGAGTCATGGAAAATTTAAGTTTTTAGGGGAAGCACCTAATGACTAACCCTATACAAAGAACCTTGATAATGATATTGAGATAACCGCAGAGGTGAAAACTACATTTACGATAGTGTACCTTGTTTCATACTTTTTACAATTTTTTTGTCTGTAGTTTTTTCCAAATCGATTGAAACCGATGGTCTTCACGTCACTAACATTCGATACGAACTTGGCAACATCGGAAGCTTATTCATATCACTTTATTTAATTTTCTTCTTCTTCTTTTATTCTTGTTGCTTTGACTGTGCGTACGACATTGCCAATTATTTGTGTTTTGGGGTCGATAATGGTTAGTTCCGAAATTGAGAAGAATTTCATATCACGAAACAAAGACTTTATAATTTAGAATTTTGTTAGATAGATAGATAAATCTTGTTCGATTGATAGCCTGTTCATTTTGTGGAAATTCACATTAAATATAGGATAGAGAAAATAATTCTTGTCTGCTTCAATGTCATGTATTTTTGTAGCTCCATATCTCAATAAATATTTATTCTTCTGTGTGATGGATCATATTGATAGATTACATAATTGAATTTTCTACTTCTTCTTTTATTCTTGTTGCTCTGAGTGTGCATGACATTGCCAATTATTTGTGTTTTGGGGTCGATAATGGTTAGTTCCGAAATTAAGAAGAATCTCATATCACGAAACAGAGACTTTATAATTTGGAATTTTGTTAGATAGATAGATAGATCTTGTTCGATTGATGGCCTGTTCATTTTGTGGAAATTCACATTAAATATAGGATAGAGAAAATAATTTTTGTCCGCTTCAATATCATGTATTTTTGTAGCTCCATATCGCAATAAATATTTATTCTTCTGTGCCATGGATCATATTGATAGATTACATAATTTAATTTTCTTCTTCTTGTTTTATTCTTGTTGCTCTGAGTGTGCATGACATTGCCAATTATTTGTGTTTTGGGGTCGATAATGGTTAGTTCCGAAATTAAGAAGAAACTCATATCACGAAACAGAGACTTTATGATTTGGAATTTTATTAGATGGATAGATATATCTTGTTCGATTGATGGCCTGTTCATTTCTTGTCCGCTTTAATGTCATATATTTTTGTAGTTCCATATCATATTGATAGATTTTTCTCTATGAATTCGAATTGAACCAAACCGCTAGCGAAACAGCCCGCAATTGAAGTGTTGATGAACGCACTGTTGAAAGTGTCTCTTTTTCCCAGCTCCTCCTTCAGTTTACTCTGGAATCGATAACTCTGATCGAAAAAAACCAAACAAACGGAGCTTTTTCACTCGACGGAGAAATCGGGAGCGAAAAACGTGAAATGTTGATAAACCAAGAAGCCATATTTCATTCAGGAAGTCTCTAAACCGAATCAACAGAATAATAAAGCATTCGATACATGTATTCCAGCAGGGCGATAAGAATAGCTGTCTGACAACTTCCGCGTACATTTCATGGCTTGTTTTCAGTGGCGTCGCGGCGTCTGAAGGGCTGCTAAATTGCTCGGGGTCGCATAACTTCATTAAATTTGTTACCTCCTTATTTATTACTCAGTAAAAACATTATATTTGACATTTCATTTCCTCATTTTCCCGATCCGGGAGGGTAGGCTTTTGAGTTTATAGTGTCTCCATAATAGAATGGCACTGGATGGGAACTGTGAAGTGATGTGTGGTTCGCGACCATCAGAGATAGTCCGGTCAAATTAGATCAAAAAATAAGAGTCAAGCTACCCAAATCCCCACCAAGCCGAAAATCAGTACGATTGTTTAAAATATGATTCAAAATAAAATTTTGAAGTTCCCCATCTTTCGCCTGTATGGAAAAATTTGTATTCAAGGTCAAAGGTCAAAAAAATTAGTTTTTCGCGATTTTCAGCAAAACGGTAAGTTTTATCATAAAAACACTTGCACGAGTACGCCACGTATATACGATTCTATAGTTATAAATATGTTAAAATATTTTTCTATCGGTAATTGCGAATACAGCCAAATGTGGCAGACCATCTGGTTCATATCCTAACTCTTCAAGTACATAATTTTTCAGTTAAAACAGAGACTAATATTTCTTCAATTCTCAGACGTCAACTTTACCCGGAAATCAATAGCGAACTTATCACTAGATTGATCTCAGAGGATTGGAATCCCATTTACTACATGCCAATAAATGACGTTTTCTTACATTTCTACAATGCTTTATATGGTGTTTTGATGTCCAGTTGAAAATGTTGTTTTAAAAAACAAACCTAATAAAAAGTGGAAATCCTCGGATATTATTGAAGAAGAAAATGGCGTCCTTTGGGAAAGCTATAAAAACAAAATGAGAGCACATAGACATAAAGTTAAATTGGCAAAACAAACATATTACGGGACTAAAATAAGTAAGGCAACTAACAAAACCAAAGAAACATGGAACATCATAAATTATGAATTAGGACAAAAACATAGTAACCAAAAAAATGGTATTACTCTTACAACCAAAAATTGTCTTACATCTGACACTACTCCGACTGCGGAATTGTTTGCCGATCATTTCGCAAATGCAGCAGAAATAGCTATGTCAAAACACTTGGGACAGAACATGGTCCTTCCTTGCGCCCTCGTAAAAGAAATCAACATCAAATTTCCATTTAAATCGCCACCCATCACTGAATACGAAATATCGAAAACCTTATTCGAAATGAAGAACAAATCATCCTTCGGTATGGATGAAATTTCTATTATTACTATCAAACATATATTTCCCGCTATTATTAAACCACTAACTTTTCTTATAGAACAATCTCTCGTGTGAGGAATCTTTCCTGATGTTTTAAAAAAGGCACTTGTGATTCCTCTCCACAAAAAAGGTAATTTAAATGAAATTGACAATTACAGGGAAATATCGCTGCTCTGTTCCTTATCCAAATTAATAGAAAAGATAATAGTAAACAGAATAACCGACTTCCTGGAAAGCAACAACATACTCTCAACCTCTCAGTACGGTTTTGTTAAAAAGAGATCCATTTAAACAGCTTCCTACCATCTTCTCGATTACATTTACACTCAGATTGATAATAATAACTACGTCTTATCACTATCGAAGGCATTCGATACGGTGTGCGTAGTATTTCTTTTGAAAAAAATAAGACAATGTAATTTCCCATCTAACGTCATGAATTGGATCAAATTCTACATGACGGGACGAACTATGTACGTTTCTTGTAATAATGTACTTTCTGATTCTCATGCCGTAAAACTTGGTGTCCCCCAAGGATCTGTAATCGGACCACTACTCTTCGTCCTATATGTTAACGACATGCCTCAACATGTTATAACGGGTTATGTTACAATGTTTGCCGATGATACTACCATTACCATATCAGATTCGACTGTTGAACAACTTGCTTCCAACATGAAGACCTTTATTGATGATTTCAGCTCCTGGTGTCAGAGAAATAAACTAATCCTTAACACCCCGAAGTCAGTGGCCGTGAAATTGATGACTTGCAAACGTCCACAGAAGTAAAATTCCTGAGCATTCATCTTGACGCCAACCTAAACTGGAAAAACAAATTAATCATGTATGTGCAAATCTGAACAAAGCCTTTTATGCTATATGGTAGATGAAGCCCAGTTTAGATGAAGCAGGCCTCCTCAATATTTACTACGCAATGGTTCACTCTCGGCTTAGTTTGAATATCATGATTTCACAAACTACACCTAAACGATTTGATCTCCACAAACTTTATTGAAAAAATATGTCACAACATGTTTCGCTGAACATTAGCTTTTTCAAGTGAATAAATATCATGGCTTGGGGAAGAGCAAGAGACTTAAATGGAGTTTTTGTGGCTCAGAAAATAATCCTGAGATTTATATTTAATTTTTATTGGGGGTCTCCCCCAAAAACTGCATCATCGGGAAGACCCCAAAAACTGCATCATGAGCTTGTCGTATTTACTTCAGTCATACATTTATTTCACTACCCCAATACTACACAAGAACTCAGGATGACTTTACAAGGACACCAGAGAGTCGATCAATTTCAAATCCTGCGGTATACCTCTGTTATACGATGTTAAACGGCTGCAAAATCATGAAGAGTCGAAGTTTATAGCCCCGCAGAAACAAACAAGCAAACCGCGGCACCTTCGCCATATATTCGATATTAGTCGATGACCTCCACGTGCAGTGTTGCCGGCTTTTCAACGTGATTCCCCGAAACACGGATGTGTTTCGAGTGTGATCAGGTGAATTGGAATTAGAAAACTCGTGGTGACACATCAATTTGCTTGTCGAGTATTGAAATTATTGATAAATATACTTCAGACTTGAAGATATATAGATATATATTTACTACAGTTTATGAGATATTTCAACACAATGATTTTTTTCTAAATGATATAAATGGAATAAATAATTAGGTGAGAGCTAAATTTGTTCTTTAATCAATAGAGATTAAATAAGTCCTGAGGTTTTCCATATGTTACAATAAGATAAAACATGAAAAACCAGATGAGATTAATGAACTGAAAGAGAACAGAATTTTAAAAATTCTATATGAAATATAAATAATTTTTTTTCCATGAAATAATACATGGTTGTTTTTTTAGTTACTTTGTGTAGAGAATCTCTAAAAAAATCAATTGTTCATCACAAATTGTTTATTGAATAAACAATGAAAACAATTTTTTTTAATCCTCATCGAACAAGATGAATGATAATCGAGAATATATGGTTTCTTAATATTGATTACAAGGGGTAGAAAAAATTGTTAATTAACAAATCCGTTTTCAAGAAATGAAAAGTTTTTTCAAGAAACGATTTTTTAAAATCATAAATTGCATCAAAAATTATGTTTAAAAAAATGCTCAAATTCGGATCATAAAAAAAAAGAATCTATCGATAATATGATATGAATGACTGCATTTTTGTTTCAATCGAAATGATATGTATACAGGGTGGGGCACTGAAAACGAAACAGATCGAAAATCTTCAGAACACATGTTTTCTGAAAAAATACAAAGACACGTCGATTTGTAATCCAAGGAGGACATGTTTCTGTCATAACCTCAACTGTCATACCCTCTCCCCCCACCCCTGGGTCACAATCACCCAAACAATTTTATTAGGGAAAGTAGTAAGTTTGATATATCATTAAAAAGGTAATTCCATAAAGAGTTCGGCCATGTCAATTTTCGCTACATAACAATATTTTGGCGCCCTCTTGCGGGAAAAAAGCTGTTCCGTATTCCAGATTAGGATACTTCATTTGCAAACTAATTTGACATAAATTCGGTGACAGTGCATTATGGAACTTTTCTAAGGGAAACAAAATGGCGGCTCCACAATGGAGGCCAAGATTTGCAATTATGGTCCGATTTGATTCAAAGTGGTGGTTTTCATGGTTGGATATTATGATTTGTTTATCAATTCAAAAAACAATATGGCGGACTATATTTGTAACTGTGGCACACATGACTGAATTTCTTATGTAATACCATAGGATACGATAGGAAGATGTTCCCCTTGTAGGTAAAATCAACTTCTTTTTGCATTACTGTTACAACACATGTATTTTGAAGAATTCGATTTCGATGGCGGGTCGTTTCGAAACATAATTACAAATTAATGTATTTCCCAGAATTTATGTCAAATTAGCTTGCAAATGAAGTATCTTAAATTGGATTACAGAACAGCTTTTTTTTCCGCAAGAGGGCGCCAAAATAGGAAGTTAGGTAGCAAAAATTGACAAGGCCGAATTCATTATGGAATTAACTTTTCAATGATGTGTCTCACTTTCTACTTTCCCTATTCAAATTGTTTGAGTGATAGTGACCGAGGGGTGGGGGGAGAGGTATGACAGTTGAGGTTATCATAGAAATATGTCCGCCTTGGATTACACATCGACGTGTTTCCGCATTTTTTTCAGAAAACATGTGTTTTGAATATATTCGATCTGTTTCGTTTTCGGTGCCCCACCCTGTATAACTGCATAGAGATCCTTCTAGATCTACCTCCTCTCCACAAATTGCACAAATCAATCTAATGCAGAATACTAGTCTGCTGGTTGATACTGGAAGTCACAGCATCCTGGGAATGACCTCGAATAGACCAACTCACTTTTGACCTAACCTAACTTAACCTATATGACTGCAAAACGTTTTTGTTATATCATGTGAGCCAAGGGTATATTATGATGATGGCTCCTAATCGATCATTACTCACGTTAAAACCAAGCCTCCCATTTGTGTGATTTGTTGGTGATAGTTACCTGAAAAAGAAAGAAAACATTAATCACATTTGATGACATAGAGTTAGAAGGTGAATGTTCCAATTTCGCGGACTGTATACATATCGATTAGTGATATTTTTATTTGTTTATACTGTGTAGTTTGTTACTTTTCCTATCGAAGCAACCATTGGAAAGAGTAGAAAATTTCAGAACATTGACAATCTGAGTTCTTTTCACGATGATCATTTATTTTCAATATTGATCATTTTTTAGTATTTTTGTTAATTCATTCATTACAAGGTTGGGGATGCAAAACCCTATTGAAGCTCTCAAGTGAACCGTATTCCTTTTTTATTATTTTCTTTTTTGCATTCCTTTAATTTTTATTTATTCAATTATTATATTTTTACTTGTAGGTTATTTTACTATCATTTCATTTCAGGTTTATTGTTGCTTAATATAATTGTTATTTTCAACTATTCTTTTTTAATTATTCTTTTTTACTTGTTTCAGGGATTTCAAATCATTTTATATAATAGACAATGGAAGTCCGAACTAGTGAAATTCAACCGTATTCCTTGTTTCACTGGTATGCTCCTATCTCAGTGTAACTCAGTTGGTTTACAGTGACAAGTGCCGAAAAGGCCTACAGTAATTCGAGAAACTTCTGTAGATGGCGCCTGAATAAGAGTTTTGAATTTGGTAACCCTTTTCAGCACCTATAAAATCGATTTTCTATAAATAATTAAGAACCAAGATGTGCCCTTGCCCCCACAAATCAAGAGCTAGCCATTTCAATTAGGCACATGTACCTCTTTCTTGCTCTAGATCAGGGGTCTCCAAACTTTGAAGCTTTTGAAGTAGTGGTACTTCTTTTTCAGCTACCCGCTAGGTGGCATTAGGAGTAATTAAATATTTGGAATGACCGCATTGTTTCGAGAAAGTTCTGGTTCTAGCTAGTGTATTCCGATCACCTCGAGATGGCAGTAATAATTGCATATAAAAAGGCTAGCGGCGCAACTGCGAGTTAGTCTGCGTAGGAAAGGCGAAGGAAGCGCAACTGTCTATTAAGAAATAAAGTAACACCCGTAAATAAAAGAATTTTGATTTGACTTATTGTTTTTGAGGAAGGAAAAATTTGAAGCTTTGAAAAGCGAACTCAAATCGCAGCAATCTTTGTTTACCAAAGCGAATACTGAACAAGAGTCTGCAACTCGCGACAGCTTTCTTGTGGCTCTTGAAATCAGAAAACGTGGCAAACCATTCACCGATGGAGAAATGATAAAAGAATGCTTGATTGCAGTAGCCGAAGAAATATGCCCCGAAAAGGTAAATTTATTCAAAAGTGTCAGTTTGTCAGCAAACACCGTGGCTCGGAGGGTGCAAGACATCGCAGAAAATATATCATCTAAACTGTCTGACAAAAATGGACATCATGAGTGGTTTTCTCTAGCATTGGATGAGTCAACGGATGTGTCAGATACTGCTCAGGTGTTGATTTTTATTCGCGGAGTAGATAAAAGCTATGAAGTGTATAAAGAACTTCTTGATATTGATAGTATTCACGGCACGACAACTGGGGCAGATATTTTTAAGGGAGTTGAAAATGTCATTAATAAAAAGAACCTTCGACGGAGAAATTTAAAATCTATAACAACTGATGGAGGCAAAAATATGTATGGTAAAAATAAAGGAGTGGTTGCACTTGTGTCAAAGGCTGTAGAAAATGATGGTGGTTCAAAACCATTAGTCTTACATTGTATCATTCATCAACATTCCTTGTGCGGAAAATGTTTGGACATGTCTGAAGTTCTGAAACCAGTCATATCAGTTGTTAACTTCATCAGATCCACTGGGCTGAATCACCGACAATTCCGCGAGTTTATTCAACAGATTGGAGAAAATGATTTACCATATCATACTGCCGTACGCTGGCTTAGTTGCGGAAAAGTCCTTAAGCGCTTTTTTGAAGCAACAACAAATTTTCACATTTCAAAACTACTTTGATATCTGTCGAGGAAGTTCAGGAATGAACGAATCAGCGAAGAAAAACTGTGAATATTATTAGATTTTTTTCAATTCTGAAGACGGGGACTGATTTTAGCACCCGAAACGTCAAGATGATTGGTAAAATTATTAAATACGACAAGATGATAATAAATAGACCATTTTTCTGCGTAGTAACGCAGTAACTTGATGGGATGAACTTTTCTAAGCGTGTTTAAAGTTTTCCATTACAATTCTCATATTTTTCAGATTGTGGAAGGTGAAAAAACCCAAAGAAGGTTAATAAAAACTCTGCTTTTCCTCCACAAATAATGTTTTCCTTTCAATACCTAATACATAACCATTTGTTTGTCATTATTATTGATAACCACGTACATTTCATTCACAGACAAACAAATAATCTATCTTGAAGTATCTTCACGAAATTATTGAAATAATTATTTTGCTTAGAAACGTACTACGGCGTAGAGAAGTGGAACTAAATTACAAAATATGAACAGGAAGGCAAAGTATATCAGCTAGGGAAATCCCTCTCAAACCGGCAACGTCGCGTAACTAACATTACACGAGCGAAGCTTTTCCAAAAGTGGGTCACTGTGACTGACTCGTAGTTAGGTCATTGCACTAAGTTCTACAGCTCGCTAGGATGGATAAGACTAGAACTAGTCGCCGCCGGTCAGGCTAAGTTCGTTTCGAACGTTGATAGAATCTCACGAGACATATGACACATTTCATCCTAGAATGCTGGGTAAAGATAATAATAATTGGGGTTTTACAAGGAAGTCTGAGCGGGTTGTCAAATCCGTGGAAGTTCTGAAGAATGTGCTGCGGTTCTCAATCGTCGCCTAGAAATTCTTAAAAAATTGTATGCCGAAGTTTCTTTGCTCTGTCATTACATTTTGCACTGTTTTAATACAGTGTTTGAGAATCGAAAGCGGTTAGACACAGCAGCATCCTCGCATGATCACACTGCACCGAATTACAGTTTACGGTTACTGTCAATTTATTCAAATCACTTCGATTGCTTACTATACGATACGATTAATGTGCGAGGACTGGAAATTCACTTAATTTTTTGAATAGACAGCGTATCTCATCGTGATATAATTCATATTGAGCGCAGGAAGTCGCAAAATTCAATACCCCCTCTTTGAATGTTTCAAAGAAAACTCGGTAAAAAACAATTGATTTCTAATGAAATTGAAGGACACGTAATGTCTTCCTACTGATAATTTTCCCTGTAACTCTACGAAACGTACTATTAGCGATGATCACTTTGATATCCATTTACAAATCGTTCGAGATAAAATATTCAGAGACTGAACCAGTTAGCAGACAGAATCGATCAATTTTGGCTTTGTAGAGGTGTGAAAATTGAGTGAATCAGATATTTTATAATGATATCTTTCAAGTTTCCCTCCGTGAAATTATCGAATCGAGTCGTAAAAAACCCTGCAACATTACTTTTTTATTAATGCAATCTGCCGGTGAGTGTCTGTCAAAATGTAATTCAAATTCAATCAAGGATGTGAAAGTTACAAAAGTTGCCAAGTTACCAGTATGTTATTATGCTGATACGAAAGAAAAAGAAAAAATCTCTCGCAAGGTTCATTTATGAATTTTGTTTGCGGTTACGAAACTCTTTCATTCTCAGGGGCGTACCGATTGAGATAATACGAAGATAGAACGAACTTACAGCCTATAGCTAGTTTTTTTCAGCCTGCCTTAAATGATATTATTACTTAGGAGAAGGAAAATCACGAATCATGAGGAAAGCCATTACTGAAACACATCCTCATACTTCTCCATTGTCATCCTGTGAATGATATCTGATTCAATTCCATTTTTTCTACACATCTATGTATAGAGTTCCCTGTTCTGGAATTGATTGCTCCCTTATTTCCTTCGTTTCCTAAAAATCAATCTCTCCTTAACATATACCCATTTCAATTCGAACATTCTTATACTTTTGGAAAAACAGAGATCAACCTTCTCACAAACGGCACCCACATTTGGAACAGAGCATGGATTTTCGAAAAATTATTTATAAATGTGTCCATATATACAAACTCTTACACAGTAGGACTTTGTATATATGGATATGGTGGATATAATTCAATACTCATCGTGGTGTTAGACGTAGAAGTAGTTGATGTTCGTTTGAAATATAACAGATCCGCTTGGATGTCATGAAAATTGCAGAAAGTTTAGCTCCATAAGAAAATACATGGGATTTTGATGTCTACATACATTTTTTATCTACTGATTTGAATTTCCCGCGTTACGCGCGGTAGCTTCTGATTAGTCGACTGTATGAAGGCAAAAGTGGAAGAGTGGGCTTCGAAAGTCTAAGGCCCAATTCACACAGAATTGACGTCTGGCAGAGACGAGGCGAGGATCTTTGTCCCTTCCCTGTGACCTAGGCCTGAAGTCCAAAAATCGCCAGAATGAAGCGCCATAAGAAAATGCGTGAGCTTTTGAGCTGGAACTCTTGCAGCAAATACGCCTTCATACTTCAATAAATTACCATGCTATACCTAAAGCACAGCCAAAACACATGAAGAAATTCGCAAAAAATGTACAACATTGTTAATTAGAGAATAGTATTTAACGGGTGATTTTTGAAGAGGTATAGGATTTGATTTTCAAAACAACACAAAAAATTTGAAGAAATTGATGCAATTTTTATTGGAATGGATAGAACGATCAATATAATTTAATGTTTGAAGATGATTTCATGCAAATTTTGTCCGCGGCTCCGCTTCAGATGGCCCATGCGCAAGGTCCAATTTTGGCACACTCTCTCTAACATATCGACCGGTATTTCACGTAATTGTGCTTCAATATCAGCTTCCAGAGCGTCAGTCGTTGCTGGTTTATCCCTGTAGACATGTACCTTAACATGACCTAACAAGAAATAATCCAAAGGCGTTAAATCACAAGATCTAGACGGCCAATTGACGGATCCCAAACGTGAGATAAACTGTTCATCCATTTACCAAATGTTAGATGTTGTGGCTTCAATTCTTGCACCAGCTGTATCTTTTAAGGATTTACACCCAAATCCTTTCGCAAAATTCTCCACGTATTGGAGTAACAGAGTCCTAATTGCTGCGAACGGCGGCGAATCGACATTTCACGGTCATCACGAACACTGGCGGATACAGCCGCAATATTTTCTTCGGTCGTCACTCTTCGTATGCCTGTTGATGGTTTAATGTCCAATAATGTAAACTGGGTTCGAAATTTTGTCACAAGCTTCCGAATAGCTACCTCAGTAGGCCGACAAAACTGACCATAAATTGGAAGATAAAATTCAATAACTTGCAAGCGTTTTTCATTCGTCGATTCATGGTTAAATTATAGACCAAACTGAACAAGTTTGACAATGACACAAGACACTATTCACGCGTGATCTGTCAAAAACAGTGTTGCCAAAAAGACACCAGCAAAAACATCACTCACTACAATCTATCCGAGTTTTTTGATAATCATTCGTGTGTCTGTGTTTAGTGTTCAGATCAATCAAATCCATTTTTCAATAATTCTATTACTTTATCAACATTTTGCGAAAGTATTAATAATGCTTGTGTTATTTTTTTGGCAGGACATTTAAGACATTTCTATAACCCTGCTTTGATTCTCCTCTTTTGAATAACCACACAAAGCAGTAGAATTTTCAACGTAAGTCGCTCGCTGCCGTACAGGCACGGCACAGGCAAAGGCAAAGATTTTCCAGAGCTGATTCCCAATTACATCTCCACAAAAAATCTCTTCGGTTCCGCCACTGCTTTCCTCACGGATTGTCAGTCCGCCGAATTTCGCAAGACGACTCCCGGGCAACTTTCTTCTAATTACCGATTACCGAAACCGGTATCGCAAAAATTACGTACGATTTTTCTGGCCGGCACTGGACCCCCGAATTAACTTCTTGCGACAGTGTTCGAAAGCTTTATCGGAGGCGGCGTTAAGTGCCAGGTGCGAAAGACAGAGGTGGTATGACTGGTTACCGTTACAGATAATTTTGATACTTATTTCGAGTTAAAAGTGACGCTAAATGAAAGCCAACCCAACAGAGTTGTTTTGCGCAGAATCCGATCGGAAAGCGCGAAATAGAAATCCATACTTGAATCATAACCTCGAAACAGCTTTCTGTGTCTGAAATTCAAAGAAATGTAGCTCAATTGAAAAGGTTAAAGAAATAAACAAATATAAAATGGGAAGTGTAATGGGGTATGTATTTTACCATTTTTATTTGTAACTGACGTTAGTGCAGTAACGTTAGTGCAGTATGTAGGCCAAAACGGCCGCTCTTTTGAAACCAGGGTTCAAGAGAATCATAAAACCATTCAGGAATATAGACATCATGATCATTCTTATGAAATTAATGCAAATAGCTCCTTCGCCAACCATACTATCAACCAAAACCACCGTTTCACTCCAGACACAGATGTAAATTATTTACGCATCTGTGACAAAGGGAGGACCTTGAACATTAGTGAGGTTTTATTTATCAGCAAAATAGTTGAAGACCCACAAACAACCTCCTTAATTGTATTGTTTAAGTTTTTTCAATTTTCTCCCCCATGTAGGTAGAAATAAACTTTATAACCCAAAATTGTTTCCTCACCGCAGTTTTCGTTGCCTTTTTTTCGTTAAGATTTCAAATTTACCCAGCAGAGGTCGTTGTAGGTTTATTTTATTTCAATCGATTTTATGATCCTTCGTGAAATATCTACGACATTTTATCAAACAGTGTGTATTGTATGACGGTTCTATTTATCCCTGAAGAATTTTTACAAATTTTAATGTTACTGATTATAAATACTCTACCCAATCATGTGGTATATAACCATAAGCTAAAGAAAAAGCCTTTTGTGTTAAATCACCACGTATGACTTCGTTATTATTCAATTGGTTCAACCTAAGTTAATTTGAAAATTTTTATAATGCAAGTTACATTTTGTAAAAATCACTAAGCGTGTCTCATATCTTTTTTTGTAGCTGTTTCTTGTTTTACTGAAGATGAGTGGCTCATACCACTCGAAACATGTCTGATTGCCATTAATTTATAACTTTCGTGGAGACGGCATTGTTTTGATTATGATTCTGATTAATAACCTTCACTTTGAGCTATGGACTATTTCTTGAATATAAAAACAAAGAGAGTTTCAATTCTGGATGGTTCTATTCTGGATTCCTCCTTAATTGACACTTTTCAATTCAACAATCAACATTTTTCTTATAAAAACCTAATTTAAAAACGAATGCTTCTTCTGGTAACATTCTTCTATTTCTAGGTTAGTTATTAGTGACATTTCAGAAAAAATCGGTTGGTATTTGCCGCCGCCTACTATTTCAAATATTCATCTCATCTTAATACACCACCAAAAACCAATTTACGATCTGAAGAATGAATGCAAAAAACATTTGAATTACTTTAGGAATACTGTCAGCATCAGTCGTACCAACTATGCCATTAACCTTAAAAACGAAAAATACAGAGATATGTAACCAAAAAGCAGCTCCGTACATTTTTTTAACATTTTTATTGGAAAAATGTTGATTGTTGAAGTGAAAAGTGTCAAAGAAAGAGGAATAAGGTGTAAAGGTGACCTAGTAAATGAATGCTTGTGTTTTTGAATAGTTTATTTTGTGAAAAAGAAGGCTGAAAAGTTGCACTTTTCTGAACTTTGAAGGGCCGTAACTTTGTAAATAAGGGAGAGCGCCGCTTTTTTCTAATGATATGGGTTAATGAGAAACATAAAAAGTAGTGGAAAAATACACACACATGCGAAAACTTTCATGAAGAAACCGTCTCGTAAAAACTCAACAGCAGGATTAACCTCACGGAATATAGTCAACGAAGACCTTAGCTGCAAGTAAGGCAAGAGAGAGACAGAAACACACGATGGCCTCTTATCTCAACAAAATGGTACTGCTCTGTGTAATCTTGATTACGATAATACGGCGCAAATGTACAGAACTTCAATGATCACCTTGTACAAGCGAAATTAGCGCCGCATTACCAACAATTAAAAATTCACCATACGATAAAAAAACAGTACATGTTGTTGTGTATGTCACAATAAACAAAATATTACGCCACAAAGCAACTTTCACCGAACTCTTATGGTTATTCATATCGTAAATAAATTAGTCAGGTACATTATTGTTTTTATTCGCGTTGTGTACACCGGTTAGCGATTTGCCATTTGGTTATATCGCAACTTTGTAGCGAACTTTTTAAAATTACGACGCTAAAATTATACTCCAGGGGTGTTTGGCGTTTTTGGAGAAAAGGTAGAAGTAGGCGACGAAACGCTGCCCAAGTGACGAGGTAATCAATTGAGTAGCATTATGAAATGAAACAAAGGAATGCTTGGAGAGCTAGGTCTGATTACAGACGCAGGCTTGCCTGGCCATCAGTAGTTACATCAGTACCACACAGTCCGTCTTACAGGTTACTGTCATTTGAATCATCTTAGACAGTCGGAAGACTGGAAAATGATGAAACATCAGAGCATATACTTTGTGCCTGCTCCGCGGGAACCGAATCAAGGTTTTTAGAGTTCGGCAGAGTCGTACTTTTACCATCTGACCTGAAAGATCACTCACCATGCAAACTAATCGGCTTCGTTAAAAAGCTGGGTTAATTGGCCGAGTGAATTAGCTGTGAGCCACAATAAACCCTTGCGTGTTGCGGTGGAGGGTCGAATAGACCCACTCTCTTTCTAGACCTAACCTAACTCAAAGGACCCAGAAGTAATTTGAATAGCATTGTACTGTAAGAAAAACTAGAACATCAAACCAATAAACCCGTAAAATAACTTTGACACAGTTATTTTCTCGTATAAATAAAATCATTCTAGCACTGTCCCAGCTATAACTTCTGAAACATAAGAAATGTAGATCAAGAAATTGTAGCCAAGTTGTTCATTTTCTCCGGACTATCTCTGCCATTCTGTTGTGATTTTTTACTACATGGGAATACTATTCGGCAGATAATTAAACGTCTTCGTGTGGTAATTGGCTATCGCATGCACATGTTTCGAATCAGAAATTTATTGACTTGAGTCATAGTACGCATTTTTACCTAGTTTACATTGCTGAACTGAATTCAGTTAGTTATGGAATCGTTGAGAATTGACCAATGATAATACGACTATTTTTTTACTAGTTACGTATGGATATATCAATGTCCATACTACAATTTATAAGCTTACCTTTTATATTGCTCTGGAATTTCTCTTTTTTGAGCGTCCTGTAGATTCCTTTCTTTTTTATTTTCCAAAGGGTTTCGTAGTCCTCTGTCAGGAACATTGTGGCGAGACAAAGTTAGGCACTCTAATGATGCGTAAACTAGCTATTTCTATCAGATGTTTCTGTGTGGCAGCGTGGCACTTCGTAGCTAATTTTCTGTCTTTTCAATCGTGAAGAGTGGGAAGTTCAAAAGCCTAAAAGTTCAATTCTTATTTTGCTTTTTTTGATCGAAATTTTGAGTTTTTTTAAAATCTACCACTACTATCCCAACTACTATGATTTCAGGGCGTCTTTTGCAAAATTGTCGACTAATTGATCGCCAATCTACGATAAATTCAACTTCTACGTTTGTCTTTGTTAGTCATGCTTAACGTGCTCACCATGCTTTACAATAATTTTGAAATAATTCTTTTATATTTGAAGAAATTATTCGATTCAGCTTCACTTTGTGTTTTATATCTGTGAGTTATTCCTGTAATTGAAAAGGCGCAGTACTAAAATATTTGACATATGTCCATGTAGTTGGTTCATTTTTCATACCGAATGGCATACAACTAAATTGTAGTTGTCACCAAAGGGTTCTACAAGATGGGTTTTGCACTAGACAGAGTCTCAAACCATTAACGGTATGTCTTTGGTCGTTTGTTTTTGTTTGTGAGAAGATTTATAGATCATCTGGAACACACTTCTACTGAAGGCTACTCATCTTTTTCAAGTTTGAGCTCCTTCGGTTTTATAGTCAGATATGTCAGTTATTTCTCATAAACTACACCTTACGATTTGAGTAAGTTGTAGTTTATGAAATTACTATGGATCTTCATCAAGTAACGGCCGAATCAATCAGAAAAAAAAAGTTAATTATTTCTGTAAAATGTGAAAAACGGTATGACTCAAGGTGATTTCTTGAGTATTCGCGTACGTAGCAAGCAAGGTGAAGAAATTCAAAAAAAATACCACACCCTTGAAGCAGCCCTTCAATTCAAGCAATTACTGATTGTAATATTATACTTATGACTTGAGACCAATAAGAATTAGAAGATGAAATTGTAAATAGTAAATAGTTTCGAAGAAATCCCTACATCTAGAGCATAATTCAGAGTGAGTTGATGCAAGGAAGTGGTAGTATGTTCATCAGAAGAATTTTATATGACGAGAAGATAACCAAAAATACAAAGCCTGTAGGATTATTATTTATAGAAAAACATTTATGAAGAGGTCAACGGTTTTCACTCGAAATGGAAAAATACTGAAGCCCCGGCATGTAAAGTATGCGAGTCATTTCGAAACCTGTTATAAGTGATATGCTGAGCCTACTTAGTGCTATTGCATCACGAACAAGTGACATCTGCCCAATAGAATAAAGCCTTGTACGAGCACGATTAGAAATATTGCCTCGTCCAATTAAATCGAACGAAATCCATTTATTCCGGTAAATCGTCGCTGCAAATAACAGAGTCCGGTAAACGGTAATAAATGCAAATAAATCGTTGGAACGTGACACAACAATCGTTCGATATTCAATTACACAACGGAGAAGAATGCCTTCTTCTGCTCTTCCATGGGTTCCTCCGTATGCTAAACTCCATCCGGGCGATAAACGTCGAAGATATTGATGATTGAACGATGATGGCATCGGAGAACGGATGTTTGTCGATAGTTTAACCTTTTGATGAGGATGAACTCGCAGAGACGGATTGAGCGAGAATAATTCGAACTGATTTTTGATAGATCTGACGTGATTTTTTTTGGAAAGTGTACTAGAGTGTACACTCTTGTTTTTCCTCGAATGCTTTTTCGCAAATACTGGTCTTTTATGCAAAATAAGAAAGAAATGAAGGTTCGATAATGAATATCCTGATTAATCACTTCAACAAAAATGGATTCTACACAATTGCATAAGCAGATGACATAGTTATCTTGCAGACCGGCAAATTTGTGAACACACCGTGCGATAGAGCACAGGATAGGCTCAAATTAATAGAAACATGGTGTAAGGAACATTCACTGTCGATCAATCCTAAGAAGACTGAGACGGTCCTTTTTACCAGGAAAAGAAGTTTATCGGGCTCCCGAAATCTTCAAAAGCAAACTAAACTTCTCTGGAGAGGTGAAATACCTTGGTACTATTCTAGACAGGAAGCTAACATGGAACTCTCACCTACAGAGTAGAGCAAAAAACGCATATGTGACTTATGAGCAATGTCGGAAAACAGTGGGACGCACACGGGGTCTTTTACGCCGTGTGGTCACCTGGATCTACACTACAATAATAAGATCTATGTACGTACGGAGCCATTGCACAGGGACCAAAAGTTCTATAAGCAACGGGCATACAAAAATTATAATAAATACAGCGACTGGCGTGTTTGAACATCACAGGAGCCATGAGAACAACACCAACTGCGGCAATGGAATTATGGGTCTGACCCCTCTACACCTGTACGTTAAGAAGGTTGCGTTAATGGCCATGGTACGATTGCATATGGCTGGTGTAAATTTCGAAGTAGGAATGGGTCAGCAGAACCTGCAGCAGAGGTTGCGCTTACTGCGCAACCTCTGCTGCAGGTAACCAGTGATGCAATTGAACCCAGGTTTGTGTTTAATAAACCCAACAAAATACAAATAAAACAGAACACAGAGTCAAATGCTACAAATGCAATACGCATATATACAGACGGCTCAAAAACCAAAGAATGCTCAGGATGTGGAGATTACTCCAGATCACTAAGGCTAAGGATTAAATGGGGAATAGGAAAAAATACCAGCGTGGTCCAAACAAAACTGGCTGGTATCTCAATCCCTACAAAAGAAATAACCAGGAAAGGAATTTCTGGCAACATTATAATTTAGCCAAAGCCTCGGTAGATAATAACATTATCCTGAAAAGGGTTAAAGGGCACCCTGTAAAGGTAATCGCATTGCCTACTCTTTAGCCAAGGAAGCGGCTGGACTGAGAATTTTAGGATCCAGTGGCACCTACGGCCTGATAACTTCGACAATTGCGGAACTAACCAAATGTCACACCCATGCTCAATCCTTAAAGATATGGGATGGAATCAAAAGATGAAGTCTTGCCTGGATCACTCTGGATGACCCTGGGAAGCTGGCGCCCAAGAAATTTCTGGCGATGACCAGAAACCTCTATGCATGGTGTGTGAATAGGAAGATGAGACTGTCAGGCATGTCCTATGCGAGTGCCCAGAGTGAACCAACAACTTTCTGCTCTTAATATTTCCTTCTCCCGGAGGATCCAGTCCGTGAACAAACAAAATTGTCGAATTTGGGACGATACCAATCCACATGTGATCCAAGATCACAATAATTCTTTCAAACGAATCGAAAATTACGATAATATCTCAAACACACTTTGTATTATTTGAATTTGAAGTAGGAAGCTCTCAGTGAAAGACCCTATAGTACCAGAGGAAAATTTAGAAACGTCACAAGAAAAATTTCTTATCGATTAGAAACAACAAACAATGAACATACGTCTGCTTCATCCCATGGGAGATTTAACTCAAACAATAGTATTCATAGAATGCCATGTAAATTTTAACAATCTGAGGTTTGTGATCGTTTACTCCTTTAGCGAATCTTATCACGTTTTTGATATACTGAAAGAGTGTGGATTTATGTATTTGTACTTGATACATGGTAAGGTAGTCAGTTGTGCTGTTATAACTTTCTATAAATGCTCGGGTTTTCTGTATGCGATGTGTAGCATTTGGTGCATTTTGTAACCCAAAGGGCAAACCAACAAACTATTCGATATCCCAATCGTATCCCAGATTCCTGCTAGTTTGTCTGTTCCCGAAAGTCTCAATGCTGCTTCTCGTATTCGTATTGGTGCAGAGCCAAGTTGGCACTACACGTATTGAGTAGTATGATCAATATACTGACTACCGGTATGAATCTAAAATGGTTTTTACTGACATTCCTGCTGATCTTGATAATTTATGCACGCAGTGTGTATGAATGTGCGAATTTTGAATCTAGAAGATTCGCTAAGAACCACAACAATTTGAACGAGTATGACTATTCCTGCAATTCCTGCTACCGCCGGTTTTCCTTTTTTAACAAACATGAGTGGTATGATCAATATACTGACTACTGAATTGAATTTAGAACAATTTCAATGAGATTCCTGCCGATCCTGATAATGCATGCACGCAGTATGTATGAGTGCGCAAAACGTGAACATTTTATAGCAATTATATCAAAGATTCATGCTAATTCGAATATTACTGCGATTCCTGTTACCGCAGTTGATTTCTATTTTCATAGTTGAGTATATCAAGTCATATGAGTAGTATGATCAATGTACTGAATTGAATCTAAATATTTTTACTGAAATTCCTGCTGATCCCGATATTGCAACATTTTCAAGTTAATCCGACTATTCCTGCAATTCCTGCTACCGCCGTTATTTCTGCTTTTCATAGTTCCCGTTTCTCGTTCTACATCACCTATCAGTACTTCCTGACCAGATTCGGCGTTACTACGATTCCTGCTGCTCCTGCGAATGCCTGCACGCAGAACACCCATCGACACGGTCAACTCCTGACTGACTGACGTGTGTATGCAGTTGTTGGAATTGAACGTACATTCGCGAACGCTGCATTCAGCCCGATATATTATGTCCTTGGTACGAGTCTTTCAACTTGTGGCCTACTTAGAGAAGCGAATGAATTTGTCGGCATCGCGACGAAGCGGCACACTGAGATGTTGGTCGCAGAACGCGAGTTCACATACAGGGTGGGTCGATTTGCGGACGTTACGGTGATGTGATACACGACCGGTGATGCGTTGCTCGGCAGGAGTTGATTTTGTTATTTCGTGGATAATGTAACGAATGTGAAGCCGCCCCTGACCGATATGTCGGCCAGCGAACGAACAACGACATCATCGCAAAAGGAATGCAGTCGGCAACCGCCGATTAAACTCTAGTTGAGTACCGAAACGACTATAGAATTCTAGAACGATCGTTACCGATATATAAGGCCGGCTTCTCGTCCAGATAGGGCAGTGGAATTCAGAAAGTGAATCGAGCGGTTAAACTAGGAATTCAAATAGTGGAAATAAATTAAGCGTTAGTTACTAAGAATTGTAAACAAATTAGTTTGTGATAGTGAGATATTGTTGGAAATAAATTTGTTCAAGACAGTTAATTCGTTAATTTGTCACAATAACTTTGTGATACGAGCGATTGTCAAAATGGTTGAGAACATACAAGAAATACACTTCTTTCACACTCTAGAACTGTAATACTCTTTTCAAGGGCCTTCATCAGGAGATGATCAGTTCAGAACGTTTTTTTTCGATGTGCAATTGATTGAATATTGACATTATTTATAACAATCGAAATGCATTGGTTTAATTAAAAAGAGATTTACATTTCATTACTTAGGACTTTCATTGTCTGATATTATCTAAATCGATTTGAAATCCCTCA
This sequence comes from Leptinotarsa decemlineata, assembly GCF_025532065.1. Taxonomy (NCBI): domain Eukaryota; kingdom Metazoa; phylum Arthropoda; class Insecta; order Coleoptera; family Chrysomelidae; genus Leptinotarsa; species Leptinotarsa decemlineata. The sequence goes on along the minus strand of NW_027412681.1, from coordinate 561,088 downwards.
AAGAATCTATGAAAAAATTAAATAGATTAGTTGAAAATAACAATTATATTTAGCAAAAAACGGAAATTACAATGAAATAAAATACAAGCAACAATAAAAAAATTGAACAATGAACACGAGCTGCAAATGAAAAATTATTAACAAGAAATGTGAATTGGAAATTAAAAGATTCCATGCCCAGTTACTTCACGACGGTTCGATTGTTAGATACTAGATATAAATTCACCCAACGGAAATTTAAGGGCACGATGAAACAGTGATGAAAAGATGATTTTCAGATGTAAACGTACCCTTTTTTCCCCAGGGGGCTTTCCAGTTGAAATATTCAGATATCCTCTGGTAAAAGTCCATTATATCTCATTATAGGTTCATTGACTGACACCTATCAGAAAACTACTACCCTGGCTAATACCACGAAGGGCGTTGAATTATATCTACGGGAATCGATATTTGATTATTGGAACACACTTGCAGATCGGTTTCGGGCTGTTTGGCCACTCTTCAGTGCAAAGTAGTTTCTATCATCATTCTAAACTAGGCAGAAGAGAACGAACGTTCAACATGTTTGTCATCGCTCCATCCGCCTGTCGATGTACTAAAGAACTGCATATCCACATGGCACAAGACCTCGTATAAGGACAAAAAACTTCATTCCTATAGTTCGTGGGCATACTTGAAGACTGTCTTAAGTTTCTAAATAAACCATTCGTTAATGTGTGGGACAGATACATACAATGTATGTATGTATCTGTCGTCGAAAAAATACAGCATGAAAAATGCTGTTTTTTGAAGCGCGTTTCGCAAGTGATCATCATCAGGAGATGACTTTCAGTGTTTTCAATAGATCTGTTTAAATCTGTTCAAAATCTGCTAAGGACTAACGAGGTCTTATCTTTTAACGTGTGGTTCCTAACACTTTTCAAAACTAATGTTATTTCCCAGACTCACACTAAACAACTCATTTCTGAGACTTCAATAATATATATTATTTCAGAGGTGTCTATGACTAACATGAACAGAGTGTCACGTAGTAATAAGTTTTTTCAGTTTTTCTTGAAGAAAGCTATGAAGTATTTTTTTCCAAAAAATAATTTTTCCTGAAAAAAGCTCCCTTTCATTTTGAACTGAACCCTGTTGTCGTTGGCAATGGACTGTAATTAGCAACTGTTGATGATAGGCGTTTTTTATCAACTCGATTGGCATATATTTACATGCGTTAAAATGTTTAAATCAATATGAAAAAACCGCCCATCAGTAAACATTAACCGTTGTTAAACACAGTCGACCAACTACCTGTTGGATAACACCTAATTAACATATTTTCTAATTGTTGAACAATAAGAGAATGGATATGAGTTGTTTTGGAAAGGAAGTTTCTCAAAGACATCGTTGAATTGTAAATCATGCATTCGTATCGAAAGTGTATCAAGTTGATGTTGAATGAGACGTGTACAACTGGTTTTGAAACGAGACAGTTTCGACAATAACAGTTGGGCTAACATGGAATTCTTACCTACAGAGTAGAGCAAAAAGAGCATATGTGGCTTATGAGCAATGTCGGAGGAAGGTGGGACGCGCATGGGGTCTTTCACCCCGCGTGGTCATCTGGATCTACACTGCAATAAGACTTATGCTGACGTACGGAGTCATTGCTTGGGAACCGAAAAATCTACAAGCAACGGCCATCCAAAAAGTATATAAAATACAGCGACTGGCTTGTTTAAACATCACAGGAACCATGAGAACAACACCAACCGCGGTAATGGCTAGCCATCTTAATCATGGTACAACTAATAGGGAAATTACTATTCTCAATAACTTTTTACAAATCCTTGACCTATCTCAAAATAACTTTGTATATAATAAACTCAATAGACTTCTTGACCTTGTATTTTTTAATGGAGGAGAAATCAATGGATCCTTTCGTAGTCGAAGATCAGCATCATCCTGCCTTGGATATTACTTGTGTACTTGAAACGAAGGCTAACTACAAAAATAAACTGCATTCCTGTTTCCAGAATAATTATAATTTCAAAAGAGCCAACTATCCACAACTGTATAATCGAATATCTCATATTAACTGGACCTTCTTGGAAGTTCTTGATGACTCAGAAGATGCATCCACATGTTTCTATGGAAAACTTTATAATGCTTTTGATCGCTGCTGTCCCAAGTATACAGTTGAATCCAAAACTAAATATCCTCCTTGGTATAATAGAAGCCATTTCATTGAATGGCTTAGTAAATAGGCATAATTGTAGATATTGGGCTGAAAGTGATCCGCATATTATGCGTGAATTCCATACATAACATCTCCAAAAGTTAAACGTTTGGTGTGGTATCCTAGGTGACCACATTGTCGGACCTTTCTTCATCAACGGAAATTTAAATGGTGAATCATATCTTGAGTTACTCAGGGAAGGGGTTGACCCACGTATTACAATAATAATAGAAAATGATGATAACCTTTCCGAAGATTTACTGGTATTTCAACAAGACGGAGCTCCCCCACACTATGCTATGCCTGTCCGACAATTTTTAAACGAAACATTCCCCGCTCGTTGGATAGGTAGAAGAGAGCTGGTGATGGAGTGGCCACCTAGGTCACCGGATTTAACACCCCTAGACTTCTTTTTATGGGGGTATTCAAAAACAAAAGTTTATGCTACCCAACCACAATTTCTGGATGATTTACGAGAGAGGATAGAAAATGAATGTCGACAATTAAATCCAGCCGTATTAAGCAATGTCAGAGAGGCATTTCAAAATAGATTATACCATTGTATGGAAGTGAATGGTACTCATTTTGAACACTTATTGTAACTTCATAATAAATAGCACAGTTAAAAAGATTAAAGAGTTTGAACTGTTGTACAACCCATTTTATTACAGGCAAATAAGGTGAAAGTAAAAAATAAGTAAAATTTGTGCTATTAAAAGAAAAATTGTTTATCTCATAAACTAACCACTTTAACCTACGAGTATTATACATTTTTGAAATCAGCTCAAAGAGGAGTATCCAAATGTTACATAAAAAATATGAGAAGTAATTAAAAAAAAAGGATGATGCTAGGGGTGAGGAGGTGGCTTTTCCAGTAAGTTTAAATAAGCCATAATGCTTGCCCCTTCCAACATAAATTGACGTGTTTTTGGATTTTTCCTAAATACCAGTATTACAAAAGTTATTAAAGGTGGATACTTTTTTCTGAGAAGCACTGTATATCGGTATGTTAGTTGCAATATAAGTATAAACCAACACGGTTTTATGAAAAATCGTTCAACGGTCACTAATCTTCTGACTGTAACCCAACATATTGCTGAATCTATTGACAATAGGGCCCAAACTGATGTTATTTACACAGACTTTTTTAAGGCCTTCGACAGGCTTGACCATGGCACTCTACTGAACAAACTAGTAGCCTTTGGATTATCTCCATCCTTAATCGCACTCTTCGGGGATTTTCGGAGATCTTCGGGATCGAAAACAATTCTACCGTATCTCTCTAAAGTAGTGGAATCGATTCTGAAAAATCAGATTAATGAGTACGCCAATGAAAATCATATTATAACATCTGTACAATCAGGATTCAGACCTCAGCATAGTACCACCACGGCTCTTCTGTCAATTACTGACGATATTTTACAAGCTGCAGATGAACAAAATTTGACCTGTTTAATACTTCTAGATTACAGCAAGGCATTTGACACTCTAGATCATGTGATATTGTGTGACAAACTTGTCTAGTCTACTTCGATTTTTCTCGGAAAGCAGTGTCTCTCTTAGAAAACTATTTGAAGAATCGTACTCAAAGAGTTGTTGTGGATGAAGTTATTTCAGATGCTCTGCCGGTATTGAAGGGAGTGCCACAAGGATTTATCCTTGGGCCCTTGCTTTTTAGCTTGTATATTTGTGACTTTTATCTGTCCGTGAAAAAATGCAATATACATCACTATGCAGACGACACGCAGTTATATTTCTCTTTTTCGCCAGGCGAGTCTACATCTGCTCTGTCGCATATTAATAACGATCTTCAAGCCATCTTTGACATTTCTACTGCCCATAAGCTCAAGCTCAATTCAGGCAAATCCGCAATAATGATGTTTGGAGCTAAGAAGAACAGAGAGCTTGCCAACTCTACCTTTCAAGTTCGCATCGAAAACGATATACTTCCCTCCGTGGACGAGATAAAAAATTTAGGATTGTGGTTTGATCTGGATCTCCGCTTTACTAAACATATCAGCTATCTGAACCAATCTTCTTATAACGTTCTCAGACAGCTTTTTCCTAATCCTGATTTGCTCAACACAAACTTAAAACTCAGACTATGCGAGTCTCTGATTATGTCAAAAATTTTATTATTTATCTATAGTTTCTCCCAGGTTGAGTTGAAAAACAGCCTTGGCTGATACTCCGCCTATTCACCATATACTGGAAGTTTTTTTTTCTTTGTTTTTGTTATTGTTCCTGTATTCTGTTCTATTTTATTTTTGTCTATTCCATTTGTATTTTTATGGTGAATAAAGACGTATTATTATTATTATTAATATGTTCAGCTCAATGGTTTCAAATCTACCGAATATAGTGCTTCTTCCGGTGTTCCACAAGGTTCAAATCTGGGACCGTTGCTCTTCAATATATTCATTAATGATATTGCAGATGTTATAGATGTGTATTTCCTTTTATATGCCGATGATCTAAAGCTATACTGCCTCGTTGAGAACATAGATGATTGTGTGAACCTCTCAGCAAACGTAGGACGGGTTATAGAATGGTGTTATCGAAATAACTTGTCGCTAAATCCAGATAAATGTAAGGTAATGTCCTACAGTTTAAAAACGAACATCTTGATCTTTGATTATTCAATAGAAAACGTTTCCCTGGTGAGACCAGAAACATCTACTGATCTTGGCGTCAAATTTGACACTGCGCTATCATTTAATAGGCATATCGATAATGTTGTAACCTCCTCCTGTCGTTTGTACGGATTAATTGCCCGTAGCAGTAGTGATTTCAAAGAAACTTCGACCTTAAAAACTTCATTCTATGCTTTCATGAGATCAAAGTTAGAATACGCGTCAGTTGTGTGGAGCCGCTTTCATCAATATCACATTGATAGAATAGAAACAATTCAACGACGATTTTTAAAACTGCTAAGCCTAAAAACCGATGGCATTTATCCTCCAATAGGAACAACCCACTCTGAATAGCTACAAAAGCATAACTTTTGCAGTCTCGAAAAAAGGCGTGAATATTATAGTGTTGCACTAACCTATAAAATTATCAACAGCATAGTTGACTGCCCAACATTACTAGAAAAGTTTAATATTTGCATTTATAGAATCTCTTCCAGACACCCGAATACTTTCTATATAAAAACATCTCGCACAAATGTTCTGGAGAATTCTCCGATCCATACCATGTGTAAAGTGACAAATTCTGTTAGCGATAATTCAGATATATTTAGTTGCAAATTGTCAAATACTAAATCCCACTTCCTAAAATAATTGTTTTATCACCTATAATAAATATAAAATGTGTAGTCTTTGTAGTCACTTGTTTGTATTGTTTGTAGTGTTTGTAGACTTTACAGTCACTTGTTTGTGATGTATTTATTATACACTGTTATTTCCTGCTCTATAATTGGGCTATGTCCTGTAGAGTATTGTATTACAAATAAATAAATAAATTACTGGTGTCTGGACCTGTACGTTGAGGAGATTGCATTAACGGCCATGTTACGATTGGGCACGGCAGGTGTAAACTTTGAAGTAGGAATGGATCAATTGGCTCACAAAGGCCACAATAGGAGTAGAGGTAATCACATTGCCGACTTTTCAGTCAAGGAAGCGGCTGGACTAAGAATGTTAGGACCCAGTAGCACCTACGCCCTGATGACTTCGACAATTGCGGGACTAGCCAAATGTCACACCCATGCTCAATCCCTAAAGATATGGGATGGAAGTAGGATGTAGGATGTGAAAGGATGTAGTCTTACTAGGATCACCCTAGTAATATCTTCAAATGACCTGTCCAACTTCTAGGAAAGGACAGGATGGACGATGACCTAGGAGGACAATTCCTCGGGAGGTTGTACAATGGGTCACATGTGGCCTAAGTTCTGTGGGCTAACACTCAACCTCCCTACTCTACAGAAACACAAGTAGTGTCACCCTTAGCACAATAACTCACAAACATTTGAGTGGGATTTCATGAAATTTCAACAGCTTTCTTCTGAATGTGAGCTGAAAAAGCAGAAAATGCAATGAAACTAACGCCATCTATGTGTCAGGCCCGAGACTTTTTAGCCCAAGTAGTATATAAGTTGACTTTCGGTTGTTGCCTAAAACCTTATATTGGCCAAACGGGAAGAACCTTTCCCAAAGAATTTAAGAACACAGGAGTTGTTAACTGAAATGTGAAGCATAATTCTACATTTGCAAACCATCTTTTGACAGAGGGGCAGTAGTTCAACCGCAACTATGAAGTATTAAATTTGGAAAAAGAAGGTTGGAAACTAAATCTCTTGGAATGCTTAGAATTAAATAGGTTTAAAACCACTGATTTCCGGCGAATAACCGTAGCTTGTTTTCTTTTGAAGAGGAACCGCCGTGTACATCTAATAATAACCCGCTCTAGTGCAACGGCAGGCAGAGCAGACCGATAGATAATCGTGGCTATTGTGACATAAGATCGCATACACAAACATGCCGTAATGTGCCGCTGGTCCTGGCTACGCAACAGCCGCGCCGTGCACGCACTCTCGCATACAAATTGCACTTTTACGGGTGTTTTACTGCTATCACCGTTTGACGACTCTTGCATACCGCGAGAACGAGGTTTTTTTTCCGATGGAGAGGCCGAATAAGGTCGCGATGTATTTTAGAATCACGAGAATTGAATGGTTTGAACCGTTCTTCAGTTACGGTAATGGCTGTGAATGTTGGGTTTATTCATTCATGATTTCATGATGCCTATATTTGTGCTCGTGAAAGTCCCAGATTTGGCTGGTTCTCAGTTTTCTACATTTTTTTCCATAACATCTATTTGAATCTGTTTAAATATGGTTTTTCGTTAATCAGCTGTCGCCCCCATACGAACGACAACTCTCTGAAGTTGAGAAACTTGTGCGAGCTAACGACTAACGAGGTCTTACCTTTTGACGTGTCATTCCTAACTTATATATACATAAGTATATACAGGGTGTTCCTTAAATACATGCTAATATTCAAGGAGGTAATTCTTAGACCCATTTTAAGAAAAAACTTCCTATAGCCGCATGTCCTAAACGCCTTAACTTTTGAGATACAGGGTGGCAAAGTTTTCAAAAATAATCAGTTTTTTAATAATAACTGAGATAATTTTGTAGACATCTTTGGCATATTTGGTACATACGTTCCATGCCTCAAGGCGCATTTTCTGATCTACATAAATTTGTATTTTTTCAAACAGTGGCATCCCTACGGGTTTCGCATTGAATATTTTTGGGGAAAAAGTACTACGCCAATGCTTTCTTTTCAAAATAAAATCATTTTTAAAATCCTCATTTATTTTTGAGAAAATTTGATCTCCTGGTATTTCTTTGTCCGACGCATGATTTTCACTCAGAAAAATAAAAATCGACAGAAAGCAAATTAAGAAATTAGATCAATTCTAAAATGAATGAGAATCTGAAAATTGCTTCATAACGCATTACCAATTCCCTAACAATATTTGAAAACATAATCTGCAAAAAAATAAATTTTTCACAAAAACGAGTTTTATTTTATTTTGTGACAGTAAGTCTAAACGAATAGCACAAATTTGTTAATTAGTAATAATACCAAAACTGATTATAAAAATTGTTGGAAGTGGCCACCTGCACTTAGTATGCATGCTTCCGCCCTTCTACGCATGGAATTACGAACCCGTTCAAATATTCCCGGCGTATTTCGTATAGTTTCACACGAGGCAACTATTCGCTCTCTTAAATCTTCTAAAGTATTAACGGGAGTTTTATACACAACAGTTTTAAGGTGACCCCATAAAAAAAATCTAAACTGTTGAGATCGGGGGATCTTGCTGGCCATTGCTGAGGTCCTCCGCGACCTATCCAACGATTAGAATAAACTGTATTTAAATGGTTTCGGACAATTACACTGAAATGAGCAGCGGCGCCATCGTGCATGTACCATATTCGATTCCTTAACGCAAGTGGCACATCTTCCAATAACCCAGGTAAGTCTTCTTCGAGAAAGTGTAAATAAGAACGACCATCAAGACGTCCTGGTAGAAAAAATGGGCCTATTAGATGATCACCTATAATTCCTACCCATACATTAACCGAAAATTGGTGTTGGAAATGGGTTTCGGTTATTGCATGGGGATTTTCTTCAGCCCACACATGATTGTTATGGAAATTTTGAATGGCATTCCGAGAAAAATTTGCTTCTTCTGTGAACAAAATTTGTGTCTCAAACTGCGGATTTAGTGCAATACTTAGTAGATACCACTGACTGAAGTTCACACGCTGTGGAAAATCTCTGGGGAGTAATGCCTGCACTCTTGAAATATGGAATGGTATAACAAAAAATCAACCAAAATACGCCAAACAATTTGATGACAAATATCCAGAGTTCTAGCGATCTTCATCGTACTCGTCTCAGGATGTTCCTCAATTTCTTGCAGCACCGCTTCCTCAATTTCAGGAGTTCTTACTACACGAGGTCTACCTTCCGGAGTCCCTTTCTTGAAACTACCAGTTTCCCCAAGTCGACGATGAATATTTGAAAAGGTTCGGCTATCTGGTGAGGCACGATTAGGATATCTTTCCTGATAAATGGGCCTGGCTTCTGTTGCATTACCATCGACAAGGCCATATACGTAATGCATTTGCGCCATTTCCGCATTCGTATAATTTACCATATTTACTGATATTCAGAAAAACAGCGGACTACCAAAATAACTTCAATAACATTTCAAAATCAATCAAAACGCGCTGTGACAGTTTTTAACACCAACACCTTACTTTAAACCAACATCAATATTAGCTACTGACGTTTGTACATACAGAGAATTCGTTTTTTATTGCTATGGTGGGTACGCTGTTTTTTCTGCTTTTAATCTTTAAAAGAAATCACATATCGACAAACTCCATATTTCCAAGAGGTGCAGTAAATAAATTCTGCTACACGTCATTTATTCCAGGATAACTAAATTTATGTTTTCAAAAATTATTAAGCGGTGTTGCGTTATGAAGTGATTTTAATTGAGAACAGTGCATCTGACAACAAACAAATACCTTTTAGATCCTCAATTATTTTGCAACAAATCTGATCTCTTAGTTTGCTTTCAGTCGATGCACGATACCGCATCTGATTTTTAAGGAATTTATCCTTAAGTAAAGCGATTTTTAATTTTTTGAGCGAAAGCCATGCGTCGGACAAAGAAAACCCAGCAAATCAAATGTGCTCAGAAATGTATGGAGATTTCAAAAATAATTTTTAATTCAAGATAAAGCAGTGGCGTAGTATTTTTTTCGCCAAAAATATACATTTCAAAACTCGTACGTACGCCACTGGCAGAGAAAATTAAGAAAATTGTACATCAGAAAATGTGCCTTGAAGCATGGAACATATGTACCAAATATGCCAAAGATGTCTACAAAATTATCTCAGTTATTATTAAAAAACTGATTATTTTTGAAAACTTTGCCACCCTGTATCTCAAAAGTTAAGGCGTTTAGGATATTCGTCCATGGGACGTTTTTTCTTTAAAATGGGTCTAAGAATTACCTCCTTAAATATTAATATGTGTTTAAGGAACACCCTGTGTATTTATTTATTTATTTATTCAATGGCAAAGCCAATTCACAAGAACATATTTGACAAAGGGTGAAAAACCACCAAAATATTTTTGAATGCTCATGTCTGATGTCCACATTACAAGCAAAAGCACATTACGAGCAAAAGAAAAAGAACCAAAAATTATCAATTACAATATGTCTATGCCTAACCTGAGGAGAAGTAAGAGGAAAACTAAAGGAGTTCCTCCGGAAAGATATAGCGACGTATGTTATGACCCACTACAAGTTACGGAGTTGCAGTAACGAATGTTGGAAATAGAATTGAAAGAAACGAGAAAATTGACCGAAGTATAGAGAAGGAGAGCCGAAATTGATGCGGAACTAATAAGGAAAGAAGCACAACTACAACGTGAAGTGATTCAAGATTTTTCATCTGAAAAGTCCACAATCTCTAGTGGCAAAAAAATCATTGGTTTGGAAGAAATGACGCTACAAGAAAAAGTTGCTGAGTGGAAAATCGAAGAAACAGAAAATAAAATCGATTTCGTACCGACAAACAATTTTATTACGATGACTACTGATAATTTCAAGCAGATTTTAGACGTTCTGAAGATAAATAAATCAAAATGTTCGGAAAAAACAGACAAATTTGCCGATTTTCGGCCTTTGTTCTAGTCATTTCGAACATTCCACCTGACTACTAACTGAAAAAAAGGTAAATGCAATAACACCAGCGCCATCTATGAGTTAAACACGAGACTTTTTAGCCCATGTAGTAAAAACTGAACTGAAAATTTACTTTCACAACGAGTAAATGACAGCTAGTTTTAAAAAGTGTTCTTTCTATGAGTGTATTTGAATCCCAGTCCATCGAAAAAGTACCAAACTAAACGGTTCCTTGACTGACTATAATCATGGTAAACTTTTGCGGTGATGGATTGTTGGCAGAAAAAATCTCGCTATTGACAGTCTACCGAATGCTATCAAACCGCAATCGCGCGCAGGAAATAACCAGGAACAATCATGGATAATGTGTGAGCGTACGATTTTTTATTATTAACGATCTTAGATAATTCAACATACGCCGATGCTTTACGTAACGCACTGTGTAACTACACACACATACGAGCAGCAGAATTGATATAGACTTTCACTTTTTCAACTTTTAGAATGAGCATGGAACGCTAGCAGGTGGCCAACCGGTGATTACCTGTCAGAATTTGTTACCATAAATTATTTATTGATAGTTTTCAAATTCGATATTCGATTGATATATACCGAGAGCGGGTATTGTGAAAAAATGAGATCGGGTCGATAATCGATTAAGGTTTTTGGCCAGTTTAATGGGATTTTTAACCCTTTCCCAACGATGATGAAATCACTGAAGTGGGAGAAGTCAGTTTTGTAGACATTAATAATAATAGGTTACTTTAAAAATGTTGTTCGTTTGAGTCAACTGTAATATCTCGATAAATACTTAATTTGAAAGGGTTATATTTTTTGGAGTGACTAATTTTTGGGAAAGAAAGTTTTTGGCTTTCTCCCACTCCATCTTGATACAGAAAAAAGTGGGAATCTTCCAAAGAAAGGATGGCAGGGATTAAATCAAGTATGTGAATGAATGTCATTACGATGTCATCGATGACAAGTAGATCAAACTTTTGGGAAAGAAAGTTTTTGGGTTTCTACTACTCCATCTTGATACAAAAAAAAGGATGAGGGAATCTTCCAAAGAAAGGAAGGAAGTAATCACTTTGAAAATAAGTAACTCTATACATGGATGTGTAGATCATGCAAAGAAGTAACTTACAGACACAAACTGAAAGAAAGTCTTCCTGAAACAGCTACTTTCATATAAACATTGAATTACACGAAAGAAAAAATTCTTTCGAAACAAATACTTCTATATGAACACTGAATAATACAGAAGATACATTTCTCTACTCAGTTTGTATTTCAAACATTCGTTGTGGAATAAAAATCAGATATCATTCACATGAGTTCTACTTTAAATGACTGGTAACAAATTGCACTTACATGGAACACTGTCAAAAATAATCAGTTTTTTAATAATAACTGAGATAATTTTGTAGACATCTTTGGCATATTTGGTACATATGTTCCATGCCTCAAGGCGCATTTTCTGATGTACAATTTTCTTAATTTTCTCTGCCAGTGGCGTACGTACGAGTTTTGATATGTATATTTTTGGCGAAAAAAATACTACGCCACTGCTTTATCTTGAATTAAAAATTATTTTTCAAATCTCCATACATTTTTGAGCACATTTGATTTGCTAGGTTTTCTTTGTCCGACGCATGGTTTTCGCTCAAAAATTTAAAAATCGCTTTACTTAAGAATACATTCCTTAAAAATCTGAGACGGTATCGTGCATCGACTGAAAGCAAACTAAGAGATCAGATTTGTTGCAAAATAATTGAGGATCTAAAAGGCATTTGTTTGTTGTCGGATGCACTGTTCTCAATAAAATTACGTCATAACGCAGCACCGCTTAATAATTTTTGAAAACATAAATTTAGTTATCCTGGAATAAATGACGTGTAGCAGAATTTATTTACTGCACCTCTTGGAAATATGGAGTTTGTCGATATGTGATTTCTTTTAAAGATTAAAAGCAGAAAAAACGGCGTACCCACCATAGCAATAAAAAACGAATTCTCTGTATGTACAAACGTCAGTAGCTAATATTGATGTTGGTTTAAAGTAAGGTGTTGGTGTTAAAAACTGTCACAGCGCGTTTTGATTGATTTTGAAGTGTTATTGAAGTTATTTTGGTAGTCCGCGGAAATGGCGCAAATGCATTACGTATATGGCCTTGCCGATGGTAATGCAACAGAAGCCAGGCGCATTTATCAGGAAAGATATCCTAATCGTGCCTTACCAGATAGCCGAACCTTTTCAAATATTCATCGTCGACTTGGGAAAACTGGTAGTTTCAAGAAAGGGACTCCGGAAGGTAGACCTCGTGTAGTAAGAACTCCTGAAATTGAGGAAGCGGTGCTGCAAGAAATTGAGGAACATCCTGAGACGAGTACGAGGAAGATCGCTAGAACTCTGGATATTTGTAATCAAATTGTTTGGCGTATTTTGGTTGATTTTTTGTTAAACCCATACCATATTTCAAGAGTGCAGGCATTACTCCCCAGAGATTTTCCACAGCGTGTGAACTTCAGTCAGTGGTATCTACAAAGTATTGCACTAAATCCGCAATTTGAGACACAAATTTTGTTCATAGACGAAGCAAATTTTTCTCGGAATGCCATTCAAAATTTCCATAACAATCATGTGTGGGCTGAATAAAATCCCCATGCAATAACCGAAACCCATTTCCAACACCAATTTTTGGTTAATGTATGGGCAGGAATTATAGGTGATCATCTAATAGGCTCATTTTTTCTACCAGGACGCCTTGATGGTCATTCTTATTTACACTTTCTCGAAGAAGACTTACCTGGGTTATTGGAAGATGTGCCACTTGCGTTAAGGAATCGAATATGGTACATGCACGATGGCGCCCCTGCTCATTTCAGTGTAATTGTCCGAAACCATTTAAATACAGTTTATCCTAATCGTTGGATAGGTCGCGGAGGACCTCAGCAATGTCCAGCAAGATCCCCCGATCTCAACAGTTTAGATTTTTTTTTATGGGGCACCTTAAAACTCTTGTGTATAAAACTCCCGTTAATACTTTAGAAGATTTAAGAGAGCGAATAGTTGCCTCGTGTGAAACTATACGAAATACGCCGGGAATATTTGAACGGGTGCGTAATTCCATGCGTAGAAGGGCGGAAGCATGCATACAAAGTGCAGGTGGCCACTTCCAACAATTTTTATAATCAGTTTTGGTATTATTACTAATTAACAAATTTGTGCTATTCGTTTAGACTTACTGTCACAAAATAAAATAAAACTCGTTTTTGTGAAAAATTTATTTTTTTGCAGATTATGTTTTCAAATATTATTAGGGAATTGGTGATGCGTTATGAAGCAATTTTCAGATTGTCATTCATTTTAGAATTGATCTAATTTCTTAATTTGCTTTCTGTCGATTTTTATTTTTTTGAGTGAAAATCATGCGTCGGACAAAGAAATACCCAGAAATCAACTTTTCTCAAAAATAAATGAGGATTTTAAAAATGATTTTATTTTGAAAAGAAAGCATTGGCGTAGTACTTTTTCCCCAAAAATATTCAATGCGAAACCCGTAGGGATGCCACTGTTTGAAAAAATACAAATTTGTGTACATCAGAAAATGCGCCTTGAAGCATGGAACATATGTTTCAAATATGCCAAAGATGTCTACAAAATTATCTCAGTTATTATTAAAAAACTGATTATTTTTGAAAACTTTGCCACCCTGTATCTCAAAAGTTAAGGCGTTTAGGACATGCGTCTATAGGAAGTTTTTTTCTTAAAATGGGTCTAAGAATTACCTCCTTAAATATTAGCATGTGTTTAAGGAACACCCTGTATAAAATAAAATAAATAAAATAAAATAAAATCGAATTTTATATTATACTAAAAAGTTTTTCTATATTTTCCGCTTTGTCATAAACGGTAAAACTCCATTAAAAAACTGAGCTAACTTTACGTTAACCAGAATTTTCGTCATGTAGGTAAATGAAAGTGCTCCATCGTTAGTCTATGTTTCTCTATGAAGCAGATTCGTTGGTGTTCGAACCATAAAAAATATTTTAAAATGATACTTTCGCAATTTTCATCATTTTAGATTGTTGCGAAGTGAAATTATCCCAACCCAAATCCTTCTTCCTCGGTTGTTTTGAAATAAAACGGAAATTTAATTAGTTGGTGCAAAAATGTAGAACAAATGGAAATATTTTAAATGTGGAAATTGAAAAAATAACACTCTTGTTCATAGTGTGTGGCTAAAACTTTTTTTAACGTTTTCAGCCACAACGTTGCTTCTACAACCCACAATGAAACTAATTATCTGAAGCTTCACAATGAATTTGTCATCCTGTATTAAAAAAATGGCTCATTTCCATCAACATAGTTCGCAACCTCTGAATGCAACTCAATTCTGTCGGTAATAAACAAGCCGATCGATTTTTTGTTCGTCCGTTTCGATGAAAATCCTTGTTGCTAAACAAATCGTTGCCTGCATATTAATTGGGTTGGGTTTTTTCTAGATAATTCGTAATCGTTTGAAGGATTTAGTGCTGGTTATGGTGTTTCAAAAGTTTCTTCTAGTTCTGTCATGGCGGTAAACAACGCTCGGGTTCAGGAGAGTTCGTTTTCAATGATTTTGTCGCAATTCACCTTTGACGAAAATATTGAAGTAAAGCGCAATACCTTGAGCAGGCTGCGAAATCGTGATCGATGGGAAAAATAAGACAGAACAAAGAGGAAAACTGTTACTGACCAAATTGGGTGGACTGAATCTGGAACAGATCTTGTTAACACCAAAATTTTCATGCAAAATCGAATGTACTGCAGTATACATTCCGTGCTAAGAATCGCACGTTGAAATGTAAGACCTCGTTAATTCTTAGCTTGTACAAGTTTCGAATTCTGAGAGCCGTCGTTCGTAAGGGAGCGACAGCTGATTGAAGGAAAAACAGAAAGACAGACTCTCACAATCATCTTTCTCACTATATCGATGTTTTTTTTTGATCTACACCCATTCACGACATTCTTTAGTGACTGACACAAGCTCACGAAATATTCCTCTCTGATGATGGTTCTTTCCCAGAAGTTGAGGGATGCAATTATATACGTTCTTGTCAATTAGGCATCCAAGGAAAACTTTCACATTTGATTTTCATTTTTCACAGCCATGCTGTTTTCAAACCTTAACTGTCGAGTGGTTGAGCTGCCGAACTTCAAACTGCCACCGATTCTAGGATAATATACACGAATTTTACGAATATCGTGAGTAAATGTTGACGAATATCGAGGATAAACGAATTTCAAGCTGCCACTTACTCTAGGGTAATATGAGACGAATTTCGCGAATATCGTGACTGAATGAAGTCTAAGCTGCCGCCAATTCTAGGGTAATATGAGACGAATTTTACGAATATCTTGACTGACTAGTCAAATTCATAGCTGCTGTTGACTCCAGGCAGATATAAGACAAATTTCACGAATATCGTGACTAAACGAATTCAAGGTTGCCATTAATTCTAGGTATTATGAGACGAATTTTACGAATATTGTGACTAGATGGTGAAATTCAAGGCTGCCATTGACTCCAGGGACTAAGTGATCAAATTCTAGGCTGCCGTTGACTGAGTAGTCGAATTCTAAGCTGCCGTTGGCTCCAGGCGAACATAAGTCGAATTTCACGAATACCGTGACTGACCAAATTCTCAGCTGCCTCTGATTCTAAGATAATATAAAACGAATTTTACGGATATTGCGGCTAGGTAGTCAGACAAAAGGCTGCCGTTGGCTCCGGGGTAATGTAAAATGAATATCACGAATATCGTGACTGAACGAATTCTAAACTGCCACTTATTCTAGGTTTATATGAGAGGAACTTCACGAATATCGTGACTAAGTCGTCAAATTCTAGGCTGCCGTTGACTGAGTAGTCGAATTCTAAGCTGCCGTTGGCTCCAGGCGAATATAGGTCCTATTTTCACGAATATCGTGACTGAACAAATTCTCAGCTGCAACTGATTCTAGGATAATATGAGACGAATTTTACGAATATTGTGACTAAGTAGTCAAATTGAAGGCTGCCGTTGACTCCGGGGTAATGTCATACGAATTGCACGAATATCGTGACTAACCGAATTTTAAGCTGCCATTAGTTCTAGGGTAATATGACAGGAAATTTACGAATATCTTGACTAAGTTGTCAAATTCAAGGCTGCCGTCAACTTCAGAGTAGTATAAGACGAATATCGTGACTGAACGAATTCTAAACTGCCACTTATTCTAGGTTTATATGAGACGAATTTTACGAATATCGTGACTAAGTGGTCTAATTCTAGGCTGCCGTTGACTGAGTAGTTGAATTCTAAGCTGCCGTTGGCTCCAGGCTAATATAAGTCGAATTTAACGAATATCGTGACTAAGTGATCAAATTCTAGGCTGCCATTGACTGAGTAGTCGAATTCTAAGCTGCCGTTGGCTCCAGGCGAATATAAGTCGAATTTCAATAATACCGTGACTGACCAAATTCTCAGCTGCCTCTGATTCTAAGATAATATAAAACGAATTTTACGAATATTGTGGCTAAGTAGTCAAATTGAAGGCTGCCGTTGGCTCCGGGGTAATGCAAGACAAATTTCACGAATATCGTAATTGAACGAATTTTAAGCTGCCATTGATTTTAGGGTAATATGACACGAAATTTACGATTATCTTGACTAAGTAGTCAAATTCAAGGCTGCCGTCAACTCCAGAGTAGTATAAGACGAATATCGTGACTGTACGAATTCTAAACTGCCACTTATTCTTGGTTTATATGAGACGAATTTTACGAATATCGTGACTAAGTGGTCAAATTCTAGGCTGCCGTTGACTGAGTAGTCGAATTCTAAGCTGCCGTTGGCTCCAGGCTAATATAAGTCGAATTTCACGAATATCGTGACTAAACAAATTCTCAGCTTCCACTAATTCTAGGAGGAACGAATTTTACGGATATTGTGGCTAAGTAGTCAAATTGAAGGCTGCCGTTGGCTCCAGGGTAATGTAAGACGAATATCACGAATATCGTGACTGAACGAATTCTAAACTGCCACTGATTCTAGGGTAATATAAAACGAATTTTACGAATATCGTGACTTAGCTGTCTAATTCTGAGCTTCCGCCGATTCTAGGATAATATAAGACGAATTTCACAAGTATTGTGAATAGGTTGTAAAATTTCAGGCTGCCGCCGATTCTAAGGCATACATTCCCATAATGGTTGAAGAAATTTTGATCTTCGTCCGATCATTACAAGAAAATCAAGTGTATATTTACATGTAGTTTCAGCTCATGTACTACATCTTTTGGTATTCCTTCCCAATTGTGTTGTTGAAGGTGCAAATTACCACGATTCAAAATTTTCCATTTGATTTGATGTTGTTAAATTCCAAAAGGATCCATAGTTGGAATAAAAATGACGATTCAATGACGATCACATGTGGTGATTTTCGTACTACTTTGTCAAAGAAATCGTTTTTTTTTCACTGTATCGAACAAACCGGACCGCTTTCAACACTATCACTGTTTATTCAAATTTCTTGGTACTCACCCTCGTCGATAATCACCCCCTCCCCTCGAATACCGAAACAGATATTTCGATGAATATTGAACGTTAGATAAACCCTTTGTTCAGTCTGTCTATTTCGTAATAGAAGAGCAAACATTTCAATTGTTTTTTACGATAGTGTCGGTAAATATGATAATTTGGTGTAATGGAAGTAAATACGCTCATTGTTTGTATATTTTTTCTTTGGTTCTTTCCTTATCGCTCTCGGTTTAATGAACCCGACGATATATAGGTCGAGAAGATAACGTTTTTAATAGCAAAAAAATATCGTGGCGCTTCTTCATCGGAATTGATAGCTTTTATTGGGTTGTCTCGTTGAATTCTGAAGAATGTTAGTCCGCGGTTCTATGTTTTGTGGCCAGAAGAATATTTCTAAGAACTTTGGTAGTGCTCTCATTTATGGGGGATATGTATACGATCACAGAAATAGGAACGCTTTAAACTTTGAAACTTTATGTCGAAATTCCACTTTCCAATCCCCAAAAAAGCAGGCGGGGAAAATTTGGGTCCTCCCACATCAAAATCTTCATTCATTCGATGTTCTGTAAGAGACCTGAGCTCAAAAGTATTGGGGCTAACACATAGATGGAGCTAGTGGTATTGAATTCAACGCTTTTTCAGTTAGTACTAACCTTAAAAAGAAAGCTGTTGAAACTTCATGATATTCTACTATCGAAATTGCAAAGGAACCACCGCATATGGCAAGACAACGTGCCGTGTTAAAAGTCAATCGAAACGATGACAAAACTACATGAACTGACATTCCAATTTCTCTCACATCCACCGTATTCGCCAGATTTGGCTCCCAGTGACTACTGGCTGTTCGCAGACCTCAAAAAATGCTCACCGCTGAGAAATTCCGCTCGAATGAAGAGGTTATTACTGAAACTGAGGACTATTTTGAGGCAAAAGATAAAAAATTGAACAAAAAAACGCGATTTTTTCCTAGGCCCGGGACTTTTCTGACCATGTGTTACTTCACAGTTCCTTAACGTTGCCACCAAAAATGTTGTTGAGACAAAATCACTTCTTTTAAACCTTCACACTGTAGGTATGGTTGAAGTAAACGATATTGTGCACTCTTAAAGTTGGCAGCACTCTCAAAGACCAAAAAACTAATACATAGAAATGAACCGGCAGCGAACTAGTTCACGTGGACTGTAGATTTGACGGTTCGTATATGATAGTTTTCACTAACCCAGTTTTATGATTGGCTGAAGAGTCATGAAATTAAATTTTAAGTAATGTTACGGTGAGGAATACAAATCGAGAAATGCGGAGGGGTTATCGCCGTCGTGTTCAGTTCAGGAACTGACCGCGATTTGTGGGTTGAAATTCAATATTGGGTACAGTTATAATTACCGAAAATTTTTGTTATCTGTTTAAAATGTGGCGTCCTTAGACAAGTACTAACATTAATAACGAGTGTGATAATAACGCAGACACAGAGAGTATGTTTCAATGTATATAAGAATCTACATCTCAAGTTTGGTTTCGAGGGAAACAAACTATTACAAGCAACATCAGATTTGACAGAAATTCCATTCTCAACTGTACATAAAATAGTCAAAAACAAACCTTATGAATGCAAAACGCTATGGTGGAAATAAATTCATTATTGATTAAATGACGACAGTGATAGTGAAACAGATAATATGGAATTATCAGAAGCTTCCGAAGAAAGTTAGTGAAATGTTTTTGAAGCGATCGATTGTATGAATATATGATTAAATAGTATTCAGAAATATTTTCAACTATCGCTCCGTTATTTGAATCCCCACTTTCACATATATAAACGAACTACACCCCCCTAAAATTTGAAGTTGTAATCGATTTTAATAATTTTTTCAAAATATCAAGTACTAAAAGGTTTACCTTGGGACAAAATTTAAAATGTTTCTTAAAGTTTTAGGGCATACTACGATATTTTTTTTTAGTCGAAAATCGGGATTTTTTACTAGCGATTTTTTTATTGAAAAAACCACTACGCCACTGGATTCAGAGTGCCTCTGAACAGGTGTGACCAAAATTTCATGAAAAAATATTCATTATTAACAAAGTTATGACAACTCAAAAATTCGAAAACTCACACAGCTAACAGTCACAATATATCATTTTTTTTATGATTTCAATAATAAAGTGCCGCCAGATGAAAAAAAATTAGCGTAAATATTTTTAATGAAAATAACGGAATTACATTCACACAATTCAACTAACAATGAAGCAAAAAATTTTAATAAACGTAACTAATAACTAATTATTGAAATGTTTCGATTCAGTGCAACAATTACTTCTAACTCATATTCTAGTAGCCTCTACTAATTCACCACGTATTTCGATACATGTGTCGTAGCTCTTACAAATGTTTCTGATTACGTTCCTTAGTTCTTGGGGGCTAATATCTGCACATACCTGTCGAATTCTTGCACAAAGTTCATTTCTATCTCTTGAGCGGTTTTTGTAAACCTTTTGTGTGAGAAGTCCCCAGAGAAAAAAGTCCAAAACTGTGAGGTCTGGAGATCTGGGTGGCCACTCTATAAACGGACTACCACGGCCTATCCATCGGTTGGAAAATGTTCGTTAAGCCATTGCCTCACAGCTCTGGCATAATAAACTGAACACCCATCTAACTGGATAATTAAATTTGATCGTTCATTGATAGGCAGCTCGTGAATACCATCCCAAAACTCTGTGTTTAAAAATTCTAGAAACCTCTGCGCATTAATGTTTTCCTCAAAAAAGAAAGGACCAATAATTCGTTCGTTCAATATCCCACACCAGACGTTGATTTTTTGGGAATACAGGCTTTTACAATTTATTACCCAGTTAGGATTATCCGCTGCCCAATAGCGACAATTCTGTGATGACACTACTCCATTTGTAGTGAAAGTGGCTTCGTCGGTATATATAAAATATTTTTTAGGAAATTTATATTGTTTAAATATTCCCCTTGGGCTCATAAACAATATTCCAGGCGTCTTGCTTCGTCGCCTTCTTGAAGTGTGTGTAAAAATTTTGGCTTGAAAGGTTTAATATTCTTCGCCTTGAGACATCTCCGAATAGTTTCTCGTGGAATATTCAAATCTAAAGTGGCATTCCTTATACTGGCATTAGGATTATTTCCGAAATAATCTAAAATGATTTGATCATTCCTGTCATTCCTGCTTCGTCTTTGTACAGGATTACTTTTTAACATCATTTTTGTACGCCCGAAAGGCGTACAATTTCAATTTTCTCTCTTACGCTCAATCTTGCAGCCATGACACAAAATAATTCGAAGAAGTGTAAGGTGAATATTGTTGACAATAAATAGTACACTTGAATCTTTCACAAGTGTTAAACTGTAATATCATTTCCATGGCAACTAAGATTTAAATTGAAATATTAGGTCTTAGTTTTAGTTAATTTGCGTGAAAACTTGAATGTAATTTCGTTATTTCCATTAAAAATATTTACGCAATTTGTTTTTTTTTTTCATTTGGCGACACTTTATTGTTGAATTCATAAAAAAAATATTCTCATGGCTATATCTGTTGATATAGGGTGTTTTTTGTGACTGTTAGCTGTGTGAGTTTTCGAATTTTTGAGTTGTCATAACTTTGTTAATAATGAATATTTTTTCATGAAATTTTGGTCACACTTGTTCAGAGGCACTCTGAATCCAGTGGCGTAGTGATTTTTTCAATAAAAAATCGCTAATAAAGAATCCCGATTTTCGACTGAGAAAAAATATCGTAGTATGCCCTGAAACTTTAATAAACATTTCAAATTTTGTCCCAAGGTAGACCTTTTAGTACTTGACAGTAGCTGTTGGAAGGTAGGTTGCACTAAATCGTTTACTTGAACTATACATCTGTGGAAATCCGTTTGTAATTGCCAAGTTTTTAATTCTAAGGTTCCGTATTGCTGAATTTACAGTTTTTTATCGCTTCTAACTGTACCTAAGCCGGTCCATGGTGAGATTTCGACAATGAAATGATCACGAGCAAAGAATTACCAGTTGAATTGCTAGATAATAATTCAACATACAGTACGATGAACTCTGAATTAGTAACGGTTCCACAAGCGGCTGCCTGATATTTGGAAGGTGACCAGAAATTCGGATTCGTTGGAAATCTATGCGGTGCGGTGATACAAAGACAGTGGCGAAGGGGAACTTTTTTTTCGAGAGGAGACTAACAATATTACAACAATGTTTGTTGTATCAATGTTAATTACAATGAAAGTGGTTGATGACAAGAATTACCAGTAATGGAAAAGTATCCTACGATTTACCAGGTCCCTATCGAAATTAGAGGGCCTTGCATCAATGAAATGAAAATATCAATAGAGTTGAAAGCAATAGACATTTACAGAAATACTGATTCTTATCACCACAGTGAAATTTCTCCTTTTTTACTGGATAATGATAAACATTTTCAGAATAATGATGACATTTCTGAAATCTTACTATAAACATTCCCATTCTCGTAAATAATTGGATTCGCTATTGTTCTCACAAATATTATCGAATGTATATTAACCCTTTTTACCATATTTATTGTTAATGTTGAACAATTGGTAACATTTCCTTTCATTTCCATAGCAGTTGGTAGTAGAAGAGGTCTCTCATTGCATTTGCGCCACTTGTCAACAATTACTGTTCTATGTTATCCTTTGAAGTACATTGAATTCTATGCCATACGTCATATGTCATAATTCAGTTTGTGTTTGAGGTTACTGAGCACATGTGTTACCTGTTTTCGAAGCGTTTTATATTATAATATCATATAAAATGGTACATTGAGAAGTATATTTTCATCTTCATTGACATCTATATATTTCTCATGTCAATTTCGACAGAATCAGCCTTACTGACAGTAAATGAGTTCTTGCTTCTAAAATTTCAACTTGTATCTCCGTGACAATCATTGTAGCTTTTCCCTGAAGCTTACAATAAACATTGTCAAAATATTGGAGTAACTTGTGCTTTGAGAGCGCAACTAAACGGTTTATCGGGTTACTTGTAGATATTGGTTGGAACCACTGGAACCACGTGAGAAGGTGTGTACACAGCTCACAGAACACATGTCGAATTGTCACTTCAAGCTTCCTGACAAATCAGCAGTGGCTGAAGGTGCATTAACATAAACAACGTCTGGCTACCGGCATTTACTGTATACGATTCAGGGCAAACCCACCAATAGCAACAAAGTTACAATTCTACCGATATCTCTTTTGAGAATGTCTAGAAAAACGTCAGGCCTAAAACAGACCCTGAAAATAGCTTTGAGAGAGATAGAATTATCACCCAGAAGCCATTATCTTGATCACCTATGATTTTTTTATCTAAGAGCAATGAAACAAAATAGAATCTGATGAAAATTTTAGAATTTAGTTTCAGAATGCCTGTCAAGTTCCATTTTAACATGAGATTAGTCAAGTTTGAAATTTCTGTATGGAACTAATTATGGTCTCATCAGATTATTTTGTCAAATTCATTCGATCCAGGTATATTTGGATCTAGTCTCACCTTGATGACACCGGATATTAGTTCGAGAATAATCCATGAATGGAAACTGTTTACTCCAAGCAAAACGGTGCCATTCAATTTACTGTAAAGAAGTAAATATGCTGGAAGCGGAAGATATAAATCATTCCAGAGCAATGTTTTAGTGATCCACATCCTGGATTATTATTTTCTTTGTCCAGTGAAATGTCGTACATGTTATACAGGTCGTTTTTCTCAGCTGAACCCACTATAGCTATTTTGGGAACCGAAACACCTACAAGGTCAGTTGAATTCGACTAAAGTTACTAATTTTGGGGAACTAGAATAATCTCTCTTCAAACCACTGGTTGTATTTGAAATATTCGACAAAAATATAACAAAAGGCAGGGGAACTTTCAATACTCAGCATCAATATTTTTCGAATTTGGAAGCCATCTATTTTTGGAATTCTCACAAGTGCATGTTATGCGGTATACCTCTGCTGCTGATAGTGGGTCTCTTTTATCTGTAGCCGACTTTGTTATATTTTCTTGGTGGGTTTGAAAACCGTTTCAACGTTGTGTTTCCCAAAGAGTTTTCCAATTCTGTCTGTGACCCTAGAGATATATTGTGGATATGTGCAACCACCTGTGCCTCCTACCCGTTTCAAACCGTGGAACTCTTCAATTTCATGGCCTTGTTGGTCTCAAAGGCACTTGAAGACGTTCGTCAAGATGCTCCGGTTCAGACATTTCTCGAGCCAGTGGAACTCTTCAGTTTCATGGCCTTGTTGGTCTCAAAGGCACTTGAAGACGTTCCAATTCTTCCTCGAGAGGCTCCGGTTCAGACATTTATCGAGCCAGTACAGGTAGTGTAGAGATGACTCCTTCTTTTCGAGTGCGTGCAGAGACCTATCCGTGTGCGTATGTTTTTGGTACACTTTGTAGGTTATTCTAGCACTACATCGTTCAATTAGTACACCTAGGAATGCTTTCCGCGAGTCCTGTTCAGTGTCCATGGTGAACTTGATGCTGGAGCGTTCAAGTGGTCTAGGAAAAGGTTTAGAGCGTCCCTTCCAAGTTTCTACGTAACGCAGCCACAAGGTCGGTTTTAATTCAAAAGTGTCGTTTGCTTTCTCTTCAAAACGTTCTATGAAGTAGTTGGCTATCACTAGGCTAAGTAAACTTTCCATCGCTACGCCATCTAGTTGCTCATAGAATATGGAATCCCATTCTAAGAAGTTCAAGAATAACAAACAGCTTGACGGCGGGTAGAAGAGAGTCGACCTCTAGTTTTTTCATCGATTTTTGTAGCCCACTGTAATAACAAACTCACTGGTGAGTTGAGTAGATGTACCAACACAGGGACCTTATGAAAACGTCCACAGAAAGTGGCTAGTGATTTTGAAGGTTGAGATTGCCTATTTTTAATGTTTTCATCCGTTTCCCAAGTTGAAGAACGTCCTAGGCAATGTCCTTCAAAGGCAAAGTCGTGGAGGTCTTCTCTAGGTTCTTGGTATACCAGTCAACGTCTTCAGTTTTTGGCAAGAAGAATCCTATCTCTTTCTCTGGTGGTTTCAATTCAAACAGATCTAGTTTGCTCCTTATATTGCTAGAGGCTTTACAAGGCTGTTCATCGAGCTTAACCCTCTTTGAACATTTTCGTGGTCCTCAATATCGATCTTATATTATATCCAGAATCCCCCGAATATGGTGCGCCATATCAAAAATGCTAGACAGGAATGTTCTTCCATGGATGAACTTCTCTGGGTATTTGGTGTTGTCAACTAACGCTTTATTCACTAATTTCTTTTGTCGTGGCTGATAGTTGGAGTTGGGCAGATAGTATGTAGACCAAGTGTCATAATGTATCATCTCTGTCCAAAAAGATGGTTGTTTTGGGTTTTCCGTTCCATTGGGATTTGTTTCTTCGGACTGAGGAAGACTAGATATTCGAGAAATACGTTCAGTTTCTCCTCACGCTTCCATACAACGACAGTATTATCAATGTAACGTAGCACTATGGTTTTATGATCACAGAAAACATAACTGAATGATATTGATGCTAGAATTACTTATGAGCAACTGCAGTTGAGTTTCAGTAAATTTTGATTGTGAAAAAGCGATTTTGTTATCAGAGCACTTGGTCACCTTGGAATGAAAAATGCTGCAAGAACAAAATACAAGCACTACAGAAAAAGCCTCAAGGCACTCTCAGAGCGGTGTCTGTGCGAAAGTAACGATTTGGATCGGTGGAGAGTGAATTCGTTTGGAAAAAAGTTCTCAGGAAGTTTATTTCACATAAACGCAATTCTTTGCAATTCCACCGACATGATTGAGCCAAGACATTTTTAACCCCCAACAACTTATCGAAGCAGAAAGGGGAATTTTCTGTCCTGACAATATGATTTCCGATTTGCAGACATTTATCTTGTTGGAGAAAACCAGAACTTGTCAATGGCATCGCCAAACAAACATTGAATAGCTGTGCTGCAAGAAGAATTAGAAGTTACTTGGAAACCTATCACGATTGGTCAATGGGGAATGTTCCTCCTGACGAAAATCAAGTAGTTTTCATGAAAGAGCTCTAAAACAACGCATTTCAAACTTATCATTTCAACCTTTTTCTTTAAAAAATTATTTAAATGCTTAAAAAAGAGGAATGAAATAATGCATTCAACATTTAAAGGGATTCGTTTCTATTTCACCATTTGGCAACATCGGTTATAGCTAATAAAGGACAATGAGTCTGTTACCTGTATGAGACAAACAAAGATGACATATTTCACAGGCGTGCTGTTCTGTTTACTTATGTTCCGAGTTCCGAGACATTCTGTGACATATGACATCTTGTGCACCTAACTTATCTTCCTCTATATAAATAAATAATAAAACAACTGTTGTTTATGTGGCTTGTGGAGGTGGTATTGAACTATAATTTATATTTTGCCCTAATCGTTGATTTATAAGGATAATTTTCCTTTTTTAAAGTAGAATATCTAGGTTCGTATAAATTATTTCAACTTGATATAGGCGCTGTTGCCAATATGTGAATTAGAAACAAATCACTTTAAAAATTAAAACCCAACATTTGAAACATCAATTTGAATACTTTTCAAAGTGAATTTGAAAAACTCATGAATTAAACTCAATGTTATTTTGTTCAAACTTGCATGTGCTGTAATACACCAAAATTGAGGAACATTCCCCACTTCGAAGGATGACCTTCGTTGTCTAACAGATCCACTCAAAGGCAGGACTGTTAGAAATAAAATCAAATTCATCATCAAACAAAAACTAATCGCTTTCATCAAGAATCCTGAGCTGGTGAAGTTTGAATTGGGGGCCAGCTCTCTCACCTTCAAAACCTAACCTATATACGAACTCCCCTGATTTTTGTTCCGGTGCTGCATCTTTTTTGTTGAATCATATCAAATTGAACCATGGAATGAAAAAACTATTGAATGTCTTTTCAAAATATGTGGTTTACAACGACAACGACATCGTGACAACCAAAAAAAAACATGTTGTTGCTGAATTTGTCCAATATCTACTCACTGACTACACAAACCAAAATCCACAACCTGAAAACTAAAAATAAATGAAATTTCTACCTTTGATGGATCCGCTCGATGTATGAGGTTGTTGCGCATGCGTCTGCTGTACTTCCAGCTTGGTCGTTACATTATTCCACATTTCAAACATTGTCAACCTGCGATTGTTTCTAATACTCCCACTGGACTGTTTACTCGCATGCCACAGAACACTTTTTTCAACACTGGATAACTCACTAGCGAACAATAGTTTTACACGCGATTCGTAAACGAGCAGAACGTTTCGGAACGGATATGCATCTCAGGTACAGTTCTAATGCTGGGCTTGTTCTTCGTTCGTTTCGTACAATACATCAGCCACCTCCTCATAATCCGGACCCGTCGGTTTTTGGTTCTGCCATGCAGAGCTCGGTTAGGCCTGGACAAATGAAGGATAGTTTGAACGTGATTCAGTAGCGAAATGACCCTCCACTATTTTTCCCCGACGAAGGAGAGCGATTTGACTGGATTATTGAAAATTATATTATGATGAGGTGCATTCTTCTAGGCGTCTGCGGAAACTATTAAAATGAAATGGATGGCCAATAAAGCCGTTTTAAGCACTATTGAGTTAGATCTATTCAGTAGGAATTGAACGGAATATTTGAAATGTTTGGAATATAGAGTGGGGGTAAACAGACTTGCTCTATTCAATCATTAGCAAATTGAAATCGATAATTAACCTAAAAACATTTTCCAGGTTGTAAAAATGAATCAAAATGGAGCTTAAAAAGTATCTGAGTCTGTTGAAGTTGATTCAATTCATCAGAGAGAACAGAAAAGTGTAACGTTTTCCAAAATGTGTTCACCTTCAAAAAAAAAGTTTGCTTTTGCATTGTATCTTCACACAAGTATAATTCTGATAGGATGAATATATTTGTTGGCTGTCGAAAATAAAAAAAAATATTTTCCCAGCTTAGTGAACCATGAATTTTATTATACTATACAGGCTGATTCACGGTGGATGGCACATTAGACGTTTCTGGTGAACCAGACAACGGATCACTTTGAAAATTTAATGGAGGGCATATTCGGACATTCTCTAGCCAACTAAATATTTTCGACAATGCGGTGTTGCCGCTTCTATTAGAAAGCAGTAGCAACTTTGATTTTTCAAATGGAACACTCTGTATATAATATTATTTTTGTTTGCTTGAAAAAGTTGCTGAAATTTAATTATTTTAAATGAAACACCCTGTATATTATTGAAAATTCGGAAAGCTGCTGAAATTTGCTTTCTTTCTATGTATATCATACCTATACCTAACTAGTCAAGTTTCGGACTTATGAACATTTATTTGTGAAAATGTCCCTTCAGAATGGTATTTCCATTCGGTATTTGGTGAGCAGGCCATGATTACTATTTGACAGTAGCGTTGTGACATTCTCCTAATAATATCGACATTTTCGTCACTTCAGAAGTTGCAAATACCTTCAAAACGATGGAACAAAACTATTCAAACGAAGTTCTTATGAATTTGTTTATTATTTTTGGACAGTGTGACAAAATTATCAGCAGAACATGTAGAAAGTTCAATGAAATGTATCCGAATCTACCGCCAATGAACCTCAAGAAATTTATACGAATTCAGAACAATTTCAATGCATTTGGATCAACTTTAAAAGCACCAAGAAACTTGCCTCGACCCGTAACTTTCGAAGACAACCAGATTAATGTCTTAGCATATTTTCACGCATTTCCCGAGTCATCGATAAGAAGTGCTGAAGAAGATTTGGGTATAAAATATTCATCGGTTCAAAGAATCTTGCGAAGACATAAAATGCATGATTATAAATTCACCAAAATTCAAGCAATGAAGCCTCAAGATCCTCAACAGAGAGTAGAATTTTGTGAAATGTTATTGACACGCATTCAAGAAGATCCACTTTTTTTAAATAAAATTATTTGGACTGATGAATCGAAATTTTCGAGAGAAGGGATTTTCAATAGAAAAAATCGTCATTATTGGTCCAGTGAAAATCCTCACGTCACAAAAGAAGCCGGATTTCAAGAAAAATTTAGTTTTAATGCATTCTGCATGTTGATGGACAACAAATTGAGGTACGTGATATACGAGGAGTCATTAACATCCAGAAGCTACCTGAATATTTTGTTGAATACTGTAGACAGTTTCGTGGATAATCTGCCACTCGAAGATTATCGAAACTGTTGGTACCAACTAGACGGAGCTCCTGCACATTACACAAGAGAAGTGAGCGCAGAACTGGATAGACTATTTGACGATCGGTGGATGAGGCGCTTGGGACCATGGAATTGGCCAGCGAGATCACCCGATCTTAATCCATTAGATTTTTATTTGTGGGGAATGTTTAAAGAAAAAGTTTACAAAATACCCGTGCGTTCGAGAGATGAATTGTTAGAAAGGATTGCTCAAACATTTGAAGATTTGGATCCCAATGAAATCAGATCTGCCACCACGAAAGCAGTCAACACTCGCATTTTAAAGTGCTTGGAAGTAAACGGCCAGCGATTCGAACATATTTTGAAATATTCCACATGATTGTTTTACTTTTTTATAATTATTCATATCAATATTTCCAATTTCAAGTTTCTTGGTGCTTTTTTAAAGTTTATCCAAACATATTGAAATTGTTCTGAATTCGTATAAATTTCTTGAGGTTCATTGGCGGTAGATTCGGATACATTTCATTGAACTTTCTACATGTTCTGCTGATAATTTTGTCACACTGTCCAAAAATAATAAACAAATTCATAAGAACTTCGTTTGAATAGTTTTGTTCCATCGTTTTGAAGGTATTTGCAACTTCTGAAGTGACGAAAATGTCGATATTATTAGGAGAATGTCACAACGCTACTGTCAAATAGTAATCATGGCCTGCTTACCAAATACCGAATGGAAATACCATTCTGAAGGGACATTTTCACAAATAAATGTTCATAAGTCCGAAACTTGACTAGTTAGGTATAGGTATGATATACATAGAAAGAAAGCAAATTTCAGCAGCTTTCCGAATTTTCAATAATATACAGGGTGTTCCATTTAAAATAATCAAATTTCAGCAACTTTTTCAAGCAAACGAAAAAACTGTATTTTTTTACCACCCTGTATTGAAGTAACGGAGATTAGGCTGACGTGTGGGAAGTGTCCAAGTATCACCTAACTCCAAACCATATTTCGATATCATAGTACTTCTTAACTAAAAGATATCGGCATTTTTAGAAGTCATGATTTTCGAAGAAAAAAATTGAAATTAATTTTTATTTCGAAAACAGTAACAGATAGGTATAGAGAAATATCAAGAAAAGTTGTCGGGCAATTGTTGGAGATTCCAAAAATAATATTATATACAGAGTGTTCCATTTGAAAAATCAAAGTTGCTACTGCTTTCTAATAGAAGCGGCAACACCGCATTGCCGAAAATATTTTAGTTGGCTAGAGAATGTCCGAATATGCCCTCCATTAAATTTTCAAAGTGATCCGCTGTCTGGTTCACCAGAAACGTCTAATGTGCCATCTACCGTGAATCAGCCTGTATATTGTGCTTTGATTCAAACCTGAATAAACTTACAGAGTTGCAAAGTTGCTATATTCTTTTCTAGAAAACTAGTGTGGAGTCATTTTACGGAAAATGGAACTTGTTAATTTTCCTTACGAAGTGTTTCGATTGAGTCTGGTAATATTTTTATACAACAAAGATAGCTACGTTAGTGTCTAGTAATAATTGGAATTTTTTCTGATCCACATTGGAAAATCGCAAATTGGAATACTTTTAAAAAATAGGAATATCCAGAATCATCTGGATACGACCTAATGTATATCCAGTCTCCCGAATCTCTCATTCCACTTTCGATTAGGTATTGTACGGTTAGGTTAGGTTAGGTCAGCTTAGGTTAGGTTATGTTAGCTAAGGTTAGGTTAGGTTAAGTTAGGTAAGGTCAGCTTAGGTTAGGTTATGTTAGGTAAGGTTAGGTTAGGTTAAGTTAGGTTAGGTTAGCATAGGTTAAGTTAGGTAAGGTTAGCATAGGCTGAGTTAGGTTAGGTTAGGTTATGTTAGGTATGGTTAGGTTAGGTTAGGTTAGGTTAGGTTAGGTGACATCAAAACTGGTCTGCGAATGCCATGAAGAACTGAATGAACTTGCAAACAGGAACAAATTAACTTTGTACTGGGTGCCAGGGCATTCAGAAATCACAGGTAATGATAAAGCTGATGAACACGCTAGACGCGGATCATCAACTTCATATACAGGTCCTGAACCAGCTCTGGGGGTACCAAAATCATTGGTACAAAACCAGATTAGCAGTGTTTTCTGGAGACTTGGACTAAATGGAAAAGTCAGACAGCTCCCAAGGTATAAAAAAGTCAGCATAGGTTGAGTTAGGTTAGGTTAGGTTGGGTTGGGTTAGGTAAGGTTAGGAAGAAGAAATTGACAGGAGAGAGATGGTTTTCAGTTAGACGGACAAGAACAGAAGGGGTTTTGCTGGGGTATACAAACTTGTTTCAGTGTCCCCAAAACGTCGTGTGAGGGAAGAACCTAACACACGATTCCATAAAGGTTTCCCCTTCTAGCCAAATGCCAGCTGTCCTTGATGCAATGACGGTTCCAGAAAACAACACAGAAAGCGGCCAAAAAAAAGGTTAGGTAAGGTCAGCTTAAGTTGGGTTAGGTTAGGTAAGTTAAGGTTAGGTAAGGTCAGCTTAGGTTGACTTAGATTAGGTTAGGTTAGGTAAGGTAAGCATAACAGCAATTGTTCGGTGGAATTCTTCGAAGGATGGCCTTTGAACAGGCCAATCCAGAAGTCTTCTTGTTGTCCAGATATTCAGTACTTGTTTGGTAAACTTTTAAGAGATGCCAACGACAACATCCTTTCTGGAAATGTACAGCTCCATTATCTTCCACGCCAGTATGGCCAGGAATTCAGACGATCCCAAAGAGAGTTTTATTGTAGCTCACTATCAACTTAGACGTTGCTAGATTCATGAGTGAAGTAGATGTCTGGCAATTTCTCCACGTATAAATAAATGGCGTGGAATTCCGTCTGAATTACAGTTTTCAGGCTACTTCGTTGGTTGATATCACTGTCCTAGATCAACAACTGCTTGAGTCTGCACCAGAACATTTGCCCCCATCAAGAGAAATACACAAACCTGGGTTCAATTGCAACACTGGTTGCCTACAGCAGAGATTGCGCAGAAAAGCGCTTCTCGCCATAGGCCCAGCCTCAATTGACTCATTCCTACTAAGAGGTTTACACCAGCCGTACTCAATCGGTACCATGGCCTTCTTAACGTTCTGGCCTATAGGGGTCATACCTCATTGCTGCGGTTGATGTTGTTCTCATGGCTCCTATGATTTTTAACAAGCCACCAATCTATCGATTCGGCTCCATGAATTTATGGATGTCCTTATACATGCTTTCGTTGAAACTAGTAGATACTGTAATGCCCACTAACCAGTTCTAACCTAACCTACTAAAGTTACGATAACAGTTGTGTAGTTTGAAGGAAATGTAGCATGAACTAGTCGAGTCTTCAAAACCTTGATGTGGTAAAGTATCGACAAAATCGAAACACTCTGTAAATAGGAAGCGTTGTTATTTCAGTTATCCTCATTTCGCTTCGAAACGTTTCGCAAATATTTACAGCCGTGATTGTGGATAATTATGCTGCAGAATAGATGATGTTTACATGAAGATAGAAGTGAATTTTCCAGGGACGCAGCGCCGCGACCTATCCAACGGAGATTGGAAGCGTAGGTCGCGCGCTTATTTTGCTGTTATTTAATGCGATCCGATAATGATGATAACGTGACGACAAAAACGACAGAATCGGGATCGTTCACGTTGCGGACTTGACAAGGTCGAGTAGCGAAAAAAATCGCTCGATAATATACGTATTCATGAGGGTTACCAAATTAGGAGTAGACGTTACAGGATGACTGGGAAAATCGATGCTCACGAGAGGGTTTTTCTGTGGGAATTCGGGTGTGCTTCAAGGTACCGCTCCGGGGCCCGTGCGAAAATGGATTTACAGTCATACCGTTAGTTACACCTGCTGAGCTTTTGTATAACTTCATAATTGTGACAAATTGTATGGATGACTAGGAAAAAAAGGGTGATAATTCAGTATATGACTCTAAATCTGAACAGGAAGAGAACATATTTGACTTTCTGTTAGTAGTGAATGAACTCAAAAAGTACTGAACCGATTTCAGAAGTTATTCATTCTAGAGAAAGCTACATTATCAGCGACTAACAAGACTATACGTATTGATGACTCATAAAATATTTCAGTTCTCTTGAGGCTGAATGGGTAACCAGTTAACTAGCTTAGCGATCCAATAATTTTTCTGAAAGAAGGTTTGTTGGGTAACAGGATCAATTTTTCTAGAAAATTCGAAAGGAAACAATTATTTTTTCAAGAAAAAATGTATGGGTAAATATATGAGTAGATGAACAAAGAGACTTCTGGTTCAAGGTCGCGCGTCGTTGGTAAATGTTTCAGAGAGACTTCAACGAGTGACTATTGAATTTATTTCAGTAACAATAAGCATTTTTTGTTCGGGAAGAAACAAAAGATGATGACATTCGTATCATGATTTTGATTGGGATAGAAAATTTGTGGCTTTTTACTTTTCTATCGTGATACAAGAAATGTAGCAATATTCCAAATAAAGGAAGGAATCAATCAATTTTAAAGGAAGTAACATAGATGTGTAGATCATGCAAAGAATTATATTGTCCAATATAAAGCTGTCTGTAAGATCTGATTGTTTGCATTGGAAACTGCTCATTATGTATTCACATGAACTATTTCCGATTTCTGAATCTTATTCTTATACAACAATCAATAAATTATTTTCATTCATTTGACTTGTTTTGCTTTGACTCGAATAATTTTGGATAACATAGTTGATGATACACCCTAACAATAATTTCAAATCATTTTTTTATCAATACTTTATTTAACAAGAGAATTGTTTGAACTGAATTTGATTCCAAAAAGCCTAAGAGTAAATGAAACTTAACCTACGACGTCAAGAACTAAGTGGAAATTGTTACACGTCATACTATTTTAGAAAGTGGGTCAATTCTATTTTGTGAATAAAGTTTCGTTTCGGCAAAGTTAGTGTACCATATTGTTTTGGAAGCAACGAATAATTCGAATTATTAGAAGTTGTACTGTGTATTTTATGTTTTCAATAATTATTTTTATGATTTATCCAACTTTAAGTATAGAGCTGAATTGAAACAGAATGATATATTCAACACCCGAAGTGATTTAGAATGAACAAGATTTCAAGAAGAAATTCGATCCTCCAGTTATAACATATATAGTTTCATAATAATTATTCCACAAAAATATTAAGTTAATAAAGTTTCCTTATTAAAGTGCTGTTACAAAAAATATCTCATCACTGCTCAATCAGAAAGTCTTAAAAATTTTCAGTATACACATTTAACATATTTCTCCCCCTCTTTCCTCTCCTTCCTCTTTTTTTCTTTACTTTTTTTTTGTTTCTTCTCTAGTTTATTTTTCTGTTCTTCAAGGCTGGGACTAAGATCAGCAGTACCCTTTCGGTACTTCGATAACTTTTTCACCAGTAGAACCTTAGCAATCAGGACCAGGCAAAAGCGGCCTTCATCGACCTCATTGAATCCGGGGCACATAGTTTAAAGTGGACTCATGAAAACGAACGAAACTTTTGAAACAATATTTGGCAAAGCAAAGGTATTTCACAATTTGTTACTGTAAGCCAACTTTGCTAATTGTATTAGATGTTGACTACATACTCTATAGAAAGCTTCACTATATCCTCTACCACACGTTAATTGTGAGTCGAATAAAGCAAAATGCATTACCTTGACGTAGAATAAACCCAATTCTTTCAATAGTGCACTTGCCAATGTTGAATTCAAGTATCGCTGATCCAATATGATTTTTTCAAGGTATACCCCTAGAAATTTTAAGCTTGCGGTATTTTCTATCAGATCAATCCTCAGTAGCAGATCAGGCATGCCACTTTCAAAGGATTTTTCCCTGTCTGACTCTGATGTTGAGCAAGAAAAGATTGGCGTCACACTAATTTTTTACGTTAGATATTCTATTTTTGTCCTGCCAAAACATCTCGGTTATGTCAGTGTAAATAGATAGGCCTGATATGTTTATATCACGCCATGTATGAGGTGCAGCTTTCCATTTCTAGTTATATTCATGGGAAGGAGTTGATGATTACTTCAATGTTTCTTAGTCACTTGTGTCACTATGTTAGCTACTCCTGAATGAGACATCAGACTTTCACCCTTCACTGATAAGGCGTAGTTCTCCGATATCAATCTGTAGGTAATCAGTGGTAAATGTTCAATAATCTTCATTTCAAACCTACATCGGGTCCTCTGCGATAAAGCTTCACTAGATTAGTTTGCTTGTTTTCGTAAAAAGAAATCGAAGTTAGAATTTTGGACACCCGAAAGTATGAAGTCTGCTGATATCTCCACAAACTATGTTAATTCAGATTATACCAAGTCAGTGGGTAGACAGAGCCGAAACTGGCCACATCCGGTCTATGCTTGATGGCTAGTAGAGACCTCGATGGCCGATGGTCGAAGGTAATACGACGACCACGCGAAGAGTATGTGACCCTTGAGGGTATTAGAGGTGGTCCTCGGTTGGGACCTTGGTGTGGTCCTCGAGAAAGGACCTTGAATGGGTCCTCCAAGAATTTTACGCTAAATATATTCAAACAAAATTGGGTCTCGTCAAATATCCCTAATTTAGGCTTCGAGATACGGCCTCGACATGGCTCTAGACTTGGCTCCCTAATAAGTCCTTGAATTGGTCCTAGAACTAGGTAGTGGCATACCCAAAAGTTTTTGAAGGAATGCCTCATTCTTATTCGAGGACCAATTCCAGGTCCGAATCGAAATCCAAAAATTTCTTTGATCCATTTGGAGGACCCAATCAAGATCCTGTCTAGAGGACCACACTGAGGTCTCAATCGAGGACCAACTCGAAGACCACCCCTAACACCCCGGAGGGTTGCATACTCTAAGCGGGGTCGTCCGACCATCTGTGCCATCGATATCTCTACTAACCAGCGAGCATAGACCGGATGGGGTCATTTCAGCTCTGGTGAAACTCAGGTGAAATTTAGAACCTTGTATTGAATTGAATCTCAGAGAAATCCATGGTGTTCTCTTTTACACAAATGAGATCTTACGGTAGAGAAAACATAATTTCGAGGTCCTCAACAAAAATAGTCCACGAAAACATCTGTCTCTCTCAAGATTTCCTG
The DNA here is from genome assembly GCF_025532065.1 of Leptinotarsa decemlineata. Classification (NCBI taxonomy): domain Eukaryota; kingdom Metazoa; phylum Arthropoda; class Insecta; order Coleoptera; family Chrysomelidae; genus Leptinotarsa; species Leptinotarsa decemlineata. The sequence goes on along the minus strand of NW_027412681.1, from coordinate 524,716 downwards.
AATCCCTTTTTCTTTATCGATGGGCCTCAAGTCCAAAGAGCTCCGAACCATCATTCGGTGTGAACCACCCCCCGTCTATTCAATCTACCTCACTGCAACTTCAATTTTGCGGAAATTCATCAAATCTGCTATCGAGGAGGTCCTCGAATATTGAACAGTCGTCACCTCGGAGAGAAAATGTCTGAAAAGTCCATCGAAACCTCGGCAAGGAGACATCTTCCGGTACAGATAACATAATTTGGGTTTTTCGAGGTCCTCAACAAAAATGGTCCACGAAAACATCTGCCTCTCTCAAGATTTCCTGAATCCCTTTTTCTTTATCGATGGGCCTCAAGTCCAAAGAGTTCCGAACCATCATTCGGTGTGAACCACCCCCGTCTATTCAATCTTCCTCACTGCAACTTCAATTTTGCGGAAATTCATCAAATCTGCTATCGAGGAGGTCCTCGAATATTGAACAGTCGTCACCTCGGAGAGAAAATGTCTGAAAAGTCCATCGAAACTTTCCTGCCTTGGCAAGGAGACATCCCCTTTAAAGTGCACAGCGGTATTGATTGCGAAAGGACGAGAGAACACGCTTGCATCCTCTACGACTTTGTAAACGTGTCTTCCGCTAGGAGTGGTGGAAGAGGGGGTGCTTGAGAATAAGTAGGTTTCACGGTGGAATCAGCTGAAAGATCGCGGTTAGTAGCGTTACGGGTAATAATAATAACCTGATGAGAGGTTTGTCTTCTGTAGGTTGGCGAGAATCTGATGAGAGCATGAATATTCCAATATTTCAAGTACTTCCTTTCGTTGTTACTTGTGACAGTTTGAAACCTTCTTTGGGTGTTTCTCAACGTCTCTGTTTTTCACTCAGCGAAACCATTGAACAAAATGTATCGCTATCGTTCAAATGTCCACCACGGCTTCTCTAGGAGAAGGCATCCGAAACATCCAATTTTCCATGACTTTGGCGCATAAACCAGGCTGAATTTGACCGATGGCATGGGTTATGATGGTTTTGAGGACCGTTGTGGTTTGTGCGTCTCAAGAAAACCCCACACAAAAAAGTCTAACGGGGTAAAATCGCACGATCTCGGTGACCAGTTCACATCACTTCCACGTGAGATTACCATACCCTAAAGTCGCTCGTGCAGAATATCCAATGTGGCATGAGCTGTGTGGCATGTAGCGCCGCCCTGTTGAAACCACATATCGTTGGTGTCCGGATCATCCAATTCGGGCCAAAAGAAGTTGGTAATCATTGACCCGTAGGCTCACCGTTGACAGTGATGGCCTGGCCAACGTCGTTCTCAAAGAAATATGGACTGGTGACGCCGTCAGCCTAAAATCCACACCAAACAGTGACTTTTTCGGGATGCATTAGACTTAGAGGTGCTCAAACTTGAAGTTTTGGCGATCTACCTCAATATTGTTAGACTACGATCGATCGATTCTGAGAGGCTGCAAGATTTTCGTCTAGGTAGGGTGTATCGTGTATCCGCACAATATGCATTTTTTTAGTCAAGGTAAGGTAGGTCTGCTCTGAAACGTCAATGAAAAAACTCATAATTATTCAAAATCGCGAGTTTATTGGTTCTTCTTGTCTAAACTCAACAAAAGAGTGATTTTAGATGTTGAAGCGTGGCACTGCAAGTCCTCCGCATTTATTTATTTATATCGGCGCGCACGAAACTTCGAATGTTCCCGCCAAACACGCCCCCGAAGTTTCTAGAAAAATCGACGAGTATCGCCGCGGCTTTTCTTTGACAAGTACCGCGCGTTCCTTTGATAAAGCCGACTTTTGCCGCTAGCAGAGAGTTATTACGATGAAAGAAAGTGATAAGGGTGTTATTCTGGCCTAGTTGTGAATAGAATAAATTTTAGTAGTATGTTCATTTCATCATGTTCCAGTCCTCTATACTCGGGAATAGTACTCTTTATAATGCAGTTCGTAGTTGACAGTTGGAGGCATAAAGTCAGAGTTCATTTTCCTAATGCTGTGACTTCCAGTGTCAACCAACGGGTCTGTTGAACTCTGTATTTATTTGATTTGTGCAATTGGCAATGTGCACAAGTCTGTATGCAGTCCATCTAGCCTTTCTCTCCAGAAAAATGTGAAGAGAAGATAGATCTAGAAGGATCTCCATGGCCTCTGACGGTGTGGTATTGATGGCACCAGTGTAAGCCAGAGAGCTTCGCTTGGGCCGTTATCTGTGAAGCCTTCAGCCACCAAGCAACTGCACCGTAAGTGATCATTGGTCTGACAATCATCACATAAATCCAATTGATTTGTTCGGGACCTAAACCTCAAGTTTTACCACAAATCCTTCGACATGTCCATAGAGACAGTCTGGCTTTGTGTAAAACTTTTTCCAAGTGAGCGTTCCAGGCGGCGAGTCTTTTATCAAGGACAATGCCAAGATATTTCACCTCTGTTCCAAATGGAATGACCTCACCATTGAGGGAAAGTGGCGTTAGATCGACCAATTTTCTCCTCTTGGTGAAGGGGATTAACACAGTTTTGCTGGGGTTGACAGACGTCTGCTCCCTCAGGCACCAACTGTGACCAACGTCCATCGTGCTTTGGAGGATATTACAAGCTACCCTTCCCGACGTGGGTCTTGCCAGGATGACAAGGCCATCTGCATAATCTTGCAGATCTACTTCTCTTTTGTCGAGGGCATCAAGCAGACTATCCCTCAGGAGCGACCACAGAAGGGGAGATCGAACTCCACCTTGAGGGCAGCCCCTGGTGACCCTGAACCTGATGGCCCTGCCTTAAAGAGTCGTAGTTGCAGTTCTGTTTACTAGCATTGCATAGATCCGGCCAGTTATGGTGGATTCTATACCCTTCCTAACCAGAGATGATCCTATAGATTTAGCTAGTGCAAATGCTCCTTCAATATCAACAAATACAGCAACCTTGTTGTCAAAGGATTGGGAAATTTTCCCAACGAGGTTGTTTAATGCTAAATCTATCGATTTGCCGGTTTGATAAGCATACTGGTGGTTATTCAGTGGGGATGCATATAATGCTACCCTCTTGATATATCCGTTTCAGTACCCCCCGCATTAGACGCTCTTGAATCACATGTGGATTGATATCGTCCCAATTGACAATATTGTTTGTTCACGTGTTCATTCATCCAGAAACGGGCCTTTCGATGCAACTCTGTAGTCAACTGCTTCAGAGCCCCTTCAGCGAATAGGCGTCGTTGTCTGTGGTCGTTAATCTTCAGTTCCTGGATCAGTTGTGGTCTGTGGAAGGCCGATTTTTTGCGAGCGACGCGAAATTGACTGCCTCGGATTCTCCTGCACACTCTCACAGGCAGTGGTATGTTTTCGGCAGATTTTGCGTTTTGTTGACGTACGGGTGTTGGTTGATCGTGCACTGTCGGGGACTCAAATTTATCCAAGACATTGGAATAGTCCTCACGGTAGGATGATTATGGCGACCGTAAAATAGGCGAAGCGCGCGGTACGTTGCCCGAAGAGAACACCCGTTTTGATGGAAAAATTCTATTATTTCCACGTGTTGTTGAATACTATATCCATCCATGGTGATTCCACACAACAGACTGAATAAATGACAACTAATTGGACAATTTGACAACTGATTTGTCAATTGTCAAAGTTCGGAAGTCCCTATTGAAAGACCCTATACATTACAATGTTATTTGATATATACCTAACGACGCTACCTTGGGGTACACCTACCAATAATAATGCTTATTTTAGTTTGTTTCTTAAATATATTTTTGAAATAAACTGATGGCAATTCTTCCAAACATTATTAGTTAGGTAATTTCAAGATTATTAACTGTCACTCTCAAATCAATACGTCTAAGTGATAACCTTTTGGGAGATAGTAATACTGAAATGGCATTTCAATTTTTTTCCTTGTGAATGTTTGGGATCGTGTATGATATTGATCATGTATCTAACAAGTCGTCATCTATAGAACGCAGACACTCACAAGCGACAGTTTTCTCGGAAATTCCATTCGAAATTGAATGTGGTAATAATATAGTTTAGTAAATAGCTTCAATGCAATTCCTAGGGTCAGCGCTGAGCGTTGAATTAGATTCCATTATCGATTTTCTATGTTACTGCAACAGATAAAACAGTAGGCGAAATGTTTGCATGACAAATATACGAATGACAGTGATTTGGAATTTACGATGCATAAAAACTCAAAGTCGTCACCACAATTTATTATCACCCTCGGATGTTAGAACGGTAAAACCCCGAATCAGTACATGTTTCGAACCTATATAGGTCCATCATCAGCTAATTTGTTGAAAATTCTCCATTCGAAAAGGAGACCAACATAACAATATAATGAAGAAGAGAAAATTATCACATGTTACCAATGAATAATTGATCACAATGACATGTTAATAGTAATGAAAATTTTATATTAAGTAATACGAAGGACGTTTATAATACCCTAGCTATAAATGAGAGGAGTATGGGAGGCTTTATACCCACTAATTAACATCAAAATCAAAAAACACTACATGAAAACGAATTCTGATGAAAGAGATCCAAACTGAATTGGATGAGAAACAAGAATCAACTGTCGAACATGTATAAAGGAATAAATGTTATTAAAACAACGATAAAAATAAAATAAAAACAACAATAAAAATTAATTGGCGCTTCGGGGCGACTTCATTGATTCCAGTGGCGCATTTGCTTTTTCAGCTGCAGGAAAACCCGGAAAAACCTGCAGCACCACATCATCTGAAGATCTTGATCTAACAATGTCCTCTCTCTTATAAAACAAAATGTAGGGTGTCTCCAGAGGCTCCAATAAATTCAATGCATCGCCAGAACACTTCGTGACACGACTATCGTCAAACTTAAACCAGTCCGTTTCTTCTTCGATCAAGGCGTAATAATGACCAAATTCAACGCCAGAACCACAGTGAACAATGACTGCATGAATATTATAATAGTGGTCTGCTAGGTTGAAATGTTCATCTATTTCGAACCTTCCAATGAGTTTATTGACTGGTGCCTCAGCTATACTTATTTCCTTATAACAGTCAGTTAGTTTGGCGCATGTTTGACAATATAGTCGATCATCACCTGTTAAAATTTCCATTTTCAGATTATTTAACAATAAGCTTTGCACGGACTGGTTATCAGTCATATTAGGAAAAGCTAGATGAAGTTCCATAAATTCACATAAGTTTTCGGTACTTCTTGAACATTTACCACAAAGTAAACAAGTAAGGATTTTTCCAGCAAAAGATTTACAGACACAAGACGAGATGGGCTGTACGGAATCATTCAGTCCAGAGCGGTCAGGAGAATTGATTTTACTATTGTTTTGCTCACGAAGAGTATTCAACAAGAACCCCAAGAATTTGGAACAATCCTCTGGTTGTCCTAACGAGTATCTAGTGGACTTCAAAGACTCCAGTCTTTCCCTCCAGGTTGAAGGGAAAGATGATACCTTCTTACGAAACTGCAACTGCATGAACATGTGTTTGAGTTTGATGAATAAGTAGGAAACATTCCCGTTCTCGTTCATCATGAAAACTTCTTTCTTGAAATTCTTCGTCATGAACAACACTTGTAAAATGGTGTTCATGTAGCAAGTATTTCCTAAATTATCCAATCCAATTTTCTTCTCTAGATTTTCAGGACAACTATCTACTGATTCGTAAGGAAGAACATGTTTCACAAAATCTCCATAAGAACCATTTCTCAAGCTGCGATCGATCCTTCCAAGTGAAGAAGGGTTTCGTGGAGGGATCGATTCGGCTCTTGCTTCATGAAGCTCTTCCACTGAAAGGGAACCAGTTCTACGAGGACTGCAACTCATTTTTTGGGGGCAAGAATGACCTGAGTCCACTGACCGCACTGAAAATGAAGAAGGTGGATCAATCACTTGTGAATTAATCTTGATAGGAGACTGATGAATATCCACATATGTCGGCTTGTTTCGAAGAGGTTTCAGTTCCGTACTGAAATTAGGGCAATGCATGATCTCATCAAAATTATGTGAAGGAGGAATAGTTCCAAGTACTGAAGCAGCATTGCCACGTTGAATAGCAATACTAATTCTTTCTATCAAAAAAGAGGTAGAACGGTGATCTTTCGTTGCTTGGCCTATTCTCCTTCCGAGTTCATGAACGAATAACAGAGACTCCCGGCCATAAACACCAAAAGGTTCAACCGCTACTGGATGAAACAGATAGTTGTTTCCAAGATTTTGGTATTTTTTTCTTTTCAATTTCTCGCCAGACAATGCTACAGTTCCAGCAGAATTGGAACTTTCGGGTAGATGGTAAGCCGCGACCGTGTCAATGCAAGTGAAATCCCATATCACAGGTTTACCGTATTTCCATGGTTTGATTGACATACCATCTGGTCGTTTACCATCATCTCGACTGGTACCTAAGGGTATAAAGAAATAGAATCGAGATAACATGGAATAGTGACAAGATACCTGCAAACACAGAACACAACAGAAGAAGAACCACCACATACATATCAACTCGTGTTCTGTTGTGTTCTGTGTCTTGTCACTGTTCCATGTCATCTCGATTATATTTCTTTATATATTTTTGACAGTTGAGTTCTTATGCATCGTAAATCTACTACACTCTACTTGGAGATATAATGGACTTTTACCACAGGTCAATGATTTGGACACTTGTGTGGTCATAGCTTGAGAAATGAATGAGTAGGTTGGAAATACTCATGAGACGAAAGAAAATCACAATAAGCCCATGAGGCTAGAGTTTTTCCAGAGTCTTGAATAAAATAGACGAGTCAGGTAGCTACCAAAAAAGGATAAAACAACTCTGAATAATAACTGGCTATTCTGCAACTCAGCCAACCAACAGCGTTGCTAGTTTTCCATAAACACAGTTTTCTCAGTGTTAGTTTATAAAAGCTGAATTGTATCGGTAATCTAGAGTTTTTCTAGGTTAGAGTGCGGCACGAATTTTTTTACCGTCTCAGGACTTCCCTAGCAATTAATTTTTCATCTCGATTGTTGTGTCGCCCTGTACGATCCTCAAGTGCGATGACGTCATGATTTTCTGTGGAATATTTTGAGCGATTCGCGCCTCCAATATTCTGCGCGAAAGAAAACAAACATCCAAGGTTTTCTGATTCGAATTGAATCGAATAGTGTGAATACGGTTGACACACATTTGCGTGTTTTTTTTTATCGTCGGCTCGCGTTAAAATCGCTTCTTACCTTGGGAAGTTCATTAACCACAAGTTTACTATTTTTAGTTTTGCAATTCTCGATTTGTTGCAACATCGAAAGGGAAAGCGCTGCTCTTTTTACTCGATTTGTACGAATGTTGTTGCTTTTTCTCTCGATACAAAACCAGAGATATTAATATGTTGAAATTTCTCCTTTTGTAGGTTTGTGAGAAACTGGGAGCTTGAGAGCGCGTGATGAAAAATTAAGTATTTGGTGATGACTCATATTTTGATGTATTGGGTCTTCGAAGAGGGAATTCCGAACTTTGACAATTGATAACGGCCATCTTGTGGAAATTAGTTGTCATTTATTCAGTCTGTTTCGCCAAATTACCATGCACGAACACGAACATGGTAACTCGGTATCTTCCTCAATCACAGATTCATCAGGTGTACCACAGGGTTCTCATTTAGAGCCGTTGCTTTTCAACCTATTCGTAGATGACTTGAAAGGTGTTATTCTTTATAGTGAATTTCTTTTGTTTGCTGATGAACTGAAGATGTTTAAAGTTATTCAAGTCAACTGATAAAGAATTATTACAGTATGATTTATCTAACCATAAATCTACTGCAATTAAATATAGAAAAATGTCAAAAATGTACTTTTTTCCGAAACAAAACTCCCATTAACGTGTCATATAAAATCAATCAATCAGAATTGAAAACAACAAACACAATCAGAGGTTTAGGAATCACTCTTGACCCAAAAATGGCATTTAAACCCCATATCACAAATATTACTTCTAAAGCACTAAAAATGTTGGTTTTCATTCTTAGATCTGTAAATGAATTATCTCTCACTTCAATAAAAATCATATATTGTTCAATTGTTAGGTCAATAGTCGAATACAATTCCACAATTTGGTGCCCTTCATATCATGTGGATATTGATATGCTTGAAAGTGTTGAAAATAAGTTTTTAAGGTACTCTGCATATAAACTGGGATATCGTGTTGGTGAATATGACTATAAAATTATAATGGACATTCTTAATTTGAATACTCTGGCTCATAGAAGATTAGAATCAAATCTTACACTAAATCATAAAATAATTCCCCAGAACTTGTCGAACTTAAAACTTTAAATGTGAATCCAAGGAGAACAAGAAATTCGGAAATCTTCAAAGTTCCCTTTTGTCGCACCCACTATGCCCGGAATTAGTCTGTAGGTAGAATTTTGAAACTGGAAACATTTAAAAAGATTGTGAAAAGATTATAATTCATTAACTTATTTTCATACAGTGTGTAACAACGAAAACTTAACAGAGCCGTTTTTGAATATAAAAAGAAGATTTTTAAAAAAAGCTCGGACACGTCGATTTCATTAGTTTTCATTAGTACATCGTTCGATTGTTTTGTTTGAACGGGTCGAGTATTGTTATTTGTTTAAAAATGCCTTACACTACTGCTGAAAGGGTTTCAGATATTGCTTTATTTTTTGGCAACGACAAAAATGCTAATAGAACATCAATTTTATTTAACGAGCAAAACCCTGGCAAACACCTAAGCAAAAATCACGTTCTGGATTTGGTCACAAAATTCAGGGAGACAGGTTTGGTTTTAAATAAGAAAAGAAATGTTCAGAGAAGAGTAGTGAATGACGATAATGCGATGGGAGTGATTGGTCAAGTCATCGCCAATCCCAGGTTAAGTACCAGAGGTTTATCAGCAATGACCGGAATAAGCCATATGAGCGCATGGAGAATCCTTAAAAACCACAAATTCCATCCTTACAAAATCAAACTTGTTCATGAACTCAATGAGGATGATTTTGACCGAAGACAGGAGTTTTGTGAGGGCATGAGTGAGAGATTAATGCAAAATCCCGAACTGCTTTATAACATCTGTTTTTGAACGAAAGCTCATTTTATTCAAATGGTTGCGTGAACCGTCACAATTGCCGTTATTGGTCGGATGAAAACCCAAGACAATACGCATAAATACATACCCAACATCCCCAAAAAGTTGAATGTCTGGGCCGAAATATTAGGCAATCATATTATAGGTCCATTTTTCATTGATGAAAATTTAACCGGTGATTCTTATTTACAACTTCTTGAAGAGGCAATACAACCTCGTATAGTTGAAATAATTGAACAGGATCCAAGATGTCAAAATGAATTTATCCATTTTCGACATTCTGCCCATTCTGCCCAGCAGGTTCGAAATTTTTTGAATAATCATTTTGAAGGACACTGGATTGGCAGAAGAGGTCCAATTAAATGTCCAGCACGATCACCAGATTTAACACCACTGAACTACTATTTGTGGGGATATTTGAAGTCTAAAGTTAATGCTACACAGACAGCCAATTTGGATGAATTACGTCGTAGAATTATTGATGTATGCCGAGCTATAACTCCTGAGATGTTGAATAATGTAAGAGCAAAATTCGAACAAAATCTTTATTGTTGCATGGAGTAAAATGGCGCACATTTTGAAAATTTACTCTAAATTTCCTATGTGAGTTACCCTTATTAGGTGTTACTTTTTTGTGTGTGCTTTAAAAACAATTATTGGGATTTATTAACTCTAAAACAGTTTTTTAAACTTTTCTGTGTCATCAGCATTCAAGGAAATCAGCAGCTTGTATTCGTTGTGTAGGTAAGTTTTTAGTATGATTCATTTTTTTATCAGAAGCATAAAATATCCACGTCAAAAGGCAACCTTCACAAGGAGGTGCCACTCAATTTACCTAAAAATAAATTAAAATAAACAAATAATTCTTACTTTTTTACGAAATCAAATGGACACGTATTAGCAGTTCGTCATAAAAAGCAAAAATTATTTTTTTTTATAAAAGTTCTGAACGTAAATTGTACCTTAAAAACAATTCGATTTATTTTAAAAAGAGTTGAACTCAATAAAAATACCTTTAAATCTTCAAATTATCTCGAAAACGAATCGTTACAGAAATTTTCATTTCAACAGAGATGTAAAGGTATTCGAAAGACCTTTAAAACAAGGTGCCACTCGACCTACTTTCCCTATCTAAATAAGGGCCGTCGGACGCACCCCTCCGAGGGGGTGCGTACTACAAAAAATCTGATTAGTCTGAAAGGTGCCCCCCTTCAATTAGAAATCGACGTGTCCGAGCTTTTTTTAAAAATCTTCTTTTTATATTCAAAAACGGCTCTGTTAAGTTTTCGTTGTTACACACAGTATGTGTGAACTTGTTAATTATTTTGTAAAAAATAGGTATTGCCGTAAATAAATAAATAAATTAATATATTCAAAAATTCCACTTAAAATAGTTGTTTAAAAAATTTTGTCAATGAATTCTCCCTCTAAGTATTCCATGAAGAAAAAATTGACGGTAGTATTTTAAAACCATTCTTCCGTCTAAACTTTTAATCTCATCTGACGCAATCGCCTTCTTACATCATTTCTGTGTGCACAGCTCGAATAAAGCAATTCTGTGTTGTTACGGTTTAGGAAATATCTGAATTTTTATAATCGTGGGAGATTTCGAGATAATAGTATTCCTCAGCCAAAGAAACGATACATATTTTATATTGTACAGGTGAATACGGAAAAAGTAGATGACGCAAGCGCTATCGATTATCTTGATAAGCGAGCACCCGATGTTGTTATCAATAGTTTTTATGGGGGTTCCCCAAGGTTCAGCTCTTGGGCCATATATAACTTTATGTAGGAAATACTGATAACAATAATACATTACTGTTTCTCTTTTATTGAAGTTGAAATGATAATTAGAGCGAAACGTTTGACTTTGATGACTTTCAACTGAAGAACCGTATGTGTTTTCTAGAACAAACATATTAGCGAGAACTATGCTAGTACTGAAGAAGAGAGATATATTGGTAAATGCTTTTGAAGAGTGCCGCGCAACCAAACAGCATATAATATTGGAAATGGTTCACAGATAACGACCCAAGAAAATTTCAGAAAACCTTAAGTGAGTTTTCTTTCCACTAATGTTGGTAAGTCAGTGGTTGATGTCAATAAATTTACAGATGTAGCACTTTCAATGGAGACAATGGGTTACCCATAGCCGTTCCTTTACGCTGTTCATAATATGAGCCATTATATTGATTGATTGAATCAAAATTGTTTTTAATATAATGGACTGACCAGACTAGACTAGGTATCAATTTTCTTCTCCTGAGGATGCTTACTTTGTTGGCGAAACGCGCGCCGAGTGCAAAATTATCAGTTTGGTGTTGGGGCAATTGATTTCGAAAAAAGTTATTTAATATTTGTTCAGACAACTCAACTATGTGTGAACATTTTCTAAATGTTTGACAAAAGACTAAACTACGTACATTTCTTGAAGGTTAGAATAATGAATACAGATCCGAATGCAGATCTTTAAAGTCTGAAATGTTTCTATTAAATATGTGAAATTTTTTAAACGCATAGTCCTAGCATGAGTTGTTTTCAAGGACAATACACAAGCACTACAGAAAAATCCTTAAGGCGCTCTCAAAGCAGTTGCAATTCTAATCTATTTACCATACTGTATCAAGTATCAGATTTTTTGGTGTGTCAACACACATTTCGAGTAATAAGAAATTTAAAAAATCGTCTCTGTAGGTACTTCATCTTCATATAAACACTCATCGTGAACGTTTTCCTCATGCTCAGTACATAGTTGAGTATATACGTGAAAATAATAATTACTCAATCCGTCAACGCATAATGCAATTTCACCGGACAGTCACGTCGGACGCACTGAAATAACAACGCTCTTCTAGTAATTTCGTGATCGAATACAGGGTGTTGCGTTAGATGGAAAGACGACTATGGTCGGTGTTTGCCGAGGCGTCTAAAGACGAGGATGTAGATACGTCAAAGGTGAAAAATTTTGTGAGCTGTTGCCGCTAGCTGTCTATCAGTCTATCAACATTGTTTTTAATTATTCATGAGAAAATATATAAATAATCGATGGAGGAATGTAACGAGCTATTTTGAAATGATTACTGTCGTTGATCAAATTGAAATTAGTCTCAATACTTTGTTTTTTATCAACTGTGGGATACTTTGGATTCTTGGCAGGATATCGAAGAATGGGGTTGGAAAAAATCTCCCATCGGTGCCGTGGTCATACATGTAATCGAAAATGTCAAAGAATACGTCAATTGAATACGTCAACTGAAGGAGGAATTCTTTACACAAGATGAGGGACTGCCAATTGGATCGCCAATTTCACCAGTCAAAGCCAACATATATATGTAGTGGTTTGAAACTCTGGCCATTGAAGAAGCCCACAAGAAACCTTGAGTCTGGTTGAGATATGTTGACGACACCTTCATAATATGGAACCATGGGAACACTGAACTAGACGCCTTCCTGAAACACACCAACAGCGTGAGACCTTCCATCAATTTCACAATGAAGAAGGAAATCCACAACGAATTGCCATTCTTAGATGTTTTGGTGAAGAGGACCGACACTAAGTGGGAAACATCTGTATACCGAAAACCCACTCATACGGGACAGTATCTGAACCACGACTCCAACCACCATCAATCGACTAAAAGAGGAATCATCAAGACTCTATTAGACCGTGCTTCTGGGCTCTGTGATACGAAGGAAGGTCTCGAGAAGGAACTAGACATCATCAAAATTGATCTTCAACGGAATGGCTACTCCAAAGCGATAGTAGAAAAGACTTTGGCTAGAAGACAGCAGGAGCCTCGCAAGGAAGAGAAGCCGTCACAACCAGTGCTTGCACTTCCCTACATCAGAGGATTATCGGAGAGGATAAGAAGAATTGGTTCCAAGTGCAACATCAGAACCTGCTTCAGATCCGGTAACACTATCCGTAGCAGCCTCACGAAAACCAGGCTACCAAACGCGGACTGCGACTCCAAGAATTGCATTTACCGGATACCTTGTGAGTGCGGAAAATCCTATATTTGTGAAACTAAGAGGCCATTGAATGTTCGCATTGCCGAGCACAAGAAACACACACAGCGAGGGGAAACCAGCAAATCAGGAATAGCAGACCATGTTTGGACCCATCAACATAACATCGAGTGGTTCCAAGCTGAGATCTTGCACAGAGAGGAACATTGGTTTAGGAGAAAATTCAAGGAAGCCGCATACATGTTGTCCAACAACGTATTCAGCCAAGCCAGCGTAGAAATACGCAGCATATGGAAACCCATCATCAAGCGAAAAATGGCCAACTCCCGCCAAAACGGTCATCTTCCACGGAACCAGTGAAGCGGAAAATGGAAAGCGGGGATGAGTGAAAGTACTCGAACGACCTATAAATAGTCATCTCTCGGAGGAATCAGTCCAGTCATCACCCGAAGACGATTGTAGATACTAATAATCGAAACGTCTTGAACTAACGTGACTTGGAATCTCTCCACTTTTTATTTTTATTTTCTTTTTTCATTTCTTTATTTTTATTTATTCAATTGTTCTATTTTTACTTGTATTTTATTTCACTATTATTTCATTTCAGGTTTATTTTGGTTAATAAAATTGTTATTTTCAGCTATTCATTTTCAATTCTTCTTTCTTAGTTGTTTCAGAGATTTCAAATAATTTTATATAGTAGACAATGGAAGTCCGAACTAGTGAAATTCACGTCAATTTTAATTTCTAGGGTGACTAATTTTGATATGGAAATCATACCCAAAATTTCATATTTTTTTCAATGGCATGGGAGGTCAAGAGATATATCATTTAAAAGATCTTTTGTCCCTCTATTACTTCTGTATTTTTTTCGTAATTGGTTCATTCGTTACTGAGAAATGTTGAACTGGTTCATATCGATTTAGCGTGTTTAAGTGATTGTTGAGTTCTTCTTCACAATTATGCCTGGCAATAGAATTTCAGTGTTCCACAGTGCGAAACTTGTGGCTCCGCATCAAATCGCAAACTCATTCAAGAAGGACGTTTGGTCGACTAATTTCCAGTACCACAATACGGCGAAGACTTACTAGAACCAATTTGCAATCCAGTGGGCCATTAAGAATACCCAGGCACAGGAACACAGAGACTGGCTTTTAGCTCAGTGGCGAAATGTCCTTTTTTCGGACGAAACCAGATTTGGTTTAGTTAGTGATAGTCGGCGAAGAGTTTGTAGAGGGCCAGGGCAACAAGAAAGACTACCTTTTGCTAGAGAAGTAGTTCCATACCAAGGAGGTTCAGTAATGTTTTGGGGAGGCATGGTCTTTGTAAGCAGCTTATTTCCATTCCAGATATGATGACAGGGGATAGATATGTTCGAGACATCATTAAACCCATTACTTTTTCTGTTCGAAATTGAATTGGAGCCAATTTCATTTTCATGGATGGCAATGCTAGTACAAAATGCACTAAAGATTGAAAATATTCAAAAATTACCGTGGCCAGCAAATTCACCAGACATGAATCCCATTGAGTACATGTGGGATTTCGTTAAACGGACAATCTCAAACAGAATTAATCCTCCTAGCACCCTCCTGAAACTCACACTCGCGGCCCAAGAAGAATGGAACAACAACCTGATGGATTTCATTAACGCCCTTATGGTTTCCATGCACAGGTGAGTTAACACCTTACTACAGAACAGGGGAGAACACACCGAATATTAATGCATTTTTGATTTCGCTCTAAAATGGTTTTCTTCTAGATTTTAGATTCTGGTAATCATTTTGTTGTACACTATTTTTCGTTTGTATTTTTTTCTTGTTCAGTTGAAATTAAATTAAGCCAATTTGCGTTGGTTACATAACCAAATTAATAGACTTTGTAATACACTTCTTGACTTGATGATAGTGTCTCATTTAGAAAAACATAAGGTGGTCCAAGTCACATCCTTGTAACATGCGTATTCAAATTTCGTTTCTATTCATCAAGTTTATTCACAGAACGAAACGCTTTCTTTTATGAAAGAATTCGATATTTAATGTAGATTTCGAAATAATCTAAAGAATAACAACACTTTCTTTTTAGTTATGATTAATGATCGTGACATACAGTGTGTCTCACTTCTCATGGAAACACCTCCGTATCTTCCGTAATATTGGAGATAGAACGATGAAACTCTCAGAACTATGGAAATGCTCAAAATGCACCTACCACCTGAATGGGGTTGGCCAAAGTGATATACACTGTCCGCTACTCGCGATGGAACACCCCATTTTTACGGTAAAACATATTAGGGGGCAAAATAGGCTCAAAATTCCTTCAGATTCGTGATCAGGACTGCCAACTTACTACGATTACACTTTTTTCCTGAAAAAATTTCAGTCCTGAAAAATCCGAATTTGTTTCACTTCTCATGGAAACACCCCCGTATCTTCCGTAATAATTGAAGTAGATTTTTTTTTGGTTTTGACATCAAAACATGAACGAAATTGTTTAGGAGAAGCTCGACTTTTGTTTTCACATAAATAATTTATTTTTTATTTTGTTGTCAGGAATATTCATTCTCAATAAGAGAAAAAATGGTAATTTTGTAAGAGGAACGGAAACATGTAATCAGTGAGGTTTTAGGATGGTTAATGTTAGATCATATTCTCATTTTCCCATCATTTAAAAAAAACAAGGATATTTTGTAGCGAAAAATGTCATGTAGTTCAAAATTCTTCAGAAGTACTACTTTCAAAATCATATTTTCAATTAAAAAACAAAACAATCAATTTTCAGGAAAAAAGTGTATTTGTAGTAAGTTGGTAGTCCTGATCACGAATCTGAAGAAATTTTGAGCCTATTTTGCCCCCTAATATGTTGTACCGTAAAAATGGGGTGTTCCATCGCGAGTGGCGGACAGTGTATATCACTTTGGCCACCCCCATTCAGGTGGTAGGTGCATTTTGAGCATTTCCATCAGTCCTGAGAGTTTCATCGTTCTACCTCAAATATTACGGAAGATAGGGGGGTGTTTCCATGAGAAGTGAGACACACTGTATACAATTAGCTCGTAGAGTTAGAGATATGATTTTCACGTAGGCTATTCTGAAAATATGTATCAAAAAATGTTTTAACTGATCTAGAACTGATCTGAAAAGAAATGCGTATGAGAGTTATATTGAATTTTTTTATGATTATTTTGAAAAACAAAAAATTAAGTGATTTTTTCAGATTTCATGAGATCATACAAAAATATACGGAGTCAACAGGTTGATAAGCCAGCTATTTTTTATAATCATGCATAAAAGTTTGTTTATGAATTTCTTTTGCAAAAAAAACTCCGTAACAAAGTTTAGTTAATTGAGAAACCTTTAGAACTAATAATCTCAATCAAATTTAACAGTTTTCAAACAGAAACTGATCAGGAATTCTTCGTATCTGTTTTACACTAAATAAACAGCTTTTGAATATTGAAACCGAAATAAAATAGATTTGTTTTGATTCTACCGTTTCCAATATAAATTACAATGCGATTGAAAAATATTTTTTTTCGTTGAAAAACGATTCCGTTTAGCATCCCAAAATCAAATCATACATCTTTGTCACCTGAAAAGTCTGAGTAAAATTTATTTAATTATTTAAAAAAGGCAACAAGTACTTTCTTTTGAAAAATTCAACTGTTTTAAAAATCTTACGTGACTAAAAATATTAATAATTCCGATTTCCATAATATATTACTGAAAAACATCAAGTTTTGGTAGTGGGTCCCATTTTTTAAAGACTTACCAATATTTGGAGAAGTTGAGTTGTTTATTTAGAAAAGAATAATAAAATATGTGTAAATATAAAATTAATTGGGCACATCGAAATACGCAATAGCATTTACACATTCTGAATGAGATTCAAATTGAACTTTTCAAACATTTCTATCAATGATATCAAAATTAAATCGATTTTTTGTGATTTCTCAGGCAAATTAGCAACACCGTCATAGCACAGTGCCCACCGCCTTCAATTTCCGCAACACCCTGTAGCCAATTGCATAACAAAACATTAACCAGTAATTACACACCTACCAATCGATACGAAATCTTAGATAATCCAAAGAAGATAAACGAAAACCCTCGCACAGATCACTTGTCGCTATTTTTTTTTCACTCGCGTCTCGACGATTTCTTTTTTCATTCGTATCTTCGTCGGCGTGAAGAGCCCCGAAAATGTGAAGAACACACCACGCCGCTGTCTTGTCTACACTGACAGCGAATGGACGATTAATACAAGTAGAAAGCGGGCATGCAAGGATCCAACCGGCGCATGTCTATCTGCTGGTTAACTAACTGTACTTTTTTCTTTTTCTCGATTTCGGGGTCCCGTTGGAGAGACGCTGGTTGGGTGGGTGCGTTGAGAAGAGGTTTTTTACCGGTGGGTTGCGAGCAGTGTTACCAATGTGTGAGAAAGCCCTTGCATTGAATCCACACTAACTGCCTCAGAATTATACACACACATCGAAAAAGTCTAGAGATATTTTTGTAACATACTAAATATTATAAAAAAAATGCATGAGGTCGTTTAATTTCGATTAAATTGGTACACTCGACCACCCTGTAGATTTCTATGGGTTGAATAAAGCCTGCAAAAACGGTAACTAATCTTTTATCAAGTTTTTTACAAACTGTAGGTTTTCGGCTAAAATGAATAATCTGAAAGTGTCGAGTTTGTACATTCTATGCAGTTCTTGCTCAGCAATTGAACTGGAAATATTGTGCTTTAACATGGAACGCCATCACTTACCATTGGCTGAGATGAATAGAGTTGTAGGGCTTCTTCAAGGTGGCATGCGACAAAATGATGTAGCTCTTCGTTTGGGGGTCTCCCAAAGTGTTATCAGTCGATTGTGGCGGCGTTTCCGTGAAACTGGCAGTCCAGCCGAACAACATCCAGGGCGAGGACGCGCTACAACTGCAGTTCAAGACCGATTTTTGGTCTTAACCGCAAGAAGACAACCGACAATCACAGCACCTGAGTTGGTTAACGTGTTGCAGCAGACGCACCAGGTAACCATTGGTCGTGATACTGTCAGAAATCGATTGCATGAAGCAGATCTCCACAACAGAAGGCCACTTAGATGTCCACCTTTGTCGAGAGGCAATCGCGGTAGAAGATTAGAGTGGTGTCAAGAACATCAAAACTGGGATGCAAATGATTGGGCCACAGTTTTGTTCACAGACGAATCCAGATATGGATTTCATCCAGATTCTCATCGAGTAAGACTGTGGAGACGACCTGGAAATAATGAACGTTTGAGACACGTCCAGGAAGTCCACACATACAGAGGTGGTACAGTAATGCTATGGGGCGGAATCATGATCGGCGGCAGAACCGATCTCGTTTTTCCAAATCGCTACCTCACAGCTCGACAGTACCTCGACACCATTCTTCTACCTTTCGTCCGTCCATTTGCTGGTGCTGTTGGTGAAAACTTCCACCTAATGCACGATAATGCTCGTCCACATGTCGCGCGTCTAGTGACTGACTGGCTCACCAACGAAGGAGTTGATGTATTGCCATGGCCAACACAATCACTGGACCTGAATCCCATCGAGCATGTGTGGGACATGCTTCAACGGAGAATTACTCCGCATATGGGGAACATTCACACAACGTTTCAATTGAGAGAGCTTTTAATCGCTGAATGGGCAAATGTACCTCAACAAGACATTGACAATCTCATTTTGTCGATGCACGATAGATGTAGGGCCGTAATAAACCAGCGTGGAGGCCATACTTTGTACTGATTCCATTTTTTTTTGTATTATGATTTTTTTCGGGGTGCCAAAGAAGAGTCATATTTTTTTTAGTTCTGCTTATATGCGCACTCAGTATTTTTGACCATTTAATAAATTTTGTTGTAAGTTACATTCGTTTAATAATCACCCGTCAACTTTTTTTTCCCAAAAGCGATCTAAAAAAAAAGTATTGCCATTTTTTAAAATATCCCTAGACTTTTCCGATGTGTGTATACATATATGCTGAACTGGTTTTTCCGGGTATTTGATCCGTGTATGTGATATTATCTCTAATTTCAATCTAATCTAATTTTCAATTAGAGATAATATCACATACACGGATCAAATACCCGGAAAAACCAGACTTTATTCAGGGTCATGTGTAAAATTTTGTAGACGTCCCTGGAAGATGCAAAGATGCAAAGATCTGTATTGAAGGCGATTGATCATTTACTGTTATTGAATAATAATGAAAATCACCTGTTTAGATTTTCTATGTTCTTAAAAAATATGGTATGCTTGTTCAAGTCAAATAACTTGATTCAATAACACAAATTAAAACTAAACACTATGCTTTAGCAATATAATTATCGCACTTATTCCTCTTGTTTACTATCGCTTGTCTGCGTTCTGAACTGATCTAAACTACCTAGGCATCCAGACACCGTCGTATATTTATACTACATCCGAACATTCTGGTATCTTCTCAGACATAGAACTGGACATGAAACTGCCTGATATTTTTTTGTATAGCTTGAATTTTTGTACCGTTTATGAATTTTTTTCATTATAATTTTCGAGGTATTACTGCTCTGATGATTAAAAATTGAAATGAATGAGATACAATACACTTGAAATATCACACAGAAGATTTATCAAATTGTGAGAATTCCAAAAATTGGAACGACATACTAATTGTTCTATTTCTGTTTCCGTGAATGATATATGTGCCATCTCCGGTTAACTTTGATGGATTAATGGAATAAGCAAGCTAGAATAATCAGTTTTGATGTCGATCGTTCCAAACCGCAAAAAAAAATTCACCGCCTTCTTCACCACACGTTACATTTACATTCTCATTCATTTACTGATATACTAGGTGACTTCACAAGTTGTTACAAGTTGAATTGGAGGGGTTATATTTTCAGGAGTAATTAATTTTTATTAAATAAAGTTAAATCAAATAAGTGAATGAATGTCATTACGATGTCATCGAAGACATAAGCAGATCAAGCTTATTCCGTGACATTCAAAATCGTAATTCATAAATGAATTGTGTGTATTTTCTATAGTGTTATCCAATTTGGTACTGAACAGCCTTAGGGCAAGTGTCTTAAGACGAAACATCGATGTATACCAGTGAGGATGACAGTGTTCGATGTAAGTGCAATTTTTTACCATTCATTTAAAGTAGAACTCATGTGAATGATATCTGATTTTCATACCACAACGAATATTTGAAATACAAACTAAGTAGAGAAAACTATCTTCTGTATAATTCAGTGTTCATATAGAAGTATTTGTTTCGACAGGATTTTTTTCTTTCGTGTAATTCAATGTTTATATGAAAGTAGCTGTTTCAGGAGGACTTTCTTTCAGTTTGTGTCTAAAAGATACTTCTTTGCATGATCTACACATCCATGTATAGATTTACTTATTTTCAAATCGATTAGTTTCTTCCTTTCTTTGAAAGATTCCCTCATCCTTTTTTTGTATCAATATGGAGTAGTAGAAAGCCAAAAACTTTCTTTTCCAATTGTTACAAGTTGTTAAAAATTTTCAAGTAAAAAAAATGCTTCTTTGGAGTAGAAAAAACAACACTAATGATATCTTTCATCAATATCTTTAAATCAATAAATTGTTGATGAACATCAGTCACCACGATATATTATTTGAATTCGTATGTATTTATATATATTTCATTCGAACTGATAAAAAACAAGTTCAAAAAACTTGCCAGTATCTACCTACATACGTAGATATCTTCACTTTCACTCTGTTGGTAACTTTTTTTTGAAAAACTAAACTTTCGACAAGCTAACTTCAGGATTTCCTCTATGATCGCGACAGAGAACTGTCGTGCCAATAACGACCGTTCTCAAAGATGGCACGTGGAAGCGTGAAGCGTGTTTTAAAAAAATAAAGTCAAGTTTGGATAAATATTCAGAGAAAGACAAGTTCGATAATAGATTTCTTAATTTTATCCGAAGGCATTCCTAGACGAGGGCAACCAGTAACAAAAAATGTTTTTATGAACAAAAAAGTGAATGGGAAAACTTAGGGTGGCAGTGTTGCCTTGAGCGAGACAGCTACGCCCCCGGACGAAGTTCTGTTCACTATGAACAGTTGGAGTTTGGCCAAATGCGCTGAGAAGCAACAGCTATAGAAATTAAAGAAGAAGAAAAAGAAGCTAACTTCAGGGTGTGGGTTTTTAGTGACCGGACTTCGTAAAAATTTACTGTAATCATTTTTCCCTAAATCGCCAGAAGTATAACTTCCAAAACTAAGAAACGAAACAGTAAAAACACAATTTCATTCAATTTAATGTGCTAATAATATTTTAGTAAGTCAAAATTCTAGACGCCAAAACACACATTGAGCATACGTTTATTACAATACCAGGAAATTGTAAATTTAGAATGATAATGTTCAGTTTTGGAAGTCTACCGTTATGAAAATGATTTGTTTTGCTAACTATCCGTTTCTTGGCATGGCAAATACATCAATTCTGAGTTCTTCGATTCCTGATTTACCGGACAAATGTTGTAGCGTAGTCGATAAATGCGTCCAGGTAATAAAACCGTCAAGACAGTTTTATTATCTCGAGTACCTGTGAAAGTTGACTTTTGAGAAATTCTGATGTTTTCATAAACAAGAAGCAAGCCGCACTTTATTGCTTTACTGCTAATAAATTCAGTCGGATTTGCGCTGATTTTATGATAGGTTCGCAACTGTACAACACTTCACTTTCTTCCTTCGACCTGGTTTGGTCGCGATAAGGAAAGAAGTGATACTGTATGTTACTGTTGATGATTAATAGGTTAAAAGAAGAAAAATTAGTACAGTACGTTTAAATTATGAATGTACTGACTGTTACAGCCGACTCCATACAAACCAGTTTCGCTGTAATTTTACTAAAACATTATACCAACTATTTTCAAACAACAACGAATTGTTGCTGTTCAACCATAAAAAACCTGAGTTTATATGTCGATGTGTGACAAAATGGATGAAAAATGGCTCCATCATTTGACACTGGAATCAAAACAATCCTCACCTGAGTGCACTATACGTTGTGAATTGATTCCAAGGCATGCAAAATGCAACAGTCGTCTTAGTCCAGTCATTATAGTAAGTTCACCTCAGAATTCGAGATACCCAGCTGTAAGTCTGTAAATACTTGTATATTGACACCCTAAAAGTTGTCTCAAAACCTACATATGGTAGGGTGTAAGCAACTATTAAATTTCAAGGTCAAAGGTCACAAAAATCGGTTTTTTGCGCTTTTTTTGGAAATATCTCATTTCCTATGGGTTTTTTGCTATTTTTATTCATTGTCAATATTGTAGAATAAAAAATTCTCTACAAATTTTGTTTAAAAAAATTTTTCATACGGTGAACCGTTTTCGAGATAGAGGGCGGAGAGCGCGCGGTCACAGCATCACTTCAGGTCAACCGGTGCCTCCGGTCGAAAACGCGCCATATATAGTTGATGAACTATCGATAAATCAATGATTATAAATATTTGTCAATTTTTATCAACTATCATGATTTGAGTGTTGAAATTCGACATTGGTGCAGTTATAATTACTTTGAATTTTTGTCATCTCTTCAAAATGTGGCGTCTTTGGACAAGTACTAATAGTAATAACGAGTGTGATAACAACGCAGACTTTTTCCAGTGTAGTGATTCCAATAGCGATGGTGAACAATGCGAAAAAGAAAGTTAGTGAAGTGGTTTTGACAGCCTAGTTGAAAAAAACCAGACATCACCAGAAGATGGCAAATGAGACTTTGCCGAAACGTTGTGAAAATAATCCTTATGGGGAGAAAATACACAGAACACGGAGCGAAACCCGAGAAAACAGCTCATTATATATATATATATATATATATATATATATATATATATATATATATATATATATATATATATATATAATCTAGAAAGGTTAATGCAGTCAAGCTGCTGGAAATATATATATATATATATATATATATATATATATATATATATATATATATATATATGTATATATATATATATATATAATGGTGACACTGTATATATATATATATATATATATATATATACAGTGTCACCATTAAAGTGCGCACCATATGGGAAAAGTTTCAATGAAGTTTAACTTCGGCACTTGTTTGTGCTTTAAATTTAACTTAAAATGATGCGGCTAACTTCAGTGAATGAAAAATATCGGAAAACTATAGAGTAGACTCATAATTACATTATTTTTATGAATTCAGCACAAGTAAAACTGATAATTTTTATTTTATTGGAGCTTACTATATCTATTGCTACCTATTATTAATTTTCATGTGTTATTACCTGTAAAATATTTGGTTCTACCAACTTGAGTAAACTAATTAATATCAGAAAACCATAGAAAATACTCCTGACTAGCAGAAGTTGGTAGGTTTATTCACAAAATATCATGAAGACAGAATGAAATAATATATTACAGTACTCGTTTTTAGACAATTTGTACTGTAATAAGACACCCACCGGACTAATGACGTAAAATACCATTCGTCGATTAAATTGACGGGTGACGGGTCTCATACTAATTCACAAAAATTGACGAGCTCGAACATTTCAATACGCCTGTCTTTCCTTTGCCTCGCAACATTTCCTGGTGGAGGAAAATGCTCGTAAAATTATGAAACTACAAGGGACACTTATAGAAAACGTTGTTTACTTACTCATTCTGCGGTCATTGGCATCCGCATTTCGTACGATCTACATACTCATGTATGATTTAAAAATAGTTACAGCATAAGTAAACCATCGTGAATGCTCCTACATGCATTATTCATACGTTCGGGCGATTCCCAGTGATTGATGGAAGAAATAAAAGAAATGCAACTAACGGTTGTCGAATGTCAGATTTAGCTGTTTGTTGATGGACAACTGGTTGAAGTTATAACTGTGAAATGGGCAAATTTGGAGTCTAAATCGAACACTTCTCTTCGAAAGGGCGTTTATCTCACGGTAATAAGTAAGGCCATATATACAGGGTGTCAATTTGAGTCCACCAGACAGGGTAGTTTTCCAGACGTTTGGAAGGTTGTTAATATAATTCCAATTCCGAAAAAGATTGTACCTACCACGTTCAGTGACCTACGCCCTATCAAATAAGAGCTTTTCTTGAAGAACATCTAATACTCCCGTACGAGCAGTCTGGGTTCCACAAAAAACACGAAACACAGACTTGCCCTCTTGAAAGTAATCGACGATCTTGCGAGATTCAGAAATCAATCAAAAGTTACCATTTCAGTACTGCTTGATCAAAGTAAAGCTCTCAATTTAGTTAATTTCGATTTACTCATCAGCAAGCTCAAGTTTATAGGATTCGATGACGTTTCTCTTGAATGGATGACCAGCTATCTCTCAGGCCGATCACAGAGGGTCAAACTGGATGACTACGTATGGTCATCCCTAAAAGAAACAATCTCAGGTGTACCGCAGGGAAGTATTTTAGGGCTCTTGATGTTTTCAGTGTTTATTTTTGTTATTTTTGTTCACCCCACTTTCTTATCACATTGTCAAGTACATCAATACGCAGATGATACGGGGTGTTCCTTAAACACATGCTAATATTTAAGGAGGTGATTCTTAGACCCATTTTAAGAAAAAAACTTCCTATGGACGTATGTCCTAAACGCCTTAACTTTTGAAATACAGGGTGGCAAAGTTTTCAAAAATAATCAGTTTTTTAATAATAACTGAGATAATTTTGTGGACATCTTTGGCATATTTGGTACATATGTTCCATGCCTCAAGGCGCATTTTCTGATGTACACAAATTTGTATTTTTTCAAACAGTGGCATCCCTACGGGTTTCGCATTGAATATTTTTGGGGAAAAAGTACTACGCCAATGCTTTCTTTTCAAAATAAAATCATTTTTTAAATCCTCATTTATTTTTGAGAAAATTTGATCTCCTGGTATTTCTTTGTACGACGCATGATTTTCACTCAAAGAAATAAAAATCGACAGAAAGCAAATTAAGAAATTAGAAAGTTTCCAATTAAAAAACCTCAGTTCCAATAAACTCCGTGTAACTTCGTACAATTTTAATAATTTGGATAGAGTGATACGAAGTATGTTTCAATATTTAAAAATGTCGGACAATTCGAAGCTATAATTTCGGATTCATCCAAGGTTTTTCACTCGATCATACTTCGAAAGTTTCATATTAAAAGATTCAATACTGACACGAACTGAAATATGGCTACTTCAAAATCCCGAATCCCAAATCCAAATATCCATCCAACTTCAACAAACCCATACCCCAAACAGTCTGATAAAGAAACATATCACCTAAAATTTTTCCTTCCTAATATCCATGGCGTTACCGACGAAGTGAGTTGAATTTTGTAGCCGATATAAAAACAGTATTCACATCCAAAAATCAAATTTCCACTTTTCTACGAGCATCTAAGGACACCATAATGAAGCACAGGTCATATAGGAAATACTATGTTCCACCTGCTCAAGAAGTTATATCGGCCAGACCAACAGACGAATCTCCAACAGAGTCTATGAACACAAGCTTGCATTCCTCAAAACAGATTCAGTCGAATCTTCGGGAAGCGTGCTACGCAATAAGCTTCGAAAACACCAAAACCATCGCCAGGATAATTCGCAAAACTACTGAAATTGGAAAACGTTCCAACTGCCCCAACAAACGAAATGATTCACAAAGATTACCTCCTCCCTGAAGGTCACTACTGTCACGCACGCTCCCACTATAGATTTCCCCCTTCACTTGTCCAGGGACATAAATACCAGACCAAACCAAAGCCTGTGGACCCATAGTCAACGCTTGGGAGTAGGTAGACTGGGACCCTTGCAAAGATCAGTCACGAGCCTTGGGGAGTAGGCAGATTGAAATCTCGGCGTCAAGTCATAACACCCTTAAAGCATGTCACTACCAGAGGAGTAGGCAGATTGAGATCTCAGTGTAGTCATACCAAAACATTGAACAACTGAAATACCAGACCCATACATATATATGATAATCTGAAGTCCGTACATTCAGTTTTCAACCCTATCCAATCTTAAATTTCAAATCAATTGGTCTATAAGTGCACTAGTCAGAGGACATCATGGCTTGTGGACTAAAATCCCTTCTATGGAAGTTCCCTGTCTAATTGTTCGCACCTACTCCTTTTTGGTATTCTGGTTTAGTGAGTTGAGAAGCCACTGGTTAAAATTCAAGAGTCTGTGTCTCAAAAAAGTTTTTATTATTCTGCTTTCAAGAGATTTCTGTTATTCTCTCCACTGTTACTGGTATCACTACTCCAGGGAACCTTCTTTGTATTCACCTTCTAAAATAATAGCTTTCGCCCTTTCTCATGTACCAAACTTTCTCGGGATATCATCTAATCCTACATTCCTCCTAGCTCATTCACAACCTCAACAGTATCTTTATCAATCCGCTGGCATATTTTGTCTTTCCCTGACTTGACAGTTCCATAGCCTCACTCACTCGACTCTTCAGCAGTTCACCCTCCTTCCACCTCTACTATCTTTCCTTCCACACCACAAAATGTTTATATCTACACGCCCCTTCCATATAAATTGCATTTCTGTTGAAATGAGCCACTTTGAGTAAGTTATTTGATATTGAATCTGTAAAAAAATCGCCGTGAAACACGCTAGCTTTGCTTTTTATTCGTAAAATCCCATCCCATGCATCAATAATGCCATCCAGTTAGCCATTCCATTGCGTAGTACCAGTGCGTTAGTGTCTTGATGCAAACTTTACAGGTTGATGAATTGGAAGGAGAGGTCCTACAGAATGAACATCCAGATCCCCCTATTTGCCTTCACTGGGCTTTTTTCAGTGGGTATGGTTGAAATCAACGCAGCAACTACTGTAGATAATTCACGGAAAGGAATTACCAGGTACTGTAGGGTACCATCGCCTGATACCAATCAGAATGTATCTAGATCCAGATCCGGACATATCCAGATAAACTAACCCCAAACTCATCATCAGTCTCTTTGCCATTCTTTTATCCTCCCAATGACCATACTCTAAACATCCTCCAGCCTGAGCTCTGCTCTGCAACTTGCATTTCATTGAAGTAGGAGGTTAACCAGTTTTTAATTTCCATATTTCTCCACGACGCTGGGGAAGAGGATTTGAGGCTTTGGATCCTAGACAGGCGTTACCCTTTATGACCCGTCCTCATTTTTTCCTTTAACCACTCGTACCTCTTGTAGAAAAGTAGAGGAAACTCATGCGTCCCTCTTGTCTTCGTCTTCCTCCTCCTACCTTCCACTTTACCCAGTAGCAACAGCATCCTTTAAATATGCCAATGTGTAGCCAAACTCCACCTCCATCTTTATTCTTTCAATTTATTCTGGCGCAATTATACTGCGCAACCTCTGCTGCAGGCTACCAGTGATGCATAAATCCTACATAATACAAATAAAACAGAACACTGAGTCATATACAAATGCAATACGTATATATATACAGACGGCTCAAGAACCAAAGAATGCTCAGGATGTGGAAAGTACTCCAGATCCTTAAGCCTAAGGATTAAGTGGGAAATGGGTGGTCCAAACAGAACTGGCTGGTATCTCATCCGCCACAAAAGAAATAACCAGGAAAGGAATTTCTGGCAGAAACAACAATCTGCACTGACAGCAGACAAGCCCTATTATCCTTGAACAGGATGCAGGATGTGTGAACAGGAAGATGAGACTGTCCTATGCGAGTGCCCGGAGTTATCGTCGGCGAGTCTTGGCCTACACCTGCTGATATAAAGGAAATGTCTCCCAGAGACCTGTCTACCTTCCTAGAAAGGACAGGATGGACGATGACCTAGGAGGACAACTCCTCTGGAGGATGTACAATGGGTCACATGTGGCCTAAATGATGTGGGCCTACACTCACCCTCCCTACTCTACAGATACAGAGATTCTTCTGTCTCACCCTCAATCACAGCTTCCATTGTCTCCATTTCCTCTCCTCCTCTCCAAGCACTGGGTTATATCAATCTGTCATTGAAATCTTGCTGTCTCAGGACTTTTGACTTATACTAAATAATGTCTTTACATGGTTCTAACTACCTTCTGACCCATTTTGGTAATCTTAAGGTTCTCTGCAACTATGTTCCAATTTGTGACACTGTGTCTTTTCTGTCCTTCGTAACTATAAACGCCACAACGCCCGATCGAAGAACTGGCCGATGGTATTAATGAAAAGGACGGTGAATATAGCGTATGAGATATGGTTGTATATCTGTTGGGATTACGTATTTCAACGGCCGCCGTACAAGCTGACCTATTCATAAACTAAACGCAATGTGTGTACCTTTGAGAGTTATTGGAGAAGAAGAATGTTTATGTCTCGATGGGGACATAATTCTGTAAGTTTTTTCATAGCGGATTCCATACGTTCGGAGCTCGAGGCGATTGTATGGTCTCTTTATTTTTCGAAAAGGTAAGAGGGATTATTTTTTTAGGAAAAGAACTTTAACCACTCCAACTTGTGATAACGAACACTTTTGTCGCACCAAAACACGATTTCCCGACGCGCGTTTTGCTAACCTAGTTAGCATCATCAGGAGATGACTGAAACTAAATCCTAACAACCTAGTTGAAGCTGTTTATGCACATTGGAAAGAACTACTACCTTTGCTAGGGACTCTTAGTATAAGTCATTATGGAAGCGTATCTCAATTCATAAAGCTCAATCAATATTTGCAGCTCTGAACTTCCAGAGACTTCAAGAAACATGTTATCCTGCAGCGGTCCTAGCATTTCTCACTTATTCTGTAGCCGTTCTCTAAGACAGTTGAGCTACACAATCTGGCAATAACTTCAATTACTACAAAATGGCGGAACTTTTAATAATTATAATAATAATAATAATATTTATTCATCCATGTTTCATACAAAATAGAATTAACATCTTGAAGGTAATGATGAATAAATTGCGAATCCACTGAGGGTTTAACCCTGTGTGTGGTTAAATTAACAAATACAATTAATAAAATATTGTTACATATAACACAATTACAGTTACTCATATAAAACAATTTGTTGTAATAGCTAAAAAAAATATAATAAAATATCAATGCCATACATTCCCGCATTGATAGACAAAATCAAAGGTTACAAAAAAATTTAGAAACAAACAAACACATACAGACAAATCACAGAAGTTCATACTTGTTTGTGAGGATAACAGATACTAAAGTTTTACACAATATACATAGGTATTGATGAACTAAGGGGATACAAATATTGACTAAATTTACAATATGAAATATATAAAATACAATAATATACAAGTATTGAGTACAAGGCAGAAAAGGCCAAGTTCATATTTAAGTAGCATGAGGTTCAAATTTCATTATTAACAACTGTTTATCTTTTGTCTTATGTTATTCAATCAAATTAAATTATGAACACTTTCTCTAGGTAAGTTCTTTATAAATCTAACTAGTTTACTTTTGAATTGGTTGATACATTGACATTTAACTACATAATATGAGGTAATAAGCTTGAGGTGAGTTCAGAAGATGCCCGAAATAGTTGTCTTGAACTTCTTGACATATGAACAGCCTATCTGACATTTTATGCTGAACATTTTCGAACACAGTAACGTCAATATCTCTACAAAGATTTATTATTCTCTGCCGTATATCCAATACTGAAGTCAGTTTCGTACACCTTTTGCTTCGAATAGCCCCATAAAAAATCCGAAGGTGTCAAATCTGGCGAGCGGGCTGGCCATTCTGTACGTCCTCGACGGCCGGAAAAAGTAGAATCCAAATAGTTTCTTACTTGTCTGGAGTAATGTGGTAGTGTTCCATCTTCTTGGAATGCATTATCCATATCGAATTCATAACGATTCGCTTTGACGATTTCAGTGATGGGAAGATCAACAGTAGTTTCCAGCATATTCAAATACAGTTGCCCTATTAAATTTTCATCAATGTATAGAGGTCCTACAATATGGTTTCCCAATATTCCTGCCTTAATGTTAACTTTTTCTGGATATTGGGTATGTGTTTCCCAGAAAACGTGAGAGTTAGTGTCACTCCAAGAACGGCAATTTTGTTTGTGAACATTGCCGTTTGAAAAAATGTACATTCGTCACTAAAACAAATATTGTGGAGATAGGTAGGATGCCTTGCAATGGTTTCCGTTATGATTTCGCAGAATTCTGGTTCTTCGGTCAGGGTCATCTTCAGTTAATTCGTGTACCATTTTAATTTTGTATGGATGATACCTATTCCTCTTCAAAAGTCTCCACACAGTAGAAGGTGACTCCTCACAAACATACGCGTCGGAATAAGTAGACTGGGGGCTTTTTGTTATGTACACCACCGGTAGTTGTGAATTTGGACACAAGTTCCTTCAACTATTTTCTACAGATGGGACGATTCGGAAAACGTTCATTGAAAATCCTTTCGGTCTCGTGAAAGTTACGCGTCGCACCGTAAATAAAAATTGCTTCAATTTTTTCTTCCAATGGAAGAGAATTGACCATTTTTGAGATTGTTGACGTGATACCTTTCTACTAGTAAAATCGAAAACTAAATGAGAATATTCTAACTGAACAATGATGTTCATTGTCGTACTGACATTTTTTGTCGTTTTTATGAACAAAAAATAACTTAATAAACCTCATCGGGTTGTTGGAAGTGCCGTATGGCAATTTGTTTCCAGGAAATTATTAAATGTTCCGCCATTTTGTAGTAGGTGAAGATAACAACTTCATATTTTAGGGTTGTGAAGTGCCCTTTCAATTTAATTTTCTTCCCAGCTGGCGCCCAGTAGCCATTTTGAGAGCTTCATCTGTCAATTTCACTTGAAAATAAAGTACTCATGCATTAATTTCATTATCCCAAATTTCAATTTTTTTGAGTTGACCCCTTCAAAAGATAAAAGGTGGGGGGAACATTAAAGAAATGCACTGTATAATACATTCCAATGTTGTACTTTCCAATGATTGTGCTTGCTGAAATTTGTCGTTATTCTGATAATGAAATTCGTTTAATTTTAGGATTGATATTTTGTTAAAGATCATCATTCCTATTATCAAACTTATGGTTAAAAAATGGAAATTCATCAATGAGGTTTTGACTGATAACAAGATTTGTTTTACCTTTCCTAAACTAGTTTTCGCTTTCCTAAACTAGTTTTTGCTTTTAGCTTCTCCTCGTAGAACAGCTGTAAATGAGTTTCACCGATCAGAGTATCGCAAATCGCAACGTGATCTTTAATCGAATGTAATCAAATAAATAAGCGGTATTGAATTTAGTGCCATATACGATCGCAACAGATTACGTAACTCCTGTCGCTGCCGATAACCAAGTTTGTATGCGAATATACACCATTCGGTGTTAGATTGTCTCGAATTATGGAGGCACAGCAACTGCCGTTTTCTATTTTCTTATTTTGGAAGCGATTAAAATAACTCCTACGTCGATCGGGAAAAATACGCCGCTGCAAAAATTTTATAACCATTCAAGAGCTACCTCTCCAATATACTTAAGTATGTAAACATTGATGACGTTTTGAGTGATACACTAGAAACTGTTCATCAGGGGCAGAGGTAAAATATTGGGCTTCGCAGATAATACACTCATTTTTACTAGGCAAATAGCTGGGAGAAACTGGAATATGTAGCTAAATCAGATCTGGTTTTGATTATAAATTGGCCTTACAGTTGCAATAATTCTAGCAAACCTTGTTTTTCACAACTGAAAATTGATCAATATGTAATACTTCCCGAAGCTAAAGTGAAATACTAAGGACTAAGGATAGATTCACATCTTAAATGGGATGCTCATATTCAGTATATTTGTAATAAGTTAATTTTTTAATTTTTAATTTTTGGTAAAAATATTAACGAACTCCAACCTCGGATATTCACGTTAAGATTAGGTTGATTAGTTTTATTGCTATTAACCTTACTTACTATTAACTCAATTAGTTAGTTCGACAATGCTTTAGGCATATTGTTTATCAAAAGAAATGATTAACTCTTAAAAGAAAAAAAAGACTGACATTTTTCAAGTTTTTTACGATTCGGCAACGTCTGAAATTTTACTATCAGTTGGGCAACTCAGTAAATGAAATTTTACTAGCTTCATTGTAGTCCGGTCAAATTAGAATAAAAAATAAGAATGAAGGTACATAAATTTACAACAAGCTGCAAATGCGTGTAATTGTTCAAAACATAGTTACAAATAAGATTTTAAAATTCCGAATGATTGCGATGCCTGGAAAAAAATTTACTCGAGGTCAAAGGTCAAACATCTCGAAAAAAATTCGTTTTTCGCGATTTTCAGGAAAACGGTAAGTTTTATCATAACATAACCTCAGATAAAAATTGTAGATCATAAAATTCTCTATAATGTATCAATACTTTTTTTTCTTAGAGCCACCGTTTCTGAGATACGACGTGGCAAAAAGTTGTAAAAATTGTAATCGTCATTACACAATACTAATACGAAATACATCATTGACGGTGGATACTTACTACATCGTGTTGTCTGGGATAGCATTTAGCATTATTTTAGATAAATACGTTCAGTATGTACGTAGACATTTTGGTGCCAGAATTACGGTCGTATTTGATGGCTATGATGATTGCATGAGAAATATTAAAGCTGCAGAACAACGTCGTCGAACTTTAGCAACATCTTCATCTTCCGATATTCTATTTGATGAACTTATGGCAGTTCCTACCAGTCAACAGAAATTTCTTGCAGATACTCACAACAAATCTCGGTTCATTTCAATGTTGAAGGATAAGTTCATTGGGGAAAATATATTGGTTAAACAGGCTAATAACTATGCCAACGTACTGATTATTTATTGAACAGCTATAGAGCAATTTAATTTGACAAATACAACTATTGTTGTTGGTGAAGATGTAGACTTACTCGTACTTCTTATTTGTATTGTATTTTTGACTCGTTGTATCTCAGAAAAGGTGGCTCTAAGAAAAAA
Organism: Leptinotarsa decemlineata; assembly: GCF_025532065.1. Classification (NCBI taxonomy): domain Eukaryota; kingdom Metazoa; phylum Arthropoda; class Insecta; order Coleoptera; family Chrysomelidae; genus Leptinotarsa; species Leptinotarsa decemlineata. The sequence continues at coordinate 491,666 of NW_027412681.1, read as the reverse complement.
AAAATAAATACCGATACATTTTTTGTGGAGAATTTCATGGTTTACAATTTTTATCTGAGGTTATTTTATGATAAAACTCACCGTTTTCCTGAAAATCGCGAAAAACCAATTTTTTTCGAGATTTTTCACCTTTGACCTCGAATACATTTTTTTCCAGGCATCGCAATCATTCGGAATTTTAAAATCTTATTTTTAACTATGTTTTGAACAATTACACGCGTTTGCAGCTTGTTGTAAATTTATGTACATTCCAATGTCTAGATTGACCGGATTATTGCTGTTGAATGCATTTCATTGTGTTGTTATGTTAGATATACAAAATTACCAAAAATGACGTCATTCTCTTCTTTCTGTGAATATCCTATAGTGAGTCAGTCACCTGAGCTACGGAATTGCTTATTGGGGAGAAACCTACCATACTCCCCTTCGGCCTCTTGAGGTGCTCCAAAACAGGTTCCGAAACCCGCCGATACCAACTGTGGCGAAATATTTCAAAATCACAAAATTTTCTTTAGGCACTGTATCAGCGTTTTCCATTTATAATGAGCATTCATTACTGTTTTATATTAGGAAACAGACTATAACTGCAGTATTATTCCCAAAGGCTTCAAAATTCCCATCGCAGCGTTTCGTGACTGCGTATTTTTCTCTAATAAGCTTTTCTTGAGATGGGTTTTATGCCGAACTCAATATTTATTACCATATTTGTGCTAGAATAAAATGTTTGAAGTGTTTGAAATATCTGAAGAAGTGGTGGCGTATCATTTTTGTGAAGGTCCTACAAATAATTCATTGACAGGCTTTTAAGTATGATGACAAATATTTATTAAACATCAGAAGCGGTATTTATCTGCACTTCAAAGATACTGAATATCACAGCGACAATTTGTGGCCAAAATCCATTCAAAAACCGTTCAAAAGTTCCCTTGGAATCCTTTATCTCTCTTATAGTTTAGCACCTGATTTCGACTCTCAACTATAGTATATCCATACATGCAATATGCGAATTTTGGTAACGTACGTAAAGCGAAAGGAATTCGACACCTTCACTTAGTCACCGGGCCGGGTTGGTTGAACCGAAGTCGTTGAACCTTCCAAAATCTGAACCTAGGCACTATAAAACAAACGACGAACGGTTTATAGTCGGAGCAAAGGAGCTCTCCAAAGCGAATAGCGTTTGAAAAGCAAATGACGGGACGGTAGAAGAAAGTTTTATACGTGTGCTTGTGTGATCGTTCTAGCTGCTGAAAAATGTTGGTATGTCATTTGTTCGGACATATGTCATTCCATTCTCCCATCATAAATAGCTGAACATATCTCTCATTCAGAAAGTTTATTTTGCAATTCCTTCAATACTCTATTAGATTCGGTTTTTAATGGTCTCTTTCACAGGAGTTCAAAACCTAACAAGAACTTCAGAAAGTCAAATTAGTCGAATAAGATGAAGTCTGTGATTCCTACTGAATAGGCTTTCAAATCCAGGGCTCTACTTGATTGAAGTGAATCCTTAGTTCCCATCTCGAACAAATTGAAAATCAGAGGCATCGACAGAAAGTTGTGAAATAATGGCTTGCTACCTCGAAACTAAGTAGGCCAGACTGATAGATGAACATCCAACAGAGCATACGAACATCAATGCTGGTGTTCCCCAAGGATCCTTATCGTCTCCAACCCTCTTTTCCTTGTGTACCAACGACTTATATGTTACATGTTTAAAAAACATGTTTAGAATATGTTTTTTCTTTAACCAGCTGTCTCATCCCTACGAAAGACAACCCTCAGAAGTCTGAACGTGTGCGAGCTAAGGACTAACGAGGTCTCACCTTTTAACGTGTGATTCCTAACACGTGTTGGACGATAGCAAGTGAAAATCGATCGTTCAGCCTGCGGCTTGAACCACCGACTAACACGGCGGTCGATTGAGGGAGTGATCAAAGCATCTACGTCGAACCGACCGGCTGTTTCACATACAAGATCATATCGAAGCTGTAGCCGTTTTTATAGGAAACTTAAAAATGTCTTAGACTCTATGAATTTGTCTTCGACGAAACCATGTTTGGTTGAATAAATAAATGAAAGACTATATTTTACAACAAGAAAAATCGGTTGGATATTGAAGAGTCTATCAGAGGACACAATAAACATTTTTGACCGTATACGAAAACAAATAGAAAAAACGATAAACAGTCAACAATATAACCAGTACGGAAGATATTTTTTGAGTCCTTTCTCAATATTTCGTATGAAAGTGATCAAGATATCAATATTTAATATATACTATGTGTGAGCCAGATAATACACGGCGAATTTTGTCGGATGGTTAAAAAACTAGCTGGTATTCACAGAATATCTCCATATCTTACTGAAGGACGTTTCCAGTTACTTTGTTTCCTTTTTAATCTATCTTTGAAAACTGTCAAAACAGTAGACTAAATATTACTTGAGATATAAAGCTACAGAAACACATAACATTTAAAAGGACAGAACTTTTCAAACAAACTGATAGACGCTCCTCAGTCTTTTTCCAGATCCAAGAAAGACAATGCTACTAAAGAACTAAAAAGACAATGCTACTAAAGAACTAAACAGAGCGTTACTTTGTTGAAAAGACTTCAACTTAAAACCTTCGTTGCCTCGACTAATAGTCATCGATTGCCCAATATTCGCCTATTTTTTCGTATCTAATCAATTTCTCGCCATTACCGCGAATAATTATACACAGCTTGAATTTGTTCAGCGATTTGCCAAAGGTCATTCGCTTTCAAAAGATCGATAATACACCGTGGACCAAGAAAACCTTGCCACACACACAAGTTGTTGAATGGTTGATGATTCTGTTTACAAAGAATTGATTGCGTGAAACTTGATATAGAAGTAGCTGAAATGGTTATTTAGAATTGATCATTTCAGAAGTTGAATAGTTTGGTCCTTCCAGCCGGATATTTCAGTCCTTCGGGCCGGATATTGTATAGATGAGAATATTCAGTTGCATATTTCTTGAACGTTTCGTCAAGTAACAACCTCGAGCATTTCTATATCAAAAAGGAATTGAATTAACGAAGCTCTCTCTCACAATCCAATGAGCTGATGATTATGTATGAAAACGCGAAGAGTGGACGCTTCAATAATAACTCTGATGCCAGCAATTGAAATTGTTTCATCATCGTTGAGATTTTTAATTAACTCGAGATTACCTGATATTCCACGCTATAATCATGTGTTTTATTTCGAATTTTATGTAACGTTTACTCAATTAACGATCTACTTACGGATAGAATTGATGGCCGTCGATCGGTCAGTCGTGGAACTCACCTGAAAAAAAAAAATCTGTCAGTAACAGGTTACAGAATTCGTCAATTGAAGAAAAAGGTTTCTTATTTCCCCTGCTTCGTACCAAAACTTGGAGTAACAAAAATCATGACTTCAAAAGCACGATAATAGAATGTACGAGAAATAGCAAATGATTATTTTGTTACAAAAACAATGTTATTTATTCAGTGGAACAATTCAACCAATACATCGAATAATGAAAGTGAAGCACCTGAAAAAAAATCAACTTCAGAATCGTCACAGGAAATATATTTGGAGATACAAGTATTACCAGGGTGGTCCCATAAGTACCCGGCCTGACCTAGAGATGGCGGTAGTTGATTGAAAAATATCACAGTATTAGAAAGTGCACAGTCTATGAAGCGTGTGTTCCAAGTTTGAAGACGCTGCGTTGTTTAGTATTCCTTTGGAACAAAGAAAAATTAATACGTTGGGAAAGTTAGTTGAAAACAATAAAAACAAAACTTACAAATTCGAAAAATCAGGAGTATATGAATCAAAGTGTGGAACGTGTCCTAAGGTATACATTGGTATATACAGGGTGTAACTAAATAAGTGTAAAACATTTAAGGACGTGATTCCTCATCGAAAAAAGGGTAGGATCTTTCATATAAAGAAATTTCATTTCATTGAAGGGGGTACATAAAATTTGTATAACAATTTTTTTCACAAGCACTAAAAAAGTTGCAATATTGAAATTAACCTGACGTTTTGTACTACCAAGAAGACACTTAGCCAGAAACTTATTTGGTTTACCCCATGGTTGTAAGGGGTGGAAAACGCAACCCCTAAAATTTATTTCCAATGTTACTTTTTGTCTTATTATTTGTTTACCATTCAAAAATTCATTTTCGATAGCCTGTTTCATTCTAAACAAAAAATGTATCTTGCGTTTTTTGCCCAAAATAAACCAGTTCGCAGTAAAAAATTATTTTACGAACAACTACGGAGATACATTGTCATAAATGCGAAAATACGAAACAAGTAGGTCGCTATTAGCGATAGTGACAATTAAATTGGTATGACGCTGTCAGTTTGTGAATTTTCGAAATTGAATTAATACTAATTGTGTGTTGTTGTTCTGTTCTTAATTTGTTACTTTAATAATTCAATTGTTATTAAAATAGCATACACAAATGGGGAAATGGCTGATATGCATTACGTTTACGGTCTGTCGCAGGGGAATGGGTTAGAAGCTTCTAGAAGATATGCTGAAATGTATCCTCAACGGCAGCATCCTTCACATAGAATATTTGCTAGACTTCATCAACGATTACGAGAATATGGTTCATTTGACAAAAGAACGCAGGATTGTCGTCGCCATCGAGAAATACGAACATCACAGCTTGAGGAAGCAGTACTTAATTTGATTGAAGAACAACCTACTACCAGTACTAGAAAGATTGCTTTCCAGCTAAATGTTGATCATATGACGGTATTTCGCTCGGTATTTGGCGGTATTTGGCCCGCTCGATCCCCGGATCTCAATCCTCTCGATTTCTCTATTTGGGGCCATTTACAGCATTTGGTTTATCGTACTCCTGTTCGCGATGTAGAGGACTTGAGAAACCGCATCATCGATGTGTGCCGGGTAATCAGAGAGACTCCAGGAATATTTGAGCGAATACGTGGCTCAATGCGCCGACGTCTAGACGCATGTGTAATGTCTGAAGGTAGATATATTGAACATCTACTATGATTTCTACATGTTGTGTGTTTTGTTATTAATGAATTAGTTTTGTTCATCACCCTTCAATCGTTTAATGTAGGTACTAACTACAGAATAACATTAAATCCAGTTCGCATTTATGACGATGTATCTCTGTAGTTGTTCGTAAAATAATGTTTTGCTACGAACTGGTTTATTTTATGCAAAAAACACAAGAGACATTTTTTGTTTAGAATGAGACAGGCTATTGGAAATGAATTTTTAAATGGTAAACAAATAATAAGACAAAAAGTTACGTTGGAAATAAATTTTAGGGGTTGCGTTTTCCACCAAATGAGGTACTAGCTAAGTGTCTTTTTGGTAGTACAAAACGTCAGGTCAATTTCAATATTGCAACTTTTTCAGTGCTTGTGAAAAAAATTGTTATACAAATTTTAGGTACCCCCTTCATGGGGCTGTATCTCAACAAGGAATGCGCCAATGAAGTTTCTTTGTATGAAAGATCCTATCTTTTTTTCGATGAGGAATCACCTCCTTGAATATTTTACACTTATTCAGTTACACCCTGTATATGTAAATAAGAACACAAGTTCAACATATTCAAATCATCTTTTTGAAGAAAAATCACATCTTTATTAAGGAGTTCGAAATTTTACACATAGAAAATAAAGGTTTGAAACTGAATCATTTGGAAGTAATAGAAATTAATAAAAAGTTGTAGAGGTCTAAGTAATTTGATGAAGGTAGTCTAAATTGTAGTTACCTGTGGCTGTAGGATATGAAATTACTATGGATCTTCATAAAGTAACGGCCGAATCACTCAGAAAAAAAAGAGCTTCATTATTTTTATAATGTTTTCATTGTTAAAATTATAATAATAATCAATTTCTTCCGTGAATAATTAAAAAAAAACCTCAACCAAAGCATTTATACATTTCGTCAATATTTTTTTTAACTGTTGTTCAAATAGGAAGTATTAAATTATAGCAAAGACACCCACTACCTGTTCCCTGTTCTCACTACAATAGGAACCCCTCTGTGGAAAATCCGCCCCGTTTTTTGTAGCCGATCTTCAAAGTACCGTAATCTTGTTTATTGTCGTCACCCCTCAGTCGGAAGGTTTGCAGGTTAGTGTTTGGTCGGGCCTTTCTTCCAACCATCTAAAAGGATCATGATGAATTTCTTGAGCTATCACTCTTTTGCATTTGATTACTTTTGCTACTGTTTTGAGCCGCTGGAGAGCTACCGGATTTGGATTGTTTCTTAGAAATATGTTGAAATTAGGTTAGAAAATACTGGGTCCAGCATAAAAAGTTTCTATAAGAAAATTAATGTATTTCACTGTTGATAAAAAAATTATGAGCGATTGAAAAGGGTTTTCATACAACTGTAATGTTGTTGAAAAAATGTTTACCTTGTAGATAGAAAATAAGTCCAACTGGCTACTTCACCAAAATATTGATTATAACAAGTTTTCAACAATAAACCTGAAATAAACGACAACACAGCTTTTTAACAATGAAGAGAATAAGCCAAATCAAATCGAAAATACAATTTGACTAAGCTATAACTTAATGTCGCATAGACGTGCGCCAGGTCGATCTTCAGCTAATGTTTTTAATAAATAAATATTTAAATACAATATCTAAAAATTATTCTCAGCCAACTACACACACAGTGAGTTCTGGTGAATGTCTGCCGAAAAACAACTACTTTCCCGGCTAATAACACGCAGGATATTGTTTTGAAACGCTTAACAGAGGAGTGTTGAAGCGTAAATTCGTCATCTGCGCCAAAATAAGTCATAGCCCGGTACGGAAATCTAAAAACTCTACCAGAATCCATTGTAATACCTTTATCTTCAGCTACCACACACGTTATTAAATTTCCTTGACGTGAAGACAAATAGGATTTTGTCGAGTAAGTAAAAAATGTGCTAATATGAGGCTCAGTATTTATCGATATGCTTTTGTATACATTCATCAAACCCGAAGAAGCGTTGCATTTTTTATGCCCAGCCTCAGGTAGCTTCTCGAAGAAAACGAGGAAGGAACAAAAGACGCCCGCTTTTTCCCACGAATCATGCTAAGTAATTATTATTGTTGAGTATACGAGGAAGTTTTGAGATGAATTCGATACTGCACAGATGGTTGATACCACATGAAAGGAAGCACATGGTGCACCTTGCGATAGCCTAACAGTAAATCAGGACCGGTGGATTTTTCAACACCTTGCACGGCATTGGCGGTTCATCTATATCTACAAAGGTGAGAACTGAGAATTGATAAACTTTCAAATGTATTGTTTAGTAAATAGTATGGCGACTGGAAAAAATAAATAAAAATATGGTTAAAAATTGTAAATTGTGATAATAAAGACTCTTTCGTCAAGAGAACGACGATAAATAATTTCATTACGTTATTTTTTGAATATTTCATCAATTTAATACCCGTGGATGGTATAAATGCATCATTAAACTCAATATTGACATCAAGGATAATTATTCCGAAGGAATGTCAATGAATTTCAATTACATAAATGAGTTTCGGTTGGCAACTGGCCGATACTCATTGGAATATTTTTTCCAGCAATTCTGCCCTATGAAAAAATTATTCCGCCTTATTTAAATCCCCCCCTCCCCCCAACGCTTGATTCCTCATTGTTGGGCATAAAAATTCTGTACCGCTTCCGCACTAGTGGATCCCTCTTTCTCGCGTCCACATATTAACAAGAAATTCTGGAAGAGCTAAGAGCGTCCGGACGGCTATCGACGCCGTGACGTCACCGCGAGTCAAAACATGGCGTCGCCTTGACGACGGGCCGGCGCCAAGTGTGGCGTTAAAGGGCTCCATTCAAAGACGGCGTCGCGATGCATATAATGCCCTTTATGCTAGCTACCACTCGACGTGAGGTATTTTTCTATAAGCCGGCATACATGAACTGGAGGGCCACTTGTGTTTTTTCTTGTCGTTCGGCATCTAGTTGAGATCGTCTTCTTCCACGTGTGTGCCTGTCGGTGGAAAGGACGGTGGAAAATGAGTCACATCGACAGTTTGAACACCATCGATCATGTCCAGGAAGAAGTTAAGATAATACACAGAAAGCTTTCTTGAAAGCTTTCAACTGAAGGGCGTATTCTTCACGCAAAACAATGGAGTGCCAATTGACTGGCCATTTTCATGGAGAGGCTGGTCCACTGGCTATTGAAGAGGACCACAAAAAGCCAAGATTCTGGTTTCGATTCATTGACGAATAAGGAACCATAGAAGCATGTATTGCAGCACATTAATACAGTGAGATCTTCCATATCATACATAATGGAGAAGGACGTCTACAATGAATCGCCGTTTCTAGTGGTGGAGAAGACCGACAATGTGGCGGTCTTCTCCACCACCATAACGAATGTAACTAACACCAATCTACCAAAAACAGGTGGGTTGGCTCTCCTTGTTCATTTTTCACTGCCTGAACCACTGTGTATGCTGTTTTTGGCGAGTGCATTGGACATTTTTATTCAACTCGTGTATACAAAAAGGGTGTTTTCCAGACATGTTAAAATGTATAAAGGTATTACCTCTTTTTAAAAAAGGAGACAGGTCTCTGGTTGGTAACTATAGACCAATATCAATCATTCCCGTTTTGGAAAAAATCTTTGAAATTATTTTGAAGAACACGCTCATGAACTTTTATATCAATAACAAATTATTTAGTGAAGATCAATACGACTTCAGAAAAAATCAGTCAGAATATTGATGAATGCCAATTCTAGAGATCACTGTAAGCCGCTTTTCAAAAAATGGGTATACTACCACTGCTATCGGTATTCATATATAGTCAATTACTTGAAATCCATAAAAATAAATCAATTTATTCGCAGCATCAGGATATTCATCATCGTGCTACAAGAAATGCAGATCTGTTCATACAACTTCGATACAAACTCACAAGGTCCATTAAAAATTCATTGAATATCAATCTCTACAATCATCTTCCTAATTCGTTCAAAGTGCTTAAACAAAGCTCCTTCAAAAACAGAGTCAGAACTATTCTCCTGGAAAACTGTTTTTATAGTACTCAGGGTCATTTAAGTACTTCAATCATGCTGATTTAGATTTGATTTTATTTCATCTGATATATGAAACTCATGTTTATACATGATATTTGTTTTTTGACACTTTCAAAAATTTTAGACTGATTATTGTAATGTTCAAAATTATCTTTCATTTTATTCACAATTTATAACTTTTTTTATATATTTTCAACTTGTGACTAGTTCTTTTTTCTATGTATATTTTTAACTGACTTGCAACAAACATTCAAGTGTAAAGTTGTCAAATAAATATATCTATCTATCTATCAATATGAAACCGTCTTACACCAAATTCTTGAGCAGAATCTGTCTCATGTGGAGGAATAAACCCCCTATAAGCAGGTTAGCAAACGCTTGCGCCCAAAAGATGATTCACCAAAACCAGAGGATAAAAAGCTCTGCTTGCTGCAAAAACCTTCATATGGGAAGGTTGTCGCAGTTATCAAGGTGGGATTCTTGCACCTTGACTATCCGACTACCTCATCAACGATGAAACAGCAGAGCATATACTTTGTGCCTGCCCCGCTGGGGACCGAATCAAGTTCGGCAGAGCCGAACCTTCATCATCCCCCTCTCCAACTCCAACAGCAAAGGCACCTCCTGCGGCGGATGCCAAAAGCTCCGCTTCGAATAAAGGCAAGGAATCGGTTGTCCCTGTAGGAAAGCTCCCTCACTTGTGCACCTCCACGGAGGGAACCCCAAGAAGGTTGAAGAAGCCGTAATGTCGCTGCACCTTCCAGAACATTCGCGGGGGCCACCGTGAGACACCTCAAGATTGCCAAAGAGGCTGTGTGTTCTGCTAGTCTTGGCCTACACCTGCCACCTTCCTGAAAAGGACACGATGGACGATGACTAGGAAGACAACTCCTCGATGGGTCACACGTGTCCATAAACAAATGCAAGTGAGGAAACCAGCGTTCTGTAGTCTGTCGAATGACGTTATGAATTTGTGAGCTCACTTTGAATGACACAAAAATTTCCAAACTCGCATTCCATTCATGAGTAACAAATCTTTATGGAAAAATCAACACTGTTAGTTGCAACACTAGCTTTCACGCTACTAGCACCACTATGCGAAGACTTTTTCCATCCAAACCTCCTGGGACGAACGCTTAGCTCAAATTTCTATTTTCCCAAGAAGAGACATCCTCTTCAAGAGAAAACCCTAGAAAGCTCCACTCTGTTTTCGTTTCTTCGCCATTCTCGCCACTACATTCGCTCGTAGTGATGATAATTGTGTCAAATTGTCGGAGTAATAGACCAACGCAACGTTTATATCCTAACGGTTTTCAATTACCATCAGCACCTAAGTGCGGCTAATTGCCGTTAAAACTACACGAATTACGTTGAAGATATAATAGAATCGGTCGGCAAGAAACAGACATATATACTTCTTGCTCGCGTCTGTAGATTTTCGAAACCGGTCGTTTCGAACATTGGCCCGATTTATCGTAATTGATTGCGTTTTGATTCACGAAAAGTGATTCGAAGGGAACTTGCTTTCTGATTGCGCAACTGAGAAAGTTGGGAACGATGAAGATGAAAGTGAAGCCGACGAGAGAAACAGAAAATATCAGAACTTGTTGGAGGTTCCCTGTTTTCAAATTTATCAATATTTTTCGGTGGAGAGGTTGATTCACCGTTTTTCTATTCCTTTCTTGAAGAAAATTACGCATGGATATCATATAGTAGTTATTTATACAGGGTGCAACATAAGTACGTCGAAATCAAATCTATCAATCAAAATATGATTTAATATCAAAGAATAACATCTTGTTGACAAAGGGTGTGTATATAAATGTAAATGCAATTAAATTTATAACACTTGATGCATGTATAAAAATAGTCACTACCATATAAAATTGAATTGAATAAAAACAATTAGTCACTTATTTGGAATTCAAAGTATAACAAATAATAGAAGGTATATGATTTCAAAGTGTATAGTTTTGGTCTACTTATCATTCTATTCTATCCACATAATATTCTTCCAAACTGTAATAGATTCTATCGGAAAAAACTCTCCTTACTGTTTTTCTGGACGGTATATCAATTTTTTGTTCGTCTTCAAAAATGTCTTCTGCAAAGAATGAGTTATTTGCACGAAATTTGGTATCCGAGGTTTTTTTTGACGTGGGAAATCATAATTTCCTATTAATTTTCCTGTAACATCTACAGGGCGCTGCGTTTATAGAAATCAAACAGAACAGACATCGATGTACTGATATAATTCGTCGTGGAGATAAAATCAACAGACGCTTGTGCGAGGGAGAATATATAGGTCAGCGACTAAATTTAAATCACTTTTACCTGGGTTAACTACCTCTCGCTAATTATATTCGGTGACAGTTGCCAAGGCACGGCCATTCCCACTATTTTTTAGATTTGATTGAGGCACTGCTAACTGAGAGAGATGTTATGGTGTCTGTCATTCCCGAAGTATCAATAATTATTTCACTCAAGAACTGAGCTCTGAGAATATACAAAAATCATTAGCGCTCGCCGATTGAATCAGTTATAAGGAACTCAGAAATTATACATGTAGTGACACGACGTGATAAAAAGCAGATCTTGATTTCTTTTAACGAAATAAAAATTCCAAATCAATTTGAAGTACTTTAAGAACTCTTGATTACCTGAGGGACAATGAAAATTTAGATATTCCTGGTAATTTGGAAGACGTTTCATTATCTTTTTTTTTGATAAATCACTTCATCTCTCTCATAAACTCTGTCATCACCAGTTGCCAATTTCCAAAACTTTGGAAGGATGGACTGGTTACCTATAGTCCTTTCTGACCTGACACCAATTTCAATTCTTCTAAGTCTCTCTAAAGTAGCGAAATTGATACTGAAAGATCAGATTAATGATTATGTCAGTAAAAATCATGTCAAACATCTGTATAATCAGGATTCAGACATCAGCAAAGTACCACCACGGCTCTTATATCAATTACCGACGGTCTTTATGAAGCGGTAGATGATGAGAATTTGACCTGTTTAGTACTTCCCGATTAAAGCAAGGCCTTTGACACCCTCGATGACGAGATATGGTGTCTACTTTGGTTTTTCTCGAAAAGTAGTGTCATTCTTAGGAAACTATCTAAAGAATCGTACTCAAATAATTGTTGTGGATAGAATTATATCGAATGCTCTACCCGTATCGAAGGGAGTGCCACAAGGAACCATTATTGGACCGTTGCTTTCAAGCTTGTATTTATGTGTTTGTGAAAAATGAAAAATACATCACTATGCAGATGACATACAGTTTTATTCATTTTTTCCGCATCGTGGTTCTACATCTGCTCAGTCATATATTAATAACAATCTTTGACATTTTTACAGCCCATAAGCTCAAGCTCTTTTCTAATGAATCTTCAATACTGATATTGGGACCTAAGAAGAACAGAGAGCTCACTAACTCCACTTCTCAATTTGAATAAAATACTTCCCTTCGTGACCGAGATGAAGAATGTAGGATTGTGGTTTGATTTAGAACTTTGCTTCACTGAAAATGTCAACTATCTGAACCAAACTTTGTATAATGTACTCAGGCAGCTGTTTTCAAATCGTGAAAACAGCTGCCTGAGTGAAAAATATCTTATTGCGACAGTATTCATGGACCTGCTTCAAGATAATCGGACGCTCTTTGACTACAGCGTATTAAGTTCAACTGTCTACGTTTCTTGTTTGGTATCCGGAAATATAACCGTATATCATCAGCCATGCAAGAATAAGGATGTTTGAGAGTGGAAAAACTTAGAACACATGATCTACTCACCAACATATATAAAGTTTTGATTTCTAGTCAACCTGATTACTTACTGAAGAAGCTTAGATCATTCTTGAGAATTAATAGTTTCACCAAACGGAACTGTTTAGTTTTAGTCATCTCCAAACACAAATCTTCCTTCTTCACCAGCTGCTTCTCGTATAATGCACCCAAACATTATAATCAACTATCTTGTGAGTTTAGATCTTATACAGTGTGACCCATTTTCAATGGAAACACCGCCCTAAAATTTGAAGTTGTAAACCGATTTTAATAATTTTTTTTTTAAATGTCAAGTACTGAAAGGTCTACTTTGGGACAAAATTTGAAATGTTTATTAAAGTTTCAGGGTATACTACGATATTTTTTCTTAGTCGAAAATCGGGATTTTTTATTAGCGATTTTTTTATTGAAAAAATCACTACACCACTGGATTCAGAGTGCCTCTAAACAGGTGTGACTAAAGTTTCATGAAAAATATTCATTATTAACAAAGTTATGACAACTCAAAAATTCGAAAACTCACACAGCCAACAGTTACAAAAAACACCCTATATCAACAGATATAGCCATGAGAATATTTGTTTATGATTTCAACAATAAAGTGCCGCCAGATGAAAAAAAAAACGAATAGCGTAAATATTTTTAATGAAAATAACGGAATTGCATTCAAGTTTTCATGCAAATTAACTAAAACTAAGACCGAATATTTCAATTTAAATCTTAGTTGCCATGGAAATGATATTACAGTTTGACACTTGTGACAGATTTAAGTGTACTATTGTCAACAATATTCACCTTACAGTTCTTCGAATTAATTTTGTGTCATGGCTGCAAGATTGAGCGTAAGAGAGAAAATTGAAATTGTACGCCTTTCGGGAGATGACGTTAGAAGTGCTAGAGAGGTTTTTAGAGTATTTAATGAGAGACATGCAGCTCGTCCTCGTATTAGCTGCGGTACGGTAAATAAAATAAATAAATTATTCAATGAAACTGGTGCAGTATCAAAAATGGTGTTGAAAAGTAATCCTGTACAAAGACGAAACAGGAATGACAGGAATGATTAAATCATTTTAGATTATTTCGGAAATAATCCTAATGCCAGTATAAGGAATGCCACTTTAGATTTGAATATTCCACGAGAAACTATTCGGAGATGTCTCAAGGCGAAGAATATTAAACCTTTCAAGCCAAAATTTTTACACACACTTCAAGGAGGCGACGAAGCAAGACGCCTGGAATATTGTTTATGGGTCCAAGGGGAATATTTAAACAATAGTAATTTCTTAAAAAATATTTTATATACCGACGAAGCCACTTTCACTACGAATGAAGTAGTGTCATCACAGAATTGTCGCTATTGGGCAGCGGATAATCCTAACTGGGTAATAAGCTGTAAAAGCCAGTATTCCCAAAAAATCAACGTCTGGTGTGGGATATTGAACGAACGAATTATTGGTCCTTTCTTTTTTGAGGAAAACATTAATGCACAGAGGTTTCTAGAATTTTTAAACACAGAGTTTTGGGATGCTATTCACGAGCTGCCAATCAATGAACGATCAAACTTAATTGTCCAGTTAGATGGGTATTCAGTTCATTATGCCAGAGCCGTGAGGCAATGGCTTAACGAACATTTTCCAAACCGATGGATAGGCCGTGGTAGTCCGTTTATAGAGTGGCCACCCAGAACTCCAGACCTCACAGTTTTGGACTTTTTTTTCTGGAGACTTCTCACACAAAAGATTTACAAAAACCGCTCAAGAGATAGAAATGAACTTTGTGCAAGAATTCGACAGGTATGTGCAGATATTAGCCCTCAAGAACTAAGGAACGTAATCAGAAACATTCGTAAGCGCTACGACACATGTATCGAAATACGTGGTGGATTAGTAGAGGCTACTAGAATATGAGTTAGAAGTAATTGTTGCACTGAATCGAAACATTTCAATAATTAGTTATTAGTTACGTTTATTAAAATTTTTTGCTTCATTGTTAGTTGAATTATGTGAATGTAATTCCGTTATTTTCATTAAAAATATTTACGCTATTTGTTTTTTTTTTCATCTGGCGGCACTTTATTGTTGAAATCATAAAAAAATGATATATTGTGATTGTGTGAGTTTTCGAATTTTGGAGTTGTCATAACTTTGTTAATGATGAATATTTTTTCATGAAATTTTGGTCACACCTACTTAGAAGCACTCTGAATCCAGTGGCGTAGTGATTTTTTCAATTAAAAAATTGCTAATAAAAAATTCCGATTTTCGACTAAGAAAAAATATCGTAGTATGCCCTGAAACTTTAATAAACATTTCAAATTTTGTCCCAAGGTTGACCTTTTAGTACTTGACATTTCAAAAAAAAATTATTAAAATCGATTTACAACTTCAAATTTTAGGGGGGTGTTTCCATTAAAAATGGGTCACACTGTATAATTAAAAACTTCAAATACAGACCAAAGACTTAGTCAACTGTCTAGTCTCTTGTCCGTCCCCGATCTTGGCAATACAAAAAGGAATTTACTACAGTGATTGCATAAATCAATTTCCTGATCTTGTTGTCACAGTATCACTCTTAACTCGACTTTTTTTTGTTATTGTTAACAATTATTGTTATTTCCAAGTTGAGTTGAAAAACTATCTTGGCTGATACTCCGCCTACTCACTTTTACACTGAAAATTGTTTTTTTTTCTTCTTTTTGTGTGTTTTAATCGTACTTTTTTTAGCGAATAACGACGTATTATTGTTATTATTGTTTAATATTCATTTCCAGGAGATCATTGCGGTTCCCGACAACAAAAACATGGAATGATAAATTTCAGCGCTTCTGATACATTAAAACAAAAGAAATCTTAACTAACGTATTCCAAAAACACTTTATTGTCAGATTTTCACTAAATTGTTTTACAAAGAGAGTTGAAAGACACGCCAGATGAAGCCATTGTATGGCGAAACACGTGTTGCGTTTTTGTAAAACAATTTAGTGAAAATCTCACAATAAAGTGTTTTTGGAATACGTTAGTTATGGATTTTCATCAAGTATCGGCCGATTCCATTTCATAGAAATCTTAACTTTCAACATTCATGGTAGTAGGATACGAAGTATTCGAGTCTAAGAAGTTTTAATTCAATCCACTGATCTGTCACTTCAGTTGCTCTTAGCTAAGAAACTGAATAATTATCAACCTATCGATGCACTTTAATTCGCAACAATATCAACAGTTCGAACGCTTACGATTTCCTTTTTGGAATCAGAACACTGTGGTTGATTTATTTTCGTCGATCAATCACACGTATTCTGTATAAGGAAAGATCCAACTAGATTTGGAGAACGTTGAACTTTTCGAATTAGGAATGATTAGGCTGTCGAAAAATATGACGAGATGAAAGTTGATTGAAGGATTTGGCAAGAGTAGATGCAAGTTTAACAATTATTTACAGGGTGACGTGTATGGCTGAGGCCACACATTATCATGGAGCATGGACGTAATAAATAATAGTTTGATAAAGTAAAAAAACCGCTTTAATAGCAACACAAACTGAAAAATATAAAAAATAATTCGAAACTAATTTAAGATTGTGTTCAACATCGATAATAAGTCCTATGGCTTGATGTAACTAATAACTTTTAATAATAGTTTGATCAACAAGTTCAAAAAACATGAAAAATAGAGATAAAGGTCCTAAAAATATGAGCGATGGCTCATTCGATTCGGAATCACCTCTAGAAAAATGATTTTGAAGGATTTTGGTGCAGGTAAAAAATTACAGTTGTTATAAACAAAATAAGATTTAAAAAAATTGGTATTTAGTTTTTCGTTGATAACTTAAAAAATATTATTATTTAAGTAATTTTGAAAAAAGCTCGTTAAAGAGGAGGAAATTCCCGATTAAAATATCCCGACACCCGAAATTCTATCTCCATTATTTATAATTTTAATTTGACGTTGAAAATAGGGTTCCGCCCGGCTGTTACGGGATTCGCGCGCTGCCACTAAAGATAGTTCATCAAAAAAAATAATTTTTTTATAACATAAAATGTCATTTTAAAAATTTGGAAAAAATCTAGTATCTTCTTAACACTTGAATAAATCGATTCCCGTAGAAAAAAAAGTTTTATCACCATTTTTCAAAAAGTTATTCAATTGTTAAGTAACAAATTTTTTCCCAATCTCCGTTGGCATAAATAATGGGATAAAAGGTATAGGTAAATAATTGGCCTATAAAATTTAAATTTCGTGGAACCCTTTTGATACATATACTTCATACGATCCTGCGAAAAAAGTTTATAAACATTTATTAATTTGTTAATTATGATTTTTTATAACTATTGCAAAATGAAATATCTAAAAATTGTTGATAACATGTTTTTTAAATTAATATTTAGCTATGTCTGTTTTCACATTGAACAATGGCAGTTATTAACGTAATTTGTTTATTAAATTGTTTTAAACAAATAGAGAAATTCAATATTTCTGAAAATTTTTTTTTGCTATTTTGTTGTCTAGAGATAATTATGATTAAAAAAAATGTTTTCTTAATTTTAATTTTCAATTGTTTAAAATCGATTTTTTTAAATTTAGATTGTTTTAATAATTAGTTAAGAAATAATTTTGCTTTTAACAATCTTAATTTACACTTTGAAATAGTTTGGCAAAAAAAAGTATTTATTATTTAATTGTTAATTAGTTCAACAATTTATTATAAACAAAATTGACCAACGTTATATTTTTTTGAAGCAGAAAAAAATTATAAAAACAGCTATATATAAAAACGTGTCAGGATAAATTCCAAATAGGAACTGAAAATAACGCTGTCATAGTCGATGTAACATTAAATTTACATCAATTCACTCAACGTGATTCGAAAAAGATTCACTATGCAGAGTCTTTGTGCCCGTTACTTCCATTAGTGGAAATTCTAGCAAGACGAGCAAATAGAAGTTTCCTATGGTGTATATGTATGCACTAGCGAAATCGATCGGTCTTTGTAAACAGTACAAAGACGACATTTTATCTGCCTTCCGACCGCTTTCCTTTCACGACGACCACGTTGAGAGAACAGAATCTACAGGGCGAAAGACCTGAGTTGTGGTTTTGGATGACCACAGCAAAAGTGCCAGCCATCGAGAGGTATTATCAAATTTTTTATTCGCTTTATTGAACAGAGTTTGTGTATATTTCTCTCAGAAATGAGAACTGTTCCATCATCAGCGAATATATTTATCTTGGCACGAGAAATCATTGACATAAATCTGATATTATAAGGACCCTAGGATGGATCCTTGAGGTATTCCAATTGACCTGTCAGAACTAGTATTTGATTTGATATTATTCACTTCTGCATAATGTTAGCTGCTACTCGAGTAAGTACTTAACCGAGGGAGCTCATTTCAATCATATTCGTTACCAACTTCAAACTTGGTTAGGGCATCATTTCGAATCCCAGGAATGGCTAGGACAATGCGTAACGAATTCCTATCACCACAATTTCAGCACCTGTTCCAGAGGAACTGCTCAACATAATATTCTGCAACTTCGAGGGTGATTGTGGTTCGCGATGTGGATGCAGAAAATCGGGGTTACGGGTAGGTGGTCCTACCTGGTGTCAACGATAAAACTGATTATATTTTCTTATTATGCCTAATACAGTACCTCAAAAAAAACAGAAAAATCCACAAAATAATTATTATGTTCCTTTTATATAGAAAGATAACTACAAAGCAAAGAAATAATTAACTACATTATGCTTATAAAGTTTCAGAATCCATTGACTCGTCCGAAGAGGATTCCCCAGTCACACTTAAATCTATTATTAGTTGGTCGAAGACAGTGTCTACTAACCCGTCCAATCTCCACATTTTCTCTTCTTTGTTGATCACATGGGCTACAGCATTAGCCCAATCTTCTTTCCGTATCCGTTCCATTGCGAGTTTTAATAAACGTTGGACATCAGAAATTTTATATGTCACGTTTTCACGAGCTACGTAACCCTTAATTTGAGCCCAGATTAATTATATCGGGTTTAACTCGCAATGGTAAGGAGGAAGTCTCAAAATGGTGCTGCCTTCAGCACGAGCTATTGTATCCACCACATGCTGGCGATATCTGTCACGATGCTGTTTAATGACACTCATAAGCTCGGCCTTAACCGTGTCCTTAGAAAATGAAATTTATTTTTGTCCCAACCAACTCTGCATGTCTACTTTTCTGGTGGTCATAGTTGGCAGCTGTTCTACTAATCGGCTGTGATAAGAAGCGTTATCCATTACCATTACCGAATTTGGCTCTACTCGTGAAAGAAGGGATTCAAACCGTCCTTCAAAGCATTGGGCATCCATGTTTTCGTGATAATCCCCCGTTATTTTTGATAAAAAAATTAGTGCACTATCGTCTAAAAAGCTACTCTCGCTACCTATATGGGCGACAATTAGACGTTGCCCTTTACCCGTTGGTCCACGTAAACCTATTGATAAACCGTCCACCAATGCTTGACGAGAAATAGTTGCAGAAGTATCTTGCCAGATCTTAGATACTGTATGACCTGCATTCACCCACGTTTCGTCCAGATAATGAATCTTTTTGTGAGCAGAACGCATTTTTCTAATAGGGCGAAGATATCTCCGTCGCCATGAGACTATATCTTCTCTTTCTATTAAGACAGATTCACAGGATCGTTTGTCATATATAAATTTTAAATCTTCTTTTATTACTTTTGTACACTCTACAGACAATCTGTCTCTCTTCTTAAGACATAAACTTCATCTTTCTTTGTACATTACTTGGACCTGCTACGGCATCCATCTTGATACTATAAAAATAATAAAATTCAATCATATTATTCAGCTATTTGTCAGTTGTTTACTTACCTCGGAAACTATTTTAAAGTTGATGTATTTTGAAAAACGCTTTATTGTGAGATTTTCACTAGAACAGATTAACAAATCCGCAACACGTGTTTCGCTGCACAACAGCTTCTTCAAGCGTGTTCACTAACATACATTGTGATTTATACAGTGTGTCAATTTGAAAACTTCCCACCCTCAATATCTCCCTTCCAGTACATAATATGAAAAAATGGTCAGACAGGTCAACTTTATTTGCAAGGGGGACACTCTGAATGAATATTTTCAACCCTCGGGGTTCAACCCCCTAGGAGGGGTGGATGTTACCCTCAGAATTTCAAATGGAAAGGGGGTCAAGTGGCACATCATTTTGAAGGGCATTCAATTCTCTTGCCAATGATACCTTTTTCATTAGTTTTTGATGAGCAGTTTTTGAAAAATAACGTTCCAAACGAACGGTGATTAGAAGTGAATAAGAATAAATGATTAAAACTCGCCCGCACTAGATGTTTGGTATTCAGGTTGGTATTCAAAACAAATGATTGTAATGGACTATTGGAAAAGGTGAGCATCGTACTAGGTAGCATCGTTCCAACCCTTGAGTAATATTCGAATTCGTGGATGTGAGAGGAATGTAGAACTACTTAGTTAACGAAATACGCATCGAGTGCAAACAAAAAATACTAAATTGCAAAAAACAAATTTCAACCATCTTGTTACGCTTTATCTGATAATATGTTCAAAATGTTGTCCATTCTGCTCTAAACAGTAATACAGTCTGTTTTCGAACTCCTCTCGAACATTTTGGAAAACTTCACCACTAATTGACCGGCATGCTGCTGTAATTCGTCCTTTGAGGTCATCCATATCAGTGGGCTGTGTTTTATAAACGACAGATTTGAGATATCCCCAAAGAAAAAATCTAATGGAGTCAAATCCGGTGATCTCGGTGGCCACTCAATTGATCCCCTTCTGCCAATCCATCTCTCCCGGAATCGCTCGTTCAACCATTGTCGGACGGGGCGAAAATAATGAGGTGGCGCACCGTCCTGTTGGAAATGTAACAAATCTTCCTGCAACAGTAAATTACCGTGTGCATCAATTTGAGTTTCGAGCTCGTGAGTTATAAGTGGATCGATAGGTGCTTGAAGCATATCTAGGTACAGATCACCATTCAAGTTTTCTTCAAAAAATAAAGGTCCGATAATGGCATTTCCAAGAATACCAGCCCAAACATTAACTTTTTGTGGGTGTTGTGTATGTCCTTCTCGAAAATTGTGAGGGTTTTCGTCACTCCAATAGCGACAATTTTGCCTATTAACATTGCCATTCAGGAAAAATGAACATTCATCACTGAAACAGATATTGAACAGAAGATTAGGTAAAGCATTGATTCGAAGAGTCATGATTTCACAGAATTCTATTCTTCTGTCATAATCATCCTCATGGAGCTCGTGGAGAATCTGCATTTTATATGGATGAAATTTGTGCATTTTCAGTGCTTTCCTTACAGTCTCGTGTGACATTCCCGTCTGTTCTGCTACTGATCATAAGGAGCTAGTCGGCTCTGCAGCAAATGTTCCCAACACCTCAATTTGAGCATCCTCATTCCTTTTTTTATTCTTCACCAAACCAGTTTCGGAAAACTTTGTCACCAAATCAAGCACATACCGGTGACTTATATTAAGATTTGGATTTCTTTCATTAAAAAGAGATGCCGCCCTTCGTGCGCACTTGCCCACCTCTCCATAAATAAAAATTATTTCAATTCGGTATTGGATAGTGTAAACCATTCTTACAATTTATACACTTTCTAAGGTATCGCTGATCAGCTCAACAAATGAAACTGAAATGATAGTACTACCAAATGGCTTGAATGCGATGAACACCTTTTTTGCTCAAAAAACGATACTTTTTATAGCAGAAGTAACAAAAAAGGGATAAGAGTTTTAAATCCGATAATAAACCCAAATGAAAGTCACCGAAATCAGATAACTAATTAATGTAAATTTTTTGAGGCTTGTCTAATTTTACCCCTGATGGAAAGTTGAAAAGCTGACCCGTCATCACAAGTTTTACTTATAAGAGAGTCAATAAATTGTATTTCTTTGCATACTAACTTGATAACCAGGCATTTTAGTATAGGCCAATTCTAATTACTTCTATTAGTTTAGAACTACATTTTCGGATACTGCTGATCGGAAAATAATAAATGAGGGCACCGTCGGCAAGCGAATTGAATGCCCTTCAAAATGATGTGCCACTTGACCCCCCTTTCCATTTGAAATTCTGAGGGTAACATCCACCCCTCCTAGGGAGTTGAACCCCGAGGGTTGAAAATATTCATTCAGAGTGTCCCCCTTGCAAATAAAGTTGACCTGTCTGACCATTTTTTCATATTATGTACTGGAAGGGAGATATTGAGGGTGGGAAGTTTTCAAATTGACACACTGTATATACTTTTTTAGATATTACTATCTACCTAGAAACTAATAATATTCTAGGAACTAATTAATGACAGTTATACCTGAGTTTAATGACTAAGTCAACTGATTATCTCACAATGAAGTGTGAATATGATGAAAATCTATGATAATGTATTTTGAAAAACAAGTGTCGGCCAACTTATATTTTAAAGTTAATAAATATAACAGTCTATTCAATAAATATAATAAAATATATTTAATAAATGAAAAACAAAGTCACCTTCACACACTACGCCTATGCAGATAAGGACGCTTGATAATGAAGAAACCCAATGACTAGTTATGGCATTTTAAGGACGCAAATATAATATACCTGATAAGTGTTGATCATTTTACCGATGTTTCAAAGTATGTAACGAACTGGTTCACCTATTCGCTCGTACATCCTATCGATATGCAGAAGCTATCTTGTTACGGGGGGAAACTTTTATGTATATACAGATACAGAGATACAAATAGCTGTGTATCTCAAATTCCGAGGTGAAGTTACTGAGATTACTGGACTATTGTAACTCTTAGTTCTGTTGGTTGTCTACTTTGCCTGTGAGCGATAAATAAAATGCAGCATTCCCTTAATAATAATTTTCAAGTTATTTTCACCTCAACAGGTGTTAACTTTTGATGCGCCACCCGGTATAATCCACACACGCGGCGGCGATGCTTTCTACTTTGATTCAATTTCAGATAAAGATTATTTCGCTCCCGAGACGCTAATTAATCCCTGTCGTGTAATAGAGCGAAAGTAGTATGTATAAACTTTTATGGGGGTGGTAGTGAAGTTATCGGTAAAAAATTGTTATATAAATATTTGTTTCGCTTTCAAGATCGATTAGATTTCTAACTGGCATTATGTCGTTTGCTGAAAAAGGCTGTACGTTTACGTCGGATACGAATGGGCAAAACCACTTGGCGAAGTCGACGGAATGAGGTTAATTTTAGTTGTATACGGGGTGGAGCAGAAAAGTTTCAAAAGAGAATGTTGCTGCATGAAGATATTCTGAACAGTGTGAGCTATATCATATACCGTATTCTTACTAGTTTCTTGATCTGGGGCAAGAAAGCGGTACCTGTGCCCGGTTGGAATGACTAGCTCTTGATTTGTGGAGGTAAGGGCGCTGATGGGTTCTTGATTTTTTCATAGAAATTCAATTATAAGTGCTGAAAAGTGTTACCAAATCAAAAGCTCTTATTTGGACGCCATCTACGGAATATTCTAGAAATACTGTACCCCTTTCCAACCCTTACAGACCAACTCAGAATTCGTATACATTTCTTGAGGTTCATTGGCGGTAGATTCGGATACATTTCATTGAACTTTCTACATGTTCTGCTGATAATTTTGTCACACTGTCCAAAAATAATAAACAAATTCATAAGAACTTCGTTTGAATAGTTTTGTTCCATCGTTTTGAAGGTATTTGCAACTTCTGAAGTGACGAAAATGTCGATATTATTAGGAGAATGTCACAACGCTACTGTCAAATAGTAATCATGGCCTGCTTACCAAATACCGAATGGAAATACCATTCTGAAGGGACATTTTCACAAATAAATGTTCATAAGTCCGAAACTTGACTAGTTAGGTATAGGTATGATATACATAGAAAGAAAGCAAATTTCAGCAGCTTTCCGAATTTTCAATAATATACAGGGTGTTCCATTTAAAATAATCAAATTTCAGCAACTTTTTCAAGCAAACGAAAAAACTGTATTTTTTTACCACCCTGTATTGAAGTAACGGAGATTAGGCTGACGTGTGGGAAGTGTCCAAGTATCACCTAACTCCAAACCAAATTTCGATATCATAGTACTTCTTAACTAAAAGATATCGGCATTTTTAGAAGTCATGATTTTTGAAGAAAAAAATTGAAATTAATTTTTATTTCGAAAACGGTAACAGATAGGTATAGGGGAATATCAAAAAAAGTTGTCGGGCAATTGTTGGAGATTCCAAAAATAATATTATATACAGAGTGTTCCATTTGAAAAATCAAAGTTGCTACTGCTTTCTAATAGAAGCGGCAACACCGCATTGTCGAAAATATTTTAGTTGGCTAGAGAATGTCCGAATATGCCCTCCATTAAATTTTCAAAGAGATCCGTTGTCTGGTTCACCAGAAACGTCTAATGTGCCATCCACCGTGAATCAGCCTGTATAATTTTTACGCCTTTTTTCGAGACTGAAAAAGTTATGCTTCTGTAGCAATTCCTATTGTTCCTATTGAAGAATGAATGCCATCAGTTTTTAGGCTTAGCAGTTTTGAAAATCGTCGTTGATGTGCTTCTATTCTATCAATATGATATTGATAAAAGGGGCTCCATACAACTGACCCGTATTCTAACTTTGATCTTATGAAAGCATAGAATAGAGTTTTTAAGGTCGAAGTTTCTTTGAAATCACTACTGTTACGTGCAATTAATCCGTAAAAACGACAAACATCATTATCGATATGGCTATTAAATGATAGTGCAGTGTCAAATGTGACGCCAAGATCAGTAGATATTTCTGGTCTCACCAGGGAAACGTTTTCTATTGAATAATCAAAGATCAAGATGTTCGTTTTCAAACTGTAGGACATTACCTAACATTTATCCGGATTTAGCGACAAGTTATTTCGACAACACCATTCTATAACCCGTCCTACGTTTGCTGAGAGGTTCACACAATCATCTATGTTCTCAACGAGGCAGTATAGTTTTAGATCATCGGCATACAAAAGGAAATATTTATCTATAACATCTGCAATATCGTTAATGAAGATATTGAAGAGCAACGGTCCCAGATTTGACCCTTATGGAACACCGAAAGAAGTACTATATTCGGTAGATTTCAAACCATTGAACTGAACTTAAGTTTTCGATCCCGTAGATAGTGTAAATAACATCAGTTTGGGCCCTATTGTCAAAAGGTTCAGCAATATGTTGGGTTATAGTCAGAAGATTAGTGACCGTTGAACGATTTTCCATAAAACCGTGTTGGTTTATACTTATATTACAACTTACATGCCGATATATAACTCGCTCCAGCAGAATCTCAAAAACCTTTGCAAAGTTGCAAATAATAGAGATAGGCCGATAATTTGAAATATCTCGTCTATCTCCTTTCTTGAAAATGGGACAGACTTTCGATGATTTCCAGATACTTGGTATTGTAGCCAATCCTAAACAGATATTAATTAGTATAGATATAGGACGAGCAAGCACAAGTGCACAATCTTTTAGGATGTAAGCTGCAATGTCATCTGAACCAGTGGTCTTTTTAGGGTTGAGCGACCGTAGTGCCTGGTATACTTCGTTTTTACTGAAGCTTGATATATCAAGAAAGTGATTATTATCAATATCAGAGTTTGATTGAAAATGGGAAGAAACGGTATACGATTGTTTGAAAAGATTATCAAAACCGTTTACGATATTAGAGGGCCCCTCTGTCAATTGACCTTCAGAATTCAGTACTTGTGATATTTTGGAGCTACCTCTTGTTAGGAGCAACCGCCCTATACAGTGCTAGTCAAAAGTCCCCTCCCCCCCTCGTATCTTTTGAACGGGTATACTTCTAATGATGAAATTTGGAGGGTGGAAATAAACGGATGTAGGCTTCTTAACTGGTCATAACAGGTGACGCAATAGTCATAAATGACGTCACAAGGCCACTGTGACCAAAAATTTTAAATGGGACCCTATGGCAAGTGACAGCTCGTTTGAAAGGTATTGAAAATACCTATTCAGTCATACCAATTTTGTTTGGGTTTCGTTATAGTTTTGTTATAGTTTCGCATTTAATTAATAAAGATTTAAGAACCAGTTCTTATAATAAGTGTTCAAAATGTGCTCCATCTACTTCCTGGCAGTAATGCATCCTATTGCTAAACTCTTGTCGTACTCGTCCCAGTGTGTCAGCGGAAATTGCCCTACATTCTTCAACAATTCGTTGTTTCAGAATGGCAATACTATCAGGTGCTGTAGCGTAAACCTTAGATTTCAAGTACCCCCATAGAAAAAAATCTAATGGTGTAAGGTCCGGTGACCGAGCTGGCCATTCGATCGAACCTCGTCGTCCAATCCATCTACCACGATATTCTTCATCTAGGTAACGTCTTACTGCACCGTAATAGTGTGCAGGAGCACCATCTTGTTGAAACGTTATTTCCAAGTTGTCGAATTCATCTGGATTATCTTCTAGAATTTCAAGAATTAACGCCTCAATATCAGTTTGTAACATCTCCAGATACAATACACCGGTTAAGTTAGCATTGAGAAAAAGAGGCCCAACTATGTGGTTTCCCAAAATACCTGCCCAAACATTTACTTTTTCTGGAAATTGAGTATGTTTTTCACGAAAGATGTGAGGATTTGTGTCACTCCAATACCTCACATTTTGAGTGTTAACATTTTCATTGAGAAAGAAAGTACTTTCGTCACTAAAACAAATTGTCTGTATGTAGCCTGGTTGTTGGTTCATTTTATCGGACATAGTTTCACAGAATTCTAGTCTTCGGTCGGGGTCATCATCTGAAAGTTGGTGCACCATTTTTAATTTGTATGGATGAAATTTGTTTTTAGCCAACACCCTATGTACTGTCCTTTGACTGACTTCACAGATAGACGCAACTTGGGCTGTGGAAGAAGTAGGGTTCACTACCATTTCTCCAAGTATGTCAATTTTTTTGTCATCACTAATTGTTGGTCGACCAGATCGTTTGGCATCTTGAACACTACCTGATGCTTTAAACTTCCGAAGAAGCTCCCTCAAATAAACCCTCAATATAGGGCGATCGGGGTACCTCTCATTAAACAGTCGTTCCGCTGCATGGAAATTGTTTCTACATTCACCAATTATTAAGATAGCTGCTACTTTGTCGGCTACAGTACGTACCATTTTGCCTATGTAAACACTTAAACGTCTCGTTAAACAATAGCTTAGGTGAATTTTCAAGGTATAAACACTTTTGACAAGTAGATAATTCAAACACGTCAACCTTTTTGACAATGAACCAGAGGCGTACTTTAAAATCTTTATTAATTAAATGCGAAACAATGATTTTCGTATTTCTTCAATGTATCAATCAAAATCAGCCGAAACCCAAACAAAATTGGTATGACTGAATAGGTATTTTCAATACCTTTCAAACGAGCTGTCACTTGCCATAGGGTCCCATTTAAAATTTTTGGTCATAGTGGCCTTGTGACGTCATTTATGACTATTGCGTCACCTGTTATGACCAGTTAAGAAGCCTACATCCGTTTATTTCCACCCTCCAAATTTCATTATTATAAGTATACCCGTTCCAAAGATACGAGGGGGGGAGGGGACTTTTGACTAGCACTGTATATCGATAGTCCAGTTATGCGTAATGAGGATGATTCATGGAAGCAGCTGTTTATCGGGAGATATTCATTATTGAGTAGACTAGAGTAGGATACGTTTGTGGTGGCGAAACATTATTTGGGGAATATATTAGTTGTTCAGAGTGGAATGTTTTAATGTATTAGTGATACCTAACACTCGTTTATTATTTATAAATGACCAAAATCTGTTGGGATTGATATGTATTTCTTTCTCAGTTTCCCCTAAGAATTTTTTGTATGCGACATCAACATCATGCTTTATTTTTGCCCTAAAAGAATCCAGTGTAAAAAATAAAAATCTTGGTAGTAATTAAATAAGTTATTTGTCAAATTCAATGACAAACTTAGAGGTGATAATTGCGAGTTTCTTCAGAAAAAACAATGTGGAAGTGGCATTTAGACCACATGCCAGGTTATCTGATTTCCTTTTCAATGCCAAAGATAAGGTAGACAAGTTGGAGAAATCTGGAGTTTAATAGTGTTCATGTGGGACAATGTGGCCGAAATTTTCAAAAACGGTATGCCGAACATGAAAGCTCCTTTAGACTAGGAAAAAATGATTCGTTGTTTTCAAACCATCCCTTGGAATACAACCACACGTTCCCTAATCTAAACGATACGGAAATTTTGCACTGTGCCAGGAAGGGTTGCAAACTCAGTTATTTAGAATCCTTGGAAATTCACAAGCATAAACATTGCAGGTGCAACCTGTTAAACGCTCAAATCGATTTAGTTTACTCACCGGTTTCCAAATTAGCTTATCTGCTTTGTCACTAGTGCGAGTTATTTCGCCCAGTTTGCCCAACGTACTCCACAATCCGTAAGTTTGAATCGAGAAATTCGCATTCATTGACTCGAGTCACTGCCAACATTCCCGAACGGAGCGATGAGTAATTTTCCCCGCTTTCTGCTCGCAGAAGAAGTAAAAATAAATTTGTTGCGCTAATAATTTTCAGTAATTGAGACAGAAATCCGCCGAGGATTCATCGCGGGCATTTTTCATAAAGCTTTCCAAGTAACGTACCGTTTAAATCACGTGCTTTTGACGGGCTACTTTCAAAATTAGCGCGTACGTTCGTTGATTTTCGGTAGAGTGCGAAATTTTTATTCCAGGAAGCATAAATATTGTCATAGTTTTTAGTTTGTTTTCGGAGCGGTTTTGGAAACGCGTCTTCTTCTTTTTTGACTCGGAATTGATGATTGGCATATCAAGATGTTTGTCGTAAGTAGAGGTCGAGACGAAGTCGAGAATTCGGAAAAGTCTGGAATTTACGAAATTTAATGTAAGGGCTGCGATGCAAAATATTATGAACAGACAAAATTATGTGTTAAAATAAGATATAAGGAACACATAGCACACTTAAAATATGGAAGACTAGAAAAATCAGCAGTCGCTCATCATATTTTGCAACAAAACGATTTCATAGACTTTAGTTCAGTAAGATTAGTTAGTCAAGTTAACAACAACAAGTATCTAGATATTTATGAGAGTGTAGAAATAAGTAAATACAATAATACTATGCAGAGAGCAATGCCTAATAGTTTACTTTATACCTTGTTGAAAAAAATGTAAGTATCAGTAGACTATAGTCCGTTCATAATTTGTTGATAGCTCGCTGCAAGTTTGACCCTCATTAGAGAACTGAAATACAGAGAGGACAGCTAATATGATATAATAACAAAAACCAAACTAAAACTGGCAGTTTAAGTTGTTTTCGACTAACCCACCTTGTATCTGAAGAAATACAATACAGCTATAAAACTTTTAATCCGATTATGTAGGTATTTTGAGTGGAAATGAGTGACCAGTGTCGTAGAGTATATGATTAAAACAGTTACTTTAAATAAATAAATATATTAATATTCTTAAACTGTAGGTACTGTAAACTGTATTTTTATTTTAAAAAAATTTCATTATTTTATTCAAAAATAATAAGTTACTTGCAATTTGTAAAAGATACATTTATTTAATTAATACCTATTTTTAAATGATATAAACTACGATTACTTACAAAACTATTCAAATTCAAAATAAACAGGATCATCTTCGGAATCCGAGTCGTCTTGCAGGTTAATAATTAGCGGTTGTGTCTCTACAGTCGCATCAATTATATTTTCAAGATCCCACATTTTTGTGCTTCTTCTATTGCATGTCTTACTGCATCTCGCCAATTTTGTTCTGTAATATGTTGTAAAGACTCATATAACAATTCACGTACAGCTTGTATTTTATATGACGTATTTTTTCTAGCCACATAGCTTTTCATTTGTGCCCAAATGAGTTCAATTGGATTTAATTCGCAGTGGTAGGGCGGAAGTCTAAGGACTGTGATGTTTCGTCTTTCCGCCATTTTGTCAACTACGTATTTCTTGAACTTAGATTTGTGTTGCCGGGCAATTTTTAAAAGTCCTACTTTAACCATTCCATCTTCGTAAGGCAGGGACTTATTCCGCAGCCAGTCAATGATATCCTGTTTCTTCCACGCAGTCGTTGGAAGTCTTTCAACTAGTCGTGAATGATAAGGTGCATTATCTAATACTATAATTGAGTTTGGTGGTATATGTTCAATCATCTGCTCAAAATACTCTTCGAAAACATCAGCTGTCATCTCCTCGTGATAGTCTTTTGTGCTTTTGGATTCAAATTCCAACAAACCATGCTTAGCAAATCCTTTTTCACTGCCAATGTGAGAAACTATTAATCTACTGCCTTTACCAGAGGGTGGGGAAATACCAGTAGACCAACCTTCCATAAAGGCTTGCCTGGAGCTTGATATATTTTTATCTGTCCAAATTTTTGTGAGAGTATGACCTGCGTTTACCCACGTTTCGTCCTGATAGTAAATTGGCCTTCCTTCAGCCCGAAATTTTCGAACATATTATCTCTTTCCGGTCAATCAAAAGTGATTTTCGGTCTGATTTCTCCCACCGGAAATTTAATTCTTTTGAAACTTGCCACAATTTGGTTCGTCCGACATGAGGCAAATCCGGGTCGTCTCTAACTTCTTGTAAAATTTTGTTAAGTTGGGTATTTCTTTTTTGTAAAAAAAATCGTGAATTTTCCTTCGAATACCATTTTTGGCAAATTCATCAATTTCAATAGGTTTTCTCCCCCTCTTTAAGTATTCGTTTGTATTTGGGTTAGCTATACCTTTTTTTTTTCTTTCTGATAGGAACCTATATATTGTTGACTCCCCTACGCCCGTCATGTTGGCACAACTCTTGATTATGTTCTGAACAGTGTTTGTGGGATTCTGAGAAACCAGAGCATCGTGAACGTTCAAAACAATAGTCTTCTCTCTTGGTGAATAGACAGACTTACTGACTGTACGCAACAGAACCGGTGTAAAACTTGATGATGTTGATGATGATGACGAAGCCATCGCAAGCAATCAAACAAAACAAGCAGGAACGAAAGGTACGTATATGTTTGTAGGAATATGAAAAAAAGTTACTCACGCACTGCACAAAATTCGCAAAATAAATATTAGAGACGTTAATTACTGCCGTAGACGCCGAAACACCAACGAGCCGTAAATTAAATGCGATTAAAAAATGTACTAAACCAAAAATTATTTTTGTTCGTAACAACTTCACCCTTTCAAGGCAAGTTTCGAATATAAACTGAAGCTTTATATTTAATGAATAAACACCTCAGGAACCTCCGCCTATGATTTTACGAGTTTTACGACCGTTTTATGACTTGGGCCCTCATTTTGTGCTATCGACAAATTATGAACGGACTATAGTAGATAAGACAACATTGTAAAATTAATTTAAGGCAATTAAGACACAGGTATAGTGGAAGTAAACGATATTGTCCACACTTAAGTTTGGCAGCCCTCTCAAAGGACAAAAAAATCAATACATAGAATTGAACCGGCTGCGAACTAGTCCACGTGGGCTGTTGTAGAATTGGCAGTTCGTATTGGATAATTTTTACTGAGCGAGTTCTATGACTGGCTAAAAGAGTCGTATAATTAAATTTGAAGTATGTTACGGTGACGAATAGAAATCGGGAAATGCGGGTATCGTTATCGCCGTCGTGTCATCAATGTTTGGTTCAGGAAATGATCGCGATTTGAATGTTGAAATTCGATATTGGTATAGTCTATCCATTCCCAATTGGAACGGCAATAAAAATAAGAGTACAGTCATAAACATTTCTTGTCTGTGGCCCCTAGTCGCCCAGATAGTTAGTAAACGTGCTATCAAATGTAGTTGAAGAATAAAAGCTCGGCTAGCTGGACTGGCTGAATACTAATTTTTTGTCCGTTTCACAATATTTCTTTATCAGTGCCGTGTGTTCGTGGGGTTAGGTGAGGTAGTGAGTGGTTTTGCAAACCGATTTTTGAAAACTTTTTCTAGAAAGCAATTACCCTAACACCAAACTGATATTTTAGCACTCGACGCGCGTTTCGCTAACAAGGTTAGCATCTTCAGGAGAAGCAAACTGATACTGAATCTACAGCCAAGGGTTAGCTGTTTATATACTTGAAGATTTTTGGTCCAATGTGGACTTTGTTTGTTAAATGATGAGTATCCTAATTGATTTTTCGGTTTTTAACAAGAGGAACCACTACCTGAAAATTAATTTGTCCGCTTTTTAATCTATTGTTGACAAATTTATTTGCAGGTAGTGGTTCCACTAGTTAATTACCGAAAAATCAATTAGGATAATCATCATTTAACAAGCAAAGTCCACATTGGACCAAAAAACTTTAGGTATATAAACAGCTAACCCTTGTCTTTAGATTCAGTATCAATTTGCTTCTCCTGAAGCTGGCGGTCCTCAATCGAAGACAAAATGAGAAAAAACCAAGAAAGTACTTGATAAAAATAGTACCTGCCCGGTACTGACGATGCCCAATAGGGTGAAACAGCTGTATACCGTGGCTCTTGAATTGAAATCAATATGGGAATGATCAAAGAGTACTTATCTATTCATTTTTTGATTTTCATGGAATTATTTTCCAGCAGCTTGACTGCATTAACCTTTCTAGATTTCATATCATTTCTAGAAACATGTGGATTCGTTTTCCGATGACATTTCAGGTTAGCTTCCCAAATGTCTGCTACCGCAGTTGTCGGTTGATTGGTCAAACCACCAACACTGACATAAAAACTTGTCAAGTTGACTTGGGTGTCACACCAATAGGTGGTTCCACTTATGTTTCGCTTGCGTTTACGCAGCTATTTTTATCAAGTACTTTCTTGGTTTTTTCTCATTTTGTCTTCAATCGAGGACCGCCTGCCCGGTACTGACGATGTCCAATAGGCTGAAACAGCTGTATACCGGTGGCTCTTGAATTGAAATCAATATGGGAATGATCAAAGAGTACTTATCTATTCATTTTTTGATTTTCATGGAATTATTTTCCAGCAGCTTGACTGCATTAACGTTTCTAGATTTCATATCATTTCTAGAAACATGTGGATTCGTTTTCCGATGACATTTCAGGTTAGCTTCCCAAATGTCTGCTACCGCAGTTGTCGGTTGATTGGTCAAACCACCAACACTGACATAAAAACCTATATGGGTGATTTGTTCACTCACTCGAATTGACTGCCGTGTTGGTCGGTGGTTCAATCCCTAGTCTGAACGATCGATCTTCACTTGCTATCGTCCAACCCGTGTTAGGAATCACACGTTAAAAGGTAAGACCTCGTTAATCCTTAGCTCACACAAGTTTCGACTTCTGAGGGTTGTCGTTCGTAGGGGTGCGACAGCTGGTTAACGGAAAAACAGATTTTAAACAGATTTTTTTAAACAGATATGGCTACAATGAGGTGGAAATATCAGCAGAAGAAACTTGTCCAATTTGTTTTGACCCTTTTTCAGCGATGATTTTAGGAGGAGCTGAAATAGCTCCTGGAGCCGGCTCTTTCAAAGCCTCCACAATTGGCTCTGTCAAAACATTTTGTCATTTAAGTTGTAACCTCAAAATACAGCTATTTCGAGTAAACATTATGACATCAATATCATCGTAAAATAATGCCAAATAAATGCCTAACAATACAACAATCAATTTTATCAACTCATGCTGCACTTTTCTTTGTAAACAAAATTGAGTGAACTTAAAAAAAATACTTTTTGGTCCTAAAATCTTTGATGTGATCTACCGACGCCATTCGTTTTCGCAGAACTGTAAAATTTTTGTGGATGATAGCTATTCAGTGTTGCCATACAAACATTAAAATCAAATTATGGTAAGATTTTGGTAAGTGGTAGAAAATCACATCGGCTCTTTCAAAGCCTGGCTCTTTCATACACACTCTCCCCTGTATGTAGATTCAGCTTAATCTTCTTCTTGGAGATGATCACTTGGTGATCGAAACAAATAACGGTTTGGTGTTGGGAAAAAACATCAAGGAAGATTATGTTGATTTGACAGAAATAAACCATTTTTCAACTGACGCAACGTAGTTTTCATAATTTCAGACTGATAGAAACTACAGTATGCATTTCTTTGTCTCCATGTTTTTCTTCGAATTTCGGTTTGACTTCTCGCGTATGCCATTTCGTCAATCTTTTAGTGGAAAAAAACACGTTAATGCGTTATGACTAATTGAATCGTTAAAAGAAGCTGCACATCTGTGTTGAAAATAAAAGAAAGAGCCTTTCGGCTAATTTAAACGTCATTTGCCAGAGTTGCTGCAAATGGAGCGCCGAAATTCGAGGAGCGCTCGAGAAATGTTGATAAAAAACGAATCGAGTTATTCGCGAAATTTGCGGCAGGCGACAGGTTTTTCAATGAGGCTGCGTTGATGGAAAAGTTCATTGACAGGGAGTTGAATTTTTTGGTACATCTTGTATATTATGTTGAAAAGTTTAGAGAAATAGATATATATCATCAAATCAATCGTCTTATATGTCTATTATTCAGTTGTGTTATCAGAATTTCATGTATATACAACAGTTACGTGTTTCAAAAATGACAAGTTGGAAAATTTACACAGAATGAAAATTGTATACAATCTCCTCTTTCTAATTTTATGCTAAAATGATTACACTAAAGGGTAAACTCCACCAATGCTTAAAAATTTTTGAAGCTTCATTAGTGACAAAATTAAACAAAGTAAATGTTTCAAACTCTGGAAAAACAAATAACCTAATTCTCTTCATTATTTTATACTGGCATGATACGTAACTGAATATTTCACAGTATTTTCTTGGGGTGAGTTCTTCCATTCCTCAATATCGCTTGAATCAGTAAGCCGGCGTTTCCTTAATTGACCTTTTTGATCTTTTTTTTAGACCTGAACACTAGTGCTGAAAATATTTTTGAACACGATTTTTTTCCACCAAATAACGATGAACAAAACATAATTATTCAATTTTCAAGGAAGTTTTATCATGAACAATAAATATAGATACAAGGAAATTCTGTATTTCATCAGTTCGGAAAAATATTAGATGATAAAAGTTACTACTATTTTCGGACTATATCGAGCCTATCGGCGTGAAGGGCTGTGCTATTTATCAATAGAAGACAATAAAATTAATGGATAAATCATTCACTGTTCAAATTCCAAACACTAAAACGAAAATATGTCCTTCTTTTTGTATTGTTGGCAAAAATATTGACTATTTTGATGAATATGTTACATTATGCCCTTCTGTTATCAATCATCAACGATTTTTTCTAAAATACTCAAATTATAAATGCAGTGCCAATCCAGTTGGCGTAAACACGTTTGGGAAAATGTCCTTTACCTTTGCTGAGTTTCTGAACCTCCCGGAACCAAAGGAATATGCAGGTCACTGTTTCAGAAGGTCTTCTGCTTCTTTGCAGAATCAGGAGCATATATAACGGATATTGAGAAGCACGGAGGATGGAAGTATACAACAGTAGCTGAGGGTTACATCGATCAATCTATTTCTTATAAAAATGCTATTGCTGAAAGAATAATCCCAATAACTAGCTCCAGCGTTAAAGCATCGCATTCTTCACTTCAAGAATTGAATGTTAATGCCCATGTAATTGTCAACTCAGATAGTTCAAATATATTACAAGGGTCTTCAAAGTTGCAAGGTATTGATATTAGCAGTTGTTCTAATCATACTTTTCATATTGATGATAATAATAATAAATAATAATAATGTATTGGTGAAGAGGACCGACACTAAATGGGAAACATCTGTATATCGAAAACCCACTCACACGGGACAGTATCTGAACCAGAAATCCAACCACAATCAATCGAGTAAGAGAGGAATCATCAAGACTCTACTAGACCGTGCTTTCGGGCTCTGTACTACAAAGGAAGGTCTCGAAAAGGAACTAGGCATCATCAAAAAAGACCTTCAACGGAATGGTTACTCCAGAATGATGGTAGAACAGGCTTTACCTAGAAAACAGCCAGAGCTCCACTCTTCACTTTGATTTTACTTCGAAATGGAAATATTTGTGTGTTACTTCCTGACGAATCAAACATTTTTTCATAAAACTAAAGAAACCATTGATTTTATCATACGTTTTTTGGGAAGTGTAAAGGTCTATTTGCCTAGGCCGACTACGTATCAATCGATCGTCAAAAGTTGGGTTATGTGTGCTTTACACTTGAACCAAAACCTCCCCGTGAGAGTCAGAATCCAAAACAAACGATTCGTAAACGAATAAACTCCGGTTGACCGATATATCGGACGCTGACCTAATATATATAGATTCGTGTCCTTTATAAATTGCGGATAAATATGATCGTAGGATCTGTATTTGCAGTATAATGATGTTAGTCGTAGTAAAACCGACCTTGAATATTCGCCACGATTCCCCATCAATGATTACAGCAACGGCTGTTTACGTTCGATTCTTGAAAACTCGACAGACGCGAGATTGGGTTGGGAGTTTTACTGTTTCAAGAAAATCGATTACACTGGCTAATCAAAAAAATACGGTGATTTTTCATTTATCTCAAAAAATGTTTATTTATTCACCAATTTCTAATTTGTTCCCTTCAACATGTCCCCCCTCACATATAATATACGTGTGCCTCAATTTCCCAATTCTCAAAGCAGGTCTGATATGCAATTTTTGGTATGTCCTTGAACTTCCTCGGAGATTCTGTTTTCATTTCCTCAACCGTCGCAACACGCCAATTTTTCATGGGTCTCTTCAATCTTGGGAACAGGAAAAAGTTGCAGGGGGACAAATCTGGTCAATATGGTGGCTGAGGCACGATTACGATGTTTTTCTGGCTAAAAAGTCCACACGACTGAAGTGAAACTTTTTCAGCTCCATCTACGTGTATATGGGCGTGTGTTGTTTCCAATTTTCGGCAAAGTGTTGCCCATTTTTGCACTTGGCTGTACCGCGTTGATGAGGCCAATAGCCAGAAACACGTGTCCGCTGTCCACGAGTGTTGTGTCCACTAATTGTTTCAGACATGAAAATGCTAGATCATCTTCAAGGCTCTACTCAAATTGGACGTTTTATCTTCTTGTTTGTTCTTTTATACGGTTAGAACGCCTTAGTGCAGGTATTTGTCCTCTCCTTTTATCCGGATGTCTCTTTAATTTTGCCTATACTTGGGTTACATCATGTAATAGCTTTTGTGTTGGTATTTCTCCAGGCCCATTGTTTCTAGGGATGTGTATTGTTTTGTGAAGAATATTGAATGTTCTTGTAATGAATATTTCGTTACATTCATATATTCTTAATGTTACCTACAATATCAATTATTGATATTATAGTTTAACCACCACAATTTCGATCATCTTTATACTCCGTAAACGGTATAATAGTCACTGCCGGACGCAAAGACCGAAGGAATTTGTTTTCGACGGAAACGATAGAAATACTCTCTTCCTTCCCAGCGTTTGACTAGAACGGTTGATATCTGGAACGTGTTTACCTTTTGTTTGATTTTGTTTGATATTATATTTATTCAAGCAGGAGGTTGAATATATATATAAAGGAGTTTTTTAATCGGACATAGCACTCAAGGAAGTGGCAAACCATAGACACGTGTTTCGGGCTTTTGGCCCAACATCAGTATGGTGCAGCCAAGTGTAAGGATGGGCAACACTTGGTTAACAGAAGAAATGAATACACATTTGTGGTTTCACTTAATAGATCTTGTGTTTACATCCTGGACCCGGATGTCACGCAGGTAGCTATAGCTGCCTCCGTGGTGATTTTGATAGTTTTGGGGGGTTATAGTCTTGTTGTACCCGATAAGTGAATTATAATTTTTGAATTTATGGATGTTTAGGTTTTCCCAGATGTTCATCCTGGTTCCTTCATTGACTTGTTTTACGAGTTTGATATTTTCTTTTAACGAAAATAAAAAAAGCTTGAGACATGTTCTGGTCAACATGAAGCGAAGGCACTTAAATTTTGAGGTGCACGAAAAAAAGGGAAAGAGCCAACACCTGTACAATTACAAACAACTATAACAAATTAGCTTTCATCATGACCGATTCAAACAAAATCTGATCTTTCATCACTCTCGACTGCATCTCATCATCTGCGGCATACTCATGAAAGAATCTCGAGTCTATAAAAGTGTCGCAAGCTGACATTTCGCACGTTTTCGGAAGAAAAGAATAACAACGACTGCGAATTAGTCAGTCAGTCGAGTCAGCCGTGCGTGAAATTCGTGAAAGATCGACCCGTTGATAGAATTTGGAATTTTATCGGCAAAATATATTTAGAAATGGGCATCTTTTATTCAGTATCACTTCCAGTGACAAATTTCGGCAAAATTGTACCATAAACAATTTTTGTCAACAAACATAGGCGTACCACAGTGGTCAGTGATGTGCCCACTTTTATTTATTCTTTACTTCAGTTGAATAATTAATATAACAAATGACTATGTGGCAAATGCAGAATATTAGTTTTTTAACCCAACTACACTCTCATAGACTTCTAGATGCCTGCTGTTAACTTGTCTAACTAATCTTGATGAACCAAAGTCAATGAAATGGTTCTGTTGCGAAATATGACGGGCGACTGCTGATTTTTCTGATCTTCCATATTTTAGGTGTGTTAAGTGTTCCTTGCATCTTATTTCAATAGATCTTTTAGTCTGTCCATAATACTTTGCGTCGCTTTCCTTACATTCAATTCACGAAATTCAATTTAATTTATGATTTTTCCTATACAACATTAATCTTGCTTCTTTAGATTGGGGTAGAACACACCTAGGTGTATGTCGCCTGTTTGGTGCTTTTTCTACCTATAATAATAATAATTATAATAATTTTTATTTTCTTTTAGACAATAATAAATTGTATTGGAATTGTCTTAACAGTAGAAAGTAGATTAACAGAAGTTAGGCATACTAACAGTATGTAATAAGAATAATACAGGTCCTAAGACGGACCCCTGTGGAACCCCAATATTTATGTTTCTTATTTGAGACGATACATTATTTACTTTAATGTACTGCTTTCGATTTTGAAAGAAGTTTGAAAGCCATTTTAGTGGTAAATCTCTTATCCCATAACGAGATAGTTTTTCTTTCAAGATATCATGATTGACACAATCAAATGCCCTGCTGAGATCGCAAAAAATCCCAACAGGACACTCGCCGGTATCAATACATTTTATGATTCTATTATAAAATGAAGAAGTTAGTATTCAACTTCTGTTATAACATTTTATTAGTCCAGTCATTTTAGGGGGTTTGCCTAGGAAAGTGGACATACCCAGCTGTAAATTTGTATAAACTTTGTATTTTGGCATCATAAAAGTATTCTCAAAATTCACATATGATTCGACGGCCGCAACTTCAAAAATTGGGGGTCAAAAGTCAAAAAAACGACGTTTTTGCCAAAATCTCGTTTCCAACGGGTTTTATACTAATTGCATTTATTATTAATATTGTAGAGAATCAAATTCTCTAAAACTTTTGTTTCAAATATTTTTTCATACGTTGAATCGTTTTTGAGATAGAGAGCAGTGCGAGCGCAGATTAAATTTTATTTGAAATCAACTGGTTGTCCCGATCCAAATCAGCTCATTACAGGTTTATAAATTGTTACTTAATAAATAATAATAAATAATTTGCATTTTTTATTAACAAATACATTATATTTGAATATTTTTTTCATTAATCATTTATTTTCAATTAAGTATCAATTTATTTAATAACACTTACCTGCCCGTATAGTTATGAATTTGTAGAGGCCTAAATCGACCTAAAATGACTGGAGGGGTAGACAATGCAGGAGGGGAGGGGTAGACAATGCAGATGAACATGAAATATGTAAACGAAAACAAAGAATACAAAGAATAACAGGAATTCAGAAAACAAAAATTATAATATAATATAAAAATAATAATGACGGTAATAAAACTACAGATAATGATAATGTTTAAATTTACTTATTTTTTTATTTTTTTCAGGTGAGTTGGAAGAACGATGTACAGTTTAGGCCCGAATAAGAAAACGAATCTTTGTCGTTTTGTGAGCAATAAAACTGAATTTCTCGATATCAGTGGTAGTTGAAATTCCATCTTTTTACCCATGTTTCCATTTATTCGGAAAACTCTTCCTGATACGTATAGTTTCGTCGTATTATAACTCATGAATGTAATATTGCCACATGAGGCTGAACAATTTCCGCTGATGAAATCGAGCGAAATTGGTGAATTCATATTTTACAAATCAATTAGCAAGTCAATCGATTCGATTAATTAATTTGTTCGGTCCGATCGATTTAATGCGCGATGGAGTGTGTGCCAATTTCCATAATTGAACAAACATTACGCCAGTATAGTATCCGAGAGATTTTTTGTCAAAGGAAAATATTTGACAGGTTGCGATCTGAAATTAGTCGTACTGATCGAGAGATTGTGCTGCGTTGTTGTCGATCTGTTTTCTCATCTATTATACTCCAAGCAAATTATCACACTAATTTTCATATTTGCTGCGATATACAAGCTGCCTCAGGCGTTCCCCAAGGTTCAAACCTCGGGCCGCTCTGATTCTTATTGCTCATTAAAAAATTCATTAATTTATCAAAGTAACTGTATGCCGATGATCTTGAAATCTATAAAATGATATTGAAAGTACAATACATTGATTTAGCCTTTACTACGTGATACGAGTTAATCATGAAAAATGAGAAATTAAACGTCCCATGTTTATACCACTTGTATTTGTAACTGACGTTTCGTCCTATAATGAAATTTTCAAACGAATACAAAAAACTGTTGTATTCGTTATTGTATTCGTTTGAAAATGCTAGTGGTATACAAATACAAGTGGTATAAAAACACATAGAGTTTCACTTCTCATTTTTTATATTGAAAAAACCTCAGACTGTTCGAATTCACAGTCTAATATTGATGAGATCAATGCGTGGTGTTCCAGAAATCACTTTTTTCTCTAATATTTCGAAGGGCTCCGTCGTATCTTTCAGCAGAAAGCACGACATCATCGAGTTCAACTACAAAATTCTTAAGAACACATTAAAGAGTGAGAGGAAGTCAAAGGATTGATTCAGATATTATTCACAGGATTACTACACAATATCGTATACAAAAGGGGTGAAATTTCACTTGTAATGAACACTTTCATCCTGAATGGAGAACATTCGATGTTTCAGAATGAGATACCAATCTGAAAAACATTACAATATAAAGCACTTAATTTATTAATTACTTTACGACTTCGCGTCACAAATGAGTTTACTCTACTCATGTCATTGATGACAGTTCTAAGTGAGGTTCTGTATCTGTATCTGTGGAGTATTGAGAGTGAGGTCCACAGCACTTAGGGCACATGTGACCCAATGTGCTGAAGTTTTCAAAAAAAAGTAATTCGACTCAACAAGAAATTATCACCAACGAGATTCAGTTTCTTCTTTCTATGTACAAAGCTTCGAAAAAAACCAGCTACTTAGATAAGTATCGATATGCATGTTTCGTAAAAAACACTAAAAATAAGAAACAGGTGCCTGTCTTCTTCCAACCTCAGCTGCTGCTCATCAACATCTTTTCCGGGTATATTACCAAGTTCAAGTGTGGCTTGATTATCAGCTAGACCCAAAAGACTGGGGTTGGAAGTTGGTCGACAATGCATTAGA
Organism: Leptinotarsa decemlineata; assembly: GCF_025532065.1. Taxonomy (NCBI): domain Eukaryota; kingdom Metazoa; phylum Arthropoda; class Insecta; order Coleoptera; family Chrysomelidae; genus Leptinotarsa; species Leptinotarsa decemlineata. The sequence continues at coordinate 450,089 of NW_027412681.1, read as the reverse complement.
AACCTATTCAGACTTTACTCCCACTTGCGCCGGAAAAACTGCTGAACAAAATTTTTTGCAACTGTAAAAAGGGATGCAGCGCTGAATATGGTTGTAAAAAAGTTGGACTCTTGTGTTCTCTGGCATGTACACATTGTCAAGGCCAGTCATGTTCTAATGCTGAATCACCAATAGTGGAGGATTAATTTGATACCAACGAGGAAACATGCGATATATCACTCTTGACACAGTTTACCTACAGTCAGGATAAACATTAAAAAGAAGAACATCAAGAAGAAGAAGATCAAGAAGAAGAAGAAGAAAACCAAGAAGAAGAACGACAAGAAGAAGTATCTGAAGGTTATGAATGTATGAATACATTTTTACATTTTTTTAATTTCAATCGCTTTTAAAATTTCCAACCCTTCCTAATATATTTTATTATGCAAGTTTTCAATTTGACAGAATCACAAGAGACATGTGGAAAAGGCCTACTGGGGAAACCACGTTAAAAAAAACGCGCAAAGTACACTACCTCATAGGTGGCGTGGAAACGTGTGCATATAATGACGATTACAACTTTTACAACTTTTTGACTCGTCGTATCTCAGAAACGATGGCTCTAAGAAAAAAAAGTATCTTTACATTATTTGTAGAGAATTTTATGATCTACAATTTTTATCTGAAGTTATTTCATGATAAAACTCGCCGTTTTCCTGAAAATCGCGAAAAACCATTTTTTTTTCGAGATTTTTGACCTTTGACCTCGAATAAAATTTTTTCCAGGCATCACAATCATTCGGAATTTTAAAATCTTATTTTTAACTATGTTTTGAACAATTACACGCGTTTGCAGCTTGTTGTTAATTTATGTACCATCCAATGTCTAGATTGACCGGATAACATGAGGCATTGCAGGGAAATAACTCCCGAGATTCTCAACCAAGCTCGTTTGTACCATTGTATGGAAGTTGGTGGAAACGTTTTTGAACATTTACATTGTGCAGTCATCAGATTTTGATTCAAGAATGATTAAAAATCTCTTTTTCTGATTTATTGCTTCCATGTTTGTCTCTAGAATCCTGCAAATCATTGTTTCAAAAGTTATTCAGGGTGGCTCGTTTTTAGGGTGATCCACTTGAAAAAAATTGGTGACATGCTCTAGGGTTGCGACAGGGAAGTTAACATCAAATATGTGAAAATGTAACCCCCTGTATACTATTGTTGACGTGTTTCTTCATTTTTCCTGAAACTCATTTTACCAAAAGTTATTCGTGGTTGCTCGTCAGTCCCGTCAATCCATAAAATGCCTATATATATATTCAATACAACAGACGTGAACGTCTACGATCCAAAAACTACAACAAAAAATACAGGTCCGTATTTAAAAATTCAAAGATGGGGGTAGCCCAAGTCAGATGACACCCTATATAAAAAATTCATGAACATATTCTGATAGCCCACATCAAGTGCGAATAGCAAAATGTGGACAGATTTTCAATATGTATGTGAATGAATAAGATATAGGTAAAACAATTATTTATTTTAACAATAATTGAGGATGTTATTAAAACGAAGATAAAAATAAAATAAATACAACAATAAAAATTAATTGGCGCTCCGGGAAGACTTCATTGATTCCAGTGGAGCATTTGCTTTTTCAGCTGCAGGAAAACCCGGAAAAACCTGCAGCACCACATCATCTGAAGATCTTGTTCTAACAATGTCCTCTCTCTTGTAAAACAAAATGTAGGGTGTCTCCAGAGGCTCCAATAAATTCAATGCATCGCCAGAACACTTCGTGATACGACTATCGTCCAACTTAAACCAGTTCGTTTCTTCTTTGACTAAGGCGTAATAATGACCAAATTCAACGCCAGAACCACAGTGAACAATGACTGCATGAATATTATAACAGTGGTCTGCTAGGTTGAAATGTTCATCTATTTGGAACCTTCCAAAGAGTTCATTGACTGGTGCCTCAGCTATACTTGTTTCCTTATAACAGTCAGTTATTTTGGCGCATGTTTGACAATACATTCGATCATCATCTGTTAAAAATTCCATTTTCAGATGATTTAACAATAAGCTTTGCACGGACTGGTTATTAGTCGTATTAGGAAAAGCTAGATGAAGTTCCAGAAATTCACATAAGTTTTCAGTACTTCTTAAACATTTACCACAAAGTAAACCAGTGAGGATTTTTCCAGCAAAAGATTTACAAACACAAGACGAGATGGGCTGTACGGAATCATTCAGTCCAGAGGGATCAGGAGTATTGATTTTGCTATTGTTTTGCTCACGAAGAGTATTCAACAAGAACCCCAAGAATTCGGAACAATCCTCTTGTTGTCCTAACGAGTATCTAGTGGACTTCAAAGACTCCAGGAAATCGGTTGGAGGGAAAGATGATACCTTCTTACGAAACTGCAGCTGCATGAACAGTTGTTTGAGTTTGATGAATGAGTAGGAAACATTCCCGTTCTCGTTCATCATTAAAACTTCGTTCTTGAAATTCTTCATCATGAACAACACTTGTAAAATGCTATTCATGTAGCAAGTGTTTCCTAAATTATCCAATTCAATTTTCTTCTCTAGATTTTCAGGACAACTATCTACTGATTAGTAAGGAAGAACATGTTTCACAGAATCTCCATAAGAACCATTTCTCAATCTGCGATCCTTCCAATAAAAAAATAATTTGGGATTTTTTTGGTTTTTCCTGTATATCTTCAGAACCAAAATAGCTATATTCGATTAGGTCTCTGAAATACGCAACTTTGCCACAATTTAACCGACACTCTATCTCTTATAGTTTACGAGATCTCCATGTACAGAAACGAATTTGAATAGCCCTGTATAATATCAGACAATGGAAGTTCGAACTAATGAAATTCAGCATGGATTAGAGGAAAAACAGATTTTAAACAGATGTGATGGCAATCATTCGCTTATTTGATCTAAGTCCAGTAACAGTGATGATAAAAAGGAATCACAATTTTCAGGATATTATTTTGTGTTGAATTGGCGCATATGTCCGCTTACCTCGTCCAATATCTTGAATACTTGCTATTTTCTGTACATAATCGCGTTGCCAGGTAAATAAAAAAATTAATTGGGAATCTAGAAATCACCCATACCTAGAATTTTTCGCAGGACCTTGTAAGGATCCGAACTATTACCTTAGTGTTAGCGAATAGTCCTTGCGCAAGCTGCCGTCACGTTCGCTTACCTGCAACAAAGAAACACATCTTTAGGAACGGATACGTGAAGTTGTATCGGATGTTGGGTTCTTTCTCTAGCAGATAAAAAAACATTTTTTTTCGGAGTTTCATCGTCCGGCCGCATGAAAGGGAGGATATCGAGTTTCGTTTTGTGTGTATTATCCGAGATCCATATTCGGTTGTATCGCTGATTTTTTCTCGCCAGCCTACAAGCGGTTGTTGCGAAATTTTGAAAGTGATTATTTCATTCGTAGGCATTGGCGTGCTCGCTTGAATTGAAAGGGGATACTCCTTCTTGTATTATAATAAAGCTAAGAATGTATCTCTGATAGAAAACAAGTGGTAAATATCGATGGTATACTGAGTAATCAAGCAAAAGTTAAGTTCCGCAGGGAACAGTTTTGGGCCCTGTTTTATTCACCATATACATCAATAGCTTGTTAACACTACAATCCGCAGGTAAATTTTGAGTTTTGCTGATGATACAGCTGGACTGTATAAGTCAAACACGTGCGAACAACTCAAAATAAAAGCTGAAGTTGACGTCAACACAATCGTCAGGTGGTTTGAACATAACAAATTAACATTAAATGGGGACAAAACCAAATACTTGTCAGTCACCTCCTACACTAATAACCTTCCAAACTGAGATGGTCCTTTTCACTAGGAAAATAAGTTTATCGGGCGTAAAACCTCCCGAAAACTTCAAAAGCAAACTAAACTTCTCTGAAGAGGTGAAATACCTTGGTACTATGAATTTCACTAGTTCGGACTTCCATTGTCTAATATATAAAATGATTTGAAATCCCTGAGACACCTAAAAGAGAAGAATTAAAAATGAATAGCTGAAAATAAAAATTATATTAAGCACAAAACCTGAAATGAAATAACAGTGAAATAAAATACAAGTGAAAATAGAACAATTGAACAAAAAATCAAATAAAAATAAAGAAATGAAAAAAGAAAATAAAAATACAAAGTTAGGAGATTCCAAGCCACGTTAGTTGACTATGTTTCGATTGTTAGTATCTACAATCGTTTTCGGGTGATGACTGGACTGATTCCTCCGAGAGACGACTATTTATAGGTCGTTCGAGTACTTTCACTTATCCCCGCTTTCCATTTTCCGCTTCACTGGTTCAGTGGGAGATGACCGTTTGGCAAGACTTGGCCATTTTTCGCTTGATGATGAGTTTCCATATGTTGCGTATCTCTACGCTAGCTTGGCTGAGTACGTTGTTGGACAACATGTATGCGGCTTCCTTGAATTTTCTCCTAAACCAATGTTCCTCTCTGTGTATGATCTCAGCTTGGGACCACTCGATGTTGTGTTGATGGGTCTAAACATGGTCAGCTATTCCTGAGTTGCTGGTTTCCCCTCGCTGTGTGTGTTTCTTGTGCTCGGCAATGCGAACATTCAATGGCCTCTTAGTTTCACAAATATAGGATTTTCCGCACTCACAGGGTATCCGGTAAATGCAATTCTTGGAATCGCAGTCCGCGTTTGGTGGCCTGGTTTTCGTGAGGCTGCTACGGATAGTGTTACCGGATCTGAAGCAGGTTCTGATGTTGTACATGGAACCAATTCTTCTTATCCTCTCCGATAATCCTCTGATGCAGGGAAGTGCAAGCCCTGGTTGTGATGGCTTCTCTTCCTTGCGAGGCTCCTGCTGTCTTCTAGCCAAAGTATTTTCTACCATCGCTTTGGAGTAGCCATTCCGTTGAAGATCATTTTTGATGATGTCCAAAGCCAATTCAAATCCAAGATGAAGTGAATGTAAACATTGACATGCCCTACGCACGTGATATTTTGAAAATCCCAAGAATTGGCCAGGGTCGTATTCTGAACCAACATCTTGGTGATCGCAAATGCTATATCATACTTAGGAAAACTTTTTTATAATAACGAGTGAAATGCACAAGTTTTGCAGTTTAACGGGAAAAATGCAGATTATATGTGTAATATAAAAAGATTTTCATTGGATTTTTCACAGCGCACTTAAGCATTATATGAAAAGAAACGTAATTATTTCTTTAATGATAATTTTTATTTTATGTAAAATCAAAAGGAATATTATTCAAAATTATTCAACTTGATGAATTTGTCTCTTCATCAGTAGTGTCATCCTCGCCAATCTGAATTATCAGTGGCTCGATTTGTGCCTCTATTATGTTATCAAGCTTTCACATCTTTGTCTCGACTTCCGATATCACATGCCGAACACACTTCTCCCATTTCTCCGCTGTGACTCTTTTCAAAGCCTCATCAAAAAGTACTTTGAGATCTGCAAATTTGAACGTGGTGTTATGCTGAGCTGCAAAATTCTTCACATCCGCCCATATTAACTCGATGGGATTGAGCTCGCAGTGGTATGGAGGCAGGCGAAGGACAATTGTGTTTTGGCCTGCTGCCATCTCATCGACTATATATTTTTGGTATTCAAGCTTGCGCTCTTCTAGTAGCTGTACTCTTAGCTTTACTCTTAGCTGTACTCTTAGCTGTACTCTTAGTCTTCAAAGCTAATATTCTTTGATCGCAGCCAATTTTGGATTTCATCCTTCTTTGAAGACGTTGTCGGAATCTTCTCTAACCGTCGCGAATGATAAGGTGCATTGTCCATTACAATCACAGCATTATCCTCCAGATGGAGTAGAACTTTGGAAAACCACTGTTCGAAAGATTCACCGTTCATTTCTTCGTGATAATCTCCAGTTTTCTTCGACTCGAAACACCACAGCCCTTCAGCAACAAACCCATTCTCATTGCCGATGTGACAAAAAATAAGCCGTTTTCCTTTACCTGAAATTATGAAGAGGTATGTAAGTAAATAAAACGAGTACGAGGGTTATTTTTTATAAATTGAGATTGAGGCAGGTCTTAATATAAATATAAGTTTACCTGATGGATTTGTTAATCCGGTGGATAGGCCATCTAGAAAGGCCCTCCTAGATGAGGTCACAGTTTCATCGACCCATACTTTAGAGGTTGTATGATCAACATCAACCCAGGTTTCATCCATATAATAAATTGTTCTTTGTTGTTCCCTATAATATTTAATTTTGGTCAAATACTCTCTCCTCCATAACACAATTTGAACACCACGTTCAAATTTGCAGATCTCAAAGTACTTTTTGATGAGGCTTTGAAAAGAGTCACAGCGGAGAAATGGGAGAAGTGTGTTCGGCATGTGATATCGGAAGTCGAGACAAAAATGTGGAAGCTTGATAACATAATAGAGGCACAAATCGAGCCATTGATAATTCAGATTGGTGAGGATGACACTACTGATGAAGAGACAAATTCATCCAGTTGAATAATTTTGATTAATATTCCTTTTGATTTTACATAAAATAAAAATTATCAATAAAGAAATAATTACGTATCGTTTCATATAATGCATGAGTGCGCTGTGAAAAATCCAATAAATTTTTTTTTATATTTCACATATCTGCATTTTTCCCGTTAAACTGCAAAACTTGTGCATTTCACTCGTTATTATAAAAAAGTTTTCCTAAGTAGCATTTGCGATCAACAAGATGTTGGTTCTGAATACGACCCTGGCCAATTCTTGGAATTTTCAATATCACGTGCGTAGGGCATGTCAATGTTTACATCCACTCCATCTTGGATTTGAATTTGCTTTACACGGGCACGAAAAGCATGAGAAATAACAAAAAATCTAAAAACAGATTGAAAACTGGTTGGGACGAAATTGATTTTTTTAACGTAAATATTACATTATGCGTGGCAGAGTTCAATTGTCTTGAAGGTTATGGTATGATGATAGACATTTTGTTTCATTGCAACAGTCATTTCAAACTATAAGCTTTGGCCGTTGCAATGCCCGATTTCTGACAAATCAAACTTTTCAAAATACATCGGGCTGTCTAGTAATCTAGGCAGTAAGAGATCACATAGATATTATGAGCTCTAATTTCATCTGGCTGCTTTTAGTTAAAGCTACAGAGAATGAGAGAAAGCGATTTCTACTTCGGTGTTTGATGTCAAAGTTGGACTTCACAGCTTAGATAAGCAAGTTTTGAGTTTTTTTGGCATCGATACTTGAAATTGATGCTTTGTTTCGCGTGTTATTTCAATATTCATAGCGAGGACTGTGATATTATCAGAAATGTTTGTTTCTGGAAGCAAATCACTGGTGGTGAAACTTGTTTTCAAAATCGAATTCGGTTATTTTTGAAAAACTCGTCCTTGCGGAAAACAGGCACGTACGCCCCTGTTGGTAGATCTTGAGCGGATTAATAACTTTCCTTTCGAGGTGTATGAATACTCGGAGGTTTGAAGAAATATTTTTGTACAGAACAACACACACATGTAGGTGTGGTCGTACCGGTTTGAATTTTAATTAGATATTTTAGGAAGATAAATATCCTACAGATTGGAAATTATACGTTTATTATCTAATTACAAGTGAAATTTATTCATTGAACAACGATTTTAGCTCTTCGGAGAATGTATAGAATGTGTAACGTTAGTTAAGAGGTTTGACAAAAATTAATCAAACCTAATAATTATACAGGTTTTCATGTAAATAATGTGAAAACTTAATGTTTAAGGCCAGCATGCTAGAAAATCGCCCAAAGTGAGTGTACAGGATGGAATCAAATTGATATAGTCTGCCCAGAAATAAAGTAACTAATTTTCCTTTATTTTCAATATTTAAATATCAACCTTTCTTTAGAAAAAACGATTTGAAGCTTTAATAACTTTTACTTATATGTGAGCGCTTTCGATAGCAGGCTGTATTATCATCTTCATGGCTCTACTCGAGCTGAACGTTTTATCTCCTATTTTGTTCTTTTATACAGTTAGAACGCCTTGTACAGGTATTTGTTCTCTTCTGTCTTCTGGCTGTTTCTTTAAATTTGCCTGTATTTGGGTTGCACCAGGTAATATCCTTTGTTCGGAGTTTCTATAGTTTCATTGTTTATTGTATTGTGTAGGATCAACTGATCATTTTCGACGTGGAAAGCCTCTACACCAACGTTCCTGTCGAATTACTAGGATGCTGTGTACGAAACTGCTACTTCTAACTGAAGGACGAATTCTTTAGGCATGATGAGGGACTGCCAATGGGATGGCCACTTTCACCGGTTGTAGCTAATATATATATGGAGTGGTTTGAAACTCTGGCCATTGAAGAAGCCCACAAGAAACCATGGGAATGCAGAACTAGACACTTTTCTGAAGCACATCAACAACGTAAGTCCTTCCATCACTTTTACAATGGAGAAGGAAGTCCTCAACGAATTGCCTTTCTTAGACGTATTGGTGAAGGGGGAAACATTACTAAATGGGACACTAAATGGGAAATATCTGTATATCGAAAACCCACTCACACAGGACAGTATCTGAACCAGAATTCCAACCACCATCAATCGACTAAGAGAGGGATCATCAAGACTCTACTAGACCGTGCTTTCGGGCTCTGTAATACAAAGGAAGGTCTCGAAAAGGGACTAGGCATCATCAAAAATGACCTTCAACGGAATGGTTACTTCAGGGTGATGATAGAACAGGCTTTAGCTAGAAGACAGCAAGAGCTCCACAAGGAAGAGAAGCCTCCACAACCCTACATCAGAGGATTATCGGAAAGAATACGAAGGATTGGGTTCAAGTATAACATCAGGACCTGCTTCAGATCTGGGACCACTATCCGTAGCAGCCTCACGAAAACCAGGCCACCAAACGCGGACTGCGATTCCAAGAATTGCATTTGTTTCTGTCTGTTTTTCCGTTTATCAGATGTCGCCCCCATACGATCTCAGAGGGATAAGCCCAGTTATCACCCGAAGACGGATTGTGGATACTAGCAATCGAAACGTCGTGACGTAACTTGGTTTGGAATCTTTTAATTTTTGTTTTTAATTTTTCGTTAATAATATTTTTAATTTTCATCTTTTATCAGTATTTAAATTTTTGCTTGTATGTTATTTCTTTGTAATTTCAGTTTTTTGTTTAATAAAATTGTTATTTTTGGTTAATCTTTTGAATTTTTTTCAGGGATTTCGAATCAATTTATATTATATTAGACAATGAAAGGCCGAACTGATGAAATAGATTGTGTAGTATATTGAATGTTAGGTCTTGCCGTGTTTTGATAAATGAAATAAATAAATAAATTATTCAAAACAAAGCAAGACCAAACAAATATAATTCCAGCCAGTCATGGAATCTCTCCGCAGTTGACCCAGTGGGATGTTCACTGCGCCACCTGCAGACAGAGCCAGGAAACAACTCCACAAGCATACTCAGGGGTGGGAGCCAGAATAATGATTAATATTCCGGAGAGGTGCATTATGACACGCTCAAGGTTGCCCCTTTCCTCTCAAGCACAACTACGACTTTGTAGTAATGCACTTATATGACATACTGTTGTCCGGGGTGATCAACATGTGGTTACCAAGGTTGGTAGAAGACATCTGAATTATCAAGCTGAAGCTCGTTATTCGCAATCAAAAAAATCTCGTTATGAGTTCAAACTACAATTTTCCACACCATGTAACTGTTCGGTCAAACTCCCTCGAGACACTATGATCCGCAGACGCTCAAATTATTTTTCTTATCTCAATTTTCTATGGAATGTTGATTCTTCCAGTCACCTCCATCCAAATTTTTGTAAATCATCGAATGCCTCATTTTTTCCAAATCACCCCCTACCCTGAAATAAAATCCTGGGCGTTTCCACCTCCCAAAACAAAATCCTGGATACGCCCTTGGTCACATCAAAGTTTTCTTCCGTTTTCACCTAACTTCCGATTTCTCACCGAAACTCCCCGTCTATAACGCCGCTCCTCGATCAATACTCTATCCGCGGATGAAAAAAATGAACGGCGAGTCAGCGCAGCGCTGTCTAGCGACGAGTAGAAGAAGCTCGCGTTCGACCTCGCGACCTTTCAAGGCAGTTTATTGACCCGGTGACGTACGCGGAAACGGTGACGTCAGGAGCGCAACGACTGCGGACATCGCAGCGAGTCTGACTCATGCCAAAACATCTGCGGCGTTGCCGATGTGGTCGAGGTTTCAGGAGAACGCGGAATATTAGAGGAATTATTTGTATTGAACAAAACAGCAGTTTTGGAGGATATCAGAGTTTTTTATTTAACTTTCTGTATAAATCCTTTTGTAAATTCAATGTTTCAAATGAAAATACGATATTTGTCAGTAACTAGTTGTATTTTATGATGTTACGATTGACGGTGATGACGGAGGCCAAAATCTGCCTCCGTCATCACCCAATAAGTTACTGCATACATATGATTGATGAAAAAATTGATTTTTTCAACTATTTATAGAAGAGTGACAAACCTCAAACCTTTCGTCGCTGTATGTTTAGGGGCGGAACTCTACATGACAACAATACTCCAAAAAAGGTCTGATCTAAGCTTTATAAAGCACCAAAAGTTGCTAAAGTCTGTACAGTTTGCTGGTTCGAAACAGTGTTCCAAACTTTTGAAAAGCAGCCTTTGCAATTTCAGCGATTGTGCCAAAACATATTGGTCTCCATTTTAATCTCCAACAAACCTATCAAAGCAGAAAGCGGAACTGTCTGACCTGACATTATTATATTATTATTCGAAATCACTTCTAGATCCTCATTAAGAGATGCAATCTCTCTGAAAATAATGTATTTGTACGTCGTCTATATAATTATAATTTTTTTCCATTTGTACCCATATGTAACAACAATTCATCAAGTTATCATTCCATAATGTTTTCTAACGTATTCCAAAAACACTTTATTGTGAGATTTTCACTAAATTGTTTTACAAAAACGCAACACGTGTTTCGCCATACAATGGCTTCATCTGGCGTGTCTTTCAACTAATTCTACACATTCCATACTAAATATATATATAGTTTATGGAGTACCTGAAATCAAAGTACCTGTAAACGAAGTACCTGAATTTTAAGTAGCTGATATTTTACCTGAGTTTCTAACGAATTAAATTACCTGCACTTATGTTCCATTTTCACATTTGAAAAAATATATTCAGTAACGGAGAGTTATTGAGTTCTAATTGATCATTCAGTAAATTACCCGAATTCCTGAATCTATTGATTTCTAAACATTCTAGAAGATTAAGTTTCAAACTCTTCTCTTCTAAATGTAACACCTCGTACTCATGATTGAACTCATGTCCTTCTGCTAAAAGATGGTTTGCAAATGTGGAATTGGTCTTTCTATTTACAAAACTACTCCTATGTTCTTTAATTCGTTGGAAAAATGTTCTTCCTGTTTGGCCAATATACAGTTTTGGACAAGAGCCACAAGTCAGCTTATATACTCCTGATCTATCCGACACCGAAGTTTTGTCCTTATTGTTTTTAATGAATTTACTTAGGTTATTATTCGTTCTATAAGCTACGTTTACGCCTTCTTTCTTCAAAAAACGGGCAATATTCCTGTTTGGTTCCCCCACATATGTCAATGTCTTATAACTAACGTTATCGAATCTTGAATATGGGTAGACCAGATCCATGGCTTGCTTTTGTCGTTTTTTGGAAAGAATGGAGCTTACAATATCTACCTTATAACCGTTATTAATCGCGATTTGTTTGATCAAATTCAGCTCTTTCTGGAAATCCCTATCAGACAGTGGAATATTCAATAATCTGTGAAGCATACTATTGAATGCAGCAACTTTATGCTGGTACGGGTGTGTGGAGGAATTATGTATGATAATGTCCATGTACGATGGTCATATACATAATGTTTTCGTCAAAGAGATATAATTTCAAGATCCCCTTCAAATTTTGTTCATGAAAATTTTCCTAGGCTAATTTTATGAAAATATCTTACGCAACCTCAGTCCATTGATCTGTTCCACTCTACATCAGCAATATTTCTTTAAAAAAAGCTAACATTCCACATGTACGCCCACAATGAAAAGCTCAACATTTCAACAGAGATTTTAAAAAATATTCGTTTTAGACCACTCACGTATTTGAGGCTCCACTCCTTAGATAGGAATTGTAGATTGTGTGTTGTTCCTTTTATTTTATTTTTATGTTAGAAGTGATCATAAAAATTGTTTTATAGTAAATGATAACAAATGATTTTCCATGAAGTAAGTCAAGCTATTATTTTGTGTTATAGATAGACAATTAGAACATTGATTATTATGAAACCAATGTATTTTTGTGGTTCAATATTTTACATGGAGGTTTTTGTTATTTCATCTAATGTTTCTAGAGAATTACCGATTTAACAATTCAAACCTTAATGACAAAACCTGCAAATGGCTACTTGACCAGAAATCATTTTTGTGTTCTGAATCACTGTTGAAAATATAAATGAACATACTTAAGATCTACTTGCTGGTTTATTTTCCAGTTCTAGACCTGAAAAATTTTTCAACTGAATCTGAAAGTGTTTTGTTGTTAAAACTTCAAAACTGAATTCATATTTCAAGCATGTTGACATTGTTGATGTCGAAAAAGATCATTTTTAAGAAGTGATATCATTACAATTGACATTAAAATTACTTGATCCAAAAGGACTATAGAGGGATGAAGTACGTGTTTGCTAACCAAGTTGAGAAGATTTTAATTTGACTTCATTTTCAATCAGCAGAAAACTGGTGCTGTTTTTTTTTTTTTCGTCAACTAGAGAACGACAGTTTAATGTCTTTTTTTCACTCCATCGTTATTCCTAACTCATTTGCCACCGGTTTATATCCCTGCATAAAGAACTATATTTTTCGCCTGCGTTGTATCGATTCTTTTTCCAGTTCGATCTGGCAACATCGCTTCCAACTGTGGTGTGCGAGCGAGATGGGAGATGTTTCTGCGGATATTAGACAAGGAGAGCGACAGAATGAATGGCCGAGTTGTTATCGTGTGCGTGAGCAGTCATAATATTGGATTTTTTTCTCGTTCGGTCGATATATTTATATTTTCTTTGGGTGTAATAATAAGTCGTTATCGGTTACGAAGTATACGCGTTAATGAGTGTTTACATTTAGTTGAGAGGAAGGTTTTATTGTACCGAGTGTTTCTGTTTTCGATTGTTTCAATTCACTTTTTAAGAGATGAACAGAAACTGCTTGAAGAATTCAGATTTCTGTTTCGCGATCTCGAGAAAAAATCGAGAATTCCAGAGAAAAAAGTCCCGATCTCTAGAAAAAAAAGGCGAGATCTCGAGAAGTCACAATTTCGGGAAAAAGATCCAGATTTAGAGAAAAAGTTGTGATCTCGAGAAATAAAGTCAAGGATTCGATAAAAATGGAGAATTCGAGAAAAAGTCGCGATCTCGAGAAAAAAATGTCAAAGTTTCGAGAAAAAAGTCGAGATTTTGAGAAAAAAATTGCGATTTCGAGAAATAAAGCTGAGATCTCAAAAAAATCACAATTTCCGGAAAAAGGTCGAGATTTAGAAAAAATCGTGATCTCGAGAAAAATTTGGAACGTTGAAAAAAAGGTCGATATCTCGAGAACAAAAAAGTCGAAAACTCTGTTAAAAAGTCGAGGATTCGAGAAAAAATGCAGAATTCGAGTACATTGTCGCGATTTCTAAAAAAAAAGCCGATATATCGAGAAAAAATCACACAATCTCGAGAAAAAGTCAAGATTTAAAGGAAAAAGTCGCGATCTCGAGAAGAAAGTGGAGATCTTGGGAAAAAAGTGGAGATCTCGGGAAAAAAGTGGAGATCTCGAGAAAAAATTTCAAAGTTTCGAGAAAAAAGTCGAGATCTTGAGAAAAAATTTGCGATTTCGAGAAATAAAGCCGAGATCTCAAAACAGTCACTATTTTCGGAAAAAGGCCGAGATCCCAAAAAAAAATTTTGAGATGTCTGGAAAGAAGTCGATGATTCAGTAAGAAAGTCGAGATCTCGAGAAAAAAGTCGCGATCTCGAAAAAAATCCCCGAGATCTCGAAAAAAAGTCATAATCCCGGAAAAAATGGGGAGGATTCGAGAAAAAAGTCGAGATTGTTTCTAAACCAAGTAGTTGTAGAAAAACCCTACAAGATCTTGAGAAAAAAGTCATGATCTCGAGAAAAAAAGTCGAAATCTCGTGAAAAAGTTGAGGACTCGAGAGAAAAGTTGAGATCCCGATACAAAAACCGCGATCTCCAGAAAAAAAGTGGATATCTCGAGAAAAAAGTCGAAAAGTCTAAAGGACGGTCGAAATCTCGAGATAAAAAGCGAAATTTCACGAAAAAAATTGGTATCTTGATCCAAAATACTGGTTTTTCAAAAAAACATTGAGAAATGAAAAAATACTGAAACTAATTTCGATTATCGATGGTTTTTCGACAAACTGTAATAGGTGACAGTGATAGATCAATTCCATTTACTGAATCACAAATCCATAATAGATTCTTCTGTAGATTATGTTACATCTACCAGAAAAATGAATTAATGAAGCTTATTCATTCATCAGTAACTGAATTTTCATTTCATTTTCATTCTCTGGGAAAAGGTTCTTGCCATTTGACCAATATATCATTTTGCGCAAGAATTTATTATCGTTTCTTGAAAAAGAATGGACCTAGTTAATGCCTTGTTTTTGCATTTTTTGCTTTTGAAAACGAATGTAGTCAATAATATCAACTTTATCACCATATAAGACTATTTTTTTCGTTTCTGAGATTCATCAAACTTGACTATTTTCTTATACATTATGAATATTTAATCTCTATATCTTGAAGTGTTATTAAACCGTAAATAATTGTCAATAATTATACGGCATTCTTATTCTCGTGAAGTTATTAAATTACAATTTGATTTATTCAAAGTATAGGTTCTGGTAACTACGATTGCACAGACCGTTCACATCGTTTTTTGTGCATACAAAATTTCCAAATGCTTTCTAATATGAATATTTATTACTCGTAAACATCCGAGAAGGTCTATCGTTGGAATTTATCGAAAAACCAACCAACAAATGACAGGCGTACGCATGATTGAGCTGTGTCGTTAACGGTTTTTTTAAAAACCGTGAACGTCGGAGTCGTAATGTTACTCTGTATAAGGAGTTATTACAAAAATATCAGAAACGGTAAGAAACGACTGAGATTCAGTTTACTACAAAAAGAACACCGTTATGACAAGAGTAGTCAGGTGGGTAGCAAGTCATAACTATATTTACGAGGGAGGTCTGAAAAGTTTGACCTCTACATAAAGATAGCCGCACTCGTAAATAAAAGCTAGCGCATTTCGTTGTTCATCTGTTTACAGTTACTCACCACAGTTTCAGCCATTTTGGACGCGCAGTTGTTATGTAACAGTGGTTTGAGTGAGTTGATGAGAGTGTTTTTAAGAAAATGGACAGAATCAAGTATCAAGCTGTCATTGAATATTTGTTTTTGAAAGGGAATACTCCTACGCAAATCAGTTGGAGTTGGAGTCTGTACATGGAGATCCTGCACCATCCCCCACCTCCAGCAGCTCGATGGTGATGATGTCCTGGCCGGCCAGCTTCACTTTTTTATAATTATCCCGGTAGAAGAAAGTCTGGAACCGTTTCGGTACAGAATAATACAGAGTGTTAATTAAGTATGTACCATCAATTTAATAGACGATTCTTTAGGTAATTTTAAGACGAAATGTTCACATAAACACGGGTCCGCAAATCCTTCGTTCTCAAGATACAGGGTGTGAAAATAAAAATTAAAAAAAAGTTATTCGTAAATATCTTAAATATCCTTTACCTAATTTTGTTGTAATTTGGCAATGGTATTTATAATATTGAGGAGCTAATTTAGCCCGAACGTGATTCAATTTATCAAGTCCAGTGGCGTCTCGAGCGGGATTTGAACGAATATTTTTGACTTAAAAATGTACTCCACTGACTTTTGTGCAATTTTTATTATTTCTTTGGATTGAGCAATTAGAAATACAACTTTTTTGTCTCTTGAATTATTTTTGTATCTTGCTTAGTTTTTAAGAAAAAAAGTCGACCTAATTGCATACCCCTGGACCTCACAAGCAATAATATGGGGAATTAAATGTTTCTTTTGGAAATTAATATTTTTACAATTTTTCACTAATTATGTAACAATAACAACAAATATTATGTAACATTAACATCTAGACTAACGAATTGCACTAAATTAAGTGTTGGAAATGGCCCACTTCGGCTTCAATACAACCATCTAGCCGCCGCATCATTGAATTTCGCACTCTTCTGAAAATACCTGGCGTATTTTTTATTATGTCACATGAATTAATGATTTTATTCCGTAAATCCTCTAAACTTTGAATAGAAGTTTTGTATACCAACGCTTCAAGGTGTCCCCAGAGAAAATAATCTAAGGGATTCAGTTCGGGTGAGCGAGGTGGTCATGGATGTGGGCCTGCTCTCCCAATCCAGCGATTATGTTAATTTTCATCCAAAAATTGCCGTGCCACTACACTAAAGTGTGGTTTTTGCAAATGGTACAAAAATATTGTTTTTTTTGTCTTGTATCATTATTATGCTTACATTTATTTGGTACAAACAGCTTGTTTCTATTCTCAAAAACAGACAAGCATAAGCCAAAAATTAAAAGACTGGAAACAGTTGGAATTTTAAAATTTTTAAAAGCATTTCTGCACGAATCACGGTTATTTATGCCACTAATGACACGTATCAGTTTTTTTGTGCTGTGAAGACGTCAGAGCAGCGAGAATAAAGACCCCAGAAGCACACTCTGCCAATTCAGACATTCATATGTTTTCTTCCCGGTCAAAAACAAATTGTTCGCAGAACACCATTTATTAATGCTTCCAAAAACATGCTTACATTTTTCTTTCAAAACTGAATCTGATTTGTCAGAGATTACAATCGACGTGTCATCTGCATACATTGTTATGAATGTTTCCGGCGTTGCGTACTCCAAATCATTTATGTACAATGCAAACAATATAGGTCCCAATATCGACCCTCGAGGTACCCCTAATTCGGAGACGGCCGCTCTCTCTCTCTGGAGCGGAGAAAGAGGACCACGAAAAGTCGGAGAAGAAGAAGAAGGCTCGGCTGCAAAGAGGCGCGCCGGCAAAGTCGTGTTACAAACTAACGGACGATGGATCGAGTAACTGTAACCTCACCGAGGAGCTGGTAACCCAGTGCGATTCGAGATTTACCGCTAACTGCTACTCCCAACAACGTTATTACATTCGCGCACGTTACTAAGACTTGAGTTATTCCGACAGAGACGTGAATTGTTGCGATTACTCGGCGATGGGTATGCTTCTTTCCTATAGTGGTGTCAATCGGATATGATTATAGTCTGGTTTGGAGTGGTTTATGTTCATGCTAATGACGCGCTCAAGCTTGAGCCTGACTGATATCAGAAGAATCATGAGAAACCTAACTATATTTTTATAGCATCATATAAAATCTATAGAGAGGGTGTTTCAAAAGTTTCGACCGTTTCAATGTCATTGTTTTTGTAGCTTCAGAATGACAGATTACATATTTTTTCACTACTACCTCAATGTGGGTATCAAATGACAGGGCTTGACTAGTAGAATAATAGTTAATTTTGGAAAAGAAGCAAATTCAAAATGGCTGCAGCTACAAAATGGCGGGTTAGATATTTTTCCACAACTACCTCAATATGAATTTCATTAGTTCGGACTTCCAATGTCTAATATTATATAAAATGATTTGAAATAACTGAAAGAACCAATAAAAAAAAATTTTAAAAAAATAGGTGAAAATTACAAGTATATGGAGCAAAAAAAAACAGTGTAATAATTTACATATAAAATTAAAACAAATGACCAAAAAATAGAAAAGTGTATTGTATTGGCAGAATAATTAGTGACTAGATTAACTATAAATCGATTTAATTCGTGAGGTTGCAGTCAATAGCTGGGGTGTTACAAAGAGAACTCTTTGTTATATGTCAAGCTTTCGGTATATTTCACACCTTCGTCAGGACAACTACAATAATAAGATTATATATCTTGTAAAAAATATATAAATATGGAGAACTTACTAACGTGAGAATAAAATATAAAATGGTTCAAAAACAGATAGAAAAACATTAATAAATGACAGGTGATAAAAATTTTGGCTGACAATGTCAAGTGGGAAAATTCTGATTAATACTCGAATTACTTGATCTTTTATTTTCTTTATCATATTTCAGTAGGTACGTGTAAATTTTGCTAAGACTATCAATATCAGTTCGTTTATTCATTGAATGTTCTTCGTTATTAATATGTATCATTTTCAAAAATAATCTTTTAGTTGTATTGGTTTCTCTATCTAAAATATTTGGATTTTCAAAATTCATTTTATGATCCTCCGAATTAACATGTTCTGTTAATGCACAAGAATTAACATTTCGTCTACAGTCGCTCTTATGGGAAGTGATGCGACTACTTAGAGGTCTAGATGTTTGTCCTATATATGTTTTAGAACAATCCATACAAGAAATTTTGTATACTAAATTGGATTTTTGTTCATTTGAAATTGGAGCTTTTACTTTACTGTATAATTTAGATATAGAAGTGACATTTGTTTTAGATATTTTGAGGTTATTATTTCGGAATACATTAATTAATTTTGGTGTCAATTCTTGAATATATGGAAGTGATAATAAATCGATTTATATATATATATATATAAATATATATATATATATATATATATATATATATATATATATATATATATATATATAAATATATATATATATATATATATATATATATATATATATATATATATATATATATAAATATATATATATATATATATATATATATATATATATATATATATATATATATATATATATATATATATATGATGAGCTGTTTTCTCGGGTTTCGCTCCGTGTTCTGTGTATTTTCTCCCCATAAGGATTATTTTCACAACGTTTCGGCAAAGTCTCATTTGCCATCTTCTGGTGATGTCTGGTTTTTTTCAACCAGACATCACCAGAAGATGGCAAATGAGACTTTGCCGAAACGTTGTGAAAATAATCCTTATGGGGAGAAAATACACAGAACACGGAGCGAAACCCGAGAAAACAGCTCATCATACTTTATCCGTGAGAATCTTCGAGTTAACATATATATATATATATATATATATATATATATATATATATATATATATATATATATATATATCACATATTTTTTCACAACTACCTCAATATGAATTTCATTAGTTCGGACTTCCATTGTCAAATATTATATAAAATGATTTGAAATAACTGGAAGGACCAATAAAAAAAAGTTAAAAAAGAATAGCTGAAAATAACAAGTATATTGAGCAAAAAAAAACTGAAATGAAATAACAGTGGAATAAAATACAAAACAAATATAACAAATGAACAAAAAATTTCAAAAAACATATTGTTATATATATATAATTCTCATTTTTAGCTATTCCTTTTTTTATTTTCTTATTTGTCTTTTTTATTGGATCCATATTGTCTCCAACCCTCTTTTTATTGTATATCAATCAATCAATCAATCAATATATGCTTTATTGTCGGAAGATTAGTATCTTATTGACAAAGTCTTGTAAAAAAATTAAATGCATGTCATAAAATATAAACAATACAAGATATAATACACGACATAAAATATAAAAATACAAACATAGCAATTTCACAAATAAAACATTAGGAAGACAGAGGAGTTTAGGTGAACATTGAAAAATCAAGTAGAATTCACAGGTAATCATTGTAGAATTCGTGGATCGAAAAATAAGTTTTTCTGATTAAAAGATCTTTAACTATACTTCGGAACTTTTTGATATCTGTTGAATGGTAGGAAGGTGAGTATATTCTTTAATATACTTTTATACTTTAATATTCAATTATTTCATAAATCAGAGAATGCTGGGCCAAGGCGAATTTAGGAATAGGTAAATAAAGCATATATTTCGGGATTATACATGCTAGTTTTTTTTATGAATTAAGCATACTGTTATGTATAAAGATTTGACAGTTGATATTTTGTGGCTGATGAATAAAGGCTTGCAGTGATCTCTCGGCTTGTACTTTGTAAGGTATCTCAAAGACCTCTTCTGAAGCACAAATATCGTATTCTGTAACTGTAAATTACAATGGCCCGAGAAAGCTATTCCATAGCGAATATGAGATTCGATCAATGTAAAGTAAGCCATTCTAGCTGTAGTATACTCAATATACTACAGTTCATTCGATATCACTCTAATAGCATAACATCCACTAGATACTTTTTAACTCAAGTGGGATACATGTTCTTTAAAATTCAATTTATTGTCCAGGAATGCCTAGGAATTTAGTGTGCTGTTTGTTCTCTATGTAGTGGTTATCCAAATCTAAATAGTCTAGTGTACATTTGAAAGTAACTAGTTTTGTTTTGTTTGGGTTGAAGCATAAGGAGTTCGCGTTACACCAGGCTTGAATTTTTTGAATATCTATAAGTATATTAAAAACAACATGGGTCCTAAAACAGACCCCTGAGGTACTCCATCTTTTATGTCACTGAGATCACACTGTCCACTTGATGTTTTCACCACCTATCGACGTCATGTCAAATATGAACCCAACCAGGTCAAATTTGTTCCTTTTATCCCATTATGGCTTCCGTAGCAGTGTCTTATGATCTACACAATCAAAAGCTTTCGTATACCAACGACTTATTGGAAAAAAAACAAGAATCCAATATATTGCTTTGCTGAAGACAGCACGCTTGTCTCGTCATTACATTTGGATTCCGGGACATCGGCTACATCTTCACCGGTAGCAGGAGACTGCATATCTTAATGAGGATTTAGAAGTGATTTCGAATCGGGGTGAAAATAGTTCAATTCAATGCCACAAAAACCCAAACATTGGTTTTCTCCAAAAAGGTAAATGTCTCAGAACCATATATAGTAATGTCAGGTCAGACCATTCCGCTTTCTACTTCGATAAGTTTGTTGTGGATTGAAATGTCGCTGGAATTGCAAAGGCTGCTCAATTATTTATATAAATCAACTCTAACAAATGGGGTTCCTTTCCATTTCTCTCAGAAGCAGTGAGATTGATACTGAAAGATCAGGTTATTAATTATGTCAATGAAAATCATATCAAACATCTGTACCACCCTGTGAGTTTCAATCATATACAATGAAAAACTTCAAAAAAGACTTAAGACTTAGGCACTGTCTATTCTCGTCCATCCTCGACCTTGGCAATATGAAAAGGAATTTTCTACAGCGGTTGCATTAAAAGAACGGGGTTGATAATTTTTGAAACAAAACAAATTACAATAGGATAAAACCCATTACAAAAGAAGGGGAATATGATAAAAATGAAAGGAAAAATAAATTACGGGCGATCTGAGTTTGTAAAGTGGGAGGGGGTGAGTTTTTAAGGGTGAAAAAATGGTTTATCTCGAATTCCGGAAAAACTACAAGTCCTATAAAAAAAAAATTGGATGGCAAAGTTGTAGGTAATGAAAATATCTACAACTTTTGTTTTAAAATTTTTTCACATTACCTAAATGTTTATGTGAAAAATTCAAATAACCGAGTTTTCGGTTTTTTATTTTTATCTTTTTCAAAAAAAATATTTTTCTACAAAATTTGGTGGAAAATTACCTTTTTATATCCCAAACACACTGTAATTTATTTCATTCAAAAGATTAATTTTTTCACCTTACTTTGACTCAATACCAAAAAAGCACCCTAATTTTCACTCGAAAATTTTCACGTCAAAATATCAGCTTTTTTCAAAAAGAGAAAGAACACCGCTTTCTCTACTTTCTGATGGTGTAAAAAAATATACATTACTGCAGTAAATATTCTCAGAAAATACAAAAAATCGAAAAAATACCATTTTTGCGCCATCGTACAAAAAAAAATTGAAAAAGATAAAAATAAAAAAACGAAAACTCGGTTATTTGAATTTGTCACATGAATATTGAGGTAGTGTGGGAAAATTGTAAATACAAAAGTTGTAGATTTTTGCATTAGCTACAACTTTGCCATTAAAATAATAAAAATAATAAAATTCCATGGGACATGTAGTTTTGCCGAAAATCGAAATAAACCATTTTTTACCCTTAAAAACTCACCCCCTCACACTTCCTGAACTCAGATCGCTCGTAAAATATTTTTCCTTTCATTTTTATCATATTCCTCTCCTTTTCTCATGAGTTCATCCTACTATTATTTTTTTTCACTTTTTACCATTTTTGAAATCTTTAGTCCTGGTCTATAACTGATTTCTTGATCATATAATCACAGTATCACTCTTAACTCGACTTTTTTAGTTTTATTATTAAATTATTTCTATTTCCAGGTTGAGTTGAAAGACATTTTCTCTGTTTCAATTGTACTTTTATAGTGAATAAAGACGCATTATTATTATCAATTGGCATTGACAAAAACTTCTGAAGATACTAAAGATACTGTATATATGCATTTAGAAAGCACAATTTGTCATGTGTTTTCAATATAGAGTTTCAATATTTCAATTAACCTTTCAGCTACATTTTTAAAACTTCAGGATTAGAGTTTTGATTTGGTTTCAGTAGTAATCTGAAGACATATCAAACAAAGAGTTATAAAAGGCATGTATACAAATGAAAACAGTTTAGTCTATGAAGAAACCAAAATTGACACTAAGCTCCAGCCACAGAACGGAGTCTTGTGGTACCCCCCAAAAATTACCTGTCATAGTATTGGGCGGCGAAGTCGACGGTGTCGGTCTCTGCGTGGCTGTCGAAGTCGGGGCGGCTGCCTCGATCCTTGACTCCTGTGGCACCGGCCCCGTCGCGGTCACCGGCGGGGGAGGAGTGGGGGCGTGTTCCGCGACGACCGCATCCTCCACCTCCTGCAGCTCGATGGTGATGATGTCCTGGCCGGCCAGCTTCACTTTTTTTATAATTAGCCCGGTAGAAGAAATTTTGGAGCCGTTTCGGTACAGAAGATTTCGAAGAGTGGGGCGAGATTCCTAACGTAAAGGGGGTGGGTTAGAGTTAAGGGGTAGGGGGTGGTTTTCGATTACAGAGCCTCGATTGGTTTCGATAAAATTTATATCATTATTGTGATTATTATTTGGATCATTAATTATTATTGATTTATTGTTTGTTTCCCTCTGGACATGAGTAAATATATAAGTAATACAGATTTTGGGACCAATTCCCATGCATTTTCTAACGGCGCTTCATTTTGCAAAATTTCAGACCTCCGAGCGGAACCTTGTGGAACACCCAAGTCAAGATAGGTGTGACGTCATGTATAGAACACGCTCCGCCCCATTTCACTTGGGTCCCCATGGGACTTCGCCTCACCACTCGGGCCTGCTTAAAGCTTCATTATTACTTGACAAACTGAAGGCGGAATTCGCGGAAAAACGGCCACGTTTGCAGCAAAAGAAAATTCTGTTTCACTATGACAACGCACCGTCTCACATCTCCGTGGTTTCCATAGGGAAAATCCACGAATTACGGTTTGAACTGCTTCTCCATCCCCCTCACTAACCAGATCTAGCCCCAAGCGACTTTTATTTGTTCACTCATCTAAAAATTGCGCTCGGAGGATAGAGATTTTCGTCAAACGAAGAAGCAATCACCTTCGTGAACAATTATTTTGCAGAGAGAAACGTCAAGTACTATTTGGTCGAGTTACAGAAATGGGAGGAAGAAGTATGTACAGAAAAGACGGGTACTCTGATGGAAAATGAAAAAAAAATGTATCTTTGTTAGGTCGGAAACTTTCCGAACCTCCCTCGTATACTATATTTAATTTCAAATTTAACATCCATCTTTCCGAAATATTGATTCATTTTTGTTCGAAATAATATGGAATTTATGAATTCCAGCTCGGTGAATAAATGATGGATAATTAGCCAGAAGTAAAAGAAACTTTGGATAATTCGAACGAGCCAAAAGATTATACAACAAATTTGCAATGAAAAAAAGCCAGTTATCAATCTTTTTTGAGGTACAGCTCGAAAGAAGATAATAGTTTATTTTTCAATATTGCATGTACAAGGCAGATCAAGATCTTTATATAATGTGGTCCTGCGGGTTTTCCTGCAGCTGAAAAAGCAAATGCGTCACTGAAATCAGTCAAGTCGCACCGAAGCGCGAATTAATTTTTGTTGTTGTTTCATAATTTCATAATTTAAGTACAAAAATAAAGCTGTTGATTTGTTGAAATCGCAGTTTGCTTTTTTTTTTATTGGCTCTGTTATCGAAAACCACATTCATCCTATAAGTGTTGAATATTTCGTTCCAGTTTCATTCACCAATACTAACAACAAAAATACTAGTTTAAAAAACTGAAAAACACCCTTCATTAGCAACGCAAACTGAAAAATATAAAATAATTCGAAACTAATTCAAGATTGTCTTCAACATCGATATTAAGTCCCCCCCATTGTTCGGATAATATATAAAATGATTTGAAATCCCTAAAAAAACCAATGCAAATCAAAAAGTAAAAAGAATAGCTGAATGTAACAAGTATATTAAGTAAAAAATACCAAAATAAAATTACAGTGAAATAAAATACAGGTAACAAATAGAACAATTAAACAAAAATTGAAATAAAAATTAAGACGTTTCAGTTTTTTAATTCCATTTTTTGTTTAATCTTTCTATTCATTACTTTATTTCACTGTAATCCCATTTCAGGTTTTTTTTACATAATATAATCGTTACTTTCAGCTATTCTTTTTAGTTTTTGATTTGTATTGATTCCTTTAGGGGTTTCAAATCGTTTTATATATCTTAGAAAAAAGAAGTCCGAACTTATTAACTTCAAAATTAGTTTTCTCATTAGTCAATGGGCTATGCTTGAAGACAGGCTGTGAGCAAATCTAAAGAAATTAACTTTAAATGTTCAAGCCCGTCAGTAGGTTGAATGAACTGACGGCTATCAGAAAACAACTACTCCACTGGCTAATACCTCGTCCACTAGATGGAGTGACATTTTTTGTTATTCGCTACAACTCAAGTCGAGGAATGAAATACTCCGAAAGAATTACGGAATATCATTGACTTTAGGTCGATGATGGACACTATCTTGCACTGACGAGTGGCTAAGGAGCCCGAAACCCGTCTGCAAGTGTGCCCGTTCCAAAATTGAAGGTCGACTCTTTCAGTTGTATAGCCAATCGCATATGCATGAAATTTTCTGTGAAGATTCCTGCACTGACGCCTGTCGGACATAATCCAACGCCCATCGTGGTATTAGCCAGGGGAGTAGTTGTTTTCTGATAGGCGTCAGTTCACTCGACCTACTGTGTAGGTATATCGAGACTGGCTTGAACGTTTAAAGTTCATTTCTTTAGATTCGTAAATAGATTCTGATTTCAGACTTATTAAAAATAGTTTCAAAGTAGTTTTCAGTTTGTGTTGCATTTGTTTTAATATAAATTATATACGCATGCGTAGACAGTGTGGCTGTCTCACTTTCTATCACACACAGAGACTGTGTGAGAGCAAGCACTAAATCCGTTCGTTTAAAGTTAGTCAAACTCGAGTCCAAAGGAGTCGATTACACAAAAACACACAAGTGAAGCTAATAAAAGCGTGTTAAAAGTTAATTGAAACTAAAAACAGTAGATAACAGTAGAAAACAGTAGATATATGTTTATTTATGTCTTCATCAACTCAATCATTTCTAGATGGTCGAAAATCGATTTATGGTTTATTGTTTATAAAAATGCTAGATCACAATAATCATCGAAAGAAATCTAAAATTCTATTTGTTCAAGCTTCCCAACCAGCAAAATTGTTTTATAATTTCATGGTGCTGCAACAGTTTTATTTTGTTATTATTTTATAATTACCTCCAAAAAGCTAATTGATTATATTATACGAGCCATGAACACAATACAGTTGTGAGCAATAAAAGTATATTATAAATTTGTCATAGAAACGTTTATAAAATAAAATTGAAAATCCGTTATAAAATAGTCACGAAATTATCACAGAAACGTTTTTACAATTAACTTATAAAACATATTCTCCTATGAAAGTTAATTGTTTTGTAGCAGTTTTATAGCATTTTCCTGTGAGATTTGTATGCTGTTTATGAAACTATTTCAATAACTGCTTCCTGTAGCACAATTTTGTTTTCATTACCATATTGTCACTTTGATAATAATTTCCCAACTATTTTATAGGATGGTATATTTACTACAATTCCATATTAATAAAATAACTGTTATAAAATAAAATTGCTTCCGCTAATATATATTTGCTGTCGCCAAGAATAAAATGCAGCATTTAATAAGAACCAGCTGACAATGATTTTAGATGTCGTGTAATGAAGTATAATTTGTCAGTTTTATTTGACTAGCGTCCTATTAACTATATACCTAATAACGTCGTTCGTTTTAGACGAAGACCCACGTAACCTACTGCTTCAATTTTGTTCTTGCTAAAATCAAGAAAAGTTTATTGATGATTAAAATCCGTCGATTTAAGTGGAGCACCCTAAAATCGCTAGCTCAAAACTCCTTCGAAATTCAGCCTTTGTAATCGATGGAAGAAGCTTCTTAGCCAAAACATCTCGACAGATAATATTTATTCAAACAATACGTGAGAAATCCTATCTTCATTTTTATAGAAATCTATATCTTTGAAAGTAGTCCGGCTCGCAATACCATCACTCCTAGAACTGAGTGTTTCTTAACAGTTTTATAGAGGGTAACGTATAAGCTAAAATACGTTAAAACTCTTGATATTGATATCAAATTATATTACAGAACGACGCCACTACAAAATTACTTCTTGTGCATTTGAGGAAACATTTTGAATACTTTTTTATTTTATTCTTATCATTTTAGGCTGCATTATATTTTAAAAAGCTTACTTGGAATTACTAAAAAACTGTTATAAAATTGTATTTTAGTTATTTTATTTACGAACAGCGTTAGAAAAATTTTATAGTAACTGCCGAAATGTTCATAAAACTGTTTTGTAGTGTTTGTGAAAGGCCTTGCAAAATATTAATAAAGACTATAATGTTTTATAAAATGGTGCCAATTTCCTATTTATAGCTGTTTTATAAACACATTGAAAACATTTCTGGGAGAAGTACAGTTTTATAATTTGTTTCTCCGAAACGTTTTCACAACCATTATAAAATATAAAATTGCTAGTTGGGTTAGTTTTATATGAAACTTTGAATCATCAATTTATTAGGAGACAATTTATTTTTCAAAAAAAAACCTTTCGACCGTTCTATACTCGATCTGTCAAACTTTAAGTAATGCATTAAGTTTTTTTTATACTTCTGTGAATGAAACTGGAACTTAGAGTCTAGTGTGGCCCACCTCGATAGTTTTCCTCAGTAGATCGTCGAGATCGACGAATATTCGATAAAGGCTAGTAAAAAATTTACAAAATTGTCGAAATCGTAAAAAACACCAAACACGAAAAAATATCTTGACGACGACGAAACCCCATTGGACACCAAAATCGAGCGAACTGAATGAAAATTCTTGGTGTAAATGTCAGTCAATCCGATGATTTTATTCAGTCAAATTCAGTCTGATGCGGTACAGTCTTTTGGAAACGTTATTTATTTGCTATGTATACAGAGTGTGTCGTCACTTTGAGCCTAGGTCAGAAAATTCCGATGAAGGAGTGAAGTGGTTTTGTAGAGAAGTTGTAGAAAACAATGCATTGGGCTTTTTGAAACATTTTCCAATGTACAGGGGGCCGAGTAGAAGTGTGGCTTAATTTTGTTTTAATAAAATGCTCGTGCTGGAAATTTATATAAACTTTGTATTTTGGCATCATAAAAGTATTCTCAAAATTCACATATGATTTGACGGCCGCAACTTCAAAAATTGGGGGTCAAAAGTAAAAAAAAACGACTTTTTGCACGTTTTTTGCCAATATCTCGTTTCCAATGGGTTTTATGCTAATTGTATTTGTTATCAATATTGTAGAGAATTAAATTCACTACAACTTTTGTTTTGAATATTTTTTTATACGTTGAATCGTTTTTGAGATAGAGGGCAGCGCGAGCGCAGATTAAATATTAATTGAAATCAACTGGTTGTCCCGATCGAAATCAGCTCATTTAAGGTCTATAAATAATTACTCAATAAATAATTATAAATAATTTTCATTTTTTATCAACAAATACATTATATTTAAATATTTTTTCATTAATGAACCGGTCTATGAATTCAATAATGCAATTTATTCCTGTATTTCAAAAAGTCATTAAGGGATATACTTTAATTACATTTCAATTGTATTCTTTTTTACGGTAATTACCCGGTTCAAAGATTATTTGATAGTGGATTGCAAACTTTATTAGCTGTTTATAATGCTCCAAAGTGTGTAGATACTATCGATCATCTTCGTTATGCACAATATGTCAAGCTAACGAAGCTCAATAAACCTGTGCAGTTATCAAATATCCCACCAACAAGTCGAGAAGCTCACCAACATTTCATTCGTGTTTATTACCAAGTTCAAACTTGGTTAGGACATGATTTGGAACCCCAGAAATGGGGTTGAACAATGCGTAACGGATTGCTACAACCTATCATGACCATTTTACCACCTGCTCTAGATGAGTTACTCAATACGATATCCTGTAACTGCAAAAGTGGTTGTGGTTCAAGATGTGGATGTAGGAAAGCGGAGTTGCAATGCTCTTTAGCTTGTGGCCAGTGTAATGGGCAAGCTTGTCTCAATGCTGTACCATACGTGACCGATGTTAACGAAGATAGGTCCTTTGATCCAGAAATCATGGAAGAATTGGAAACGAATCTGGGTGAAGATGACAATGAAGATGATAAAGCCCTTGAATTTTCACAGCTGCGAGAAGACGACGACGACGAAGAAGAACATTTTAATTAAAACTCATTATTCTTTCAATTATTTAATCTGTTTTTTTAATTTTGACATTCACAAATGTATCAAATGAGATTTTTTAATAAAAATATTATTTAAAATTTTATTTCTTTTCTATTGATTTGTATTTACATAAAAATGATTACTATAGATTAGATGTAAATTATAATGTAATATATATTTTTCCCTCTACAAATTTATAACTACACGGGCAGGTAAGTGTTACTAAATGAATTGATACTTTATTGAAAATAAATAATTAATTGAAAAAATATTCAAATATAAAATATTTGTTAATGAAAAATGAAAATTATTTATATTTATTAATCGAGTAATAATTTATAAACCTTAAATGACCTGATTTTGATAGGGACAACCAGTTGATTTCAAATAATATTTAATCTGCGTTCGCGCTGCCCTCTATCTCAAAAACTATTCAACGTATGAAAAAATGTTTGATACAAAAGTTGTAGAGAATTTAATTCTCTACAATATTGATAATAAACACAATTAGCATAAAACTCATTGGAACCGATATATTGACTAAATACGTGCAAAAATTCGTTTTTTTTTTACTTTTGACCCCCAATTTTTGAAGTTGCGGCCGTCGAATCATATGTGAATTTTGAGAATACTTTTATGATGCCAAAATAAAAAGTTTATACAAATTTACAGCTGGGTATATCCACCTTCCTGAAAAGAACAGGATGGACGATGACCTAGGAGGACAACTCCTCAGGAGGATGTATAATGGGTCACATGTGGCCTAAGTTCTGTGGGCTAACACTCCCCCTCCCTACTCTACAGATACAGATGCCACGTATTGCTGTTAATAATTCGATTCTGTTAGAAAAATTCTTCCAAGAATATAAAACTGTATCAGTATATACCAAGCGTTTCAAAAGTTATGCCAAAAACGATGACAAAAAAATAATGTATACAAGCGCATTTATTTTCAGTGAAAACAAAGTTGAAGATACTGTTCTTCTTTGAAGATATTTTGAAAATGTAGTATTGTTATGAATTCACCAGAAACAAGTGTTACATTTTTGTAAAATTGTTCAGTGAATGATGCTAAGACAAATTCAATTATTTGATATTTATATTTTCATTTGATTATGTTTATATTTAAATACTATACTGCTATAGTATGATTCCGTGTTAGGAATCACACGTTGAAAGGTGAGACCTCGTTAGTCCTTAGCTCGCACAAGTTTCTCAACTTCCGAGGGTTGTAATTCGTATGAGGGCGACAGCTGATTAACGGAAAAAACAGATTTTAAACAGAGTTTTGGAAATATAGAATTAACACTGTTACTGTATAAAGGGCAAGAAAAAACTTCCATTCTAATTATAGACCAGTCGCTTGGCTATCAGTGATATCAAAAATCTTGGAGAGAGCCCTAAATCACCATATCCTCAAATATTTCAAAGGCTTCAACATCTTGAGCGATCATCAACATGGCTTTCTGAAACAAAAGTCAACAGACGACCTTCTATCGCATGGGTTCCCAAATTTACTTGGCCATAGAACCCAAATACATCTTTTCTACTAAAATTTGGCTTTATATCTGACAGTTGGATGCGAAAAACCTAATTCGAATCCAGTCTGTTTCTGTATTGATTTTTTGTGTAACGGTAACCTAAAAATCTAGTCACAAATGGAAGCAGAACTGAAATAGCTCTTTCAACAATTGCAGGATATTTAGATCCCCGACAAAGCGTGCGGAACACACTTGACCCTTCTACGGAACCCCAGGGTTCCGCGGAGCACCATTTAGGAATACAGGTTCTATCATATGTCACCCATATTTGGAATAACGTAATCGAGAAACATGGAGAGTCAAGAGCTCAATATTTCTAAGAGCTTTGACCGTGTGAGGCATGAGGGTTTGCGGGCCAAACTTTTCTTCAGTTTATTAGCTCCTGATCACAAATATGAAGTGTACAATTTATGTGAGAAATGAAAGCGATTATTTTTATAGTTATTAAGATATCAGGAAATTCCTACTACAATAAATGAACTTATGATGCACTGTTTGCAACCTTTGGTGTAGTAATGAATATTACTGGAGTTTTTTACCAACACCAAATCGTTATTTTTAATACCCCGACACGTGTTTCGATCACCAAGTGATCATCTTCAAAGAGGAAGATTGAAACTAGCAACTAATGCGAGCTAACCCTATTTATGCTATATAGGTATCCCATACAGGTAAACCATCCAGGCGTACCACCCATACAGGTATACCAAGCTAAATAAATTTTACAATTTTGCCTATCATTTTACAATATATGTTTATATAAAACAATTTTCATGGATCTAAATTCGCAGGGCAATTTATTATATAGTTTAAAATCTAATGAATTTTTCTCAGATTTGGACAACCTGTAACGTGGCAATACTAAATCATCAGCCGTAGCAGCCCGGGTAGTGTAATGATGCAGGCCAGAAACTTTTTGTATATTCTGCCTTTCTGAATGGATTTCTAGTAAATTTTGGTATATATACACACAAGGGAGTGGTAGAATCCTCATTGTTTTGAACAGTGGTTGACAGAGGTCTCTATACCTAGCCCCAGCTAATAGTCTTATTGCGCGTTTTTGTAACCTGAATATTTTTGAGGAATCAACAGCATTACCCCACAGAATCGCACCATGGCTGATCACAGAATGAAATAATCCAAAATAAACATTTTTCAACATGCTCGAATTGAGGCAGTACCTGAGCTGTCTAAGCAAAAATAAGAGACTGGATAGTCTCTTACTCAATATATCTATATGAGGGGTCCAGTTCAAACGATCATCTAAAACAACCCCAAGCAATTTACAATGCTTACCTAACGTGATCTGAATATTACAGGAAATTATGAGGTGTTGTGTCTTCCCTTTATTCAGTCGAAGGTTATTGGCAGAGAACCAAGCTTCCGCTTTAGTCATCAAGGTTTCAGCATTATCAAGAAGACGTGAAATGTTGCTGTTTGAACTGATGAAAGAGGTATCATCCGCAAATAGGACAATTTGATATTTCGTCCTCATGTGAAAACATAGGTCACTAATGTAGATGATAAACAACAGGGGTCCAAGAACAGAACCTTGCGGTACTCCATGTTTTATGATTTTCAGTTCTGAATCAGAACTGTTGTTAAGATGGACAAACTGTTGTCTACCTTCTAAGTAAGACTTGAACAGGTTCAACAGCGTGCCTCTAATGCCATAGAATGTAAGTTTTTCTATTAAAAGTTCGTGTGAAACACAATCAAAAGCTTTGGAGAGATCACACATGGTATGTACTGAATGACCATGTCTCTCCAAACCTTCGACTATGCTTTCTAAAATCTCTAGGAGGGCTTTTGTTGTAGATTTTTTTTTATGGAAACCGAATTGAGCTGAAGACAACAGATCAAATCTCTCCAAATATTTCGAAAGTCCACATAACTGTGGACAGCACAAACGTGCTGGGTTGAATTTTTTAGTGCATCGTCTTTTGACTTTTCCTCTAACACATGATAGGTTCACAAAAGAAAGACGTACAATACAGGAAATAACAGCCACTAACGGTTTCTCGAGAGGTATTGTAAATGACATAATAAGGAAGAAGAAGTTTAGGTTAAGAATGAACGAAATCTCGACTTTCAGAAAGGACAAAAATCAAGATAAATACATCTCAGTTCCATACTAATATACGAGGAACTTTGGAAAGATTTTCAAGGAACTAGGTATGAAAGTGGTTTTTAAAACAGAGACTTTTGGGAAGTCCAAAAGACAAAGTCGAGAATTCGGAAAAGTCTGGAATTTACGAAATTGAATGTAAGGACTGCGATGCAAAATATTATGGACAGACAAAAAGATCTATTAAAGTAAGATATAAGGAACACATAGCACACTTCAAATATGGAAGACCTGAAAAATCAGCAGTCGCCCATCATATTTTGCAACAAAACCATTCCATAGACTTCAGTTCATTAAGATTAGTTAGACAAGTTAACAACAACAGTCAACTAGATGCCTATGAGAGTGTAGAAATAAGTAAACACAATAATATTATGAATAACGATGACGGACCTATACCAAAGAGCATACTATATAGCTTGTTAAAATAAAATAAAATAATGTTGTTGGGTTTACTGATTACTACATAAGGACACATTGCAAAAATAAATTTGGATAGGCAATATTGTGAAATTAATTTTTATATAGCAGAAAATTGTTTTATATAAACATATATTGTAAAATAATAGATAAGGCAAAATTGTAAAATTAATTTAGGTTGGTATACCTGTATGGGAGGTATGCCTGGATGGTTTACCTGGATGGGATATCTATATAGCATAAATAGGGTTAGCTTCGCATTAGTTTCTAGTTTTAATCTTCCTCTTTGAAGATGATCACTTGGTGATCGAAACACGTGTCGAGGTGTTAAAAATAACGATTTGGTGTTGGGAAAAAACTCCAGTAATATACAATAAATGAAGGTTCATCACTCTTGAATCGTTCGGTATACACCCATACAACCGTATTTTTTCGAAAGCACTTCTCTGAGAGAACCGGAAAATGGAAATATATGGCATTTCATTTGACTTTGCTGCGCAAACTTCTATCCATTACCCTGTACATTCAAATGCATCGACTTCTAAACTTTCTATGTGAATTTTCTTTTGAAAACTCCACCCCTGCACCTCAAACTTCAAATGGAAGCTCCGTGTGACACGCACTGTATATATCGGTAAAGGTATTGCTAGATTTTCGAAATCAGGTGAAAAGGCCTCTGCTATCGACTTGTAAAAAAAATCCGCGAAACCCGAACAGACACACTAAAAAGAACACATCGGGCGTTCGAAAAATGAAAGCAAAAAACAACCGACGCTCCGATAAACAGCGAGATCAATATTTTTTTGCGATCGATTGCAATGCAGGTTAGAGGAACACGGCGAATGTAGGTCCGACTATTTTCCGGGCACGATTTTCCGGGTTTATTCGGCGGGGGGACGATTTACTGCACTTGGTCGCGGAGAACGTTGTTTATTTTCACGAATTTTCGACTGCCGAGACGGTTTTTTCGGTTTCGAGTTTGTATCTGTCTGTTTGCAAACGATGCAGTCTGATTGCGTGGAACGCCGCTAGGGTGCTGTGGCGGGTGGTGGAGGTAGGTTCACAATGGGAAAATTCCCGGAATTGCAAGACGGGGATGCCGGAGGAAAAAGCGGAAATTCACCGGTTGATGAGCGGGTAACTTCAGGGAGATCGCTCCAAATATCGGGATTATCTCTCTTCAAAGCAATTATTGACGTGCTTTCTAAAGTATGATCGTTTATTTTCACATCTTCGCAATCAAAACTGAAGATTATGAAAAATGAGTGTTGAAAGATTTAATGTTTTTATGCCACTTTGTATTTGTAACTGACGTTACTGCAGTTCCGTCCTACAAAAACATTTTTAAACGAATACAATAAATTAAAATGATTGACAAACCATGCCTAACTCTGGAGTTTTTTCCCCAACACCAAATCGTTATTTTCAACACCTCGACAGGTGTTTCAATCACCAAGTGATCATCTTCAAAGAGGAAGATTAAAACTAGGAACTAATGCGAGCTAACCCTATTTATGCTATATAGGTATCCCATCCAGGTAAACCATCCAGGCGTACCACCCATACAGGTATACCAACCTAAATTAATTTAACAATTTTAACTTATTTATTATTTATTCTATTAAAACTAGAAACTAACGCGCATTGGTTTTCCCGGTTTGTGGAAACGGGGAAAATCAATGCGCCCATTGTGTCAGGTATTGGAGCTCCTACCTATCAAATAGCAAAGTGGCTCACTGAGGAATTTGAAACCTTGTCTATTGCGGAACCAAGTTTTAGTATAAAAAAACTCTTTAGAGTTCATACAACATACAAAAAAGTGGTTCTGCAAGAGGTGAGATTCTAGTTTCTTTTGATGTTAGTTCCTTATTTCCTAGCGTCCCAATTCCACAGACCTTGCAATATCTTAGGGATGTACTAGAGAAAAATAATTTCAATAATAACGAAATCGATGAATTTGTTTCTCGTACTAATTTGTGTATGAAACAAAATCGGTTCCAGGTAGAAGGTTGCTTTTATGAATAACAGGAAGGAACGGCCTTGTCCCCCTACCTGGCAGACCTGTTCATGAGCAGATTCGAAATGGAAACCAAAGAAAAGTCGAAGTATTTTCCTAGGATCTGGCTAAGGTATCTGGATGATATTTTCGCGATATTCGATACCAAAAAATCGAATATTGACGACTTTGTTTCCATTTTAAATAATAGATGTCCATCAATAAAATTCACGTATGAGTTAGAAAATGAGGGACAACTACTATTTCTTGACGTTTTGCTAATGAGGAGCCAATATGGAGGGTTAGAATACGATATATTTAGAAAAGGAACAAGCACGTACAGGTATATTCCTGACAGTTCACATCACTGTGGACAGCACAAACATGCTGGGTTGAATTTTTTAGTGCATCGTCTTTTGACTTTCCCTCTAACACATGATAGGTTCACAAAAGAAAGACGTAAAATACAGGAAATAGCAGCCACTAACGGTTTCTCGAGGGGTATTGTAGATGACATAATAAAGAAGAAGGAAAATTTCAGGGATTTGAAATCCCTGAAACAACTAAAAAGAAGAATTAAAAATGAATAGTCAAATCATACAGAGAAAAATTATCCGAAGACGGGAACCTAAAAGAGAGAACGAATCTACCTGTAGAACTAATTATGGAATTACTAGGATGCTGTGTATAAAACTGTTATTTCCAACTGAAGGACGAATTCTTTACACAAGATGAGGGACCGCCAATGGGATCGCCACTTTCACCAGTAATAGCCAACATATATATGGAGTGGTTCGAAACTCTGGCCATTAAAGAAGCCCACAAGAAACCTCGAGTCTGGTTGAGATATGTTGACGACACCTTCATAATATGGAACCATGGGAATACTGAACTAGACGCCTTCCTGAAACACATCAACAGCGTGAGACCTTCCTTCACTTTCACAATGGAGAAGGAAATCCACAAAGAATTGCCATTCTTAGACGTTTTAGTGAAGAGGACCGACACTAAATGGGAAACATCTGTATATCTAAAACCCACTCATACGGGACAGTATCTGAACCACGAATCCAACCACCATCAATCAACTAAAAGAGGAATCATCAAGACTCTATTAGACCGTGCTTTTGGGCTCTGTAATACGAAGGAAGGTCTCGAGAAGGAACTAGACATCATCAAAAATGATCTTCAGCGGAATGGCTACTCCAAAGCGATGGTAGAAAAGTTTTTAGCTAAAAGACAGCAGGAGCCTCGCAAGGAAGAGAAGCCGTCACAACCAGTGCTTGCACTTCCCTGCATCAGAGGATTATCGGATAGGATAAAAAGAATTGGTTCCAAGTACAACATCAGAACCTGCTTCAGATCCGGTAACACTATCCGTAGCAGCCTCACGAAAACCAGGCCACCAAACGCGGACTGCGACTCCAAGAATTGCATTTACCGGATACCCTGTGAGTGCGGAAAATCCTATATTGGTGAAACTAAGAGGCCCTTGAATGTTCGCATTGTCGAGCACAAGAAACACACACAGCGAGGGAAAACCAGCAAATCAGGAATAGCAGACCATGCGTGGACCCATCAACACAACATCGAGTGGTTCCAAGCTGATATCTTGCACAGAGAGGAACATTGGTTCAGGAGAAAATTCAAGGAAGCCGCATACATGTTGTCCAACGACGTATTCAGCCGATTGTAGATACTAACAATCGAAACGTCGTGAACTAACGTGACTTGGAATCTCCCAACTCTTTATTTTTATTTTCTTTTTTCATTTCTTTATTTTTATTTATTTTTGTTCAATTGTTCTATTTTACTTGTATTTTATTTCACTATTATTTCATTTCAGGTTTATTTTGCTTAATATAATTGTTATTTGTTTCAGGGATTTCAAATCATTTCATATAGTAGACAATGAAAGTCCGACCCAGTGAAATTCATCATGAAAAATTGTCAATCACCTTCAAACAAAAGGAAGAAGAAGTTTAGGTTTAGAATAAACGAAATCTCGACCTTCAGAAAGGACAAACACCAAGATAAATACATCTCAGTTCCATACCACCAATATACGAGGAACTTTGGAAAGATTTTCAAGGAACTAGGTATGAAGGTGGTTTTTAAAACAAGTCATACACTACAGAGCCTTTTGGGAAGTCCAAAAGACAAAGTCGAGAATTCAGAAAAGTCTGGAATTTACGAAATTGAATGTAAAGACTGTGATGCAAAATATTATGGACAGACAAAAAGATCTATCGAAGTAAGATATAAGACACACATAGCACACTTGAAATATGGAAGACCTGAAAAATCAGCAGTCGCCCATCATATTTTGCAACAAAAACATTCCATAGACTTCAGTTTATTAAGATTAGTGAGACAAGTTAAAAACAACAGGCAACCAGATGCCTATGAGAGTGTAGAAATAAGTAAACACAATAATATTATGAATAACGATGATGGACCTATACCAAAAAGCATACTATATAGCTTGTTGAAATAATATTGTTGGGTTTACTGATTACTACATAAGGACACGTTGCAAAAATGAATTTAGATAGGCAATATTGTGAAATTAATTTTAATATAGCTGAAAATTGGTTTATATACAGCTATAACAGGTTAGGTTAGGTTAGGTTAGGTTAGGTGTTAGTAAAATAATAGATAAGGAAATGGTTCTTATGGAGATTCTGTGAAACATGTTCTTCCTTACGAATCAGTAGATAGTTGTCCTACATGAATAGCATTTGCTACATGAATAGCATTTTACAAGTGTTGTTCATGACGAAGAATTTCAAGAACGAAGTTTGAATGATGAACGAGAACGAGCATGTTTCCTACTTATTCACCAAACTCAAACACCTGTTCATGCAGCTGCAGTTTCGTAAGAAGGTATCATCTTTCCTTCCAACCGATTTACTGGAGTCTTTGAAGTCCACTAGATACTCGTTAGGACAACTAGAGGATTGTTCCGAATACTTGGGGTTCTTGTTAAATACTCTTCGTGAGCAAAACAATAGCAAAATCAATACCACTGACCTGGACTGAATGATTCCGTACAGCCCATCTCGTCTTGTGTTTGTAAATCTTTTGCTGGAAAAATCCTCACTTGTTTACTTTGTGGTAAATGTTCAAGAAGTACCGAAAACTTATGTGACTTTCTGAAACTTCATCTAGCTTTTCCTAATATGACTAATAACCAGTCCGTGCAAAGCTTATTGTTAAATAATCTGAAAATGGTATTTTTAACAGGTGATGATCGACTGTATTGTCAAACATACGCCAAACTAACTGACTGTTATAAGGAAACAAGTGTAGCTGAGGCACCAGTCAATCTAATAATAACACTGACGATTTTCAAACAAGACTCAACCTCTAACGGAAGCAAGAAACTCTTTGGAAGGTTCAAAATAGATGAACATTTCAACCTAGCAGACCACTATTATAATATTCATGCAGTCATTGTTCCCTGTGGTTCTGGCGTTGAATTTGGTCATTATTACGCCTTGGTTAAAGAAGAAACGGACTGGTTTAAGTTTGACGATAGTCGTGTCACGAAGTGTTCTGGCGATGCATTGAATTTACTGGAGCCTCTGGAGACACCATACATTTTGTTTTATAAGAGAGAGGACAGTGTTAGATCGAAATCTTCAGATGATGTGGTGCTGCAGGTTTTTCCGGGTTTTCCTGCAGCTGAAAAAACAAATGCGCCACTGGAATCAATGAAGTCGCCCCGGAGCGCCAAGTAATTTTTATTGTTGTTTTTATTTTATTTCTATCGTTATTTTGATAAAACTACGAAGTTATAGAGGAAAAATTGTAAAATTAATTTAGGTTGGTATACCTGTAAGGGTGGTACACCTGGATGGTTTACCTCTATGGGATATCTATATAGCATAAATAAGGTTAGCTTCGCGTTAGTTTCTAGTTTTAATAATCCTCTTTGAAGATGATCACTTGGTGATCGAAACACGTGTCGAGGTGTAAAAATAACGATTTGGTGTTGGGAAAAACTCCAGTAATATTCATTACTACACCAAAGGTTCCAAACAGTGCATCTTAAGTACATACCTAACTCATAGATGGCGCCAGTGTTATTGCATTAACAGCTCTTTAAGTTACAACTAGCCTTCAAAAGCGGGTCATAAAGACCTACTCCCTAAATCGGTACGACCAATCAGCCTCACATCCTTCCTGCTGAAAGGACTTAAGGGGATACTGGACAGACATATCAAGAGGGTAGCATTATATACATCCCCACTGAATAACCACCAGTATGCTCATCAAACCGGCAAATC
This sequence comes from Leptinotarsa decemlineata, assembly GCF_025532065.1. Classification (NCBI taxonomy): domain Eukaryota; kingdom Metazoa; phylum Arthropoda; class Insecta; order Coleoptera; family Chrysomelidae; genus Leptinotarsa; species Leptinotarsa decemlineata. Next base: position 410,729 of record NW_027412681.1, on the reverse strand, counting down.
GACAGATTCAGCATTGAACAATCTCGTTGAGAAAATTTCCCAATCCTTTGACAACAAGATTGCTGTATTTCTTGATATTGAAGGAGCATGACAGGCTAGGAAGGGTATAGAATCCACCATAACTGGCTGGATCTATGCAATGCTAGTACACAAGACTGCAACTACGACTCTTTGAGGCGAAGCCATTAGGTTCGTGGGGTACTATCTTTCCTTCTGTGGTCGTTCCTGAGAGATAGTCTGCTTGATGCCCTCGACAAAAGAGAAGTAGATCTGCAAGCTTATGCAGATGGCCTTGTCATCTTGGCAGGGTCCACGTCGGAAGGGGTAGCTTGTAATATCCTCCAAAGCACGATGGTGCCTGAGGGAGCAGAAGTCTGTCAACCCCAGCAAAACTGTGATAATCCTCTTCACCAGGAGGAGAAAATTGGACGATCTAACGCCACTTTCCCTCAATGGTGAGGTCATTCTATTTGGAAGCGGAGGTGAAATATTTTGGCATTGCCCTTGATGAAAATCTCTCCTGGGACGCTCACTTGGAAAAAGTTTTACACAAAGCCAGGCTGTCCCTATGGACATGTCGAAGACACATCGCACCGACTTGGCTTTTTAGCGGGGTTATTCGTGATATTCTTCAGTTTACTTCGAGAGCGCGTTGAATAAACCTCCGAAATTGTCACCATTAAATATAAATGAAAAAACAATTGTTATGAATGTATATAATTCTTTAAGAATGCAATATCAGCCCGAAATAAAGAGTAAGAAGGAAGTAGTGCAAAAATGCGTGAGTATGACCGGTGTCAATGGATTGACAAGTTTTAAAATTCTCAAGGAACTCAAGGAAAACAACAAGTTTTTCGAGCCAAAAGTATCCATTGGTTATCGATGAAGAAGTCAAGAATTCTATTAGGAGAACAAGTACACTCTTTTTACATAAAAAACGAAATACCTACATTAAATAAAGTTTTGTCAGTTATTCGTGAAGACAGTTTTTTTTCTGATATAAGAAGAACTCGATTATGGAAGATATTACATGAGCTGAATTTCACTATTGGGAAGCAAGATAGAAAGCATGTTAATAGAAAAATCAGAGATTGTAGAATGGAGAAGAAACTATTCAAGAGAAGTAAATAAAGCCAGAGCACTAGGTAAATCTATTTTTTATTTGGATGAAACATGGGTCAATGAGGGTCATATTGTCTCAAAGGTTTGGCAAGGTCAGAACATCAAAAGTGGAAGACATGCCTTTATGGAAGGTTGGTCCACTGGTTTGAAAATTCCAGTTGTAAAAGGTCGTCGTCTTGTCATCACTCACATAAACAGCAGTGATGGATTCGTGAAAGATGGATTGATGGTGTTTGAATCGAAGAAAAATGGGGCATATCATCAAGAAATGGATGCCACAGAATTCGAAGAATGGTTTAAAAACATACTTGTAAAACTTCCGCAGGGATCCGTAATAGTAATGAATAGTAATGCAGTAACTTTTTGCCCTTTCTATATTTGTATTCATTTTTAAATTTCATATTCTGATTATTTTATAGATCTGTAGAAGGTAACAATCCTAAATAAAAAAAACTATTTCAAATATAAATTGCCCTTCTCAAAATGAAATATTTAAACAAAATTAGTTTTCACCATATTTCAATTATCTTCTCATCATACAGAATATATCAATGGAAAATTTATATTAATACCCCCAGTCCGACGCCTATCAATATCATCTTAAACGTAATATCAGACAAAACATCGAGTGGTTCTTTTGGCGGTATTTTCGCATTCTTTGTCGGTGTTTTCGCGTTCTTTGTCGCACATCTCTATTTTAATAGCTCGTTAGCGGCGTCCTCAAGGGATACAGAGGGTAGACATATCTCAATGATTTTGTGGGTGAATTGCAGTGCTATTTGCTTTCTTTGATGTAACGACATGTTTGCATTCTTGAAATTCTTTTACTCTCAAACAATACTGAACGAACTATAACCGTACTAAAGTCGTATTTTCCGTAACGATTTTTGCGTTTGGATATCTCGAAGTTACCCGAACGATTCCGTTTTCTCTTCGACATTCTCTACACGAACCGGGATCGGAAGCATTCGCAAGACATGGGGTTGGATTCCGATCAGAGTACATTGATACCGCTTCGGATCGGCGGAATGCGTAATTTTCTCACATATTTACATGGATATCGTTCACGGTATTAGGTTATGGGGTAACTGTGACGCGAACCTAATTACTATGCATGTCGGCTATTCCCGAGTCGAAGGGAACTTTGGTCGATTCTCCAATTCATGAGATGCATTTGTGTTTTGTTTAATCGTCAGATGCGTAGATCATTTCCAGGAAACTTCTTCGATTCATTATCCAGAATTTATAGTTTTTTTTTTATTTATTTTGACAAAAAAGCGTATGGCAATAAACACACTATAACTCGAACTGTAACATTTATTTAGTTCGTTCTGTAATTGCTCAATCTCATTTGGAAGCAGCCACTTAGATATTCTCAATGCAAAAAATCTTATCTATTATATACTTACCATTATCAAGAATTGCTCCTTCCACTACTTCTATATCTAGAGTTAACAAACTACACCAATCATTACACATACAGCTTGAAATATGGATTGTCAAAAACCTAATTCAAAATTACAGAAATAGAACTTGTCCTTATACAAAACTAGAATTTTAGATTAATGTATCACAACTATTCTCTAGACAATTTCCTTTTCTCAGTTACTTGTTATGACTTCCAGTAACTGCCCATTCTGAACGGTACAATTCTGTGGCGTGGAACAAGAAAAACTAATATCAGTTCCATGTCATTTTACTTTTACTATTTTGAATGTGATCAGTGCAGTTCTATGGCTTGGAACAAGAAAATTCAATGTCAGTTTCATGTCATTTTATATTTACATTTTTTAATGTGATCAGTACAATTCTGGGGCTTGGAAGAAGAAAAGCAACATCAGTTTTATGCTATTTCGCTTTCGATAATCTGAATGTGAGCAGTATGTATTTCTGTGGCTTGAAACAAGAATAACCAATATCAGTTTCATGTAATTTTACTTTTACTATTCCAAATGTGATCAGTGCAATTCTATGGCTTGGAACAAAAAAACCAAAATAAGTTTCATGCCATTTTAGTTTTACTATTTTCAATGTGATCAGTGCAATTCTGTGGCTTGGAACAAAAACAACCGTTATCAATTTAACCTCATTTTACATTTACTTTTCTGAATGTGATCAGTTCAATTCTGCGGCTTGGAACAAGAGCAACCAATATCAGTTCAATGACATTTCATTTTCACTATTTTTAATGTTTATGAACTTTGTTATAATATTTCACATCGATTCAGAAACTAATATCATGAGATACTGTGAAAGTAGGATTTACCAACCTCAACTTCTCAAAACTTATGTTTTAAACTTATGTTTTGGTGTGTTATAGTATGTTAATCGAAAATCCATACTAGAAGCGTTGCAAAAATAACACCACTCTACATTAGCTACTCTCAAAAGAACCTAACCTAACCTAACCTAACCTAACCTAACCTAATCTAACCTAACCTAACCTTATTTGTGAATTAAGATTGTTTGATAAATAAAAATAAAAGTACTATATGGTAGATATATTATCCTCATCAGGTGGAGGATTAAGGAACGATACGTTTCGTACTATTCATTTGACATCACTAGTGAGTACAGATGAGTCTACTTTTTTTACAAATACGGTAGTAGGTATAGAATATAAGAAATTTGAGTATAATAGCAATTGAAACCCTTTTTTTTCAGTCGTCTATCCATAGCCATGGATATAATGAAACATGGACCATCTCTTCACATTCAGGACAAAGGATTAGTCGTAAAAAGGATAATACAGTTGTTTTTCAAGGAAAATAACAGAAAATAAAACGTATATATTTTTGCATTTCAAGTACATTGTATTCAGAAGTCAACAACTACCGGTTTGCGAAAAAACAGAAGATATTGCGAAGCAAATTATACGCATTGTCCTGCTGTGAAACGGGCTTTGCGTAAAGCGCTTGCGCAGCAAGGATGTGAATCCTTATTTCGATCGCCAAGTTTCATTGTCCTCTCTGCTGGTTGAAATGGATGTACAGGGTGATGTCTTGGATGATTCACGCTTTGTGCGTTGTTTAAAACATGCTCATCCGAAACAAAATAATAGACTGAATTTTTAGTATGTTGAATGAAGGCAAAATTAACTAAGGATCATTATTGTCTAACAGCAATTAGGCACACTGAAGTATATTCCAATCCGAGCTTCAGCGCGTGTATGATAAGTGCTTGATCGCCTCTGCAATGCTATTGGTCAAACGACCATGAACTGCTACACATGCTCTTTAGTGTTTTGGTGCTGTCGCGTCGCGTCTACTGTAAGACGATGCGACGGGGTAGAGAGGCTATCTGAGCAATGACTTCATTTGGTTTTGCACTACGTCATTGATTCGAACGAGGCCACGGTTATATATTTACGAATTTTAATCACTTCTTCCTTCGATAGTCGAATAATCTGTCTATTTCTGTCTTCCGTCTCATTATGACAGGCGTGTCCCGCATGTCCGTCTGTCATAGAGCTCATAGAAATCATAGATCACGATCACGTCGATCACAGAGCACGAAACAATTTTCAAATCAGTCAAATGTCAAATCCGTTGAAAACCGCTGGCCCTAAAAGAAAAATAAATCCACAGTGAGAAAAGAGAAAAGACGAATTTCAAATAAATATTTATAAATCGTAGTTGGTAGTTTAAACTGTTCAAAGCCTGAAATGAAATGAATGGACCGGTATGTCCCCAGTTATCATGCATTTTAGAAACTGCTTTTATTATTGAATATGTTTTTTATTTTTGTATTTGCAATAAAAAAAGTTATGTTTTTATTTACCCCCTTCTTTTTTTTACTGGCGCTAGCAGTTTCAATTGCCACCCCTCTTGATTATTGTTTCAGGATACTTTGTGTTGTAATTTGATTTGATACATTATACAGGGTGTAACTGAATAAGTGTAAAACATTTAGGGAGGTGATTCCTCATCGAAAAAAAGATAGGATCTTTCATATAAAGAAAAGTCATTGGAGCATCCCTTGTTAGGATACAGCCCCTTAAAGGGGGTACATAAAATTTGTATAACAATTTTTTTCACAAGCACTGAAAAAGGTACAATATAGAAATTAACCTGACGTTTTGTACTACTAAAAAGGCACTCAGCCAGTAATTTATTTGGTTTACCCCATGGTTGTAAGGGGTGGAAAACGCAACCAATAAAATTTGTTTCCAATGTAACTTTTTGTCTTATTATTTGTTTACCATTTAAAAATTTATTTCCAATAGTCTGTTTCATTTTTAACAAAAAATGTCTCTTGAGTTTTTTGCCCAAAATAAACCAGTTCGCAGCAAAAAATTATTTTACGAACAACTACAGAGATACATCGTCATAAATCCGAAATTATTTCATTGTTATTTTGTAGTTAGTACCTGCATTAAACGATTAACGGGTAATAAACAAAACTAATTTATTAATAACAAAACACACAACATGTAGAAATTATAGTAAATGTTCAATATGTCTACCTTCAGACATTACGCATGCATCTAGACGTCGGCGCATTGAGCCACGTATTCGCTCAAATATTCCTGGAGTCTCTCTGATTACCCGGCACATATCGATGATGCGGTTTCTCAAGTCCTCTACATCGCGAACAGAAGTACGATAAACCAAATGCTGTAAATGGCCCCAAATAGAGAAATCGAGATGATTGACATCCGGGGATCGAGCGGGCCAGTTCTGAGGTCCTCCTTGACCTGACTCTGTAGTTGTTCGTAAAATAATTTTTTGCTGCGAACTGGTTTATTTTAGGCGAAAAACCCAAGAGACATTTTTTGTTTAGAATGAAACAGGCTATCGGAAATAAATTTTTAAATGGTAAACAAATAATAAGACAGAAAGTTACATTGGAAATAAATTTTAGGGGTTGCGTTTTCCACCCCTTACAACCATGGGGTAAATCAAATAAATTTCTGGCTAAGTGTCTTTTTGGTAGTACAAAACGACAGGTTGATTTCAATATTGTAAATTTTTTAGTGCTTGTGAAAAAAATTGTTATACAAAGGGGATGTATCTTAACAAAGGATGCTGCAAAGAAATTTCTTTATATGGAAGATCCTATCTTTTTTTCGATGAGGAATCGCCTCCTTAAATGTTTAACAAATAATAATTAAATCAATATATTACTAATAATCACTTCAAAATTTTCACATACGATGAGTGTCTGCGCATGCGCAAATCGTTTTAATCCATATTTGCATCCTGCAAGCTGTCACTTGTCAATTATTCTGATGACAGAGTTGGCGACCATTGATGCTATTAGTTAGTGTATTTTCAAAGTAAAACTATAAATTACCAGCTGCTATATTAACGTACAGCTGAAGCTACTGAACCTAAAATCTTGAAATATGCAGGTAGGTTCTTTGTATGGCGTAAATAAAATAGGGGTTCAAAGTTAGTATTGAATTTCGTCAGTTTTGAAAATGGAAACCTAAAGTTTTGGGTTGATATAAAAATATTGTACCTATTTGTTTAAAATGATCTGAAAATTAATGTGACAAACCAAATGCTACGCGGACGAAGCCGTGGACGAGAACTAGTTATTATATATCAATAATGGAATAGAAACTATCAGACTGTTGCGAATATCTCATCGTTCGACAATGTAACCGCCTCCCACGCTCTGCTGCGGGATTATTTCTATAGCATAACGAAGAAAATGATGAGGCAGATGGCAGGGATCATGTATCTATCCATCGTATATCGTTTCATCCGCGGTGTACAGTTAGGTCACGACCCGAGATCCTTCTCCGATATCTTAGGTATCGCGTATATGAACAAACTCGAGGCAACTTTTTTCGGGTCTTCCTTTTTCCTTTTCGTACCGGGTGAGCCAAAAAAACAAGTTTGGAAATCATCTTCGGATGGACAGGAAGTGACAAAGGGTTGAGGTTTGTGATCAATTGTTGCAATAACTGAATTCTAACTACTTGACAGTTGTCTTTATTGAAAAAAAAAGAATATGTAAATCACGATATAATGATGCAGCTCTCTTATTTGATCAATAGTAGGTGGCATTTACAAAATAGCAACTCTTACATTCGACCTTTTAATGATTAATAGCTATTAATAAAGTCCAAAAAACCGACAGTTCGGGAAATAAACTAGAAAACACAATAACAATTAAAAAAACTTAAATAAATACGGCCAATAATTTTTTTTGAGGTTTTTTAGCAAATCATATACCGGGTGTCCCAGAGCTTTCAGGCCAGCAGATATCTCAGTTACCTGCAGAACAAAAATTAAAACAAAAATATGTATCATAGGAGAACACAAGCACTTTCATGCAGCATAGCAAAATCCACCCCCTGGTAAACAACCCCCAAGAAACCACCCCTAACTTTTGTTTTTCAAATGGCACGCCCATGTTTGTTTTGGTTCAACTTACAGTCTTTTTCATTTCTCGGTCAATGATGTATCATGGTAGGTAGAATGACATGCAGAATCATAGAAAATAAAAACAACACAAATGAAATATTAATGTTTAAGGTCATCTGTTTTTTGATACATGATACTACAGAAAATGTTCAAAATGTTGGCCAGCACTTGCCACACATGCTTCAAGTCGCCGAATCAGCGCGCGAGTACAGGAAGCCCTAATCATTTCCGGAGTAACGGTATGACAAGCCTCTAAAATTTTTTGGGTTAAATCGTCAATATTCATTGGTTGTGTTTCGAAGGCAACTCGTTTCAGATATCCCCACAGGAAAAAGTCCAGTGGCGTGAGATCTGGAGAACGTGCAGGCCATCGCACAGGTCCACTATTTCCAATCCAACGGTCTCGAAAAGTATCATTGAGGAATGTAGTAACTACATTATGGTTATGTGCAGGAGCACAATCTTGTTGCCACCACATTTGTTGTCGTTCTTCAAGTGGAATATCTTCCAGGAGGGCAGGTAAACAATTTTCCAAGAAATGTAAATATCGGTGGCCCGTCAAAGTGTCTTGGAAAAAATGGGGCCCGATGAGTCGTCCATTATGTAAACCACACCACACGTTCACACCCCACATTGTTTGGAAATTGGTTTCTCTAATCCAGTGAGGGTTGTCCTGTGACCAATAGTGCATGTTATGTCGATTAACAGTACCATTATTATGGAAGCGGGATCGTCACTCCACAAGATTTGATTGAGGATGTTTGGATTTTCATGGACTAAAACTTGAATGTGAGCAATGAATGCCGTTCGTCTTTCGAAATCGGTAGGTCTGAGTCCTTGGTGTAAATGAATTTTAAAGGGATGATACTTGTACTGTTTGAAAATTCTTTGCACAGATGACTTACTGATCCCAATCTCTACCGCCAATGCACGAACCGAAATATGAGGATGTGCTTCGGCGTAGGCCAACACATTTATGCAATTTTCCTCAGTTCGCACGGGAGTAGGATGTACTTGATCTGTTTTTCCTGGAAATGATCCCGTTCGCATGGTATTTTCTACATACGAAAACGTATTACGACCTGGTTGTCGACGATCAGGAAAGCGCTGCCCATACAGCCTCTCCGCAGCACGTTTATTCTTTCGGCATTCACCAAAAATTGAAAGCATATCAACGTATTCGTTGGGAGTGAAGGTAAAAGGCATTTTGATATACAACAACAATATCACGACTGATGGCAATGTGTCATCCAGATATCAGAGGAATGAAAGGAAGCACAAAAAGTTCTAACATTTTATCGCCTCTTTTTCTGCGTAGCGTCCACTTTTTCTGGTGTCTACAATGCAGAACAATTCGATCAGTCCAATTAATAGTACCCACTAACGTATTCAATTTTCTCGAACGATTATGATATATCGTTGGTTGAGAAATAACAAGAGCTGTCAGTTGAACGACAAACAACATGGGGTTGCCATTTGAAAAACAAAAGTTAGGGGTGGTTTCGCAGGGGTTGCTCACGAGGGGGTGGATTTTGCTCTGCTACGTGAAAGTGCTGGTGGTCTTCTATGATATACATATTTTTTTTCAATTTTTTTCTGCAGGTGACTGAGATATCTGCTGGCCTAAAAGCTCTGGGACACCCGGTATAAACATTGAATATTTGAAATAAATACTACCTTTTTCAGTTTTGATTCCACTCAACTATCTACAGTTACTTGAAATTTATTTATTACTTCGCTGCGCCAGGAAATAGATTATAGAAAATAATGTAATGTCTCAATATGCAAGCTAATGATTCGTCGATATACATATATAAAAAGAGGAATACCGGTTTAAGAGGAAGTTCAAAGAAGCTGCGTATAGATTGTCCAACGACGATACTACTATTTTCATTTTAGTTGTTTTATTTTCAATATTTTGTTCAATTTTTATTTTTTTATTTCAACGTAATTTCATTTCAGGGTTTTGTGCTCAATATAATTGTTATTTTCAGCTATTCTCTTTAATCAAGTTCAAACTGATGAGATTCGACAACCGATCAAAATGTTGAGAAAGTAAAGTCACAAGTGGTGAATGTAGATTGACTTTTGAAACATTCTCCCCACCCCCCCCCTTAGTTTCTGAATACCTCTCACTTCTGAAAGATTTCAAGTTGCCACTTCTTGTGTGAGATTCTAGTCTTTCACTCACTTCCTGATATCAATATCACATGCATTCTCAACTTGTCTTCTACTCGAATCAACTACGTCTATTAATTTGTGACCCGCGAGGTCAATTTCCAATAATACTGCTATCTTTCTCGCGTCCATTGTCAGCGTGTCTTCAATAACGGTACGCAAATTACCGCATTTGCTTTCCTATTGATACTCTTCGGAGATATCGAGATGCTGGACGAGCGTTCTAACGGTGAATCTGTTCGGCAATTGGACAATTATCGGTTTTTACTGCGGGCCTTCTGATCGATTGGAATGCCATCGAAAAACAGGGGATTTCGCTGATTGCTGAACAAGAAGTTCGCTGAGCTATATGGAAATCTACAAACGAACGATTTCGTTCTACAAACGAACAAAGCTACTTCACGAACATATGTACTGGAATTGCAATATCTGAATGAGCTTGTTTTACAAACGAACGAGTTCAATCACAATTTAACAGTTTAACACCATACTTTTTTTTAGTTTCAATAAAAACCGTTTTTCCAGTATTCAAGTTATAATTTTAGTTGAAAGATTAGTAATGCTTTGATTTTTATGTGAAACTGAACCCATTAAACTCATATTGCACTCATTTCAGCTCAATAACGCCACACTTTTCAGGAAAACTGCATTATATTCATTCTTGTACACAGATTTGGTCCCGTGAAAATATTAACGTTTTGCATTAGTTTAATTTATACAAATGAAGAAATAAGTTACTTTCAATCGTAAATAACGCAAGAAGAACATGAAGAATATCTAACCTGCCAGTCAATTCTACAAACGAACCATTTTTTTCTATCGTACGAACACATTCGATTCACAAATAAACTATTTTTACAAATGAACGAACGCCAATTACAAACGAACCAACCTAAAATAACAGTTGAGTAAGACTTTTTTTGCAAAGGAACGAATCCAAATCACAGGGGATTATTTTTCAATTTGGCAATTTCGAAAAAGATCACTATGCTCACCATTGAGAGTATCCTGATTATTAAAATTATAAATTACAGTTGAAACATAATCATAGCATTGGTTTTCGTGTAAAAATGAACCTATTATACTTATATTATAGTCAACATGTAATGATTTTTTATCGTGACGTCATTCATTCAATAGTTCAATTAGCCAATTACATCGTAAAGTTTATTCCTTAAATTCATCTCATTTTTATATCTGAGCACTTATATTCACATTCAGTTTGCATAGTTAACTTGTACACAGTTATATTTACTCCTGCTACCATGTATCGTTAATTAGTTTTAATCGTAAGTAATGCAACAAAAAATGAATAATTTCTAGCCCACTCTCTGAAGATATATCTATTCTACAAACGAACATTTTTTTCACAAACAAACAAACCAACTCCAATTACAAATGAACAACCCTATTTCAGAAACAAACGCAAAGTTCAAACGAACAAACTCAATCAGGTACAACGTTATTTGCAACGATTAATTAGTGTTGTGAAAAAAATAAAACACCCAACTATTGCACGTGTTTTGGGGAGAATGTTAGTATCTGGAATATAACTTATGGCCCTGGTTTTTCAATGAAACCATCAACTTGTCATTGATATAAACGCTGTTTCACAAATTTCTTTTCATTTATCAAGCCTGGTGTTCAAGAACTCGAACCATGTACGTATTTATTTCTCGAAAAGCTTAATTTTGTTATCTTTAGAGTTAGTAAAGAAACTGAAGATGATGTTTCAACATCGACGTGTCTCTATGAAACATCAAAGAGATTTTAAAATAGTTGCAGCCTTTCTAGTGATCCATACTTAACTTTGTGGCCTGTTTTCATATTCGAATTGATTATTTTCGTAGACAATTCAGGAAATCTCAGGAAATCTAAATAAAATCTCAATCTTTACGATGTTCCTCTGCCTTTTCGTTTCTTCAACAAAACTTTCAGCCTCTCCATTTTGTACCTACTACTAAGAAGCTTTAGCTAATCCCTTTTATGGTGGAGTAGGGTGTAATATGATACTCGAATAAAAAATCTCGCTTTTTTGCAGAGTAACCTGATTTCAATACCTGCTAAAAGCAGCTGAACCTGAATCGAATTAAGGGTCTTGGTTTCTGATTTCATACCGTGAAGAAATTTCACCCTTACAAGAAGGTAGCGCACGAAATATAGATACAGTAGGGCTTTGGTTAATACTGTTTTTCAACTCTAGTTGTCAAATTCCCCCCGCACTCTCAAAAAATGATAATTTGCCTGCAAACTTGTTCGTGCTTGACAATTACAGAATCCTCTTCAATTACGTGTAAGTATCATTCAAGATTCGAATAATAATCACCGCAACTCGAATAACAGTTCGTTAAAAGTTGAATAACCTACCGAAACCTCTGCGGACGTCGAAAAAACAATGAGTCCTACCTAAAATAACATTAATCCCGAAGAACGACCAGATTGGATCATCAATTCGAGTATGAAGAATTTTAGGTGTGATCATTCCCACTGATATATTTTTGTCGAAGTATTTCTCATGGACATGCACAAACATTGCGGGAAAACTCTTAAAATAGTCGCTAGAAGTTTATTCCGCCAAAAGTTATCAATAGTTCTCGCATCTGGAACGAGAAGATAATAGTTTGAATCAGGACAGTATGTCAAACTTCTCAATAAATTTATTTGTTAGGCTGTAACATTACATTTTTTCACTTCATTTTGTACCGTTTGGAAGGCAATCCGAACACGAAGTATTGGTATATTGTTTATTTTACTCCTTTCACGGTTGGGTAGACAATCCAATGTCAATTATTCTTCTTCTTTTTTTCAGTGATAGTGATTAACATGAAGTGAGATACAGACAAGGATATTTACCCACGTTTACAATGACATGCTTAAAATCGATGGACGTACGCTGTGTAGGTGATTGAAGAATCTGTTGAAACAGCAGGTGATATTGCCTGGGTTCTGAACTAAAACCGAATCTATGTGTGAAGGAATAACCACGAAGCAGGAAATATTCCAATTTTGAAGGAACAATATGAATGTTAATATAGCAGAAGTAAATAACGTAGTCATTTTCTATATTAGTTAGTTTCCAGTATTGATAGGAAAACACGAGAGCTTGAGGCTTTGAATTGGATTGAAAAAAAGGTGGAATAATCGCAAAGAGCCTGGATAATGGAAGGCAAACAATCCATGGAAAATTCAATTCTTCACAAAGTGGCGCAGGAAAAAATATTACTGGAAAAGGTGTCGTGTACAGATTGTAGGAAAACAAGAACCCATAAGGTTCTGGATTAGCTTGGAAAGATGGTCGAAAAATCGCAATGAGCTTGGATCAAGGAAGGCAAACAATTCATGGACAATTCAGTATTTAACAAACTAGGGCAGGGAAAAATATTATTAGAAGAGGTGTCATAGACAGATGGTAGGAAAACACGAAAACATGAGTCTTTGGATTGGATTGGAAAGATGGTGGAATAATCGCAAAGAGTCTGGATAATGGAAGGCAAACAATCCATGGACAATTCAATTCTTCACAAACTGGCGCAAGAAAAATTATAACTGGAAAAGGTGTCGTGTACAGATGGTAGGGAAACAAGAACCCATGAGGCTCTGGATTAGCTTGAAAAGATGGTAGAAAAATCGCAATGAGCCTGGATCAAGAAAAGGCAAACAATTCATGGACAATTCAGTATTTAACAAACTAGGGCAGGGAAAAATATTATTAGAAGAGGTGTCATAGACAGATGGTAGGAAAACACGTGAACATAAGGCTTTGGATTGGATTTGAAAGATGGTGGAATAATCGCAAAGAGCCTGGATAATGGAAGGCAACCAATCCATGGACAATTCAATTCTTTACAAACTGGCGCAGGAAAAAGTATTACTGGAAAAGGTGTCGTGTACAGATGGTAAGAAAACAAGAACCCATGAGGCTCTGGATTAGCTTGAAAAGATGGTAGAAAAATCGCAATGAGCCTGGATCAAGGGAAGGCAAACAATTCATGGACAATTCAGTATTTCACAAACTAGGGCAGGGAAAAATATTATTAGAAAAGGTGTCATAGACAGATGGTAGGAAAACACGTGAACATAAGGCTTTGGATTGGATTTGAAAGATGGTGGAATATTAGCAAAGAGCCTGGATAATGGAAGGCAACCAATCCATGGACAATTCAATTCTTCACAAACTGGCGCAGGAAAAAGTATTACTGGAAAAGGTGTCGTGTACAGATTGTAGGAAAACTTGGACCCATGAGACTCTGGATTAGCTTGGAAAGATGGTAGAAAAATCGCAATGAGCCTGGATCAAGGAAGGAAAACAATTCATGGACAATTCAGTATTTTACAAACTAGGGCAGGAAAAAATATTATTAGAAAAGGTGTCATAGACAGATGGTAGGAAAACACGTGAACATAAGGCTTTGGAGTGGATTTGAAAGATGGTGGAATAATCGCAAAGAGCCTGGATAATGGAAAGCAACCAATCCATGGATAATTCAATTCTTCACAAACTGGCGCAGGAAAAAATATTACTGGAAAAGGTGTCGTGTACAGATTGTAGGAAAACAAGAACCCATGAGGCTCTGGATTAGCTTGGAAAGATGGTAGAAAAATCGCAATGAGCTTGGATCAAGGAAGGCAAACAATTCATGGACAATTCAGTATTTTACAAACTAGGGCAGGGAAAAATATTATTATAAAAGGTGTCATAGACAGATGGTAGGAAAACACGTGAACATAAGGCTTTGGAGTGGATTTGAAAGATGGTGGAATAATCGCAAAGAGCCTGGATAATGGAAGGCAACCAATCCATGGACAATTCAATTCTCCACAAACTGGCGCAGGAAAAAGTATTACTGGAAAAGGTGTCGTGTACACATTGTAGGAAAACAAGAACCCATAAGGCTCTGGATTAGCTTGAAAAGATGGTAGAAAAATCGCAATGAGCCTGGATCAAGGGAAGGCAAACAATTCATGGACAATTCAGTATTTTGCAAACTGGGGCAGGGAAAAATGATATTAGAAAAGATGTCATGAACAGATGGTAGGAAAACACGAAAACATGAGGCACTGAATTGTATTGGAAAGATGGTAAAACAATCGTAATGAGCCTGGACCAAGGAAGGCAAACAATTCATGGACAATTCAGTTCTTCACAAACTGGCGCAGGAAAGAATATTATTAGAAAAGATGACGTGTACATATGGAAGGAATATAAGAACCCATAAGGCTCTGGATTGGCTTGGAAAGATGGTGGAAAAAATTGTAATGAGCCTGGATCATGGAGCAATTTAAATAATGCCCCAAAAACATGGCAAACATAGTACCGGGAATAAAATTATTGGAATGGGTGGTTTGGAAAGATAGAAAAAAAACGCAATGTGTCGCATGGACAATCCAAATCTGTACAAACCAGCACTGGAAATAATAGTACTGGAAAAAGTGTTATAAAAATATGGCAGAAGAACCCAATCAACCTATGAGGCTCAAGAACCAAGAAACGACAGCTGTCATGACCACCCCCCAAGAATCTCCTTATCCTTGCTCAATTTTTTTTCACATGGGTAGATACCACCGTCTCCGATCCTCAAGAAATAATTAAAGTCCGCCCGTGGACCTCTGAAGATTTGACCGTGTCCAAAACCGGGTTCGGTTCTTTCGGCGGTTGAGTGGCCGGTCGCTGACCCTTCACACCATCATCCGTATCGCGATGGGAAGGTCGATCGATGGCTCGACGCACTTGGCGCCACGCACTTCCCTTATAATTTTTTCCACCCCCATCCACCCCATCCGAGTCGAAGACTCATTTGGTCGGCGCGAGCGATTGATATTCCATTCGTCGAAGAGGTCAGAGGTCGGGAGACGGAAAGAAAATTCGGAAAGTGTGTGCGAGAACGCGGAGAAGTTGTGTTACGAGGGGCGATGGAAAACTTTCTTGATTTTTTTTATCAACCGTTTCTTGGACGCGGAATGGAGAAATGCAGAGATCAGACAAGAGTGACGAAACTTGAAAGAAAAAACTTCATTATCTACACAGGCATTTTTAATGAAATAAGGCTCTCCTTCATAGTATCTCCTTTGACAAATATTGGGAGCTGTCTTATTTGTCCATTCCAATAAGTCTTTGAAAAACACTTCAGCCTCAAGGGCCCATTACGTTATTCCCCATCTTTTTTGTAACACCCATTTTCGGAGTTGAATGAGGAACGTGAATCAGATGTTTCAACCGTTTCCCACGGATTCATAAGTTTTCGACTTTGGATTCAATAAAGTGGTATCAAGGAAGCAATCGAAATATTGGACCGCCTTCATTTCCTGTTCTCACGATCGTCACGTAATTTAAATTAATAACTGGATTTATAATTGCGACATGAGCGAATCGGACCTGTCGATACGGGATGCCTAATTTAAATCCGTCAATAATTACGACAGATTCGTGCAGCCATTAAACACGATGAATACCTACAGACACTCTGGTTTATTGCTTTCGATGACAAGAAATATTTAAAATATGGCCGAGGGATGATACACTGAAAGAAACTCGATTTTCAATTAAGGAAAACCATCATTACTAATGCCTTGGTTTTTATGTAAAACTAAACCCGTTAAGGTCATATTGCACTCATTTTAGCTTTTTAATGCCACACTTTTCAGGAAGAAATACATTATAATCATTCTTGTACACACATTCGGTCCCATGAAAAGATGAACGTTTTGCATCAGTTTAAATTATAGAAATGGAGAAATAAGTTGATTTCAATCGTGAATAATGCAAGAAAAAACATGGAAGATATCTAATATAACAGTCAATTCTACAAACGAACAATTTTCTTCTATCGAACATATACAGTTGATTCACAAATAAACAAAACTATTTTTACAAACGAACGAACGCCAATTACAAACGAACAAATCTAAAATAACAGTTGAATAAGACTTTTTTGCTAAATAAACGAATCCAAATCACAGGGGATTATTTTTTAATTTGGTGATTTCAAAAAATATCACCATGCTCGCCATTACTTTGAATGAAAAGTGTATCCCGGATATTCAAATCATAAATTTTAGTTGGAATATTAATATTGCTTTGGTGTTCATGTAAAAATGAACCATTTATCTTCAATACTTATAAACATAGTATAATATTATAATTTTTTTCAATGATTTTATACTTTAATTAGTCAACGGAATCGTATATTTTATTTATTTAACTCATCTCATTTGTATCTACACTCTACACTCCCAATTAGTTTGCATAGTTACCTTGTACATGGTTATATTTACTCCTTTCATCCTGTGTCGTCAATTAGTAAATAATGCAACAAAAAACCAATATCTAACCTACTCTTTAAATATATATCAGTTCTACAAACGAACATATTTATACAAACGAACAAACGAACTCCAACTACAAATGAACAAACCTATTTTACAAACAAACAAACGCAAAGTTCAAATGAACAAACTCAATCAGATCCAACGTTATTTTCAATGAATAATTGTGTTGTGACAAAAATAAATTATCCAACTATTACACGTAATTTGAAACTTCTTTTTTTCATACTTCAAGCGCAAATGTGATACGAAAGCAACTATTTTTTTTCATTTTCGTGTTTAGTATATATTTTCATGAACAAATCGCTAGAAATTGAAAAGTAAAAGTTTCAAGTGTACAGCAGACCGCAAAAAGGTCAATAACGGCATAATATTAAGAGAAGGTTCATCAACCCACGTTTGCACGAATATCGAATAAAGAAGGTCGCTTAGATTTTTATCAGTGTGGAAGCTATTTATAAAATCTCGATAATCGAGAAATACTAGGATTACTCGAGATATGCGGCGAATCTGGATTCACGACTCAACTTAATGAATAGGTACGTTCTTGCCTCGGGTCGGATGGCTTATGTTGGGCAATTCCAGTTACAAGTTACAATGTAACGTGAATTTTATACCTTGTCCAATTTGGTTGATTGTTCAATTTGTTCAACTGATATTTAATTTGTTTATGAGTTTTTCCAAGGTTGTCTGTTCATATCATTGGTTTTTCTCTTTGCTTTCTGAATATTCGACCAAGCTGAGGAAAGGAAAGCTTTTCCCTGGGGTTATCTCGTCTGGGTCGCTGTACCCATTCCCGTTGAAGGCATTTTTTAGGTAATTTAGTTCCTCTGGAAGACTCAGTTTTTATTCAAGCACCTCTTATGTGTGTTGGTTTCCTGTACACTCTGTTGGCCAGTGTACCATCTTCACGTCTGTTCACAAGAACATCCAAGAAGGCTAAAGTCCCTTGGGTTCTCGTTTCATTGTGATGTGTTGCCATCAGTACCATGTTACTGTGTTACCATGGAGATCCTTCCAGATCTATCTACCAAGGAGAGGAAAAAATTATTAGGGGGAAGGAAAAATTAAGAGCAGATGGTTCCACTAGTTCGGACTTCCATTGTCTACTATATAAAAAATGATTTGAAATCCCTGAAACAACTAAAAAAGAAGAATTGAAAAAGAATAGCTGAAAATAACAATTATATAAACCAAGATGAACCTGAAATGAAATAATAGTGAAATAAAATACAAGTAAAAATAGAACAATTGGATAAATAAAAATAAACAAATGAAAAAAGAATATAAAAATAAAAAGTGGAGAGATTCCAAGTCACGTTAGTTCACGACGTTTCGATTGTTAGTATCTACAATCGTCTTCGGGTGATGACTGCACTGATTCCTCCGAGAGATGACTATTTATAGGTCGTTCGAGTACTTTCACTTATCCCCGCTTTCCATTTTCCGCTTCACTGGTTCCGTGGGAGATGAACGTTTTGGCGGGAGTTTGCCATTTCTCGCTTGATGATGAGTTTCCATATATTGCGTATTTCTACGCTGGCTTGGCTGAATACGTTGTTGGACAACATGTATGCGGCTTCCTTGAATTTTCTCCTGAACCAATGTTCCTCTCTGTGCAAGATCTCAGCTTGGGACCACTCGATGTTGTGTTGATGGGTCCAAACATGGTCTGCTATTCCTGATTTGCTGTTTTCCCCTCGCTGTGTGTGTTTCTTGTGCTCGGCAATGCGAACATTCAATGGCGTCTTAGTTTCACAAATATAGGATTTTCCGCACTCACAGGGTATCCGGTAAATGCAATTTTTGGAATCGCAGTCCGCGTTTGGTGGCCTGGATTTCGTGAGGTGCTACGGATAGTATTACCGGATCCGAAGCAGGTTCTGATGTTGTACTTGGAACCAATTCTTCTTATCCTCTCCGATAATCCTCTGATGTAGGGAAGTGCAAGCACTGGTTGTGACGGCTTCTCTTCCTTGCGAGGCTCCTGCTGTCTTCTAGCCAAAGTATTATCTACCATCGCTTTGGAGTAGCCATTCCGTTGAAGATCATTTTTGATGATGTCTGGTTCCTTCTCGAGACCTTCCTTCGTATTACAGAGCCTAAAAGCACGGTCTAATAGAGTCTTGATGATTCCTCTTTTAGTCGATTGATGGTGGTTGGATTCGTGGGTTTTCGGTATACAGATGTTTCCCACTTAGTGTCGGTCCTCTTCACCAAAACGTCTAAGAATAGCAATTCGTTGTGAATTTCCTTCTCCATTGTGGAATTGATGGAAGGTCTCACGCTGTTGATGTGTTTCAGGAATGCGTCTTGTTCAGTATTCCCATGGTTCCATATTATGACTACATTGTATGGACTACCCAAAATCCACAAGAAGGACGTTCCGCTTAGACCGATCATCAGCTCCAGAGATTCGGCTACTCAAAACTTATCTAGATTTTTACTTCCCTTAATACAACCATTACAAGGAAAAACATCGTCTTTTGTGAAGAATTCAAGACATTTTGTCGAACTACTAGGGTCAATTGAGGTTACACGGGAAAATCAACTAATTAGTTTTGACGTGGAAAGCCTTTACACCAACGTTCCGGTCGAAGAAGCACTCCAAATCATACAGAGAAAGCTATCCGAAGACGGGAACCTGAAAGAGAGAACGAATCTACCTACAGAAGATGAGGGACTGCCAATGGGATCGCCACTTTCACCAGTCATAGCCAACATATATATGGAGTGGTTTGAAACTCTGGCCATTGAAGAAGCCCACAAGAAACCTCGAGTCTGGTTGAGACATGTTGACGACACCTTCATAATATGGAACCATGGGAATACTGAACTAGACGCCTTCCTGAAACACATCAACAGCGTGAGACGTTCCATCACTTTCACAACGGAGAAGGAAATCGACAACGAATTGCCATTCTTAGACGTTTTGGTGAAGAGGACCGACACTAAGTGGGAAACATCTGTATACCGAAAACCCACTCGTACGGGACAGTATCTGAACCACGAATCCAACCACCATCAATCGACTAAAAGAGGAATCATCAAGACTCTATTAGACCGTGCTTTTGGGCTCTGTAATAAGAAAGAAGGTCTCGAGAAGGAACTAAACATCATCAAAAATGATCTTCAACGGAATGGTTACTCCAAAGCGATGGTAGAAAAGACTTTGGCTAGAAGACAGCAGGAGCCTCGCAAGGAAGAGAAGCCGTCACAACCAGTGCTTGCACTTCCCTACATCAGAGGATTATCGGAGAGGATAAGAAGAATTGGTTCCATGTACAACATCAGAACCTGCTTCAGATTCGGTAACACTATCCGTAGTAGCAGCCTCACGAAAACCAGGCCACCAAACGCGGATTGCGATTCCAAGAATTGCATTTACCGGATACCCTGTGAGTGCGGAAAATCCTATATTGGTGAAACTAAGAGGCCATTGAATGTTCGCATTGCCGAGCACAAGAAACACATACAGCGAGGGGAAACCAGCAAATCAGGAATAGTAGACCATGTTTGGACCCATCAACACAACATCGAGTGGTCCCAAGCTGAGATCTTGCACAGAGAGGAACATTGGTTCAGGAGAAAATTTAAGGAAGCCGCATACATGTTGTCCAACAACGTATTCAGCTAAGCCAGCGTAGAAATACGCAACATATGGAAACTCATCATCAAGCGAAAAATGGCCAACTCTCACCAAAACGGTAATCTCCCACGGAACCAGTGAAGCGGAAAATGGAAAGCGGGGATAAGTGAAAGTACTCGAACGACCTATAAATAGTCATCTCTCGGAGGAATCAGTCCAGTCATCACCCGAAGACGATTGTAGATACTAACAATCGAAACGTCGTGAACTAACGTGACTTGGAATCTCTTAACTTTTTATTTTTATTTTCTTTTTTCATTTCTTTATTTTTATTTATTCAATTGTTCTATTTTTACTTGTATTTTATTTCACTATTATTTCATTTCTGGTTTATTTTGGTTAATATAATTGTTATTTTCAGCTATTCTTTTTCAATTCTTCTTTTTTAGTTGTTTCAGGGATTTCAAATCATTTTATATAGTAGACAATGGAAGTTCGAACTAGTGAAATTCATCATGAAACATTGTCAATCACCTTCAAACAAAAGCAGATAGTTGTTGGTTCCCAGATGGATCAAAGACACCTTCAGGTTCTGGTGCAGGTGTTTTCAGTCGCAGACCCAGGACAGAGATATTCACGTGCCTAGGAACCTATGCGACTGTATTTCAAGCAAGAATTGTGTGCGTGGAGATTTGAAGAATCCAACCTCATGCACAAGTCAATAAAAATATTCTCGGATAGTCAGGGGCGTTGGAAGCTCTTGGCTTCTACCGAGCAACGTCTAAATTGGTAGCAAATTGCCAAAAACGACTCTCCTTGATAGCAACACTTCCCGATTGTCCCTGGTCTGGATTCAAGGCCTTACTGGCCCGCAAAACAATGAGGCTGTTGACTCCCTTGCAAAGGAGGGTGTTGCAAGCAGCTTCATCGAACCAGAACCTGTCATTGGCGTCGCTTTAGTCGAGAGATTTTAGATATAATTGGAATCGTTTAATGTCTCATCACCATCTTGCACTATCACGAACGTGTCGTAGCGCAGCCAACAATATGGTTTAACGGCCGCTTGCTCTAAGGCACGTTGTTCAAAATTTTCCATGAGACAGTTTGCCACCTCCGGACCTAATGGACTGCCCATTGTGGTACCATCCGTTTCCTCGTGAAAAATCCCATCCCACTGGAAATAAGTTGATGATAAACAAGGCGAAGAGGACCGTTACATCTGCTGTGAATACTTCGCCAATTAACCGTATCGTGTCCTTGATCGGAACCATCGTGTACAACGAGACCATGTCGAAGCTCACAAGTATGTGTCTAGAACCTAACTACACATCTCTACTGTCCCTAGTCCTGTATTTCCCATGAATGGCTACAGTGGAATTGTCAAGAATTTGGCCAGCTCCTAAGTTGTTGAACCTATTGCGCTTACGATAGATCTATGGAGTTGACTCCAGATCACTAAGCCTAAGGATTGAGTGGGGAATGGGAAAAAATAGCAGCGTGGTCCAAACAGAACTGGCTAAAATCTCAATCGGCACAAAAGAAATAACCAGGCAAGGAGTTTCTGGAAAAAACATAACAATCTGCACCAACAGCAAACAAGCCCTATTAGCCTTGAACAGACAACGTGTTACCTCAGGGCTAGTACTAGAGTGCCACCCAGATTTAGCCAGAGCCTCGGTAGATAATAACTTTATCCTGAGGTGGGTTCAAGGTTACGACAGGAGTAAAGGTTGCATTGCCAACTCTTTAGCCAAGGAAGCGGCTGGACTAAGAATTTCAGGACCCAGTGACATCTAAAGCCTGATGCGGACAATTGCGGAACTAGCCAAACGTCACACCCATGCTCAATCCCTAAAGAGATATGAGAGATGTATCCCAGTGACATGTCCACCTTCCTGGAAAGGACAGAATGGACGATGACGTAGGAGGACAACTCCTCGGGAGGGTGTACAATGAGTCACATGTAGCCTAAGTGCTGTGGGCTTAGACTCACCCTCCCTACTCTACAGATACGATAGCTCTAAGTGGATTTTATGGATTTTTGGCAAGTCATACAAACGTGGCTTCGGATTTTTTCTCGTGTTCACTCCAAGGCTTGATGATTCGTTTTCCTCAAAACCCTGGTCACATGAAAAAAGCGTATCGAAAATCAAATTTCCACTAAAACACAAAGCCTGCCCTGTGTCGAAAACTCAATTCTTTGTTTGAAAACGCGAAACATAAACCGTAAAAGATATAATGTTGGTGATAATACAAAGAATTAAGCCCGAAGTAGTCACGAAAACTTCATTGCGAGTTCAAAGTGAGGATACATCGGAACACGCGACGAAATTGTGACCCCCTCAGAGGTTGTGTGGAACTGAAATAATAACGTTATGCATGAGCTGGGAGTCGAAACTTCCACAAGGTTACCTTTCAGACCTGTTTCAGACGAAGTGTTTATACTGACATGGAAAAATATTACCTAAATGAACTTGATTATTATCGACGTTTCGAATGTTATGAATTCTGCTTCAGGAACTAAAAAGTATACATCTTATAGACAATCTAGGTCGATTGGCTATATTACTGAAGTGGAACGGTGGTTCTTGAAAGAAACTTACCTCTTATAGTGCTGGGCATCGTAGCATATCCTTGGACGCTGCGGTGGATATTCTTGAAGCGACACTAAACTTTAAAAAAATTACTTCGAAACTTTGTTCCAAAATCCATAAGTCCGGACGGAGAGTTAATTATTTTTGGACGGAACCGTAGCGTCAAGCAGACACTTTTAACGTTGCTAAATATATTTTATTGGGGCTTTTTTTTCTTGGATGTGCCGAATATTTCACAAAACATGGCTGGCGTCGAGTCCTTGACAAGTTTACTGCAAGTCCTTTCCGGGAGCCTGAAAAAAAAGAGATGTTTCAGTTAAAATGCGGCCGTGATAATGCACAAAAGACTAGAAGTTCTAAATAATGACGTGAAGATAAACATTCCACATTATAAATAATATAGTCCACAGGATGTTTCAGTTAAAAATGCTGATCTTAAGGGTGTGAATCCTGAGGTTATTTCAAAAAGAAACGTTCAAATAAACCTATGCCCGGAACCTTCCAACTTTTGAGCTCCAAGGTGTTGAAATTTCAAGAAAAAATCTCAGAGGAAAGGCTCAACAGGTTATACTGGATAATGATCAATTATGCTCATCTCTTCAGAAAACTTCTTCTGGTGTACCACAAGATAGGATTCCAGGTCCATTAATGTTCTCTCTTTTCATTTTTGATTTTCCTGATGATTTTGCTGATGATTATCAATTATATTTGGCAAGTCAATCTAATAATATTTACCATGCTTTAACCAGGATGAACTTAGATTTAGAAAATACACTTCTATTTTCCAAAAATCACGGCCTTCGAATAAATCCAAATAAAACAGTAGCCCTATGTTTGGGATCTGACCTACAAAGAAATGAAGTTGAAACAAATGTCCATCTTTTTCTTGACAATGATCCGACAGGGTGAATTCAGCAAAAAATTTAGGTGTATATATCGATAACACCCTGTCGTTCAACGAGCTCGTTAAACACATTTACAAAACTTGCTTTTATACAAGTTTAAGTTCCAGCTTTCTCAAGAAACAAAAATTATGAAATTAGTTCAATCATTCATTCATCCCTATATTGAATATTGCTGCTCATTGTATTACATAAAATTACATTCTTGCCAGACTATAATAAACACAAAATGCTTGCATGAGATTTGTGTGCTGCATAAACTACCGTGATCATGTAACTCCATATTTATTGAAATTAGATCAGCTGAATATTGAGTTTAGAATTTGTTATCTCATATCTGTATTCTTATATAAACTATTGGAAAGCAAAACTCCTAATTACTTGTTTAGATTAATTAGTAAGCGAGCTGATAATCATTCTATCAATTTAAGAAAAGATACATTTACCATTCCATATCATGTAACCACCAAATTTGAGGGATGTTTTTCTTACTTTGGACCGAAGTATCTAAATAATTTATCACCGTATATTTATTTGTCTATATATCAATTCAAAAAAACATTGAAAAACTCCTAATTATTTGTTTAGATTAATTAGTAAGCGATCTGATAATCATTCTATCAATTTAGAAAAAAATACATTTACCACTCCATATCATATTACCACCAAATTTGAGGGATGTTTTTCTTACTTTGGACCGAAGTATCTAAATAATTTATTACCGTATATTTATTTGTTTATATATCAATTCAAAAAAACATTGAAAATTCATTTCTTAGATGTTCAAAAATGATTGTAATCTTTTATATTATCTATTTATATTATCAGGAGTATACAAAAAATATACCAGAAAAACTAGTCTCTTAGTTGCCAAAAGTGAAATTCTTATCAACAAAAACGCCTTTCGAGAGGCAGTTCAAAAACCTCATCTTTAATTACTAGCCGGCGTGATTTGGGACACTAGCGGGGTAGCGATAATTTCCCAACCCGAATAATTTGAATAGAGTTCAAGCACCCCATTTGTAGGGGTGAAAGAGAACCGCCTGAGAATTGTAATAATGAGATTCGGGAAAGGTCATCGAGAAGGCAATGACCTTGGACGACGTTGTGCGTGGGTTACGGAGTTAACGCAACTTTTCATCGATTCATCACTGCTGTTTGTAATGGAATTTATTCGGATATCATTCCCGAAACGGGTCAGTGGCGCCCGAATTCAAAATCGGCAGAGGGATTAGTTTCAAAAACATTGCTACAGAAAGATTGCACCAAAAGAGTACCTAACAGCGTTGAAGAGAGGCTAACTATTATATTGAGGTTAGTTCAATTTTTTAAAATATTGTATTCTTCTAGCGGGAGACATGAGCAGCACATATCTTATGGGAAACTTGAAAATACATAAAAATTAAATATATGTTTGTAGTACATACTCGCTTTCTTTCCACAACAAATCGCTGCTGTTAAAAAACCGCAAACACTGTCATATTCCATTCAAATGCACGTGTTGGCATTAAAATAAAAAGCCCCTCGGAAACCGCGCTGGAAAACCGCTCGGAAATCGCGAAGTATGTCACCGGCCTTACGCTATGCAATAAGTAGTCGCTGTTGATGGTTTTTTCATGGTTTTCAAGATAGTCGATGAATATTAAAGCATGCGCATCTCAAAATAATGGTAACAAAACCTTGCCAGCACACTGTTGCGTCTTTGCATGCTTTCGAGTCGGTTCATCCACCAGAATCAAAACGATCTTCACTCAGATGACGATTGTTTCGATTCTGGTGTGAAATGTTTCATCCACTGTCACATATTGATGCAAAAATTCGGGCTTTTTATTGAGAAACAGCTTCAAACACTGCTCAGAAGCATCGATATGTCCAACATGTTTTTTCGATATCTTTAGAATCTCAGGTATCTCGATCAACTCCACTTTGCGATCGAAATTATTTTGTGGACTTGTTTTCGTCGGTAACAGCCTCTTTGGGGCCTCTACGTGCATCGTCCTCGGTGCTCATTTCAGCTCGTTTGAACTCAGCAACGGTTGATTTTTCTGGTGCAAAGTCTGATTAATGTTCATCAAGCCAAGCCATGACCCCAACAGTATTGTTTTCGCCAAAAAGCAATGCTTTATTAACACACGAAGTTCTTCTTTATACATTTCCTTTAAACCAGGGGTCTCCAAACTACGGCCCGCCAGTGTCATCAATCCGACCCGCGACAGCCAATGATTTACTGTCATCAATCTAGCCCGCGACAGTCAATGATTACCTAATTGTTGTTACTATTGCTGTGATAAGTTGACGAAGAAAACACAGAATGATAATTACTCGGTTTTATTTACTTGCAAGGTAAAACTTAACGACAGAAATGATGACAAAGAAAACTTAACTTAAGTATCTAAGTTTAAGCATATAAATAACTAACAAATAATTGAAATGAATCACAGTAAAACAAAAACACTAATGAGATTTATCTAATTGTGATTTTCCACCGACAATACTTTGTAGTTGTGGATCCATTTTATTTGTACCAATTATCAAAAAAGATTCAAGATGCTCATCGGTTAATTGTGATCTGTAAACATTCTTTGTGTACTTCATCTTGGATAACGTTTTCTCACACAAGTAAGTAGTACCAAAAACAGAAAACAACCCACGAGCAAATTTATGCAAATTATAAAATTATTCCAGTGGAAGACTCTTATAAAATTCTAACAAAGATGAATTTTGATATTTGTTCTTAAGCATATCACTGCACCGTAAATCAATAATTTCCATTTGGATTTCCGGAGCCAGGGTTTCAATGTCAGAATCAAAAGGATTTAGAAAAAGCTTAATTTCATTCGCAATGACATCAAAATCTGAAAAACGAGTATCAAAATTTATCTTCAAAGCACTCAAAGTTTCGATTGCAAAATTGACGGGAAATTCAGTCTCTGTAGTGTGGCTGAATATTTCACGTGTTTCAAAATGTGTGAAACATTTTTTACGTAATTGCGATTGAAATAGTATTATTTTCAGCCTGAAGGATTTGATATTGGTGTATAAATCTGGGAGAAGCTGATTTTCTCCTTGCAATCTCAAATTCAGTTCGTTCAGATGATTTGTCAAATCGAAATAGTAACTTCCACAGCCATTCACTATTTTCTAAATCGACAAAAGGGCGCTGCTTCAAATTTAAAAAAATGTCTATCTCTGCTCGAAGTTCAATTACATCAAATAAATTGACATTATTGAAAGAGTAAACAAATGCTGATACCTAACCTCTCAGTCAGCTCACTTTTTTCCTTTTTGCGGACGTCCATGACGTTTTATTCACCTTTTTAATTGTTCACAATTATGAGCCGCAACTGAATTATTAACAAGTGAAGCACCATCAATGGCTTTTCCAATAATTTATTTGTTTATAGAGATATTATTCCTTGTCCAGCCACTGTTGATTAAAACAGTACGAATGTTTTGAATTACCGCCATTTCAATATGACAGCTACGCTTGCGCTCGTCTTATGATGAAAAGGTCTATCCGACAGCTGTGTGTGTCTTGAAGGTTAGGATTGACTAAAAATCATGTGGATCCAATACTAGTAACGCCATCTATGTGTTAACCTACGAACTTTTCGGCTTTCAGCCCTCCTAAAAATTTTTCAGGCAGTACACATCGAACAAAGCAAAAATATCTGTCTGTGATTATCGTTGCAGTTTTAATAACATCCACTTAGCATCAAATTCCTGCTATAAATAAGCTAGCGAAAATGTAAAACTGCTAGATGAATTTTGTTGATCTCGACGAGATATTGTTTTACGAATAAAATATATAATAATAACTTCGATACTCACCTCAAATGAATCATAAATAATTATTTTCTACTGTTTTATTATTCATTCGTAGGTGTGTGACATTTTTCATTCACGAGTGGCGGTTTGAAACATTAATTTCTTGTTGTGAAGAAAGGAATTATTATGAATTTTAGACGCATACAATCCGACGATAAGCTGAATAAAATTTCGAATGTGGACACGGAAGACAAACTCTTGCATTAATTACAGAGTACGAACTCGCAGATGCAGATACTTTGTTAACGGGTGTCATTGACCGTTCATATTGAAAATATTGTGAATTCGAATAACGGGAATACAGTGTGTAACAAGAATTTCTGCGGAAGGATTTTTTTGTGTACAGAATGAGCCCCGATACTATTTGCTAATGTTACTATTTCGTATTTAGCTTTTGTAAAAATCAATTTAGATCAAAATATGGTTGAATAATAGGTTAACAAACAATGTTTATACAGGGTGTAACTAAATAAGTGTAAAACATTTAAGGAGGTGATTCCTCATCGAAAAAAAGATAGGATCTTTCACATAAAGAAACTTCATTGGAGCATCCCTTGTTAAGATACAGCCCCTTAAAGGGGGTACATAAAATTTGTACAACAATTTTTTTCACAAGCACTGAAAAAGTTACAATATTGAAATTAACCTGACGCTTTGTACTACCAAAAAGACACTCAGCCAGTAGTTTATTTGGTTTACCCCATGGTTGTAAGGGGTGGAAAACGCAACCCCTAAAATTTATTTCCAATGTAACTTTTTGTCTTATTATTTGTTTACCATTTACAAATTTATTTCCGATAGCCTGTTTCATTCTAAACAAAAAACGTCTCCTGGGTTTTTTGCCCAAATTGAACCAGTTCGCAGCAAAAAATTATTTTACGAACAACTACAGAGATACATTGTCATAAATGCCGAACTGGATTTATTGTTATTTTGTAGTTAGTACCTGCATTAAACGATTAAAGGGTAATAAACAAAACTAATTTATTAATAACAAAACACAACATGTAGAAATCATAGTAAATGTTCAATATGTCTACCTTCAGACGTTACGCATGCGTCTAGACGTCGGCGCATTGAGCCGACGCTCAAATATTCCTGGAGTCCCTCTGATTACCCTGCACGCATCGATGATGCGGTTTCTCAAGTCCTCTACATCGCGAACAGGAGTACGATAAACCAAATGCTGTAAATGGCCCCAAATAGAGAAATCGAGAGGATTGAGATCCGGGGATCGAGCGAGCCAGTTCTGTGGTCCTCCTCGACCTATCCACTGATTTGCATATGTTTCAGTTAAATGCTGACGTGCTACTTGACTAAAATGGGCGGGAGCCCCATCATGCATAAACAACATACCCCTTCTGACGCCCAAAGGAACTTCCTCCAGCAGTACTGGATGCACTTCTCTTAAAAATTGAACGTATGCCTCACCATTTAATCGAAGGGGTAGAAAATGAGGCCCAATGAAGTCATCTCCAATAACTCAGAGCCACACGTTAAGAGAAAACTGTTCTTGATGGTTAGTTTCGACAATAGCGTGAGGGTTTTCATCAGCCCATATGTGTTAATTATGAAAATTAATAATCTTGTCCCGAGAAAAACTACATTCGTCTGTGAATTTTTTGCTGCGAACTGGTTTATTTTGGGCAAAAAACCCAAGAGATGTTTTTTGTTTAGAATGAAACAGGCTATCGGAAATAAACTTTTAAATGGTAAACAAATGATAAGACAAAAGGTTGAATTGGAAATGAATTTTAGGGGTTGCGTTTTCCACCCCTCACAACCATGGGGTAAACCAAATAAATTTCTGGCTTAGTGTCTTTTTGGTAGTACAAAACGTCAGGTTAATTTCAATATTGTAACTTTTTCAGTGCTTGCGAAAAAAATTGTTATACTAATTTCATGTACCCCCTTTAAGGGGCTGTATCTTAACAAGGGATGCTCCAATGAAATTTCTTCATATGAAAGATCCTATCTTTTATTCGATGAGGAATCACCTCCTTAAATGTTTTACACTTATTTAGTTACACCCTGTATACAGGGTGTTTCCTAACCGCAGTATGAAACTTCTACTGCTTCGTTTCTGAGGTACAGGGCGTTGAAATTTAAAAAACGGTATTTTTAAAATATCCTCAAACCGATTTGATTAAAATTTGCTACAGTCATTTGAAGTAATAAGTAGCTTATTCAGCCCTAACTAGATTGAAATTATTAAGTCCAGTGGCGTCTCAGTGGGTACCACACCAACAATATTGGAGAAACAAAAGTACGTCACTGACTTGTAGTTGCAGTTTTTTATTTTTTCAGATCAATCAACCGAGGACACAACTTTTTCGTTGCTTGTGTTTTCCTCATATCTAGCTTGGTTTTAAAAAAATGAAGCCGCTTTGCATATCGTGAACACCTGCTTTAGAGACCAACTGGCAGTGATAGTGCTGTCATATCAGTGACAGTCAGAGCTGTCAATTAGCAGTGATTCCATCATGAATAATTTTACTAACGCTGAAATGGCTGACATGCACTTTATTTATTGTTGGAATATGAACTGAATTGCAGCTTATGATCATCCTGTATAGTTTTATATGGTTGCTAAATGTTGCTATTGAAAAGTTTAGTTCGTCAATTATTTTTAATTCAAAGTTTAACTGTCACGTATATATTTGTATCCCTCAAGTTTATTAAAGTTCTACTTCAACTTTGCTATTTCACTACGATCCACAGTTTCAAGTATAATCTACAACATTTATGAATTAGCAAATGGAAATGCGGAAGAAATACGGATAATCTGCCAGGACAGATATCTTAACACAGTAATTCCATGTGCTAAAACATTTAGAACGCTACATGCAAGGTTATGTGAGCTAGTAGTTTCAATAAAAATGCAGGTGGTGGAAGACCAGAAACTGTAACAGCGCCTGAACTAGAACAAGCTATACTTGATGCGATAGATGAAGATCCTTCAAATAGTACCAGGAAGAATGCACTGCAGCTGAAAGTCATCCCAAAAACTGTATGGACAGTTCTGAAAAGAAACCCCCTATATCCACGGGTGTGAAGTTATCCACATCTACAAATTACACTGAGAAAAATATATCGAATTATTATTTTTTTCATTTACCGACTCTGTACACCTACCATTTTTCAATATGATACGCTTATTGACTGACTAAGTGAAAAAAAGAGCCGTTCTAGTTCATTAAACTCTCTGAAAGGGTGAAAATAGGGTAAAAATATTTAAAAAATTCGTAACATGAAAAATCGACTTTGTACACCTACAATTTTTTTTATTATCAGCAGTAACGTTATACAAGAAAATTTGTATAATACATTTGTTAAAAGTGATTTTATTTTGCTCGTGAGTTTGCTCTACTTGCTGACGCTCGTTTTGCAATAATCCCCACTCACAAAATAAAATACCACTTTCAACACTTGTAGGTGAAACGTAAATAACTATTTTTCCACAAAAACGGCTTTATTAAGAAAACTTGACGATTCAGGTATAGGGATATGTATATCATCTTGAAGCATTTTTCACCATCTTTCAATTTATCGAGTAATATACAGGGGGTTTCATTTGAAAAAATGAACTTTCGACTACTTTTATGCACAATGGAAATAATAGTAATTTTAGCACGCCCTGTATGATGTGGAGTCGATTTCTTGGTGTTATTTGAATATTTTGAGTTTGTCCAAACTATCATCAAAATATCAACTTTTCATGAATTGAGAGTACTGATGTACTTAATTTCAATTAAGGCTATGTTTTGGACCATATTTAGAACAATTTATTTTTTATCTCGAAAACAGATAGAGATAGGTATAGGACATTATCATTAAAAAAGTATTAAAATACCAGAGCGATTCCAAAAATGTATTAATATACGGGGTGTTCCATTTAAAAAAGCATAATTGCTAGGACTTTTTGATAGAAGTGGCAACGCCGCAATGCTGAAAATATTTTAGATCGATAGAACAGGTGAGGACATGTGAGAGGTGAAATTTTCAGAAAAATCATGCTTTGCGTTTTCCAGAAACGTCTAACCTACCATCGACCGTGAATCACGCTGTATACATCCTGAACAACTTTCACATTTATAATATAAGTATAGATTTGCCAGCCTCTAAAAACTGCCTTATGAATGGTTTCTGTTGGGCAACGAATGCTATACCTATTATTATTATATTATTATCATATACATTAGGTAAATTGATGGGTTTGATTTAGATCGATGGCAATTTTTTAGAGCTCCTATTGAAATTATTGAACCCACCAAATCCTGAACTCCGCCCATTTCAAAATACTCTACAGGCAGGTATTTCTCGATCGGTGTCAACGACACCGTAAAAAGCTTATCCAATCAAAATCGGAATTGTTTATGCTTTCGTGCAATTTGTTCGTGAAGAATGGCTGTTGTTTGCTAATATTTCGGTTTTGAAAGAAAAACTCTCCGTTTTCGTCGCACCGTTTATGTTTTCTTAACCCATTAACAAAATATCAGGCGAACGACTTTTTGTAGGCGGCACGATATATTTTGAGGGGTGTTATGCAATAGGGAAGCGGATGGAGTAATATGTTTGACTGTAACCAGGATTTTGCTGACAAATTTTACTGGTGAACACACAGTTTGCTGCCGGAATTTTTTTACTGTTTCTAGGTAATTGGGGTCTGCTGAATCCAAAAATGACACCAGATTTGCTCCATCAGATCGTTTTCAGCACTACCTACATATATGTACAGTGTCTCACTTCTCATGGAAACACCCCGTATCTTCCGTAATATTCGAGGTGGAACGATGAAACTCTCAGGACCGATGGAAATGCTCAAAATGCACCTACCACCTTGATGGGGTTGGCCAAAGTGATATACACTGTCCGCCACTCGTGATGGAACACCCTATTTTACGGTAAAACATATTAGGGGGCAAAATAGGCTCAAAATTCCTTCAGATTCGTGATCAGGACTACCAACTTACTACGGTTACACTTTCTCCTGAAAAAATTTCAGTCCTGAAAAATCCGAATTTGTCTCACTTCTTATGGAAACACCCCCGTATCTTCCGTTATATTCAAGGTGGAACGATGAAACTCTCAGGACTGATGGAAATGCTCAAAATGCACCTACCACCTGAATGGGGTTGGCCAAAACGATATACACTGTCCGCCACTCGTGATGGAACACTCCATTTTTACGGTAAAACATATTAGGGGACAAAATAGGCTCAAAATTCCTACAGATTCGTGATCAGGACTACCAACTTACGAATACACTTTTTTCCTGAAAAAATGTCAGTCCTGAAAAATCCGAATTTCTGTTTTAAAAAAATCTGTTTTTCCGTTAACCAGCTGTCGCACCCCTACGAACGACAACCCTCAGAAGTCGAAACTTGTGCGAGCTAAGGATTAACGAGGTCTTACCTTTTAACGTGTGATTCCTAACACGGGTTGGACGGTAGCAAGTGAAGATCGATCGTTCAGACTAGGGCTTGAACCACCGACCAACACGGCAGTCAATTCGAGTGAGTGAACAAAGCACCCACGCCGAACCGCTTGGCTACCGGCTTGTCTCACTTCTTATGGAAACACCCCCGTATCTTCCGTAATATTCGAGGTGGAACGATGAAACTCTCATGACTGATGGAAATGATCAAAATGCGCCTACCACCTGAATGGGGTTGGCCAAAGTGATATACACTGTCCGCCACTCGTGATGGAACACCCCATTTTCACGGTAAAACATATTAGGGGGCAAAATAGGCTCAAAATTCCTTCAGATTCGTGATCAGGACTACCCAACTTACTACGATTACACTTTTTTCCTGAAAAAATTTCAGTCCTGAAAAATCAGAATTTGTCTTACTTCTTATGGAAACACCCCTGTATCTTCCGTAATATTCGAGGTGGAACGATGAAACTCTCAGGACTGATGGAAATGCTCAAAATGCACCTACCACCTGAATGGGGTTGGCCAAAACGATATACACTGTCCGCCACTCGTGATGGAACACCCCATTTTTACGGTAAAACATATTAGGGGGCAAAATAGGCTCAAAATTCCTTCAGATTCGTGATCAGGACTACCAACTTACTACAAATACACTTTTTTTCTGAAAATTTCAGTCCTGAAAAATCCGAATTTGTCTCACTTCTTATGGAAACACCCCCGTATCTTCCGTAATATTCGAGGTGGAACGATGAAACTCTCAGGACTGATGGAAATGCTCAAAATGCACCTACCACCTGAATGGGGTTGGCCAAAATGATATACACTGTCCGCTACTCGCGATGGAACACCCCATTTTTACGGTAAAACATATTAGGGGGCAAAATAGGCTCAAAATTCCTTCAGATTCGTGATCAGGACTACCAACTTACTACAAATACACTTTTTTCCTGAAAATTTCAGTCCTGAAAAATCCGAATTTGTCTCACTTCTTATGGAAACACCCCCGTATCTTCCGTAATATTCGAGGTGGAACGATGAAACTCTCCGGACTGATGGAAATGCTCAAAATGCACCTACCACCTGAATGGGGATGGCCAAAGCGATATACACTGTCCGCCACTCGTGATGGAACACCCCATTTTTACGGTAAAACATATTAGGGGGCAAAATAGGCTCAAAATTCCTTCAGATTCGTGATCAGGACTACCAACTTACTACAAATACACTTTTTTCCTGAAAAAGTTTCAGTCCTGAAAAATCCGAATTTGTCTCACTTCTTATGGAAACACCCCCGTATCTTCCGTAATATTCGAGGTGGAACGATGAAACTCTCAGGACTGATGGAAATGATCAAAATGCGCCTACCACCTGAATGGGGTTGGCCAAAGTGATATACACTGTCCGCCACTCGCGATGGAACACCCCATTTTCACGGTAAAACATATTAGGGAGCAAAATAGGCTCAAAATTCCTTCAGATTCGTGATCAGGACTACCAACTTACTACGATTACACTTTTTTCCTGAAAAAATTTCAGTCCTGAAAAATCCGAATTTGTCTCACTTCTTATGGAAACACCCCCGTATCTTCCGTAATATTCGAGGTGGAACGATGAAACTCTCAGGACTGATGGAAATGATCAAAATGCGCCTACCACCTTGATGGGGTTGGCCAAAGTGATATACACTGTCCGCCACTCGCGATGGAACACCCCATTTTCACGGTAAAACATATTAGGGAGCAAAATAGGCTCAAAATTCCTTCAGATTCGTGATCAGGACTACCAACTTACTACGATTACACTTTTTTCCTGAAAAAATTTCAGTCCTGAAAAATCCGAATTTGTGTCACTTCTTATGGAAACACCCCGTATCTTCCGTAATATTCGAGGTGGAACGATTAAACTCTCAGGACTGATGGAAATGCTCAAAATGCACCTACCACCTGAATGGGGTTGGCCAAAGTTATATAAACTGTCCGCCACTCGCGATGGAACACTCCATTTTACGATGAAACATATTAGGGGGCAAAATAGGCTCAAAATTCCTTCAGATTCGTGATCAGGACTACCAACTTACTACGAAAACACTTTTTCCTGAAAATTTCAGTCCTGAAAAATCCGAATTTTTCTCACTTCTTATGGAAACACCCCCGTATCTTCCGTAATATTCGAGGCAGAACGATGAAACTCTCTGGACTGATGGAAATGCTCAAAATGCACCTACCACCTGAATGGGGTTGGCCAAAGTGATATACACTGTCCGCTACTCGCGATGGAACACCCCGAATCCGAATTTGTCTCACTTCTTATGGAAACACCCCCGTATCTTCCGTAATATTGGAGGTGGAATGATAAAACTCTCAGGACTGATGGAAATGCTCAAAATGCACCTACCACCTGAATGGGGTTGGCCAAAGCGATATACACTGTCCGCCACTCGTGATGGAACACCCCATTTTTACGGTAAAACATATTAGGAGGCAAAATAGGCTCAAAATTCCTACAGATTCGTGATCAGGACTTCCAACTTACTACAAATACACTTTTTTCCTGAAACATATTCAGTCCTGAAAAATCCGAATTTGTTTCACTTCTCATGGAAGTGAAACAAATCCGTAATAATTGAAGTATTTTTTTTTGGTTTCGACATCAAAACATGAACGAAATTGAATGAAACTGTACAGAATTGTACAGTTTTCGAGATGTGAACCTTTGAATATAGATTTTTTCCTTTTTTTGCAGTTTTTGCTCATCAATCGAGAGCTCTCACTTCTGGTTGGGATAGAATTTGGAATAGAGAAAAAACTCTTTTGAAAAGTTACAAATACCTAACTTAGTGCTATCTACGGGTGAATTAACGAAACAGATGCTGAAATTGGCCTCCACCCTCTACTTCGCAGGCTCCTAGGCGATGGTAAAACCCGTCTACCGAATTCCGAATGGCCTCAGCCGGTATGTTATGAGATTCCACTCTAATTCTCCTTTTTAGATCTTCAATATTAGCCGGCCTATTTTGATAAACCTCGTCTTTCATATATCCCCAATAAAAATAATCTAATGGCGTTAAGTCTGGGGATCTTGGCGGCCATTCAATTGTACCACGTCGTCCAATCCAGCGTCCTGCAAATATGTCATCGAGATATTCTCTGACATTAATACCAAAATGTGAGGGAGCGCCGTCCTGTTGGAACCAAAGTGTTTCAGTGGGGATATCTGGATATGCTTCAAAGCGTAAAACGTCTAAGTAGCGTGCAGCTGTAAGGTTCCCCTCAAAAAAGTATGGCCCTAATATTCTGTTGTTGATGATGCTTGCCCATACATTTACTTTCTGAGGACGCTGCGTACGAGCTTCGCATATCCAGTGTGGGTTTTCCTGACTCCAGAATCGATAGTTGTTTCTGTTAACTACTCCATGTAAATAAAAAGTAGCTGCGTCCAAAAAGAGTATGTTGAGTGGAAACCCATTATTGTCGTCACAAAATTGCAAACGCTTGTCATAGTTATTTTCCAAGAGCTCTTGGACAAGACATACCTTATATGGGGTTTTCAAAAACATCCCAATCGTACGTGTAGACGAAGGATTTTGTTGGGCTAATGAAACCATTGACAAATGTGGATCTTCCTGCAGAGATACGGCAATGTCCAATTTTTGATCTTCGTCTAAAACATGTGGCCGGCCAATTCTGGGCAAGTCCTTCACTGTACCATGTTCTTCAAATTTGTGTAAGATATTACTCACAGTAGCCTGGGAAATGTGATTTTCCGGATATTTTGCATTAAATAAAGTACACACCCCACTTTGACTACGCATTCTATCCCCCCATCCCAACAATATGAAGACTTTGATACGCTGCCTCTCTGACAATACCATTTTTGTTTAGCAAATTGAAAAAGGACACTTTGAAGGTACCCAATTAATAAACTAAACATACATACAATTTCAATTTCACCCAGAAATGTCACAATTTCAAAACTGAGTCACGATAATAGTTCTTATCAGGGAATTCATTTTGGTACAAAAAATGCAACAACTTTTTTTTTGAGGTACACTGGTCCACAATTACTTGGGATGGAACTAATTTTATGTGTAAGTTTTTGGTGAAAAAATAAAATCCACAGAATGTTGATGCTACATTACATTATCAGTTTTACACATAAATCAATAAAATTAGTTGTGGTGCCTGGCCCTGTTGGTCTGTTCTTAAAATTTGTAAACTTTTAGAAAGTAGGTACTGGTGATCCTTAGCAATTGTTGAGCAATGTACATCATCACCACTTATTTGTTTTTTTGCAACGTTAATTCACCCGTAGATAGCACTAAGTAGGTATTTCTAACTTTTTTTGTTTCAAAAGAGTTTTTTCTCATTTCGTGGTAACCGCATGAGTAGAAAAAAATAAAGGGTATGGTTAGATTCCATTTTTACGAGCTTTTCAATGACCCCATACACGACATAGGTTTGCATTTGAAAAAAAAAAGTTGGGGAGGCTTGCAGCTAAGGGGTTGAAAAAAAGATTTCATTTTATTGCCAAAAATGCGTACAACGTGAAATCAACTGACGTGTTTCAGCGTTTTTTTCGTAAAATACTGGTTAAAAAAATATTACTATTATTCCGGACTTTCGCGCACCCCTGTATAGTTTTTAAATTCATTATGCTAATTTATTTTCATCAGTTTATATCTATTCATTGCAGAGAATACTCTTACATACATCATTTTTAGTTTAGGTTAAGTTATAGTTTAGAATTTAGCAATATCACGCACAAGGAACATTTTTTCGAAAATGTTGCTTCTGTGATGTCTACGTTTATTTACATGTGATCAATATGGTGAATAAACATTATTATTATTGGAAAAGAGCGTGATATGAAGGGAGGAGAGTACAAGAATATTTGAGACGTCTCAACAGAAAAAGCTGAGTGGATAGTTTTTTGGATAATATATCAATATGGGTTTGCCAACTCAAGTCATCATCAAAGGTCAGAGCAAGAAGGTTAACAGATTCCAATCCACATAACTTTTTGTTTGAGAAGCAGATCATTCTTTGAGATTTGCTTTTGTTGACGGTCAGATTGTTTGCTCTGAACCAGAGTTCCACTTTACGGTTAACGTTAGTGGAGATTTCGTTCAATATAGATACGTTGTTGTGGAGTTGAATAAAAGTAGTGTCATCAGCGTAGCACACACGGAAACCTGGGGATATAGTGTGGAAAATATCACAAATAAAACTCACCCTCCCGTTTCTGTCAGTATCCATAATCACCAGAACCAAAGTCATAAAAAAACACAAAACTCTACCAAATATAAATAACCTCCCACGTGACAAGAACCACTCCGCGGGCACTTTACCTCGAACTACGAATTAAAAGGGGCACCTACTCGCGCGCGCGACTCCGAAGAAGGGTAGCGCGAAGCCAGGGGTTGCAAACAGCGAAAAAATCACGCAAGAGGAAAAGACACCTGTTGTTGCCCGGTGCACCACCGACTGAGGTATAACGCGGGCCAGGTGAGGAGCCACCAGGTCAGTGACACCGCCGATGTAGCGGGTACGGGTAGCGGTAAACGAGGAGACCAGTTAGATTACAGGACCGTGTGTATGGCAACGTCACTCGGCCAACGGTACGGCCGGAGAAGAAGAAGAACTCTTCGGCGGAGGCTGAGGATCGCGGTTCTCTCTCTTCTCGGTCTCGGTCTTAGCGAGGTTGGCCTCCGCGGTCAATGCTGATGCCCAGTTTATGTGGAAGGGGCTGTGGAATTACGCTATTCAAATTCGGTAATGCTGTTTTGGTTTCGTAACGGTGGTTACTATTACGAAACCGTGATAATATTTCGCAGGACCTTCCGTTTATGATTTTTGTGAGGTTCTATGAGATTTTTAGAAAAGAAAGTGATTTGCTTTTAGGAATTAGTCCGCTCGTTTAGAAGATCGGAGATTTGAAGTGCCGAAAGTGTGATTTCAGAAAAATGTGACACTTGAAATGATTTTAAATGAAAATTCATCGTATTACTCTGAAAGTAAAAAGATGAATTGTTTTGAAATAATTTCCTGTCTTCTCGATTAGCTAGTACCGGGTTTTTTGCTTGCCAAAAGGTTGGAAAATACATCGTCTTTGTTCTGAATCACGGTGAAGTATTTAAAAATTATTTTACAGCTTTGTTATGAGATACTTAATTCTGGAAGGAGTTATTGAACTTTATTTGGAAAATAATGAATATGGAATTGAGAAAATTGCTCGCAAATTGGTAGCAAAATATCGTTAAACTGGATATGATAAATTCGATAGTGATTTCCATTATATTTCATGATTTCATCCCGCATTCATTTCATAGAACATTTGTAGAACAAAATTTAGAACATTTCAATTCTTACCTGTTTCACATATTGAAATTCGAACATAAGCTAGGAACTAGCTCGTATTTATATTATTAATTATGTGAAAATTCGAGCAATTGCTAATATTCAAAGGACTCATTTTGTTTGAAATGCTTGATATGTTTGAAAGCTCCTTGTTGAAGTCAGAACAAGAAAGTGAAGTTTCCGTTTTACATTGATTGTTTTCATCTGTTAATATTTGAATGGTTTTGGCAATTTCAATTCTGTTTGTAAGTGAATTATCTATACATCCTTCAACGACATTGGTTAACTTCCAGCCACCATAACTCTTCAAATTTGTGGTGTTTCCACCATCATCAGCAAATAACGTCGCTGCAGTACGATATGTTTACATTTTTCTTCACTAAAATGGTACTTTTTAACACACAGTACCAACTTCACGAGGTAGAAGAACTGAGCCAAAATAACAATATCTGTAATAGGAACCCAAAAATTCAACATATGTAACAATTGAGATCAGGTATTGATACTGTTTATGGCCTTGAATACAAAAAGAAATGGATAATATTCACGCCGCGTCGTACCTCGAGACTACAAAAATTGTGAGTTTTAAACAATTCATAATGAGGTATTCCTACCGTAGATTCAAGTGCGTTCAAGTTTTAAAGACATGTATTTTGGGAAGCGCCTCTGTAGGCGCTTTTTCGAAGTCTTTTGTATTCCTAACTAAGAATCCATACATACGATAAGCAGCTGTCAGAGTAGGTTCAATATGTTTATTGAAAGAGGGGGATGAATCAAAAGGAACACCTAGATCAGTAAGTGTGTCAGGACGCTCCAGAACTTGGTTGTTTATGACGTAGTTGTGTATTGCCAGATTCGATTCCAGTGAGTGATACTTAACATTACATTTGGATATGTTGAGAGATAGATTATTATTCCGAGACCATGTAGCAATACGATTTAAATTCAGGGCGAGACGTTCGCAGTCATTTAAGTCGATAAAAGCCGTAACAAATCCTTGTTTTTTTATGACAACTGAGAAATAAAACTTTCTGTTTTTCACCACCACCACCAAAATGGTAAAATGGTAGAATCTTTTATTTATCATTTTTTATAATGATCATCTACCATTTAATAACGGCTACATCCATCAATTTATTGAAATTCTTGTTTCTTCGGTAGAAAAACTACGTAACTTTCCTACGCTTGATTGACGTTCAGTAAGAAATGCAAGCCGCAGCGGTCAAATATGATCAGGTTATCGCGTTATATACTCGTATTATAGTATTTGTAACATTCGGTGAGTAAAATTTCTAGCTAGCACGGTTAACCACAGACATCAACGGAGATTATGAACTCAAAGTATATCTCAGGGGGTTATATCAATAAGATCGACTCCACATCGATGGGCTGGATCCGTGTAATTTCTTTTATAACTATCATTTGTTTTTACGTCATTTCAAGCGTTATTCAATGGTTATCTAAAACTAGTCGACATCATGTAACTGAATTGTTATTATTATTCTTGTGTGGTTCATAAGAGAAGTAGTAGAAAATTTAAATATTTGAATTATCGTACAGGTTTACTGGCTTTTTAATTCGCAACTGGATTCGTTTTTTCTTCACTTCACATCTAGCTTTTCTAGATTTCTTTATCATACGCCTGCTATTATTTTCATTTAATCCTATTAATAATTTGATTTCAATCAGTCTTACTTACATTTTCAAGATTTTTCAAGGTTTCTTATACACTCATTCAGTTTTCCGTTACAAATTTTATTTTGTCTGTTTTATCTCTAATATTAGCCACTTTGAAATTAACTTCATGTTGCCGGAATATTAGTTACCCCTGATTCAATTTCCCGCTGCCAAGATGTTACCCACGTCCGAGTTAATGTCACGTAGTCAACATTTTCTCGTTTGCAATGTATTAGCCACTCTCAAATATTTCATAAAGGATAAAGAAAATACTTTTGTCTGATTGAGAATCCATTGGTGGCTGGAAAAACTCAGAAGTAGGTTTTTGGGGATCAAAAGTTGGTAAAAGTTGGTGATATATTATGGAAGATTTAGTGTTGTAGTATTGGTATTGATAATTCGAATTATATATTTGAGAACTTGTCTTGACAAAATGTATCAGTTACTTGGGAATGGTCGAACAAACCAAACCGATCGTAACAAATTATAAACTTAGTAGAAATTAGACAAAAGTATTTTCTCAATCCTAAATTCAATATGAATTTCTACAAAATAAATAGGTCATCTATCGAACAAGTTAAATATTTCATCAGAGATTATTTCGACTTTGGCGTGACGATATTGAACTTCAAAATGATTTCACGTTGCCGTAAATTAGCCATTGTCGAATAATTTTGCGTCGCAGTTTAAAAACTACTTCCAAAATAAATTCAAGAGATAGTATTTTGTTCGGGTGTGGGTGACGTGTATTTAATAATTACTTTTTTGCGCCTGAGATTTCAATTCTACTCATTGAGTACCATACCAGAATAATTTCATGTCACCGGAATATAGTCACTTCCAAATTAAGTTTACATTGCTGGAATACTGTCGACTCTCAAATTTGATGTATATAATTGGAATATTAGCCACTCCTGAATAATTTTCATCTTGCTAGTATAGTCAATCCCGAGTTATTTTTTCGTTTTCGGAATATCACTCAT
Organism: Leptinotarsa decemlineata; assembly: GCF_025532065.1. Classification (NCBI taxonomy): domain Eukaryota; kingdom Metazoa; phylum Arthropoda; class Insecta; order Coleoptera; family Chrysomelidae; genus Leptinotarsa; species Leptinotarsa decemlineata. The sequence goes on along the minus strand of NW_027412681.1, from coordinate 368,357 downwards.
CCATTCATTTACTCACCTCCTAAATGAATATACATTTATATGAAAATTAACAAATTTCAGATTAACAGATTTGTCACATGTATGGAGTTGTGGGAAAATTCGACACAGTAACAGCGCTAAATTGGTATTCAAACCAGAGGAACTGTTTCTGTGTTTCTTATGGCGGACAAAGTTACAAGAAAACAGCTACTGTATCGATTTCGAAAAAACAAAAACTTTAGTTGTCAAAATAAGAAACATTTTGAGTAGGCACATTTGAGAACCCGGTTCCAAGTCACGAAACCCTAGAATGTGTAGTACTATCTGAAGAGTAGGCAGATTGAAGCCTTAGCTTAGCCACATTTTCAGTCTGGAGACACTTAGTCCTCGCTTGAAAGTAGGCAGATTCGGAACCGCGCGAAAAATAGTGACGAGACCTGGGTAGTAGGCACATTTGAGACCCCAGCTTCAAGTCATGAAACACTAAAAGTGTGTTTCTGCCTCAAGAGTGTGCAGATTGAGGCCTCAGTGTAGCCACATTTTCAGTCAGAATACACTTAGTCCTCGCTTGGAAGTAGGCAGATTGAGACCCCCGCTTCGAATCAAGATACCCTAGAAAATGTGTTACTATACTATAATTCCAAAATAGAAGGCACTAAATGCTCAGAAATGACTTGACGTTTTTGCCTCAATCTGACTCTTGGTGGGGTACGGAAATCATAGTAAATAGATGAAGAAAAATTATGATGAAACATATAGAATCACAACCTTGACCGGGGCCTCAGTATAGCCACATTTTTAGACCGAAGACCCTTAGTCCTCGCTTGGAAAAAGGTTTATATGGGCCTCAGAGTAGCCACAGTTTCAGACCGAAGACCCTTAGTCCCCGCTTGGAAATGTGTATACAGAGGCATCAGTATAGCCACATTTAGGGACCCAAGATCCTCAATCCTCGCTTGGGAGTAGGCAGATTGAGACTTGTGCGAAGGCTATTGACGCGACCTCGGTCTTTATTTCAAAATAAATTTCGATTATCGGATTTGTTGTACTGTTGTTTATTTCAAACAAGACTGAGATTTAATTTTCCTCTGTAGAATATAAGCGAAAAAAGCAATGAACAGTTGAAGAATGCAGCAATTCAATTGTTGTTCGTGCAGTGGAAACGATACAAAACAGTTCAAAACAAAACACGCCACGTGACTCTTATGCTACACAACCTTCTAATTTATCGCTGGTACTTTTCGTGCGCCCTCGTATAATTCTGCCGTTTCATAACGCGGCATCGAGTTGTTTGATTATCGTGGGCTCGGTTATGGCCGAAGAAGACTTGAACTTGAGTTCGTTCATCAATTTACGTCCGTACAGTTATTCGACACGAATACGATCCGAAATTTACATTGGCCAGATTTCAATTCAATTTCGATGCGAACCTTTCTTACAATTTCCGGGTTTCGCCGCTCGAGAACAAAGTGCTGGTTGCACCGAGAATTGTGCAGATATTCGCAGGCAATCATCATAGGCATGAATATCTATGGTTATAATGTATTGTTTGAGTTCGGTGTACAAGAAGACGAGTTCTTACTTGGAACGGTGGACTTGAACGTCCACAACAAGATTTCCATTGCTCGCTGTTAAAAAAAATCGCCGCAATATTGCATGAAATCATTAAAAATGAAAATAAGAATTTTATGTGCCACGTAATCTTTCAGTCCAGCTCCAACCAACTCAATTGGATTCAAATCCGAGTAATATGGCGGTATAGTCTATCCATTCCCAATTGGAACGGCAATAAAAATAAGACTACAGTCATAAACATTTCTTGTCTGTGGCCCCTAGTCGCCCAGATAGTTAGTAAACGTGCTATCAAATGTAGTTGAGGAATAATGGCTCGGCAAGCTGGACTGGCTGAATACTAATTTTTTGTCCGTTTCACAATATTTCTTTATCAATGCCGTGTGTTCGTGGGGTTAGGTGAGGTAGTGAGTGGTTTTGTAAACCGATTTTTGAATACTTTTTCTGGAGATCCATTACCCTAACATAACATAATGTTGATTTTATTTTGAAAATTATGTTTCGAAAAATAATTTAAAAATCTCTCAGAGAAAGTTGGTTATGATACCAGTCTACCTTTAAAATTCGGTTCATCTTTGATTATTTTAGTATCTTAAAATGCTAAGGAATTGTTTTCTTCCATTTCTAGAGTGTGCCTACACTCACTCTACAGATACAGATACAGAAGTCACAATAGGAAGTGATGAGTGATCTCAAACAGTTGCACGTGCATTTCTACCGTACTTCTCTAGGGTTACAGACAGATTCTGAAAAATCTTAGGGAAGCATAAAGTAAAAACAGTGTTCAAGCCCACCAGGAAAATACCACAAAGCCTTAGATCTGCGTACGGCAAGCCATAGAAATACATAAACATACGGAAAACTTCAACAACGCTCAACCATATTTGAAATCCCATACTGAAAGATGCTAAAATGGCAACAACGCAATGCGATATTTGGTAATTAACAGGTAATAACACTTCGGCCAATAGCAACGCATCAACAAGAGAGGCGGACTACCTGAGCCAACATAAATACAACCTATAAACTAGAAATCACCACCAAACCCAAATGAAGATATCAACACTGAAGTTCAAACTTTGTTAGGGTATGATTTAGACTTCCAGGAATGACGTTGGACAATGCGTTTAGAATTCCTGGCACGAGAATTTTAGGATCTACACCAAAGGAATTGCTCAACACAATATTCTCCAACATCAAGAGTGGTTACAGTAAATCCTGGTTGTTGTGCTCTTTAGCTTGTGGCCAATGTAATGGGCAAACTTGTGCCAATGCTTTACCATATCAGAGATATGTCAATAAAGACACAACCCTTGACTCCAGAATCATTGAAGACTTGACGATAAAGAAGACAACTTTGAAATAATACAGCGGTCGGAAAACGACGATGAAGAAGAAGAAGAAGAAGATACCGGTCAATTGGGGTGACATTGCCCAATTTTGAAAGTTGTACCTTTGGAAGGTGGTTTGTAGATGTGATTATTTTTATATCATTTCCCCTCTTGAATAGAAAATGAAATATGGGTGGGCAAAGTCACCTCGTGAAGTGGACTCACTTTGCCCAACAGATGTTTTCTTTGTATAACAAAGCTATAAATAAAAAATGGGCAAAGCCACCTGAGGAGGTGGCTTTGAAACGAAATTGCAAATGGATTATATTCTTCATTACATTTACTAATGATAATAATAAGAGTAGAAACCCTTCTTGTTTTCGTAGAAGAATATTTTCAATTTCCACAATCGGAAAACAACCCCCGGCAAATAACAGGTTGAAGATTATGTAGGTTGGAAGACATGTTGTTATGTAAAGGAAGTGACTGACAAGACGTTGATATTTTTACAGTTTCATTTAAAAATGTGGCTCGCTACAACCGGAATACACTGTATGTCCACAGTGCGGACACGTTGCTAATTGAGTATCTTTACGATGTTGCTGGCGTATCATTAATGACATCTGGGAAGGAACGTAGAGAGGCAATTAGTTGTTTGGAAAAACGGTCAGGCGGATAATTTTATTTACTAAATCGTGATAGACTGAACATTATAACTGCGCGAGAAACTTCGCGAGTGTGTGTGTGTCTACCTATCTTCAATTTATTCCATCAGCAGATTAGAGGAGAAATTCACACACACACGGTGTCGGGGAGAATATTTTTCTTTGTTTCACGACGTAACGGTCGACTTGATTGGGATATGAAACGGAGATTATATTTGCATTTTTGATAGATAATGTTGAAAATGGTTGCAGGCATTCATCAGAAAATGTAGGTTAGGTTCAAAGTGAGTGAGGTCGATGATGGTCACTATCTTGCACTGATGAGTGGCTAATAAGCCCGAAACCAGTCTGTAAGTGTGCCCGTTCCAAAATTGAAGGTCGACTATTTCAGTTGTATTGCCAATTGCATATGCAGGAAATTTTCTGTGAAGATTCCTGCACTGACGCCTGTCGGATATAATCCAACGCCCTTCGTGGTATTAGCCAGGGGAGTAGTTGTTTTCTGATAGGCGTCAGTCCATTAAACCTACTGTGTAGGTATATAGAGGCTGGCTTGAACATTTGAAGTTCCATTTGCTTTAGATTCGTACAATATTTGTTCGCGCCAAACGTGGATTGTAACTGAACCTTCTAAGTTTCAAATTTATTTTCATTAGATGAGGTACATAAAAAATCCCGAGTTCGGCAAGTGACACTATGAATCGAAACATCTTCAAAGTTACTCCAAGTATACAGGAAGTTTGCGGAAGGAAAAATTTGAAGCTTTGAAACGCGGATTCAAATCGCAGCAATCTTTGTTTACCAAAGCGAATACTGAACAAGAGTCTGCAACTCGCGCCAGCTTTCGTGTGGCTCTTGAAATCGGAAAACGTGGCAAACCATTCACCGATGGAGAAATGATAAAAGAAAGCTTGATTGCGGTAGCCGAAGAAATATGCCCCGAAAAGGTAAATTTATTTAAAAGTGTCAGTTTGTCAGCAAACATCATGGCTCGGAGGGTGCAAGACGTCGCAGAAAATATATCATCTCAACTGTCTGTCATCTCAACATCATGAGTGGTTTTCTCTAGCATTGGGTGAGTCAACGGAAGTGTCAGATACTGCTCAGGTGTTGATTTTTATTCGCGGACTAGATAAAAGCTATGAAGTGTATGAAGAACTTCTTGATATTGATAGTATTCGCGGCACGACAACTGGGGCAGATATTTTTAAGGGAGTTGAAAATGCCATCAATGAAAAGAACATTCAATGGAGAAATTTGAAATCTATAACAACTGATGGAGGCAAAAATATGTATGGTAAAAATAAAGGAGTGGTTGCACTTGTGTCAAAAGCTGTAGAAAATGATGGTGGTTCAAAACCATTAGTCTTACATTGTATCATTCATCAACAGTCCTTGTGCGGATAATGTTTGGATATGTCTGAAATTCTAAAACCAGTCATATCAGTTGTTAACTTCATCAGATCCACTGGGCTGAATCACCGACAATTCCGCGAGTTTATTCAACAGATTGGAGAAAATGATTTACCATATCATACTGCCGTACGCTGGCTTAGTTGCGGAAAAGTCCTTAAGCGCTTTTTTGAACTTCGAGCAGAGATCGATTTTTTTTAAATGAGAAGCAGCGCCCTTTTACCGATTTAGAAAATAGTGAATGGATGTGGAAGTTAGCCTTCTATGTCGATTTGACAAATCATATGAATGAACTGAATTTGAGATTGCAAGGAGAAAATCAGCTTCTCCCTGATTTATACACCAATATCAAATCCTTCAGGCAGAAAATACTACTATTTCAATCGCAATTACGTAAAAAATGTTTCACACATTTTGAAACATGTGAAATATTCAGCCACACTACAGAGATAGAATTTCCCGTTAATTTTGCAATCGAAACTTTGAGTGCTTTGAAGATAAATTTTGATACTCATTTTTCAGATTTTGATGTCATTGCGAATGGAATTAACCTTTTTCAAAATCCTTTTGATTCTGACATTGAAACCCTGGCTCCGGAAATCCAAATGGAAATTATTGATTCACGGTGCAGTGATATGCTTAAGAACAAATATCAAAATTCATCTTTGTTGGAATTTCATAAGAGTCTTCCACTGGAAAAATTTGATAATTTGCATAAATTTGCTCGTGGGTTGTTTTCTGTTTTTGGTACTACTTACTTGTGTGAGAAAACGTTTTCCAAGATGAAGTACACAAAGAATTTTTACAGATCTCAATTATCCGATGAGCATCTTAAATCTCTTTTGATAATTGGTACAAGTAAAATTGATCCACAACTACAAAGTATTGTCGATGGAAAATCACAATTACATAAATCTCATTAGTGTTTTTGTTTTACTGTGATTCATTTCAATTATTTGTTAGTTATTAATATGCTTAAACTTAGATACTTAAGTTAAGTTTTCTTTTGTCATCATTTCTGTCGTTAAGTTTTACCTTGCAAGTAAATAAAACCGAGTAATTATCATTCTGTGTTTTCTTCTTCAACTTATCACAGCAATAGTAACAACAATTAGGTAATCATTGGCTGTCGCGGGCCGAATTGATGACACTGGCGGCCGGATTTGGCCCGCGGGCCGTAGTTTGGAGACCCGCATTGATCATAAATTCAAACAGCGAAAAACCCATAGGAAACGAGATATTTGCAAAAAATATGCAAACAATCGATTTTTGTGACCGTTGACCTTGGATTTTAGTACTCGCGTACATTTTACCATACGTACGCTTTGAGGCAACTTCAAGGGCGTCATAATACAAGTTTATACCAGTTTATAGCTGGATATCTCAAATTTCGAGGTGAACCCACTAAGATGACTGGACTATAGCGGAACGGTATGAAACCAACGAGTTTTTCTCTTTATTCCGTCTTCATTAAAACGTTAAGGCTCGAGTCATTGCTCTGGCAAATCGAAGCCGGGGACAAACCCAACTCTTCTTCTTCTCTCGTCTCTCGCCATTCATCGTCGTCTTTCGAAAACGGTGTTGGGTTGAGCATCGGCCTCGTGTGATCGTCACTCCCGAGGTACTCAAAGAAAGAAAGCCATTGCGCATTCTGCGTTGTCATCAGCAATTATACTTGGCTTTGTTAAGGTAACAACAGTAATTATTGGTCATCATTTTAATATCTCGGCATTCTTTGCTAATGCAATCGTTATGAATGGTGGTGTGAACAGAACGACCACATTTTCATTGTAATTCGTCGGCATATTGAGTGCCAATATGAATGTTTCAACTGATGCCCATACCTTCAGCCGTCTCGTTCGCCAGACTTAACCTGGTTATTTTCATGAAGGCTTCACTGAAGAAAAAGACAAGCCGCCAGTCAGGGCCGGGTTTAGGGGAAAGTAAGCGGGGATACTAACACGGGGACTCCACAGGAGAGAGGCCACCACAATAGAGAAAGATAAAAAAAATATTAAAATTTTGACGGGTCAGCTAGATTTTGGCGAAATTATCAACGACTTCTCGTCCACAGTAATAGTGGAGAAAAATTCAGTTATAATAGTTCTTTAAAAATAGTATAACAGCCTAGTGAAACCTGATTATTGTGTTCAAATTTTTACAATTTTTCATTGTTTGTTAACTATTATATTCTTATTTCACGTGGTATGTAGTAGTGTGGTTCGATTAGAACATTCTGAAAAATGTTTTTGACTCTAAAAATAAACAGGATTTCATAAAAACAAGTAAATTCTTCTAAACAGCAGAGATCATTCGAATATTTTATATGCAGCGCCATCTTTTAGGCACTAGCTGGACTCCACAACATAAAATTACCCTCTTTCCAGGTTAACCATCATTAAAGTTTACTTCGTCAGTTTTTGCAATGTTGACATAGAACGTTAACAGATGACTTGTGTGAAAAATTTTTGAAATAGTAAATAACTTATGTTAGTCAAGGAACAATTTCCGTCTCACTTCTGGGCAAAGTAGGTTGAATTGAACCAAAACTGTACGAAATTCAAAGCTTTTGGTTTCATGAAACAGGTAACTGCTCCTGTTGCTTTTATTTAAGGTTGTGGTGACACCTGGTGAAAGGCTTTCAAAAATGTAAATGTTTCAAAGCGTTAATAAGTATGTAATCGAATCGATTTTCCATTAAAAATCAGTTATGATACTGAAATTTCTGCAACCAGCAATGAGCTAATCGGCGACCCATATCACAGTTTTTACTTTCACGCAATATTTGCGGTGTTGTCAAGCCTATGAATTTTGCAAATGGACCAGTTTGGATTATGCCATTTTCTCTCTGGGACATTCACTTCACTGATTTTGTAAACTGAAACTGTCCAGTGAAAATTCTGATGTGTTATATCTCCAATAAATATTTTGGAAAAAGAGGTGTAGCAGAATATAGACATTTCTCTATTCTCTACAAATATTGAAAAAGGTTTTTTGAAAAAAATCTTTCCGTTTATACTGTCATGTGTGACTAGCGTTTAATGTTATGATGTAACTGTGGCTTAAGGCTCACAAGAAACCAGAAATTGTGGTATTAAGAAAACAAAAAAAATAGATATTCATTTCATATCGCCCAATATTCTCATTGAAGTTGCAATCAAAAAGTAAAAAAATAGCGCAGTCGGTAGGATATGCCACCAAAGAATTTGAAAATTTTATATGGAATTTTGCTGAATATTCTTGCATACAAATTTATATAACTCAGACTATATTTTTTATCGATTTTACGACAATTTTACAAAGTAAAATACATATAATATTTCAAAATAAATATATCAAATCAATTAAACACCAAAAGTCATTTCAATCGAATGAAAATACATGATCTGAAAATCATTTCTCCTGATTTATCTTCATTTAAATATTTTCGGTGGCGATTTCCGAAACATTTCGCAGTTCTTCATCTAGGAAATGCTCGAAATTTCGTAGTTATGAATAGGTTGAAGAATCATTTCGTACTGTTCATTCTATGCTAGTTCAATTTGTTATTGACAACTATTTTATAGGGATTTACAGAAAATGAACTAAACAGTGCAGTTTATTTGGTTAAATTCGAGCTTCAGTCACGAAATGTTTCTTAATTTCGATTGTGAATTCCTAGTTTTTTTAATTTTGACACAAAACTCATTAACACAGACTTAAGTGTCAATTGATAATTTTTTTCATTTCAGCACTGGCATCTTTACGCCGTCGATCCTTTACGTCCTAAGCACTATAAAAACGTCTCCATCAACCCTTCCTAATCCCTGTCTGTCCCTGACCCGCGTTATTTCCAAATATTCCGACATTCTCGGGTTTTCCTTGGCCGATCCGGCAACGTCGCAATCCCGTCGCCGCGATCAATACGACCCGCCAGAAACGTGGTGCGCCGTGAACGTTCACGTCGTCGATCATCATCTGTCCCAAATACACGGCCGGCCGCGATCGCATTTTACAAAATCGCTGATAAGATAACAGCAGGTGTCGACGTCGTGGAAAATCATGAAAAATCTGCCAGTCGAAGCGTCCGGGAATAGCCGCGAATCCCAATGAAAAACCGGAGTGAACTGTGAAAGGTTCTTGGTACCAGTTCTTGTTTTTTAGTGCAAAAACTGCAGGATGACGACCTTGGAACTGTACACGAAAGTAAGATTTTTTTTGGTCTAGATCCATTTTGTAAAATACCACAACTGATGATGTTGCGAGTTGGGAAAACTCACAGTTTTGATGCCTGGCTTGGATAGTTTCCTTGAAGGGTTTTGTTTTGGTCGTGTCGATTTCATGGTTGTGTTGTTGACATTTGAAGGGTTTTGAATTTTGTTTTCAGTTTTTGCATCTTTTGTAAAAGACCTGTAAACAGAAAATATCACCAGTCAGTCAGTCATATAAGTTAGGATCTTAAGAGTATCTAAAAATGATTCACTTCCTGATTTAAGGAGACACTGCCACTAAATCGACTTTGAATCATTTGAAAAGGTTACAAAATGAAGCGACAAATATTTTCAATGTACAATTTGTAGAACCACAGTTGAATCACACAAACTTGGACTTGACGTTGATTCATTGTTCAAAACAAAGTATTTTTGTTCGGTTCTGATTGTCACGAACAGCTCACGAAAAAAATCAAACTTTTTGGAACTTTTCAAAAAAAAAGGAAAGTTTTTGGGTATTTGATCTTCCTTAACCTGAAAAATAAACAAATCAAACTCACTGAAGATTCAAATTTTATAGATAAATTTTCACTTTTAACGAAATCTTTGATATTTAGCAATACAATGGTTGCTCAATTGTTATTAGTTTAAGAATAACGAAATTTGGGCTCAATGTACATTTATCGGTTTTTAGGTCAAGCGGTATTTGTAAAGATTATTTCCTGATATATTCTCAGCCGAATACATTAATATAAAAACAAAATAACAATTCTCAAGTAAAATAAATTTTATTACCTGAACTTTTGTTTAAAAGTACACTGTTTGAATATATGAACAGAGTCGTAAATGACCAACGTCGTATTTGTCAACAATAACCAACTACTTGACGCGGCTTAAGGGTTGATGTATCACAGATACGTTTCTTATTGCTTCCGATTCAATTGAAATTCAGAAAAAAAGTTTCGCTTGTTGTCTAGAGATTTCTGGATTTCATATATGAAGTGTTGATATTCAAGGAGGAGTTTGAATTGAAAGATTGTTGTCGTATTTTCGTGAGGTTATGTGAAAAGTGACAATTCGTTTTTTTTTTTTTCGTATCAGTTCTGTTTCGTATCTGTTCTTTGTATTGGTGAGTTCCATTTTATCTACTACATAAAAATTTGAGTTGTCTCAGTATGATTCCGATGGTTCAATGTAATTATAACTGCGACACAGATTGATTTTTTATGAATGATGCATAAATAGATCCCGAGTGTCATGTATAATTCAATTTATCGCTGTAAAACTCTGTTTTTGTAACCTTTTTGAAGGAAATAATCAATGCAAAAACTTAAATTCATTCACTAAGCTTCCTTTAGAGTGTTGACGCTTCGAAAATAAATCTCCTTTTCAAAATCCAAAAAAATCACTTGTTAGGTTAGGTTAGGTTGTTTAGGAACTGTTTCCTCTAACTGGTGATAATTTTTTAGCAGTGATTCATTCGTTATATCAATACAGATACCAAGTTTTAATCTGTACTCGAGTTTGTTTTCACTTCATCATTCTGTATGAATCTGATAACAGTGATAACCGTTTTGACGTCAACCTGAAAGAAGTAAAGTAAGTACAAAAATAATTTCAGATGACTCTCTCATCGGAGATAAACTCGGGAAGAAATTTCAAAAATCGACGACCTTCAAACCATAAAAGTACAAACATTGAAAACGTTGGCCTCGAAAGCTTACCCATCCTTTATTACATTGCCAGGTAGTTTATTATTATCCCACCTTTCAGATTCGCATAATTCTCAAGTCCCTTTTAAGCGACTGTATCAAAGATTCTCGGCAGATTTCTAGCTAAAATTTTCCGGATTTGAAAAATTGAACTTGTCTTAAAAATGAACCTTTTTTATTTGGTTACATAGATAGGTACTGCATAATTATCATAGTAGGTGACTATGGAGGTAATACAATTATTTTATCAACATTATTTATTATTATTATTATTTCCACATTTTTACATAGTCTGCAAAAACTTCGTTGGAAATCAATGTGAATCATTCTTCTTCTTCTTCTTCTTCTTCTTATGGCTCTGCCTTTTCGGCAATTTGCCAGTCATCAATGTGAATCATTGTTCTGTGTACTTGTTCTGTGTTCTTGTTCTGTGTTCTTGTTCTGTGTTCTTGTTCTGTGTTCTTGTTCTGTGGTTTTGTGACAAAAATTAAGAAGAAGATTTGATTAAGTTAGTTTAGTGAGATAGTAAAAACGATGTTTGGTTGGATGGTAGTTTTGAACTTTGAAGAAATATTTATTTAGAGATAAAACTCAAGATAGAAGATAGGAAAATATATTTCAGAATACCACGATCCTCGATAATAATAACGTTTTTTTTCCAGTAGACAACATATTTATACAAAAATAGTCATAAAACTCATCTTCTTCACATACAACTTCGAATATAGAATGTGAATTAGCATTCTTTTCATTATTATTATTATTATTCGCTGACGTGCTTGAAAAAACTGTATTCTCTGTGTTCGAGGAAGTTTCAAAACTGCAATGAACGTTAAACTATGGTACCTTAGTCTCTAATCTTCGCCAAGAAAAAACGATTTCTTTCAAGGTAGAATTTATTAAAGTACCGCTACATCAATTGTTAGCTTTTCTGGTTAGATTCAAACAAATGAACGATATACTCCATGATCCTTATACCACTACGCAGTGTTGCCAATGAGAATTGCACGAAATTCTCTTTTATTTTTGATCGAACAACAGAAAACATAAAATAACTAAAAAAAATGTGTATCACAATTTGAAAATATTCCCTATGAAAAAAAAGCCAATAGGCAGGAATTCTGGTAAAAACATCAGACTTCATGTTGTACGTTGTTCGTTCAAAAAATAAGGTGAGTTTGGCTTTAATATCTGAAGATTGAGTTCCCTGTCTATCTCATAGATGGCGACTTCGTGAGAGGTGATGTCGAATTTGAGTTGAGTCGAGCACCGCATTTGTGGTTCAGCCTAGTACCACTGATGAGACCTCGCGGGTCGAAACAGCGCTGTATGGTGTTGAGTCAGAAATGAGTTGTGTTTGGACACAATAATAATCATAATGGACAGAAATGTAAACTAATTAGCAGCATTGTAACAGTCTCAGGCTTCAGATTTAATTTTATGACTCTTTAGCCAATCATAAAACTCGATTAGTTAACATTATCCAATAGGAATCGCCAATTCTACAGTCCACGTGGACTATTTCGCAGCCGGTTCATTTCTGTGTATTGTTTTCTTGGCTTTTGATAGTGCCGCCAACTTAAAATTGCACAATATCGTTTACTTCGACTATACACACCTCTCCCATCGATGCTCTCATCTCTGTAACCCGTCCAAATATTACTCGGCGTCTCTACATAATAATTATAATTGTTCACGAAGGTGATTGCCTCTTCATTTGATGAAAATATCTATCCTCCGAGCGCAATTTTTAGATGAGCGAACAAAAAGAAGTCTCTTGGGGCTAGATCCGGTGAGTGAGACGGATGGTCAAGCAGTTCAAAACGTAATTCGTGGATTTTCAACCATTTCAACCGCTGGAGTGTGAGACGGTACGTTTTGGTGAAACAGGATATTCTTTTTCTGCAAATGTGGCCATTTTTTCGTTAGTTTTGCCTTGTACCCAAGTTTCATTTTCATTTTCGGATTTGTTGCGCCTAAACTACGCCAACAGAGCGTTGGAAATGTTCTTTCGAACAAGTTTTTGGTCAAACGTGAGCAAACGCGGCACCCAACGCACGAACAGCTATATCATGCCCAAATGTTGATTTAGTATGCGACAAACACGTTTTTTAGACTTGTTCATAACCTCTGGTATCTATCTCACTTAAATTCGGCCATCGTCTAGCACCATTTGGTGAACTTTGACGATTTTTTCGTCCTTAGTTGCAGTTTTTGAACGCCCAAAACGTTCATCATCTACCAAGCTCTTACGGCCACGTTCAAATTCAACTTTCTGAAATTTCACTGTGTTAAATGGCTGAAACTGTGGTGAGTAACTGTCAACAGATGAACAACGAAATTCACTAGCTTTTATTTACGAGGGCTCTTATTTTCTAGTTGAGGTCGGAAACTTTTCAAACCACCCTCGTATACTCTCAAAATCCTCATTAAAACTAGTAAAATACTCGCAAATACAGTAAAATCTCGCGATTTGGCATTATTGCTAGTACCAGCAATCGGTACAGGTCTTTTTACTTTCCGTGACTGAAGAGAGAGAATGTAGTCTCTTTGGGCACGTTCACCTTTCGCGGGGCAGGATTACCAAGAACCGGTCGCAGGTACAACACCGCAAGAAAAGTTCGTTTATGTTCCAGCGCCGCAGTTTCGCCTCTGGAATTTCGAAGGTCGGAAATAGTTGAAAACATGGGTATTACCCATATACAGTGTGTAACAGCCAAATGGAATAAATTTATTACTTCGGTAACGTTACATATTTCAACAAAATCCCGAAACACGTCAAATTTAAAATATAATTTGACATACTTCAACGGAAAAATGCTACCCGAAATTCGATAAAATAAACTCAAAACTAATTGCAATATACTCAAAACTTATTTCATGTTGAGATATTGATAAAAAGAAATTAAGCAAAAACCATAGCAATGTTTTTTTTTAGATACTATCCTTTAAAAAAACTGTAAATAATTTCCGTGGCAACGTTAGTTCAAAACGCCTTGTCAACTTGTTTTGTATGTTACAACATTAGTTGTCAGTATTTTAATTTAAGCTTAAAGTTCGTTAACTTCAAGTCTGACAAATGGTTAGATTAACGGAATTGCATAAAATAACAGTTTTACAAATGATTGGTTACGGAGATAAAACCCGAACACAACAGTTATGTTTTCTGATGAGTGTATTTTGTCTCTTAACGGTCATGCTAATCGGCATAATTGCCACTACAGGTCAACGGAAAATCCTCATTGGATGAGAGAACACATGCAATACCCTCGAGAGGTTCATCTTTGGGCATGAATTGTAGGAAACCATATCATTGGAGGATGGAAGTCTACTACAGTAGCTGAGGGTTACATCGATCAATATATTTCTTATAAAAAAGGCTATTGCTGAAAAAATAATCCCAACAGGTAGGTCCAGCGTTACAGCATCGCCCCCTTCATTTCAAGAATTTAATGTTAATCCTCATGGAATGGGGAATGTTCCTCAATTTGGGTTATTACAGGAAATGCAAGTTTGAACAAAATAAAGTTGAGTGTAATTCATGAGTTGTTCAAATTCACTTTGAAAAGTATTCAAATTGATGTTTCAAATGTTGGGTATTCATTTTTAAAGAGATTTGTTTCTAATTCACATATTGGCAACATCGCCTATATCAAGTTGAAATAATTTATACGTATATTCTACTTGAAAAAAGGAAAATTATCTTTATAAATCAACAATTGAGGCAAAATATAAATTATAGCCACATAAACAACAGTTGTTTTGTTATTTATTTATATAGAGGAAGATAGGGTAGGTGCACAAAATGTCATATGTCACAGAATGTCTCGGAACTCGGAAAATAAGTAAACAGAACAGCACGCCTCTGAAATATGTCATCTTTGTTTGTTTCATACAGGTAACAGATTCATTGTCCTTTATTAGCTATAACCGATGTTGTCAAATGGTGAAATAGAAACGAATCCCTTTAAATATTCCCTTTGAATATTTTTTTAAAGAAAAAGGTTGAAATGATAAGTTTAAAATGCGTTGTTGTAGAGCTCTTTTATGAAAACTACTTGATTTTCGTCAGGAGAAACATTGCCCATTAGATAGTAGAAATATATTACAAGGTTCTTCAACATTGCAAGGTATTAATATCAGCATTTGTTCTAATTGTACTTTTCATAATAATGTTAATAAATAATGATAATAATGTAATTAATGTATATAATACATTTGTAACAGAATTTAATTGTATCTATATCTGTTGTTCACAATAAAATTGAATAAATATGTTTTAACTATTGCTATTTGGTCGAAAAAAATCGTGTTAAAAATATTTTCAACACGCTACTTTATAAACATCATCTTTTAATACTCTTGACAAACATTAAAAATGTCCTTTTCAATGACAGTTGTACAAAAACTGTAATAATTAGTTTTTATAATGTTTATCTCGAAGATGACGTTTTTTGAAAAACTTGAAAAAATCATTATTCAATAGTGTCACTGAAATACCATACCCGTTGGTGTTTCATTCAATAATAATGAGTTCAGCAAATCAAATTATTAGGAGATAATTTTCTCTATAACGGGTAATAATTAAATTCAATAGTGTATGTGGTAAGTAGGCAATTATATTTGCTTCAGATTTTCAACCGAATATGGACTTTGTAAATATTTGAAATGGTTTATCATTACATTGTTTGCATTTGATTGAGGTAATGTTTGGACGACCTTGCAAGTTTAAAACAACTTATCGTCGTTTGCACTATGCACAGTGAGTCTTTCAATATAATTAACAAGTACCTATATCTTTAAAAAATGGAAAAACTCAGTTGGTGTCAAAAACTCTCGAGAATTTGTCACATCAATGTTTTTAGAATATTTCACGAACCTTTCAACTCAAACTTTACTAGAAAAATGTCCAGCTTTTTTCAATAATCCATTGCAAGTGGACAATTAATTATCTAAACAAATAGTAATTCATGTGGAAGTCAGGAAAATACCTTTTTTTGGGCGGGTTGACAAAATTCTAGGACGAGCCCTAGGCGAGAATTGAAATACCTATCAAGCGAAGTATCATATGACCCATTTGTCTATTTGGGAAAAAAGTTGATAGTGTTTTGTCGGCAACAAATAATGTGACATTATTGGTTCATACAATAATTTTTTATTAACCCAAAACTTCAGCTTTCCAACTTCAAAACTGATGAAATTCAATACAATCTTTGAACTCCTTTTTTTCCACCTTGTGGGTGGAAATTCCTGATTTCCTTTCGTGATGCTTATTTACGTTATACAAAGAACCTACCTGCATATTTCAAGACTCTAGATTCAGTAGCTTTGGCTGTACGCTCAATCAATACGTATCCACATATATAATACTAGCTGTTCCCCGCTATTTGAGCCGCGTTACCGTGGGAACCTACCCTATGTGTTATTCCAGGTCATGCTTTATCTAATGGGTGATTTTTTAAGAGGTTTACGATTTGATTTTCAAAACAACAGAGAAAAATTGAAAAAATCGATGAAATCTTTATTAGAATCGATAGAACGATCAATACAATTTAATGTTTGAAGATGATTTCATGCAAATGTTGTCCACAGCTCCGCTTTAGATGGCCCATGCGCAAGGTACAATTTTGGCACACTCTCTCTAACATATCATCCATTATTTCACGTATAAATGCTTCAATATTGGCTTCTAGAGCGACAGTCGTTGCTGGTTTATCCCTGTAGGTATGAGTCTTAACATGACGCCACAAGAAATAATCCAAAGGCGTTAAGTCACACGATCTAGGCGGCCAATTAACGGGCCCCAAACGTGAGATAAACTGTTCACCGAAGGCGGCCATTGTTTCACGTGCCTTGTGGCATGTGGCACCGTCTTGTAGTAACCACATGTCAGGCGTTCCGGCCTGACATGTGCGTTCCGGAAATTTTGCTTGTTAACGTATCCATTCAATCAGAAATACGCCTCGTCCAACTATGCCAGCGCCCATTCACCAAATGGTAGACGTGGGAGGTCGTGTGGCTTCAATTCTTGCACCAGCTGTATCTTATAAGGTTTTACAGACAAATCCTTTCGCAAAATTTTCCACGTAGTGAAGTAACAGAGGCCCAATTGCTGCGAACGGCGGCGAATCGACATTTCACGGTCATCACGAACACTGGCGGATACAGCCCCAATATTTTCTTCGGTTCTCACTCTTCGTATGCGTGTTGAGGTAGATGACTGGAAAGAACCGACATGGCAGAACTATTCCCAGATTACCATCCTACAGTGGCCATCGGCGACTTCAACGCAAAGTCGCCAGACTGGAACTGCAAACACAAGGGGCAGAGATATAGTAAGATTACTAGAAGAATTTGAGGACATCGAGGTAGTAGCACCTAACAGTCCAACGCACTACCCACGAGAAGACGCAGTTCCAAGCATTCTCGACATCGCGCTAGTACAGAACATCGATACTATGGAGATGGAAGTACTAGACGATGGTTCGTCAGACCATAACCCCATCTTATTCACAATAGGAAGGGGTGAAGTGGAAACAGACAACCCAACAAGGCGAGTCATAGACTGGACAAGATTCCAGCGAGCCATATACAATGCGCTGGGTGAGATACCACGCATCGAGACAAAAACAGATCTGGAGAACGCCACGAACCAGCTTCAGCAGGCGATCATACAAACAACGGAAAGAAGCGCGCGGGAAGTCCCAGCCACGCGCTATAACTTCCAAGAGCATCTTTCACCAGAAACGATGGAACTGATAAGAATAAGAAGACGCCAGAAAGGACACGTGCACCTATGGACAAAAGGTGCATGCAGAGAGCAAATAGGATACTGAAAGAAGAGCTGAAAGCGATCCGAGGAAGACAATGGAAGAACTGAGCACAGAAGATCGATCTGCATGGCAAATGCAGAAAAAACTCAGAAATGGACCTCGACGACCCTGCCCATCGATACACGGCGAGCAAGGAATTGTCTACACTAACCAGGAGAAGGCGGAAGCATTCGCGGACAACTTCGAAAGGCAGTGCAGAGAGAATGACGTCCCGCTCACAGACGAGGTAGACGAAATAGAGAGACAGGTGAAAAGAACGATACGGAGGCTTAGACGACGAACAGATAATGCGCAACCCCTGGCCCCGACATCGCCTGAGGAAGTGAAAGACATTCTGAGACGTCTTGCCACTCGGAAAGCACCAGGCCCAGACAATATAACAAATCGAGCACTGAAAGTGCTGCCGCGAAAGCGTATAGCAGCCATAACCAACATCATAAATGCTATAATCAGATTGCAACACTTCCCGTACCCGTTCAAAGAGGCAACGGTAATCCACATACCGAAGCCCAAGAAGAACCACCTGTTTCCAGCGAACCACCGGCCAATTAGCTTACTGCCATCCGTAAGCAAAGTGGCGGAACGTGTCATCCTGAAGAGACTGGAAGAACAAACTAGAGAGTTAGGGATCCTCCCCGACGAACAATTCGGTTTTAGATCAGAACATTCAACAGAGCTACAAGTCCTGAGGGTAGTGGACTTTGCGACAGAAGGCTTCAACCTTGGCAAAGGATACAACACCGGAGCTATCTTCTTAGACGTCTCCAAGGCGTTTGACAGAGTTTGGCATGACGGGCTACTGACCAAGATGAGCACACGTTACGAGATACCTTCAACAGCAGGTAGACAGATTGGAGGAGTGGGTTAACCTGTGGAAGATCAGTATCAACCCTGACAAGAGTCAGGCGATACTGTTCACTCGCAGGTTCGTACAACCGAAAGGCAACGTCACCTTCAGCGGACAAGAGATTCCGTGGACAAACAAAGCGATATACCTTGGGGTCATCCTAGACAGGAAACTAACATTCCAGGCCCACGTACAGCAGAGAATTGGAATGGCCAGACAGACCAGACGACGCCTGGCACCGATCATAGGAAGAAGTAGTAACATGGCATTGAAAGTCAAGTTACTAATGATCAGAACGATTCTAATGCACTGCCTGGGGCTAGTGTGTGCAGACATATAGGAAGAAGATCCAATCGTTTGTGAATGCGAGCCTTATTATATACCCAATAGATTTATATACAGAGACTTAGACCTGGACACGCAATATGTGGACGTGTATATGAGAGAACATGCAGAAAGCACGTTCGATAGAATCAGATCGCTCTCAAATCCAGCGTTCCGCGATCTACACGATGCGTTAAATATGGATGACCCCAGATTCCGAGATATGGACAAACATCCCAGGCCGACTAAACAGAATAACAGTCAGGCGACTTAGGTAAGTATAACACTAACCAGGCTGACAGATGTCAATCTTGCTGAAGTGCCCATCAGTAAGTTGAGGACCGCTCGGAGAGCGGGGGTGGATGGGTGGGGTAGTAGGTTCTTCTCGCTAAATAGCTGGGGGGGAAGCTTCTACTGCAGGGCACTCAACCCGGGAGGGTGCATGGGGGTATGCGTGCAGATCGAAACAGACGGTGGACTGGTTAACGACAGACGTTGTGAAGTGGATTAAAGATATCGGGATGCCAGAAATCGTCCAGCGGGTACAAAATTCCATGCTAGATGGTAACAAGCTCTTGACGTTTTCTGAAGATCAAATTTCCACCGGGTTGGACTTGGGTAAGTCGATAACAGTCGCTGATAACTAAACGGTTGAAGCTTTCAGAAGGTTCTTGGGCAACTTTCTATGTTTGATGTTGAGTATCTCTAAGCGGAGATTCTACTCACTATATTCACTATTATTAACAGATCTCACAATTTCAATAGGTGGTTATACATAAAACAATATTGTGAAACGATAGAACTGTCAATATAATTTAATATTTGAAGATGATTTCATGCAAATGTTGTCCGCGCCTCCGCTTTAGATGACCCATGCGCAAGGTCCAATTTTGGCACACTCTCTCTAACATATCGACCGGTATTTCACGTATGAATGCTTCAGTATTGGCTTCCAGAGCGTCAGTCGTTGCTGGTTTATTCCTGTAGACATGAGCCTTAACATGACCCCACAAGAAATAATCCAAATGCGTTGAATCACACGATCTAGGCGGCCAATTGACGGGCTCCAAACGTGAGATAAACTGTTCACCGAAGACGGCTCTTAATTGGGCCATTGTTTCGCGTGGCGTGTAGCATGTGGCACTGTCTTGTTGAAACCACATGTCAGGCATGTTCAATTCTTCCATTTGGGGGCAACAAAAAGTCGTCAGCCATCACACAGTAGCGCTCGCCATTCACAGTAACGTTCCGGTCATTGTCGTTTTTGAAGAAGTACGGTCCGATGATCCCACCGACCCATAATCCACATCAAACAGTAATTTTTTCGGGATGTATCGGTACCTCTTGCAATGCTTGTGGCTGGTCTTCACTCCAGATGCAGCAATTTTGCTTGTTAACGTATCCATTCAACCAGAAATGAGCCTCGTCGCCTGAACACAATTTTTCGATAAAAATGTGGATTTTCCTCCAACTTTGCCAGCGCCCATTCACCAAATGTTAGAAGTTGTGGGAAATCGTGTGGCTTCAATTCTTGCACCAGCTGTATCTTATAAGGTTTCACACCCAAATCCTTTTTCCACGTAGTGAAGTAACAGAGGCCTAATTTCTGCGAACGGCGACGAATCGACACTTCACGGTCATCACGAACACTGACGGATATAGCCGCAATATTTTCTTCGGTCCTCACTCTACATATGCGTGTTGGTGGTTTAATGTCCAATAATGTAAACTGGGTTCGAAATTTACTCACAAGCTTCCGAATAGCTCCCTTAGTAGGCCGACGAAACTACCCATAAATTGGAAGAAGTGCACGATGCACTTTCTTCACCGAGCATGAATTTAAATAATAAAATTCAATAATTTGCAAGCGTTGTTCATTCGTAAGTCGATTCATGGTTAAATTATAGACCAAACTGAACAAGTTTCACAGTGACACAAGACACGATTCACGCGTTATCTGTCAAAAACAGTGTTGCCAAAAAGATACCAGCAAAAAAATTACTCATTATATACCAACTTACATTTTAATCCGTTGAGCTGTTTAGGCGTGAAAAAGTACAACACGTGAATACATACATTACATTCATCCATCCTCACAAATATTAGTAGGAGTTGCATTAGTAGAATTACCAGTGTATTTCCTTCTAATCTTGAAATATGCAGGTAGGTCCTTTGTATAGCGTGAATAAGCATCAAGGAAGGGAAATCAGGAATTTCCGCCCCCCAAGGGAAAAATAGGGTTGAATTTCGTAAGTTTTGAAGTTGGAAACCTGAAGTTATGGGTTAATAAAAAAATGTTTTAATTATTTGTTTGAAATGTCACGAAACTTAACGTGACAAACCGAACTCTACGCGGGCAATGCCACGGACAACAACTAGCTTCAAATAAAAAACGATTCTTTCAGTGGCCAACTGGTTTTTTTTTTTCTAAGGACAGAACACAAGCGGTGCCCGTTGGGAATTAGGGGTTCACGTTGAATTTGAATCGCTGGAGATTATATTCATTTGGAAAAACGTTGCCATTTTGAATCCAAAACAATAGTTTACGTTTCGTATTCCCCCCGTGATATTTCTGTTCTATTTTTGCTGTTATCAGCTAGTCCGGAATTGTGCTGATGATACCCCGGACATTTAAACTCCCACATGGCCTTGGAACAGGATCCACATTCGCGTCTTATCCGCATGATGAATTTCTAGAAATCGGATGAACCGTCTGTTTTTTAACAATACTTTATTCTCACTCGACGGAATTGAACGAGAAAAAACTCAGTATTGAATCGCTGGTAATTATATTCAGATATTTAATTAACGCGATAGATACTCTTTCTGGTGGGTTCTTCTTACGGAACAATGAAGATTTTATTATTGGCTCCCACGACGGAGGAAAAGAATCCACTCGTGTATCTAAATCAGGCGTAGTACGACGGTGTCTACTTTCACTTACTATTTCCCAGGTAATTATCTCGACGGATTAATGTATGGAAAACGATCAGGAAGGATAGTTATCATCGATGAACTACAAGTCTGCAACAAAAAATATGTCTGGATATTTTCAACTGATTTATATGTATTTATGAAAATCAAATCAAATCAAAATATACTTTATTGTAAGAAGATTTTGTATCCCATCGGCAAAGCTTTGTAGGTATAAATATAAGCATAACTAATGGTGTATAGATAAAAACTGGCAATTAATAAATAGTCTAGTTCACATGTACTTTTTTTGTAACATTTTTCAGCCCTGTCTAAAAATTACGACCAAGGTGTCATTCGATTCGTATTTTTGCCTAGAAAGTTTATGGAAAGGTCCAAAAACGCGCTGATAAAAATTACAAAAGTTATAAACAATTAAGTGAAAAAAAATGGGGCTTTAGTTTTTTCTTAATATCTCGGAAAATTTTCAAAATTTTGGAAAGTTGAAGAAAGATTTGAAAAGATCAATGAATCTGCGTAAAAAAGTCCCGACTCCCGTAACTGTATCTCGATTATTTATAATTTTTACAGAGCCCTGAAAATAGAGCCGCGCCTTTTGTCACTCTGACATAAAAACAAAAAAAAAATATTTAAACATATTAAATGTAAATATTAAGGAATGAAAAAATTCATGCAATGTTGGGATATAACAATAAATAATAATCGGCAGTCAAAAAATTTGTATCCCAATTTTAACGTTAATTATAAATTTGTTAATTTATAATTTTTTTTTTAAATTGAAAGTTAATATAAAAATCCCTAATAATTATTAAACTAAAACCCTGGCATTTTTTTCTTTGGTGAAGTTATCCTTAATAGACAAAAAATAGATTAGGTACCGTTGCCAAAAGAAAAAAATAGTTATTTTCTATTTTTTTATTAACAATTGAAAATTATAATTTTATAATGAATACATTACATTTTTTTTTTTATTTTTTATTGTTTCAATGTCTCATGGCTAAAAACTAATTGATAATTTTTTTCATTTTTTACAGCTATTGTTAATAAATTTATTATAAACAAATACATTGTTTATAAGCAATTCGAATTTTTTTTTGCATTATGTTAATGGAAAAAAAATCATGATTTTTAGAAAAAAAATGGTTTCTTAAAAAAATGTCTTTGTTGCTAAAAAATGCGTTTGTTAATTAACAATCATTTTTTGCAACTAAATATTAAAATTAAGGAACCTTTTTTTTTAATCATAAATTCTATTGTTCTTTAAGGTTTTGAAACAACTTTTTTTTATTCTTTTTTTATTTAAAAAAAATTGTTATAAACAAATTTTTTTTCAAGTTATATTTCAAATATAAATTGTCCTTCCCAAATGAAATATTTTAACAAAATTAGTTTTCACCATATTTTAATCATCTTCTCATCATACAGAATATATCAATAGAACATTTATATTAATACCCCCAGTCCGACGCCTATTAATATTATCTCAAACGTAATATCAGAAAAAACATCGAGCGGTTCTTTTGGCGGTATTTTCGCATTCTTTGTCGGTGTTTTCGCGTTCTTTGTCGATTTTAATGGCTCGTTAGCGGCGTCCTCAAGGGATATAAGAGGGTAGACATATCTCAATGATTTTGTGGGTGAATTGCAGTGCTATTTGCTTTCTTTGATGTAACGACATGTTTGCATTCTTGAAATTCTTTTACTCTCAGACAAGACTGAACGAACTATATATATTTCTATTTCCGAAACATATTTTTATTTAATTTTTTGTCGCTGAACAAAATGATTTTGAAATTTGTTCATGGCGTGCAAACTATTTTGTAGACTTTCAAGTTTTCCTACGATTGGAACAAATTCATAACTTCGCATCACTCTGAATGTCAACCATCATACATCTAAAGGTTTATCATGGTTCACATAAATAGACACGTCATTATGCAGTCAATTGCTCAAGATAATTTCTCTACGAACTAGCTAACCTTGTAGGTTTTAGATTCAGAATACTGGAAGCTGATACATTTGTACCTGACCTTCAATCTTCTAGTATATCGTTCAAACATAGAGTGTCTCAAAGAAATGAGAAAAACTCTACTCTCTCTATGTATGAAGCAATGAAGGTGTCTGTTATTTTTTTCAATTCAGCAGCGTGTAATTTTGAAATTGCCCTGTTTTCTTTCTTAGAAAACTAACCCCTTATGAAAATACAATTTTTATGATCTCTTATTCTTGGAGTTTCATTTGAAATATTCGTAAAAGTTTTTTTTTAAATTGGAGGTATTCCAAATTGTGAACATATTTCTGTCCCGTTCAATTCCTAACATTGTCTTGAGTCTACAAAAATGTCAATTTGTGTCTTCTCATTTTACTATAAATGCATCAAAGTAAAACCTTAAATGATTTTAAAAGTTGAAAATTTAAGAAATTAATCTTTTCTGTCCCATCTGTCTGAATATATTTTTCTGTTCTCGAATAATATTTCTTATCTTTACTTACCTTATTTGTACCTACTCACTGTAAACATTACACTCAAGGATAAATAGGATACAAATGAGTTGAATGGTAAATTCAACTTGAGAAAAAATTGAAATTGCTTCACCTCTATGTATGTATGTATGTACATCGAACTAAAAAGTTAAAAACAATTTTTTTAAGTAAGCTTAAAATTATAACGATCGAAAAACCAGTATTATTGTGAGAAAATCGTAGGCGCTTTGTGCCACATTTTTTGTATATCTAGCGCCCACGCTTTTTTCATAATAAATACTAGTATTTTTCGATCGTTTTCCGTTGTTTTAAGCTTATTTAAAAAAATATTCTCAACTTTTCAGTTCAATGTTCTTTAAAAGCGTGTTTTTTAGTTTTTTAAACTATATTTATTCTGTATATATCATTTATTTCCTTTTTGTTTTTTTTTGATACTTCCTTTTGTATCTTCAAGAACACAACATTATTTTGAACTGAATCAGCGAATCAGGATACAAAAAATCATCGATTACCTTTGACCACAAGATAAACAAATAAATAATACAAGTAAATACAATATTTTTCTTTTATTCGTATCTCTTTTTATGTGTACATGTTGGCTTCTGCTATAATATAAATATCATAGAAAGCAGGATAAAATAAACTTCTTCCTTGTTGGGAAAGTACATTTTGCAGATCCTAGCCCATATCTGTTCCAGAGATTTTCCGTAATAATTATATATATCCACCACCTGTCTAAAATGACGTTAGCAATAACTGTTCTGCAAATATTTCACTATATATAAAATTATTCGGGAACCCCTGTAGTACGTGGAAACAAATGATGATTTCTATAACATTTTACTACTCGATAAATGTGTCGAATATATCTAAAAATATTCTTTGTTCCATTTGTTATTGCCCATATTTATTAAAAACTCTTCTGGATAATGTTTCCCATTTCTTTTATTTATATTACCAATATTGATAAAAAAAGCTCAATGTGGAAGCATTCCTACTTTGTTTTGGTTGGTTTCCGGGTTTTTCTGCGGTCTTCTTTGGTTATAATCTTCAAACGTTTCAACTGCAACTGCGGCAGTCATCTTCAGTGGCAACGTATCATCAACAGTTCAATTTGATACGTCAAGAAGACCACGCCATTGAAGATGACTGCCGTTTGGATATTGTAACCTAAGAAAACCACGGCAAAACCTGGAAACCAACCAAAACATTAACGCCAGCCGTAAAAGCTTACATCCCTATATCATTGTTACTTTCTCATTGCTTTTCTGAACCAGCAACAGAAGCAATATCGCCGACATTCATGTTTTCTAAACCTCTCTGCAAATCCTCTTCCAAGGAAGGTGTTTCGTCTCGTGACACCAAATCTACAACTTCCACAGTTTCCTCATTTCCTTCCTGCTGATTGGCAGGCCCAGCGCCACAAGCTAAAAACGGGAATCTTCGGCAATGCCTCATGCCGTGGTGACGACCATGGCGCATGCCGTGATGACCGTGTCTCATGCCGTGACGTCCCTTTTCCATGCCATGATGACCATGTCTCATGAAATAACCGTGTTTCATGCCGTGACGTCCTTTATGTCCCTTGACCTCCATCTGTTGGGCTTCTGTTTCTGATTCGGATTGTAGAATTCGATGGTGGGGGCCTTTGCGGTGGCCGTGCTTGCCTCTGCTGTGAGATCTGGATCTGTTGCCTCTGGATCGAGGCCTGGATTTGCTTCTAGATCTCGATCTGGATTTGCTTCTAGACTTTGATCTGGATTTGGAGCTACGCCGGTTCCGACATCGCCTGTGTGGCAGCAAGGTTGCTAGAGCTCTTTCCACTGAGGCGTAGATAATTTCTTCTAGCCCCTCTGGTAAGGCTGCTGTAGTATTGATGGGTGCCTCTGCCGTAGTCATTTCGTCTGAAACAAGGCTCAAACTGTTTTAATTTTTCCGCAGATTACCTGATTTTTCCACCGTTTTTGAACGCTCACTGCACTATTAACGTTCCGTACTATTAGTTTTAATCGGTTGCACTATTTTTCTGCTATTTAACGAGGCTTTTTTGCTCGCGATATCAGCTCGTTATGCACCACGACTGGCTCACTTAGCTAAATGCGCGAATACTATCAAGTTCTGGATCGGTTTTCCATTTATATCGTCTGCCGGCGGTCAACTACGTATTGTTTTTGAGGATCGAAATATTGCGCAATGTGTGGCAAGCTTTTGTTTCGTTTGTTGGAGATTTTAATGTCGTTAGTGGCACAGATACGCAATATTGCGAAATATTGGGCAATGGTACATACTGCCTCTTTGCAATCGCAGCAGCACGAATTTTTGGGAATTTATTTGAAGGTACTGGCACAGTATGAGGTTTATGTTGCACTGGTCTGTTTTCCGACACTATTTTTTCTATTAATTTTTTTTTAAAGTGGAAAAACCCCTTTGAAACAGAAACAATGTAAAAGAATCATCCTAATAGCGGATTTCCAAAACTGCAACTTTTTTTTTAGGACAAAACAAAAGCACTACAGGAAAATCCTTAAGGCGCTCTGAGAGCGGTGCCTGTGCGGAAGTAGCGATTCAAGTTGCATTTGAATCGCTGGAGAATAAATTCATTTTGATATGATTCAGATATGACTGCGGCTTTATTCGAAACCTGGTTCAGTGAGCAGCTTCTCCCAAATATTCCTCCAAACTCGGTTATTGTTATGGATGACGCTTCGTAACATTCTCGGTTATTGACTACAATACCAAACAATAACACAAAAAAAGCAGATATTGTTGATTTCATGCGAAATCAGACATGGAAATACCCGAAAAAAGAGTATATTATTGATTCGATGTGTGAAACACGTCGTCATATTCTCTTACGTTTGCCTCCATACTATTGTGTGTTCAATCCAATTGAAATGGTTTGGACCACAATGAAAGAAAGCTTGCGGAAATGTAATCAGTCACCGACTTTGAATGCTGTAGTGCTTGACAATATAAGGCGAGTGGTGAATGAAGTAGGTAATAGTGATGTGTGGAAGAACTGTGTGGCCCACGTTATAAAAGAAGAGAACAAATATTATCTGCAAAGTTCCATAAATCCGATCATTATTCAACCCGATGATGACTCCATCTCATCCGATTATAGCGAAGAAGAATTTTGATTTTTCTAGCAATTTTGTTGGCCTCTATTATTTTCTAAATATATGTGTGACGAGAATTCGGTGTGATTATTTGTGTTTTCATTGTATTTTAGAGTTTTCGAATCGGAAATCAACTACCTTGAATTCCGAAGTTTTTCATAATTACCCATGGTGGAAAAATTCAGTTGAGATAACTTTTTCATGGGGTGAACAATTGCTATGATTGTAAGAATAAGTAACTGAAAAACTACCACTGAAAATATTTCCCTATACCTATCTGTTACCGTTTTCGAAATAAAAATTAATTTCAATTTTTTTCTTCGAAAATCATGACTTCTAAAAATGCCGATATCTTTTAGTTAAGAAGTACTATGATATCGAAATTTGGTTTGGAGTTAGGTGATACTTGGACACTTCCCACACGTCAGCCTAATCTCCGTTACTTCAATACAGGGTGGTAAAAAATACAGTTTTTTCGTTTGCTTGAAAAAGTTGCTGAAATTTGATTATTTTAAATGGAACACCCTGTATATTATTGAAAATTCGGAAAGCTGTTGAAATTTGCTTTCTTTCTATGTATATCATACCTATTCCTAACTAGTCAAGTTTCGGACTTATGAACATTTATTTGTGAAAATGTCCCTTCAGAATGGTATTTCCATTCGGTATTTGGTAAGCAGGCCATGATTACTATTTGACAGTAGCGTTGTGACATTCTCCTAACAATATCGACATTTTCGTTCTTATGAATTTGTTTATTATTTTTGGACAGTGTGACAAAATTATCAGCAGAACATGTAGAAAGTTCAATGAAATGTATCCGAATCTACCGCCAATGAACCTCAAGAAATTTATACGAATTCAGAACAATTTCAATGCATTTGGATCAACTTTAAAAGCACCAAGAAACTTGCCCCGACCCGTAACTTTCGAAGACAACCAGATTAATGTCTTAGCATATTTTCACGCATTTCCCGAGTCATCGATAAGAAGTGCTGAAGAAGATTTGGGTATAAAATATTCATCGGTTCAAAGAATCTTGTGAAGACATAAAATGCATGATTATAAATTCACCAAAATTCAAGCAATGAAGCCTCAAGATCCTCAACAGAGAGTAGAATTTTGTGAAATGTTGTTGACACGCATTCAAGAAGATCCACTTTTTTTAAATAAAATTATTTGGACTGATGAATCGAAATTTTCGAGAGAAGGGATTTTCAATAGAAAAAATCGTCATTATTGGTCCAGTGAAAATCCTCACGTCACAAAAGAAGCCGGATTTCAAGAAAAATTTAGTTTTAATGTCTTCTGCATGTTGATGGACAACAAATTGAGGTACGTGATATACGAGGAGTCATTAACATCCAGAAGCTACCTGAATATTTTGGAGAATACTGTAGACAGTTTCGTGGATAATCTGCCACTCGAAGATTATCGAAACTGTTGGTACCAACTAGACGGAGCTCCTGCACATTGCACAAGAGAAGTGAGCGCAGAACTGGATAGACTATTTGACGATCGGTGGATGAGGCGCTTGGGACCATGGAATTGGCCAGCGAGATCACCCGATCTTAATCCATTAGATTTTTATTTGTGGGGAATGTTTAAAGAAAAAGTTTACAAAATACCGTGCGTTCGAGAGATGAATTGTTAGAAAGGATTGCCCAAACATTTGAAGATTTAGATCCCAATGAAATCAGATCTGCCACCACGAAAGCAGTCAACACCCGCATTTTAAAGTGCTTGGAAGTGAACGGCCAAAGATTCGAACATATTTTGAAATATTCCACATGATTGTTTTACTTTTTTATAATTATTCATATCAATATTTCCAATTTCAAGTTTCTTGGTGCTTTTTTAAAGTTTATCCAAACATATTGAAATTGTTCTGAATTCGTATAAATTTCTTGAGGTTCATTGGCGGTAGATTCGGATACATTTCATTGCACTTTCTACATGTTCTGCTGATAATTTTGTCACACTGTCCAAAAATAATAAACAAATTCATAAGAACTTCATTTGAATAGTTTTGTTCCATCGTTTTGAAGGTATTTGCAACTTCTGAAGTGACGAAAATGTCGATATTATTAGGAGAATATCACAACGCTACTGTCAAATAGTAATCATGGCCTGCTTACCAAATACCGAATGGAAATACCATTCTGAAGGGACATTTTCACAAATAAATGTTCATAAGTCCGAAACTTGACTAGTTAGGTATAGGTATGATATACATAGAAAGAAAGCAAATTCCAGCAGCTTTCCGAATTTTCAATAATATACAGAGTGTTCCATTTAAAATAATCAAATTTCAGCAACTTTTTCAAGCAAACGAAAAAACTGTATTTTTTTACCACCCTGTATTGAAGTAACGGAGATTAGGCTGACGTGTGGGAAGTGTCCAAGTATCACCTAACTCCAAACCAAATTTCGATATCATAGTACTTCTTAACTAAAAGATATCGGCATTTTTAGAAGTCATGATTTTCGAAGAAAAAAATTGAAATTAATTTTTATTTCGAAAACGGTAACAGATAGGTATAGGGAAATATCAAGAAAAGTTGTCGGGCAATTGTTGGAGATTCCAAAAATAATATTATATACAGAGTGTTCCATTTGAAAAATCAAAGTTGCTACTGCTTTCTAATAGAAGCGGCAACACCGCATTGTCGAAAATATTTTAGTTGGCTAGAGAATGTCCGAATATGCCCTCCATTAAATTTTCAAAGTGATCCGTTGTCTGGTTCACCAGAAACGTCTAATGTGCCATCCACCGTGAATCAGCCTGTAGATGTCCATTCTGTCACTTTTCAATTTTAACGTCTCATCTGAAAATCACGAAACGAATGAATCGTCTCCTTTACCTGGATGATGAAATCGTTATTTACATGACTTGCAACAAATTCTTCATTGTCACTGGCATGTTCACGAGGTTTGGCTTTTGTAACGGACACCGTTGACCCCTTCCGAATTTGGCCCTCGGTGTTTACCGTATAAAAACCGCATATAATCGTTGTACATGTGTCTTGAATCGTGAATGGAAATTTTCGAATTTATTCTCGATAATTGGTGTATGAAATCACTCGTACACGAAACTATGTAGATAACGGTAAACTGATTATTGTTTCGGGAATTGTATTGGCGAAGGTTGAGAATGACAAGCACAATCCACTGAAATTGAAAAGATATCTAATTTTTGGAACACAAAACAACAACATGAATTTACAACAACACAAAAGATATTATCTACAGATAAGTATGAATAAATAAAACGAGTACTTGAATTCAGGGCCGGATTTGGAAGTCTGGAGGCCCTGTAGTAACGAAGGAGTAGGGGCCCCTAATTATTAATTATTTTTCAGTTTTTTTTTCCACTTATTTCATGCTCTATCAAATCAAAAATTGATAATGAATGGAAACTTGCAATCAGGGCTTTCTGATTATTGATATCTCTAATATCGTAAACGGTTATGCCAATCTTTTCAATCATATACCGCTTCTTCCCTTTTTCAACCAAACTCTGATATTGATAATAATCACTTTCTTGATATATCAAGCTTCAGTGAAAACGAAGTATACGAGCCTAAAAAGACCACTGGTCCAGATGACATTCCAGCTTTTATCCTAAAAGATTGTGCACTTGTGCTTGCTCGTCCTCTATCTATACTAATTAATATCTGCTTAAGATCAGCTACAATACCAAGGATCTGGAAATCGTCAAAAGTCTGTCCCATTTTCAAGAAAGGAGATAGACGAGATATTTCAAATTATCAGCCTATCTCGATTATTTGCGATTGAATGCGATAGAAAATTCACCGGAATTCCGTCGCTGCATCTAGAGCGGCAGCGAACATCTTACATTCGCGCGCTCCCAGCTACGTCACAATTGGTTTATGGCTGCCAGTGGCGGCCGGCGTTATTTTCTTTAGGGCACGATTTACAACAGTATGGATCCGTATAATGGAATCCCATATACAATCAATATGCATCTTCAAATGATGAAGTACAAAGGAAACTTCTGAAATTCCTCAGTTTCAGAATCATTGGAACTTATCCCTCGTATCCTGATCTGCTTTATGAATTCGAATTTGTAGCATTAGAGAAACGAAGAAATCGGGCATCTGTTTTATTTTTTATATAAGTTATTGAATGGCAAAATGGGCTTGTCCTGCATCACTATCAGAAATTTAAATATTTTCTAATATCGATATTTTTTGGTGCAGCCTACGTGAAATTAAAAATGAGTCTCGTGCGAATCTATAGTCAATAAGTATACTAAATTACTATTGGATTACGATAAGCTCCTTACCGGTCAGTGTCGTACCTATAATTAGTTTTAATTAGGGTAGCAAATGGAACATGACTTATTTGTAATTTATTTTCATATTTTATTTAGTATTATAGATAGTAGTACAGTTCATTAAAATATTACATAATGATACACATCCAAACATAAACTTTTGTTAGGCGACGCCATTTTTTCAGAAACAACACAAATTATTCAGACAATGGCGAACGCCAACAGCATTGGAAGACAAGTAATGATACGCCTCTGTACACAGCATTTGTATGTCTTGCAAGAGCTGTAGTGAGGGTTACATTGAAAATGACTTTGTCCGCATGGGGGCGGGCTCGCCATCACGTTTGGCGCTTGCTATAGAAACGTTCACAGTTTTTGTATTTTGATATTTTCTTTTACTTATATTTTTCTTTTTTATCTTACATCTAATAGCAAAAACTTTGTTTTATCGTTCATGTATTACTGTTATTATTTTTTTTTTCGCCGTAGTGTGCGCTGGTCAGGCCCTATCCCCCGAAGCCCCGATACATTCGGAAGGGCACGCCAGCATTATCAACCAATGACCACTCCCCACACCGTGGGGTGAGTGATCATTGGGTCCGAGATTCATGTGCCCTGAGCAAGCGCAGTGAGTCAAGAATGACAGCCTTCTGCATCTGTGCGGCTAAGATTTCTGCCTCAGTGCGGCAAGCCGGTATGATTTTAAGATTCGAGAGTAGAGAAGACATCATTCCACCAAGGACTCCAATAATCAGAACAACCATCTTGACAGAGTGATCTGGATAGAGTCTGCGGAGTTCGAAGAGAAAATCTCAATATTTCATCCATTTTTCCTCCTCTTTTCTGACGATATTCGTCTCGCCAGGAGCTGAAAACTCCACGACAAATATCGTTTTGCTCTGGTGGTCGAGAAGGACCACATCAGGCTTATTAGCTTGTAAATTCGGTACTTCTCGTTCCCCACAACGGATTCAATATCCCCCGGAGCGTAGGGCAACACCGGTGTCTCGTCAATACCGTAAGAGTGCCGTAGATGGTAGTACGCACTCTTAGGGCCGCGTTATGTCGATGGATATAGGCCGAGACCGCATATGCTGGACATGCTGATAGCAAGTGCATTAGGGTCTCGGGCGCCTCGCGGCAGGCCCTGCACCTTGTGTCAGGAACCTCTACACCCATCACGCGACTGCGGTAGACTAAGGTGTTGAAGACACCATCCTGGCAAGCCATGATGAACCCCTCAGTTTCCGACTTCAGCCCACTTGACCTGAGAAAAGCGAAGGTCAGGCGCTTTGATAAGCCAAGGTCTCCAATGTTATTGAAGAAGACCCCATGCATTGGCTTTCCTTGTGTTTCCGTAGAAGTAAGGTGATCTCTGCGGATTTTATCTGAGCTTTTTGCTGAACAGGTTCCAACTTGGTGACAGAGTTGTGGTCACCTCGTTCAGTGTCGAAAACTTTACCGAGTTCATCAGCTGCTCGGGCAGCTGCCCTAAGGAGAAATGCTCCAATTCCTGCTCTCTCATGGTCACGGACCATGCAGAGAAGGGGATCCGAACTCCTGACGACTTTACAGGCTGTATCCAGCACCATTCTGTCATGTAGACACTCCAAATTCAAAAGTCCACGGCCTCCCTGTTGTCGGGGGAAGTACAACCGTGGAACGGACGATTTGGGATGCAAACTCCTATAGAGATGCATCATTTTTCGGGTCTTTACGTCGAGGTGATACACTTCACTACTCCAAACGAGTAGAGTAAGATTGGAACGGCAAGCATATTTGTTGCAGCAACTTTGTTCTTCCCCGACAGTTCCGATGACCAGATTTGTCGAAGTTTGTGCTGATACTTGCCGCGGAGAGAGTTTTTCACTGCTGTTACCTCTTGTGAGTGGCGTTGTTCCACCCCGAGATAAGTATACGTCTCTCCGGCATCCAGATGGTGTAAGATGCTTCCATCTACGAGCTGCACATCCTCTCCGTAGTCCTCGCATCGTCCTCTTTTGAGATGGACCATTGCACATTTGTCTATCCTAAATTTTATTCCGATAGCATGCGTGTACTCTTCCACCACCCTCAAGGACTGATGGAGATCCTTCTCTCCAGAGGCATAAAGTTTAAGATCATCCATATAAAACAAATGGGTGACCTTGTGCCTTCGGTTTCCGGGGGTGCCACAGTTATACCCTCGAGTGTTTCTGAACGCAACGGATAATGGCAATAGTGAGATGCAAAAGAGAAGGGGACTGAGGGAATCGCCCTGAAATACACCCCTTCTGCAAATGACCCACCCTGTTTGGACTCTTGCTTGACCAGATGTTATAGTAAAGCGAGTTCGCCAAAGTGGTATCAGTTGTTCAATGCATCTCACTATTTTGTCGGGTACTGCAAGGCATCTTAGCAAATGCAAGATGAGCCCATGCGAAAGTGTATCAAATGCCTTACGGTAATCGATCCAGGCCATAGAGAGGTTACGCTTATATTGTATCGAGTCCTGCGTTACACATCTATCGATGAGCAGGTTCTCTTTACATCCAGCGACTCCTCTCTTCGACCCTCTCTGCTCATATATCCGTTCGAACCCTCGGTCAACTGCGACGAGTATTCGTGTGTATAAGATGCTTGTAAACAACTTATAACACGAATTCAAGCATGTTATCGGTCTGTAATTCTTAGGATTCGACAAATCTCCGCTTTTGAGGATGAGAACGGTCCGCCCCTCGACAAACCAATCCGGAATCGGCTGCTCTCAGTCCAGCCATGAGTTGGAAACTCTGGCCAGATGGCGGTGGGTGCTTGGTAGTTTTTTCCACCAACAAGTGTTCCGCCCATCTGGGCCTGGAGCAGCAAAGTTCTTGGAACCCACAAGGGCTCTTCGAACGTCATCCAGGGTTATCGGGTTGCGCAGTTCATTGAGCTCAGGCTGTCGAAGCTCTCCGTTGAAAGCTTCGAACTGCGCTAGGGCTGGAGTGTCTAAGTTATTATTATTATTATAACCTCTCTCGTGTTTCAGGGTGCCAAAGTATGGATCCCGCACCCGGACAAAGTATGGCAGGGGGCCGAACTCCTCGAGGAGTACTCACCGTCGAAGACCACCCTGAGCGTATCTACCGACGAACAGGAGCTAAAAGTTCTATCAGTCAAATCCGAAAAGGAGCTGCCTTTTCTGCGAAATCCCGCCATTCTGATAGGGGAGAACGATCTGACGGCCCTCTCGTACCTCCACGAACCGGCCGTGCTGCACAACCTCCAGGTGAGGTTCTGCCAACACAAGGATATATACACGTATTGCGGAATCGTGCTGGTTGCTATCAATCCCTATGATGATCTGCCTATATACGGTGAGTAGCTTTTGTGATGGAAATTCATGACGTATGCAAGTAACAAGTTACAGTTTATTGTTTTATTTTCACTATTGAGCTTACGAGTATGATCAATAAGTTATTACTTATACAGGGTGAGCCATCGAAAACTTGACATGGAGGTTTTGGGTAGTAATCTTGCAAATCCGAAAAAACGCTCAGACAGGTCGATTTTTATTGGGAGGGGACAGTTTTTTTCCCCGTTTACAGCGTCGTCACTTCGTTGTCACCCTTGGAATTTTAATAGGGAATAGGGGGCGAGTCGCACATCGTTTCAAAGATCCTGGAATTCTCTAAATAATGGTGTACATTTTTTTAAATTTGGACGTACTTAAAAGGAATATTTCCGTTAATTAACTTTTTCAATATTGTTAATAGCAACAAATTGTTGTACGCCACTGCTCAGTTGGACTGTATTTGGAACTCTTCCATTTGTTTCTTACTCTACTTTAAATCATCTAAAGGAACAATTCGTTCAGGCCAGTCTCAACACCCTACACAGTAGGTTAATGGACTGATACCTATCAGAAAACAACTACTCCCCTGGCTAATACCACGAAGGGCGTTGGATTATATCCGACAGGTGTCAGTGCAGGATTCTTCACAGAAGTTATTCCTGCATATGCTGTTGGCAATACAACTGCCGCAATAGATTTTCAATTATTGGAACACACTTGCAGACCGGTTTCGGGCTGTTTGGCCACTCGTCAGTGCAAGGTAGTGTATATCATCAACATAAAGTCGATGATTTCCGATAATTGAAAATCGAATTCCGTCAGAGTATCATTCCTCAAACTAAGCTGAAGACTACAACAAACAACAGATTTGTCGTCGCTCCATCTGCCTGTGAACGAGGTAACCAACTGCATATCCAAATTTGCTCAATTACTCGTAAAAGGAAAAAAATCTTTCACGTATAGTCAGTGAGCATACTTGAAGACTGGCTATAAATCAAATCATCTAAAGGAACAATTCGTTCAGGCCAGTCTCAACAACCTACACAGTAGATTAATGGACTGACACCTATCAGAAAACAACTACTCCCCTGGCTAATACCACGAAGGGCGTTGGATTATATCCGACAGGTGTCAGTTTTCGTCAGTCAGTTTTCTACTTTTTCGTTAATTTTTTAGTTCTTCTGTGATAAGAGGACTACTCAATTGAGAAATGGTTAAAAATGCTGTTTCTATTTCTCATTTTTATGTTAAAATTACTAGCAGTGAGTGCCGTAAAGTGTTGCTAAAAAAACAATGGTTTATACAACTGCAGAGAGGGTTGAGTTAATTGAACTGCACTATGGAAATAGACGTTGTGCTGTGAGAGCCGCACAACGGCTCTCAACGGCAATCAACATCATGGGAAGAATGTTTCGCGACAGTATGTTTTCGATTTGATTGCAAAATTTCGCGCAACTGGATCTGTAGCAAATAAAAAACGGCATATCGAACCACCAGTAACAAATGAGGCGACAGAAGTGACAATTCTGGGCCATGTTGAGCTTGACCATACTTTGAGCACAAGAAAGTTGGCATCCATATTTTTTGTTTTCAACATTTGCTTCACTGATGATTGTTTTTTTTTCTAAGTGGCACAGTTGATCGCCATAATTGTCGCTATTGGGCTGATTCAAATTGTCACATTTTTCATGAAGTGCATACTCAACGTCCACAACAATTAAATGTATGGGCTGGAATTTTTGGTGACCCTATTGTTGGTCCTTTGTTTTTTGAAGGCAATTTAACCGGACAAATGTTTCTGGAGCTTCTGGAAGATACTATTAATCCCCTTCTCACTGATGTTATTGAAAATGACCACAATTATCGGGAGGATCTGTTGATATTTCAACAAGATGGGGCTCCTCCGCGGGGCACTATCGAATGGCCACCACAATCACCAGACCTTTCGCCGTTGGATTTCTTTCTGTGGAATCATTTGAAAAGCAGAATTTACTGTACTCCTCCTGCATCACTCAAAGATTTACAGCAACGAATCACAATTGAATGTTGCCAAATCACTCCAGAAATGCTCCACAATGTTCGAGAACGTTTCCAGCAGAATCTCTATTATTGCATGGAATCCATAACTAACGTATTCTAAAAACACTTTATTGTGTGATTTTCACTAGATAGTTTTACAAAAACGCAACACGTGTTTTGCCATACAATGGCTTCCTCGGGCGTGTCTTAAGACACTCCCGAGGAAGCCATTGTATGTAATCACACAATAAAGTGTTTTTAGAAGACAATATTCTTTATCTGATTTAATCTGATACTTTATATTTCCACTGAATAGTTTACAAAACTCTACCACGTTTACACTTACTACTTATACTTATTTAAGTGTGCTTATGAAGTATGCTTTCAAGCAATAGGCACACTCGTTGATGGAACCAGTGTGAAGGTAGCCATGTGTTTTCATCCATGTGTTTGGTGAAAGAGAGGCGTGCGCGCTATTCCGCCATAGGTCGTTTCACCGCAATTATTCACATGGCTAGCCATGGAAATTTTTACATTGATAGACTCATTGCTGGAAACGAACTGATGTGATTGGAAATGATTCAAATGATGATGAAAATCCTTTTTTTTATGAAATGAACCGCATTTTATTAAAATTGTACAAACAACTGATAATAATAGAAGCAGAAAAATAATTCCAAAAGGAAATTCGTTGCTAGGAATATTTTTTCTGTCAATTAATTGAATACACCCCCGACTACCCTTAATTAAATTTTCATTAGAAAAAATCATAACTCCTTGCAGAAACACATTGCTGGGAATATTTTTTCATGAAACCATCGAATTTGGCATGCTTATTAACCCCAGAGGGGTCACTGATTTTGTCTCACGAAAATACACCCCCTTCTACCCTTAATTCAATTTTCATTAGAAAAAATCATAACTCCTTGCAGAAACACATTGCTGGGAATATTTTTTCATAAAACCATCGAATTTGGCATGCTTATTAACCCCAGAAGGGTCACTGACTTTGTCTCACGAAAATACACCCCCTTCTACCCTTAATTCAATTTTCATTAGAAAAAATTATAACTCTTCGCGAAAACACATTGAAAGTTCATTCATAACCACCTATACTCTGTCCATCCAACAAAAGGAGTGCTTCAAAACAGAGTCGCACTAAGGAATGACCAAAATTTTATTTTTGAAGCTGCAGTTTTTTCATGTGTTTTTAGGTTGAATTTAGCAAAAGTTAGCAGCTTCTTCAGACGTATCATCACTTGACATTTTAAAAATGTTTAACATTAAAATACCGTATATATACACACCACTTCAGGCGTTAAAACAACTGACCACTCCGACTCTGTGGTGCGAATTCCGCCAGTCGATTACAGTTGATTCTAATTAGCCAGCGTAAGATTAGCCAGCGTAAGGAGGCGTGTTTATTTCAACCAATAGATTTAGTATTGACACTTCT
Source organism: Leptinotarsa decemlineata (assembly GCF_025532065.1). NCBI lineage: Eukaryota > Metazoa > Arthropoda > Insecta > Coleoptera > Chrysomelidae > Leptinotarsa > Leptinotarsa decemlineata. The sequence continues at coordinate 329,863 of NW_027412681.1, read as the reverse complement.
ATAGAAGGGGGTGTATTTTCGTGAGACAAAATTAGTGACCCCTCTGGGGTTAATAAGCATGCCAGATTCGATGGTTTCATGAAAAAATATTCCCAGCAATGTGCTTCTGCAAGGAGTTATAATTTTTTCTAATGAAAATTGAATTAAGGGTAGAGGGGGGTGTATTTTCGTGAGACAAAATCATTGACCCATCTGGGGTTAATAAGCATGCCAAATTCGATGGTTTCATGAAGAAATATTCCCAGCAATGTGTTTCTGCACGGAGTTATGATTTTTTCTAATGAAAATTGAATTAAGGGTAGAAGGGGGTGTATTTTCGTGAGACAAAATCATTGACCCATCTGGGGTTAATAAGCATGCCAAATTCGATGGTTTCATGAAGAAATATTCCCAGCAATGTGTTTCTGCAAGGAGTTATAATTTTTTCTAATGAAAATTGAATTAAGGGTAGAAGGGGGTGTATTTTCGTGAGACAAAATCATTGACCCATCTGGGGTTAATAAGCATGCCAAATTCGATGGTTTCATGAAGAAATATTCCCAGCAATGTGTTTCTGCAAGGAGTTATGATTTTTTCTAATGAAAATTGAATTAAGGGTAGTCGGGGGTGTTCTTTCGCGAGACAAAATCATTGACCCATCTGGGGTTAATAAGCATGCCAAATTCGATGGTTTCATGAAGAAATATTCCCAGCAATGTGTTTCTGCAAGGAGTTATGATTTTTTCTAATGAAAATTGAATTAAGGGTAGTCGGGGGTGTTCTTTTGCGAGACAAAATCATTGACCCATCTGGGGTTAATAAGCATGCCAAATTCGATGGTTTCATGAAAAAAAATTCCCAGCAATGTGTTTCTGCAAGGAGTTATGATTTTTTCTAATGAAAATTGAATTAAGGGTAGTCGGGGGTGTATTCAATTAATTGACAGAAAAAATATTCCTAGCAACGAATTTCCTTTTGGAATTATTTTTCTGCTTCTATTATTATCAGTTGTTTGTACAATTTCAATAAAATGCGGTTCATTTCATAAAAAAAAAAGATTCTCATCATCATTTGAATCATTTCCAATCACGTCAGTTCGTTTCCAGCAATGAGTCTATCAATGTAAACATTTCCATGGCTAGCCATGTGAATAATTGCGGTGAAACGACCTATGGCGGAATAGCGCGCTCGCCTCTCTTTCACCAAACACATGGATGAAAACACATGGCTACCTTCACACTGGTGTTGATGGATATCTCTCCAATAATTTTACCATCAACGCTGGTGTTCCCGAGGGATCCATATCGTCTCCATCCCTCTTTTTATTGTATATCAATGACTTATTGGAAAAAACCAAGAATCCAATATATTGCTTTGCTGACGACAGCACGCTTGCCTCGTCAATACATTTGGATTCCAGGACACCGTTTGCGGAAGCAAATCTTCATCGGCAGCAAGAGGTTGCATATCTTAATGAGGATCTATAAGTAGGTTAGAATTTGGGTGGAAGTAACCAGGTTCAATTCAATGCCACAAAAACCCAAACATCAGTTTTATCCAAAAAATAAATGTTTCCAAACCAGGTAAGACTATTCCGCTTTGTGCTTCGATAAGTTTGTTGGTGTTCTCTGTCTGTATCTGTAGAGTAGGGAGGGTGAGTGTAAGCCCACAGCATTTAGGCCACATGTGACCCATTGTACATCCTCCTGAGGAGGATTCCAACCAGAAAAGAGCCATCTGCCTGATTGGAGACGCGAACGCGAATTCAAGTGACTTGGCACAGACACTGGCACCGCTCTCAGTGCGCCTGTAGTGCTTGTGTACTGTCATTGAAATATTATTAGATGGATCAAAAACACCATCAGTGCAGTGACCGATTTGAAAAGAGTCATTTGAAATCCTACAATTACTAACTGCTGTAGCATAAAACTGATTATCAATGGGATTCGAATCTGCTCGTTTTGTTGGAGATGTAGGTCTGCTTCAATTTTGATCATCGCTGTCTTCATATATTCTTTGATTCACTAGGTATTAATCAAATCGATTCAAAACAAATTAATTGAAGTGAAAATTGTTATAAAATCGTATCTACTATGAGTCATTACGTTGATTAGTATTGGTTTACGAAATTTAATCGCTTTAACTTGATCCAATTAAATCTAGGTGATTGATAGCGATAAAAACGTGTATGTATGTCGAATGAGGAATTGAAAAACAACTAATGAACTTTAGAAACCTACTCGTATATCCCTTCATCATTCTCTAGTATATTTTTATCGTTCTCCATGCCTTTTACGAAACGTTCATTTTGAAATAAACTTGCGTTTTATGTCCTCTGTTGGTAATTATGGGAGCGTTCATTTTACGATCGTTTATTTTTCGTGTCTAATAATTTACTTTCTTTCCTGAAAATTATTCGTGAACGAGTCATTATATACACTACTCGCGTTCGATATTGGTCTGAGAAACTTTAAATTCAACTATTGTTCTCTTCGTTATTGTGACTTTCGAACAATTTTGCATTGGCAATTTGTGGGAAATTTGGCTCTCCCAGACGGAATACGTCAGCAGTTTCTGTTAGTTCAATCGTGAAATTGAATACCTTGGACCTTCACTGCATTCGTACATATGCAAAGTTCTTCTTCTTTTTTTTTATGGTCTTTGCTTCCCTTCGGTGCAGTAGGCCAATATGCAAAGTTAATAACATATTTAGGACGATAAACTAAAAAACATTTCACCTCCGAGCGAAAAAACATTTATAGTGATTCAAAATTTGTTCTTCTTCTTCCACTTGTACAGCTCCTCATCACCTGTGCTCATAAGGCCATCAACCAAGCATGTACTAGCGAATTTCATTACTTCTGCCTTCCATTGTCTTATATGATATAAAATGGTTGAAATCCCTCAAAGAATCAATAAAATTAAAGAAAATAGCTAAAAATAACAACTATATCAAGCAAAAAAATCCTAAACTGAAATTGCAATTAAATATGATACGAGAACAACGTTTCAATTGTTAGTATCCACAATCGTCTTCGGGTGATGACTGGACTCATTCCTCCGAGAGATGACTATAAGTCATTCAAGCGCTTTCACCTATCCTCTCTTCCCTCTCTACGCTTCACCGGTTTAGCGAGAGTTGGCCGTTTTCCTCTTGATTATGGGTTTCCATATGTTGCGTATATCTACGCTAGTTTGGCTAAATGCGTTGCTGAACCACTGTTCTTCCTTGTGGATGATCTCAGCCTGGAACCGCTTGATGAAACCAAATATGCTCTGCTATTCCCGATTTGCTGGTTTCTCAGTGTGTGTGTTTCTTGTGGTCTGCAATGCGGACTTTCACTGACCTCTCAGTTTCGCCGATATAGGATTTTCCTCACTCACAGGGTATCCGGTAAATGCAGTTGGAATCGCAGTCCGCGTTTTGTGGCCTGGTTTTCGTGAGGCTGCTACGGATAGTGTTCCCTGAAGCAGGTTCTGATATTGTACTTGTACCCAATTCTTCTTATCCTTTCCGACAATCCTCTGATATAGGGAAGTGCAAGTACTGGTTGTGATGGCACCATCACTTTGGAGTAACCATTCTGTTGAAAACCATTTCTGATAATGCCTAGTTCCTTCTCGAGACCTTCCTTCGTATTAACATGAAACATTGTTCACCACCTTCAAACAAATGTTCTAACGAATTCTTTTCGATTTTTAAACTCTGAGAAAATCAAAATTGTAATGGAGAACTTCATGCAGATGTAGAAAAGACAGTAAAAACTAATATTTCCTACACAAAAATTACTTTTATTAAGAGTGAGTTTTCACAATAAATTCTTCTTTGCTTTTTTTCTAATTGTTAGACAATACACTGAAAGTTAAGTGAAAATAGATCATGAATTAAGTTTTCCTAGCTATGTTCGGAATTTATTCGGCTACCTTTTAGCCTGAATAATGCTCCAACCGTTTTTCATAAACTAGTGACCACTGTCCCGATTGAATTAGTAGACAGATTTCGTAAAGTCTATTTGAATGATTTCATTTCATTCGTATATTCATACTCGCTCAAGAAGCACTTGAAGCATTCAAAAAGTATTTTTAAAGGACTTAAGTGTCATCGGTTATGGCTATCGCCATTAAAATGCAACAATATATAGCAGAGAAAGAACACTGTTACTCATAATGTTTTACGATGAGTTTATACTGGCATTATATATAATTGGTGTTTCTGTAAGGTGGTGATACATGTTTCTCCCTGATTTATTCAATAAAAAATTATGTTATGTAGAATATATGTATCTTCATAATAACATAGACGTTATGGAGACATTGAGATCATTATATCTCTTACAGTACCACCCATCCTTTGGGAGTCTAAATATGAAATTGGTGTGTTAGCTTTGTCAGTCTGGCAACATCGCTTTTAGTGCTTTCATGAGGACAGTGTGAAGTGAAAATACTATACTCTCGAAAACACGCACTGCAACAAACCCGCGTGTAAATATTGGGAACCCAGTATACTTTAACAACGGTGTTGTTGCATTAGATTCGTTTTGACAAACAGATCCAATTTTCTTTTTTCCTTCGTTTATAATCCATATGAGATTGGGATGAAGGAAATGATTACCTTATAAAATATACTTGATGAGATAACCCTAAGGATAACAAATTTTGGTTACTCATGTTTTATGATCCGTGGCCCGTAACACATTACCGTTACGGGTAACAATTGACCGTTACGGGTAACACATTATCGTTACGGGTAACAGATTACCGTTACGGGTCATGGTCACGAAACATGACTTCTTATTTTCGTAGAGATATCCTTTTTGTTTGAGTTCAATCTAATCTTCCAGTATCCAAGACTTGCTAGATACGTATAATCATCTTCATATTCGTTTCCCTTGTCAGCTACGGCATCTTTTCATCCGTTCCAATTCAGTTTACTAGCTTAATCGACCCTATTCACACGTGTGTGTTGCATGGTAGTTCATGGCAGATCTCAACACCCTTGAACCCTAGCTTATAAACAAAAATTTAAAGTTGTGATGAAATTATTTAAAATTTGCAACAGATGTTTTTGTTTCCATTTTTCTTTTGTGTTTTATGATCTCTTGTTACACTTGCGAGAGTCACAAGTTTTTTCATAAACGCACTTTTTCAATTCACTGTTTGGTGTTTTTATTTTTTCGAAGGTTCTGTAAACTTGAATTGTATTTTTCTGATCCTTTCAGGTTAGTATTGCTTGCAACAGCGTCTTTTTATTAATCTCCTATCCTTTTCTGAATGCAAATGCGTGTTCCACTAACTTGGCTGAGAAGCCATTTTGTTATAGGTCGCCACGAGTTGTTGACCGTGGCCTGCAGGTTTTGTGACTTTTCGTCCACAACTGCGATAGATGATGACATACACTTGCAGTGTAATACGCGTTGCCAGAACAATCAAAGTCTTTGAGATGCCACCGCAATTATTAGCGAAAGGTCGGGCATAAAACCTGCAGACCTCGGTCAATAAACCCTGAATAAAGCTCAGGCCTACTCATCTCTAGCTGGGAGAGTTTATACCCTTGGAATAATGTAGTTATTATTATTTGCAGACATCGACACGATTCAGACGTACCGAGGCCAAGCTCTCGGCAACCTGGACCCGCACATCTTCGCCGTGGCTGAAGAGGCTTACGTGAAACTCGAAAGAGAACAACGCGACCAGAGCATCATTGTTTCTGGAGAGAGCGGAGCTGGAAAAACCGTATCTGCGAAATACACCATGAGGTACTTCGCTACTGTTGGTGGCAGTGATACGGAGACTCAGATCGAGAAGAGGGTGCTGGCCAGCAGCCCCATCATGGAGGTGAGACGGTGAACTAACGAGAAGGTGTTACGGGATACCCTTTATTTTTCTTTTCTCAGGCCATCGGCAACGCTAAGACGACAAGGAATGACAACAGCTCAAGGTTCGGCAAATTCATAGAGCTGCAGTTTAATAAACAATACAATATTAACGGAGCTTCGATGCGGACTTACCTATTGGAGAAGTCGAGGGTGGTGTTCCAAGCGCCAGACGAAAGGAACTACCACATTTTCTATCAGATTTGCTCGGCTAGGCAACGGCTACCATATCTGCATTTAGGTAAGGAAATAACGTGATTTGTTCCTGTAATGATCACAGCAAGCGACTTGCTCTTCTGCGATCCACCATTGGATTGTTAGAATCTATTATACCCTCAAGGGTTCATTGTAATGAGTGATTTTTTGCTGCCAGGCAATAGCCTCTTGATTAAAATAAGTTTTGCCTTCGAACTGTTGTTTTTTCTATTTTTTCCATCGCCTTTTCCACCTTGCCCTTGTTCACGAACCAATTCAGTATATATTTTGCCCTTTCAGACCACCAAAACAAATTCCACTACTTGAACCAAGGTGAGAGCCCCGACGTTTCGGGCGTCAACGATTCTAGGGACTTTGAAGAAACAGTCAATGCTCTCAACCTGCTCGGTTTCTCCGAGAAAGAACAAACGGACATGTTCAAAATCCTCGCTTCCGTTCTCCATCTCGGCAACATCAGATTCTTCGAATGCGTCATTGAAACCGAAAACGAACAGGATCAAGAGGGGTGTCTGATAAGGGTAAATACTCTCTGCGTTACACGCGCGTAGTGGTAATGATCCAGAGTTGTTTTTCAGCCAGAAGATGAACACATGAAAATCCTCTCGGAGCTCCTGGAAATTGATGGAGAAGAAATGCGGCAGTGGCTGTGCATAAAGAAACTGGTGTCGGTGCGAGACGTTTACATGAAACCGATGTCGATAGAGGAAGCGACATCTTCTAGAGACGCCCTGGCGAAGCACATCTACGCTGCGCTGTTCAACTGGATCGTTCTCGTCATTAACAGGTGAGAATCCAGCGGCGCCCAACGTGGGGCCAAAAACTAACTATTCATTGAATGTTGAAGGTTTAGCACTGTCATTATTGTCTAAAAAAGGTGTTGACAAAGGACGCAGGACTGGTCTTCATTGCGCAGGTGGGACTGTCAGAATTTCCGCGACAACAGACGTTCTTTCTTCACGCACCAATTTCCACTTTCACCGCTAAGAAGGGATATCACTGGTTGGGGTGGTTTCTCTTCCATGCGGGTCTGTTGCACCATCTTTTAGGAGTAACCATTCTGTTGAAGATTTCTGTTGCTACAGAGATCAGGTGCATGATCAATTTGACTCTTTCCCTTTCTTGGTACATTGGTAGTGGGTGTATCGTGTTTATACACAATATGTCGGTCCTCTTCAGCATCTCGTTTAGAAACATCCGTTCACTGTGCACTTCCTTACTTCCTTGTTCCGTGTCTGCATAGATTCATTCTATGAAGGAGTCTTCAAAGTAATTCAACTAGACTGTGGTCGTCTTCAAAAGTCAGCATTTCCAATCAGTCCATGAATATGTTGATAACAACCGGTGAAAGTGGCGATCTAATCAGTTCATCGTCTTCCACTAATAACTCATTTCTCAGCTGGAAATAGCATCCTAGTAACCTCGTTTCCAAATCTTCGTCCACATCTTCCTTTGTAAGATCTGAAGTGCTTCTTCGAAGATGAATTTGGTGTACTATGACTCCAGTTACCTCCAGTAATTCAACAAAGTGCATCAAATTCTTCACGAAAGGGAGGTTTTTCCTTGTAGCTGTTGAATGATTGGGAGTATGAATCTGGACAAGATTTCCAATCTGTCAACACATTTTCTAGACAATGGAGGTTCGAAACTCTAATATTCACCAAGAAACATCGTCAAGCACATTCAAACTAACCTTTCGATTTTCCACCGCAGATCGTTGGAATCCGACTCTGTCAAGCACAGATTTGTGGGAGTATTAGATATTTACGGTTTCGAAACATTCGAAACAAATTCTTTCGAACAATTTTGCATAAATTACGCCAACGAAAAGCTGCAGCAGCAGTTCAACCTGCACGTGTTCAAGCTAGAGCAAGAGGAGTACATCAGGGAGGGCATCGAGTGGAAAATGATTGAGTTTTACGATAATCAGCCTTGCATCGATTTGATAGAAGCCAAACTAGGGGTGCTAGATCTGCTGGACGAGGAGTGCAAGGTAAGTCCCTCCGAAACTTAGACTTTCTTATATCTTCGTTATCTGCAGATGCCCCGAGGTTCGGACGCGTCCTGGACGGAGAAACTGTACACGAAGTGCGCCAAGTACTCTCACTTCTCCAAAGGACGTTTCGGTTCGTCGTCCTTCGTCGTCAACCACTTCGCCGACAAGGTTCAGTACGAGAGCAACGGATTTCTAGAGAAGAACCGCGACACGGTTATCGAAGAGCAGATAAACGTCGTCAAGGCTAGCAAAAACCACTTGGTGAAGCGGTTGTTTGCTTCCGAGTCGCAGAAATTGGCGCCGGCCGGAACGAAGTTGAAGATTGTGGCCGCCAAGCCGGCAGTGATGTCGCAGAAGACGCACAAGAAATCGGTTTGTTCGCAAGTGAGTTTTCGGTTTCAAGCATTACATGTTTTTAAATATTTCAGTGGTTGGTATTTCATGGGGTGATCAATTCAATAACATCTTTGATCCTGAGCTGAAGTTTGTTTTTGTATGGAGTGATCAGCTTCACTCATTCTCAATAACACTGACCAGTTTTTAACTTTTTTTTTAGTTCAGAGATTCGCTCAACATGCTCATGTCCACCCTCAACGCCACCACCCCCCACTATGTGCGATGCATCAAGCCAAACGACTCGAAAACCGCGTTCGAATACAACCCCAAACGCGCGGTCCAACAACTCCGCGCCTGCGGCGTCATCGAGACCATTCGACTCTCTTCGGCCGGCTTCCCGAGCAGATGGACCTACGTGGACTTCTTCTACCGCTACAGGGTGCTGTGCAAGTTCCAAGACGTGGACAGGAACGACATGCGCAAGACGTGCGAAAACATCCTCGACAAGTGTATCCGGAATCCTGACGTGTACCAGTTTGGCAAGACGAAGATCTTCTTCCGCGCCGGGCAAGTGGCATACCTGGAGAAGCTGCGCGCGGACAAGCGCAGAGCATGCTGCGTCATAATGCAGAAGACCGTGAGGATGTTTGTGGCTCGGAAACGTTATCTGAAGGTGCGGAGGTCGGCTATGTTGGTGCAGCAGTACGGAAGGGGCTTGTTGGCGAGGCGGCTGGCCGAGAGTCTGAGGAGGGAGCGCAGCGCCAAGACGATACAGCGGTACGTGCGCGGGTGGATGAAGCGGGTGCGGTTCGTCAGGCTGAAGAAGTGCGTCACTGGTCTGCAGACGCGCGCGAGAGGATATTTGGCTAGGTTGAGGTTCCAGCAGTTGAGGTGCAATGCGGCGGTGAGTTATGAAAGTACAGATTGTAGCAAATATATCAATTGTTTCTTCTCATTCATGCGTTGAAATGATGTCACCAACATTCTTTTACAAACGCTTATTGAAAAAAATACATGTGCCCAAAAAAACTTGATTGGTCACATATTTTTGCAGGCAATAATGATCCAGAAACACGTAAGAGGCTGTTTGGCCCGTAGAGAGTTCAAGGCAAGGCAAAGAAAAATTGTTATCTGTCAATCGGCTATCAGGAGGTACCTGGCGAGGAAGCAGTATAAGAAGTTGAGGATCGAAGCAAGATCCATCGAACACGTCAAGACCCTAAATAAGGGCTTGGAGAACAAGATCATCAGCTTGCAGCAGAAGATCGACGAACTCAACAAGACGAACAATGAGCTTAGGAATTACCAGAACGAAGTCCTCGAAATGAAGTAAGTATGTAAGTTAGTTTCTGGGTCATCCTGTACTACAGTCGATTATATAAATATACTGGCTGACTCGGAGAACTTTTATCGCCTTAGAAATAATGAATTATGTGTTATTAGCTCAGTTATATCAACTATGGCCCTAACTAACACGGCTTGGCAGTGTAATCTCTGTTAGATGAAGTATATTGATACAAAAATCAATAGAAAACATACTTTACAGATACATACTGAATGAATGCTAATTTAACTGCAATGCCGTTGGTATTCCAAGATCATCAGACTATCCGAAATCCATTTTGCTGCCATTACCGTTCTCCGGGTTCCTGTAGCAGGGCAGATAACGGCGCTTGAGCGATTATTTTCTGCTCGCTCGTGAGCCTGTCGAGAATATTTTTCAAGTCATTGATATTTCCTCCGGTTACTTGCGCCTTCGGTGGGGTTCTTTTCAGTAAATAAGCTTAGGAGTTCTAGCCCATTCCTTATGGAGATTAACATGGGAAATTGCTAAGGTTCATTTGGGAGATTTCTGTCCATTTCAAGGTCACGCGGTAGTAGATTAACTATGCCGAAAAGCAATGAAGTACATCGTTTTACGTGCGTTTTCGATCGTTTTCCGTGCGTTTTCGATCGTTTTCCATGCGTTTTCGATCGTTTTCTTTGCGTTTTCGACCGTTTTCCATGCATTTTCGATCGTTTTCCGTGCGTTTTCGATCGTTTTCCGTGCATTTTCGATCGTTTTCTGTGAGTTTTCGATCGTTTTCCGTGCGTTGTCGATCGTTTTCCGTGCGTTTTCGATCGTTTTCCATGCGTTTTCGATCGTTTTCCGTGCGTTTTCGATCGTTTTCCATGCGTTTTCGATCGTTTTCCGTGCGTTTTCGATCGTTTTCCATGCGTTTCCCGTGCGTTTTTGACCGTTTTTCGTGCGTTTTCGATCGTTTTCCGTGCGTTTTCGATCGTTTTCTGTGAGTTTTCGATCGTTTTCCATGCGTTTTCGATCGTTTTCCGTGCGTTTTCGACCGTTTTCCATGCATTTTCGATCGTTTTCCGTGCGTTGTCGATCGTTTTCCGTGCGTTTTCGATCGTTTTCCATGCGTTTTCGATCGTTTTCCGTGCGTTTTCGATCGTTTTCCATGCCTTTCCCGTGCGTTTTTGACCGTTTTTCGTGCGTTTTCGATCGTTTTCCGTGCGTTTTCGACCGTTTTTCATGCGTTTTCGCGTAACGCTTTTTGTGTAGCGCTTTCGTAGCGCAGTTGGTCAAGTATGTGATGGTTACGTACGAAAAACGGTCGGAAACGCATGGAAAACGATCGAAAACGCATGGAAAACGTTCGAAAACGCACGGAAAACGATCGAAAATGCACGGAAAATGATCGAAAACGCACGGAAAACGATCGAAAACGCACGGAAAACGATGTACTTCATTGCTTTTCGGCATAGTTCATCTACTACCGCGTGACCTTGAAATTGGCAAAAATCTCCCAAATGAACCTTAGCAATTTCCCATGTTGATCTCCATGAGGAATGAGCTAATATTCGTACACCCTATTTACTCTTTTCTTCTGGGGTCAGGCCGCGAGCTTGTTCCTTGGCCGCTGGTTCTGTGGCTGGCTGGTCCTAGCATTTCTTGAGAACGGCGCTTGCCTAGGTTTTGGGAACATTTTACAGCCCCTTTAATTGGCAGGATGTGTCCCCTGTGAATTGCGCACTTTGCGGGCGTGTTTAACTGTCTTTTCGCAATCTCTTGATCGGTGCTGCTCTTCGCACTTCACGCAACGTGTCGTTCCGTGGCAGCACCTTTGCAAGTGTCTAAAGTACTGGCGTCTGTGGCACTGAGATACGACGTCTTTGTTTTGCCACTGCGGTTCTACCCTCACTATAAGGTTCACACATGTCCTCAGTTTGAAAACAAAAAATGTATTGCTGGATTGCTCTTGAAGGACTGAGTGAGGGCGATAACATCTCCCCTTGCGAAGACGACGCCATCTATCGGAGCGAGAAAGAACTCAATACTCGAATATCAAGGATGTTTCAGTCCTGAATGCCTGGACTGCAAAAAGAATTTCAGACGCCTTTCAAAATTCACCAGTATCGCCACATTCCTAGGCTCCATACACCATACACCTTTGACCTATACCTACAGGTTGCAATAGCTCTCTGGCCAAGTGAAGCAGAGAGTTTCAATTCAATTCAAATTATACTTTTGTCTCAAGAATGATACTAGTAGGATAAAATGAAAATGGACTTTCATAACTATTATTACAGTTAGTTGCACTTAGTTGAAATTATCACAAAATTCATCTAGGCTATGCTCAATGATAGCTAAATTCTTGTGGTATCTTGGTAGAATTTATCCACACTGTAATAGTCCCTCACAAGATTACTTTACCTTATTTCTAAACCTCGTTTTATCCTGTATTCCCCTTAAGTTGATCGGAATTTCATTACCGAGTATGACAGTCCCTTAGAATGCAAACAAAACATTTTCAGAACAAAAATGCAGTCGTTCCGAGCGATGGAAATCGAAATCAAGAATCTGAACAACCTGATCATCGAGAAAAACAAATCTATCGTCGGCTTGGAAGAACGACTCAAGATCGAGGGCGACGAGAAGATGGACTTACTAGAGGAGCGCGAACGCTTCCGAAAGGAAACCGAGGAGCAGCGTGAGATGTGGGCGCAAGAGACCGCGAAGTTGCGACAAGAGTTGGAGAACATCAATGAAATCGTCAGGACAAACGAGAAGGGCGCAGAGGAGAACCTCAAGGTGCGCCTCGCGGAGGAGAAGATGATGATGCTGAACGAAGCGGACAGCGACAGGGAGGCGTATCAGCGCCTGCTCAACGATCACCACATCCTAGAGCAGCACTACGAGGAGCTGAAGATGGCGATGAACGCGGTCCAGGGCCACCAGGGAGCGCACAAGAGGAATGTCAGCGATATCAGCAGCATTTTCGGGTTGGAGGAGACCATGATGAACAGCGACCTGCCCGAAGATCATGGCTACGGTTCGGTGAGGTCAACTACTAGCAATAGTTCGACCAGGGAGAAGTTGGAGAATATCGATTGGAAGAACGAAGGTGAGTCGGTTTGTTTTATTTATAGTTGCATAGTTGTAGGGTTTGTGAAGTGGGTTCACAGTCGCTATTTTTTTTTTGTAATTCGGGGTTCCTGAAGAGAAACCGAATACATCTCTAAAAAGGGTTTTTCATTATTCTTTTCTTTTTGAAAGACCGCAACAGAGTTGCCGTCTTTCAAAAACATCGACCGCTACCTCCTATTTCTCCATGGTTTTCCGAAACATCCTATAACATATAGTAATGATTTATGTCAGATTCTGATAAAGCTCTGTAAACATTGTCTACACAATGATGAATATTACACAGATATGTAGATGAGATTCCTCAAGAACTCTCTTGCTACTTCTATAATTTCAATGAAATGAATTTTCATTTTAAAATGAACATTTATAGTCTGCGTCATCAAATGCTTCTATTGATCTCTTAAAATCTAGACTATCATTGTCCAGCTTCGATTAATGCACTTAAAAACTCTCTAAACTTTTTTAATCAATAAATGCACTATCTGTTTTGTATGATTCTAAAGTTTTTTCGGTTCACCCGGCCCCTAACCGGCGTGAATGATTTTTAGATTAAGTATTGAATATTGGATATCCTTCTGAAATTAATTGTTTCGTATTTGCAAGTTTTCAACCTATGAATACCTATTCGGTATTAAAAATTTTTATTACTTTGACTCAAATTTCTGTTTCCCAAGTTGTCATAATAGGGCATTCGCAGTTGCACTTGGACTTCTTTATTATTCTTCATCACTGTGTTGAACTATTTCCTGAGTTTGTTAGCCTCGGGCTACAAGTTTTATGCCTGAAGTTTAATCTAAACCTGTGGTAGATATTATCAGAGATGGTGAGGCAACGGATTTAGTATTCACGAGAGTAAGTTCTGACACTTATCTTTAAAGGCACTGTTACTGGTTGCACCACGTTTAAGACACATTCATTATAAGGAAACGAGGTGAAGAGCAACTAAACTTATTTCTTTATTATTCAAATTCCTTCAACGCAACTATATAGTTCCCAATGGAACATAAAATCTAAGGAACGAGCGCTTGGACACAGAAAATAAACACATACAGATATGTAAACAAAAACTCCATTCATCAGCAAAAACAAATTATATGTTGTGTTTTGTAAATAAATTAGTATTGAGTACTATTAACAAAAATGTTTTGATGAATTATGACAAAATTATTCAAAGATTACACGCTCATTAATAATGTCTTATCTGCCTTATCATATCTCAATTCCGAGGAACCGATAAAGTAAACATGTACTAATTTCATCTATGGTATAGTAACCTAATTGACAATTAATATTGGATGGACTTCTTTTGATAAAGTGAGTAAAAAGCTTCATAGAATAATATGCCTTTGATTGAAGTGAATATTGAAAGCTTTACGTAAATGAAATGAATTTGGAAATGTTATATAAAACTTTAGTATACTGACAATAGTGTGACAAGTGAAAGTAATAATGAAGAAGATAGAAGTCACTTAGCCTCAGTTTAAACTACCGGTAGTAGCTATCACGCCTGTGTTATAAGGAGAACAAAACCCATGGTGAAGGCTTCAACGGATCACTCGACGTGTTGTCAAAAGTTCTATAGTATGTAGATATTTAAGGTAACAAGGTCGTCACTGGTTTTCAATATCAATTGAATACTTGAAATGTCTGTTTTGTGACTTTATTTCATTCGAGTCGAGAATGAACCACCTTATCGAACTAACCGGAGACCGACCAAAATTAATTTCTGCACAATGACGTCGAAGAATACCACTTATCTCAGGTGTCCCTTCGTCTAAAGTCGGCTCTATTTTTGTCCAGTTCTATGAACCGGCCCTTTAGCTAGATGCTCAGCAATGCCAGTGGCGGTTCATCCCCTAGATCACGTAGTTAGTTCGCCATGAACGTAACAATACTTCAGCTTCTTACAGCACTGATAAAAAAAATAAAACTCCAAACTTTTGCTTCGATTTCAGCCACTAGCGAGAGCCAAACCCCAAGCACGACCAGCACTAGTGACACCAACACGAAACATGAACCAGAATCCAAAGTCGACGTCGGGCTGGTCCTCAAGCTGCAGCACAAGCTCTCAGAAGTTGAAAGAGAGAAGGTCCGCATGCAGAAACGTCTAGACGAGATCGACATGTCGCCGAAAACGGAAAGGGCTCGGAGCGAAGCTGAAAGCGCAGTCAAAATTTCGGAGTTGGAACTCTGCAACTCGCAGCTCAAGTCACAGCTGCTCGAGCTGAGGAACAGCATCAGTGAGGGTGAGTTTCGGGAATTGTTTCATGTGTTTGTGCTTGTAAGGCGTTTCACTAGATATTTAAGATACCTACTCTCGTTTTCGTATTATTAGTACACAATTATGTTTAAATTACTTTTTATGCTTTATAGATATGCTACCGTTTTGTATTTCCGGTTTTTTCCACTTTCCAATTTCTTGAATAGGTTGTTATTCTGTTTTATGTATATATGCGTCTGATAGTCCAGTGGAATCATCTGAATTCTCTTCGCTCAATTTTTCGACCCCAATCACTTCCTGAAAGTGCTTTAAAAATGCTACACTTGCTAATAATATGACTGCAATTCCTGTTGTGAAAATGTTTCGTTAATTTTATTATGTATTCACATAATGGGGAATGTTCCTCCTGACGAAAATCAAGTAGTTTTCATAAAAGAGCTCTAAAACAAGGCATTTTAAACTTATCATTTCAACCATTTTCTTTAAAAAATTATTTAAATACTTAAAAAAGAGAAATGAAATAATGCATTCAACATTCAAAGGGATTCGTTTCTATTTCACCATTTGGCAACATCGGTTATAGCTAATAAAGGACAATGAATCTGTTACCTGTATGAAACAAACAAAGATGATATATTTCAGAGGCATGCTGTTCTGTTTACTTATGTTCCGAGACATTCTGTAACATATGACATTTTGTGCACCTAACCTATCTTCCTCTATATAAATAAATAACAAAACAACTGTTGTTTATGTGGCTTGTGGAGATGGTATTGAACTATAATTTATATTTTGCCTTGATTGTTGATTTATAAAGATAATTTTCCTTTTTTAAAGTAGAATATCTAGGTACGTATAAATTATTTCAACTTGATATAGGCGCTGTTGCCAATATGTGAATTAGAAACAAATCCCTTTAAAAATTAAAACCCAACATTTGAAACATCAATTTGAATACTTCTCGAAGTGAATTTGAAAAACTCATGAATTAAACTCAACTTTATTTTGTTCAAACTTGCATTTGTTGTAATAACCCAAATTGAGGAACATTCCCCATTGCTGAATTATATTGAAGATTATATGATTTAGGCTTCTAGAAAACATATTTCGCGACTGGTGACTCTTTGTAAATCAGATGGGTCGTTTTGAAGTCCAAAAGGCATGTGGCAGAATGGATTTTTTCAATCGTTTTACTCTAACGGAAGATGAATAATAATAATAGGAAATATACAAAACATATTCCAACTTGTTTTTTGGTATTTTCTAGATTTTCAACTTTCCTCAATCTGAATCAACAGATAATCTGCTCAAATGTAATAAACGACAAACCGAAAAGTTCACCGCGTGAAAAATTTCGGAAAGTATTCCCTTTTTTGTTATTGAAGCGCCTCTATTGGAATCAGAAAAGCGTCCAAAAAGTCTCTTCAAGAATATTCCAACTCAATTTTGGGGATATATTCATTTCGATTTTTATTTTATACTCAGCCCAGATAATTTGCGTAATACTACTCGGAACGTTCAAACTGGATATGACACCTGTCTCTGTAGAGTAGTTCAGCCGCTTCCTTGGTTAAAGAGTCGGTGATTACCGTTACTCCTGTCGTGCCCTTTAACCCACCTTTGGCTAAATCTTGGTGACTCTAGTACTAGTCCTGAGATTACATATTCTCCACTAAATCCTTAAGCTTAGTGATCTGGATATGTTGATTATGACAAGTTTGCTATTGTAGAATTTATTTTATATATCAATTTTTTGTATGTGGTCGTTTCTTTCACAGGCACCGGTACGTCAAAACTTCAGGAGCAATTAGCAGCCCTCCAAGACGAACTCGAC
Source organism: Leptinotarsa decemlineata (assembly GCF_025532065.1). Lineage (NCBI taxonomy): Eukaryota > Metazoa > Arthropoda > Insecta > Coleoptera > Chrysomelidae > Leptinotarsa > Leptinotarsa decemlineata. The sequence continues at coordinate 312,985 of NW_027412681.1, read as the reverse complement.
AGAAGGAGCGAAGAAATCGTACAACTGAAGGGCGTCTTGGCAGCCCAGACCAACAACATGAAGTCGATATTCAACAACAAAACAAGAACAGGTGAGCCTTCTATCTGGCATGTTCGTTTTTTTATAATTTTGCACGAGTTATTTATGATTTCTTCCTCCCGTTATCCCCGAACCCTGACTCTACCTTGACAGGCGAATACATAAACGAAGACGGGGAGCTCGCGCAGGCATACGAGACGCAGAAGACGATCAACAAGCAGCTGGAGCTCGAGCTTCAAGACGAGAAGACCAAGTACAAGGCCCACGAGCGAGAGTACAAGCTGGAGATCGAGAAGCTGCGAGAGGACAATGAGCGCCAGCAGCGCATCCTCGCGGCCAATCTGACGACTACTCCGCGCTCGCAGAACGAGGCGTTCATGCAAGCCGAAATCACGCGACTCACGGCGGAAAATCTCGAGCTGCACGACAGGAACGACCAGCTGAACGAAGCGACGCGCAAGCTCAAAAAGCAGCTGAAGGCGCTCACGAAGAAACTCAAAGAGGCCGGGTTCGACTTGACGAGCGACGTCGTCGTCATAGAGGAGAGCGAGGCGAGGACGCAGCCGACGAGAACGGCGGCCACCATAAGGAAAAAGGAGAGGGAGTACTCGGGCATGTTTGCGTTCAGGAGCGGGGACGAGAACGCTATCATGAAGCAATTGGTTGTAGGTGAGTTTAAATAATTTCGATTATTTTCATATATATGAAATTTTAAGCAAAATAGTTTTTTTTCCAAAACCAATAAAATGGTAAATAAATTCAGATTTACATACATACTAATTAGAACAGGAATTTGGCAACACCCTGTCAAACATATCTTTAGATATGTTTTGGTTTTTATCTCACATGCAGGAAACTTGCTCCGACTCGTGCGAGTAATATGAATCACAAACAAAATATCAGGAAGACGAAAGCGAATCAGTTATACAATTTATAATGCGGCAAACAAAACTAAATTGGTGTGACTGTTTTTCGAGTTTGAAAGCCGTAGATTTTTGGAAATTCTTCCTGACGTTTCGCTGGCGCGAGTGGCCATCATGGTTCAATTCGATATTGATTAGTTGTTACTCTTATTTCTCCATTAATTTCAATGTTAGGAACGCAAAACCCTAATAAAACTTTCAAGTAAACTCTATTCCTTCTTTCATTGCTATGCTTGAAGTATCTCCTATCCAAGCGTAACTAAGTTAGTCTACAGTGACACTTGTTGAACAGGGATACAGTATTTCTGTAGATGAAGTCCGAATGAGAGCTTTGGCGCCCAACGTGGGACCAAATTCGTATACTCTCCTCTTGATTTATAGCAAGAAAGTAGTATTTGTGCCCAGTTTTAATGACTAGCTCGTGTCAGTCATTGAAAAATTTCTTTACTAGAGAAGCCAAGCATAGAAACACTTCTGGATACACGATATCGTTCTTTAGCAGGAGTTGAGTTTTCAGGTACCCATTTGGACGAGGATCTAAAGTGGGAGACACATATGGAAAGTGTGAATTCAAGTCTCAACAAAGCAATTAAACAAATGGAACCATATTTAAATAATTCTAGTCTACTTGCAGTATATTATGTGATAGCATGTATACATATGTTTGAATACCATGATCTGAGGTAGAGCCAGAGACTTGAGAGTGTTTATAGCTCAGAAGCATATACTATGACCAAGTTTTGATGTCAAATTTCAGGAAAACTGAGGGCCAACCATCACATACATTGATTGGAATCGTTTGGGTTCCAAACCCCAAGATTTTCCATAGATTTATCGACATGTCCATATGAATAATCTGACTTTGACAGGATCTCTGCTTTATCAGAAGATTACTAAAACTGAATGAAGCTAACTTGGTTAGCAAAACGCGCGTCGCGAGATAATGCTCCAATTCTGGTGTTCAAAATTGTTTTCAAGGGGTTCAAGTCCAACAGTGTTGAAAATCCTTCTGCTTTTTCAGAGTTGAAACCAAGAACTGCGGTCGCACTTTTACCGGGTTTGCCGGCGTATATAATTTTCATGTGCATCCGACACACGGACTACATCAATGACGAGGACAAGGTTAGGACTCTACTCTCTGCGTTCGGGAATACAGTGAAGAAACTCATCAGAAAAAGGCATTCAGACTTTGAAACTACAACTCTTTGGCTTTCGAATACTTTAAGGTATGTATGCGTTTAAATATAAGAAAAAAAGGTATCAGCCTAGTTCTTTTCAATAAGACGCTTCTCTCCAGCTGTCTTCGTGAATATTTACTTGTGTCTTCAATCATATTTGACGCATATCGACGCATAAACTCGGGTTTTCAATGTTGGAATAGCTTCTAACACTGTTCAGGAACCTGTCTACTTTCAAATTTCACTTCAAAACATAATGTCTTGCATAGACGGCCACCTCATATATGGATCAGCACCTAATCTTGATATATTGTAACGATGAAGCTATTCCTGACCCATACGCCAGCCGATTCATCAAATAAATACTGATTCACCGCGAAAGAATGCAGTCGGCAACCGCCGATTAAACTCTAGTTGAGTACCGAAACACTATAGAATTCTAGAACGATCGTTACCGATATATAAGGCAGGCTTCTCGTCCAAAGAGGGCAGTTGAGTTCAGAAAGTTAATCGAGCGGTTAAACAAGGAATTCAAATAGTGAAAATAAATTAAGCGTTAGTTGCTAAGTGTTTTAAATAAATTAGTTTGTGATAGTGAAATATTGTTGAAAATAAATATGTTTGAGACAGTTAATTCTTCAAATTGTTACAACATTCATTGTATCTTCCTCCAGACTGATACACAACATGAAGCAATACAGCGGCGATGAAGCGTTCCAGAAGAAAAACACCCCAAAACAAAACGAGCAGTGTTTGAGGAACTTTGACCTTTCCGAGTACCGACAAATATTCTCCGACACTGCTGTTTGGATTTACCAAGGTAAGAACGGTGTCTGTGTTTTGCATAGCAGAGAAAACTCTAACTGAATTCTTGTCGTCAGCGGTCATAACGACCTTGGAAGAGAAAGTCCAGCCGTTCATCGTACCCGCCATTCTGGAACATGAAGAGATACCTGGGATAAGCGGCAGCAAACCTGGCGGCTTCAGGGGGAGGATGGGCAGCTCTTCGAGCAACCTGGGCAGTCCAGTGGGCGGACAAAAACCCACGACAGCCTTGCTTCAAGAACTGACCAATCACCACAAGGTAAGGAGTCTGAAACATCCTGCCACCATCATAATTTCCGAATTTCCCTGTAGATCTTAACTTTCTACGGCGTCGATCCAGAAGTGATATCGCAAATCTTCAAGCAAGTCTTCTACTTCATCTGCGCGTCTAGCTTGAACAACCTGCTGCTGCGGAAGGAACTCTGCCATTGGTCCAAAGGCTTCCAGATCAGGCACAACCTGTCCCACTTCGAGATGTGGACGAGAGAGAAGAACTTGGACGTGAGTATTCAGCGAACTAGAAACTGATGTAAGTTATGTCGTTTTTGTTTTCTGTTGCAGGAAAACGCGATTCAAGCTACGCTCCAGCCGATTATCCAGGCTGCTCACTTGCTGCAAGCAAGGAAGACAGATGAAGACGTTGCCAGCATCTGCGAGATGTGCAGCGCTTTGACGCCTCTCCAGATCTGCAAGATCCTCAATCTATACACGCCGGTAGACGAGTTCGAGCAGAGGGTGCCGGCATCTTTTATCAGGCTGGTGCAGGCCAAGCTGCAGGAGAGGCCCAGTGCGCAGGCCCAGCAGGTGAGTCGACATTTTTGGAAAATGAGCGCGGGTTTCAACTTTCCTCGATAATTTTGTTCGTTTTTGTCCAACTGGTGATCAGTTTACACCCGAACTTTTTCTTTATATTTCATCGAGGAGTCATCCCGTAACCATTTTACAATAAATAATTATCGTTGCGTCTCAGGAACTGATAATGATGATGGTGATGATGGTAGTTACTCAGTTGATATAGTATTTCCAATACCAATTGGAACAGCACAGAGAGAAGGAATTCCCGCCTCGACATAGGCGTCGGCATATTATTTTTCAGTGGTAGTTTTTCAGTTACTTATTCTTACAATCATAGCAATTGATTACCCCATGAAAAAGTTATCTCAACTAAATTTTTCCACCATGGGTAATCATGAAAAACTTCGAAATTCAAGGTAGTTGATTTCCGAGTCGAAAACTCTAAAATACAATGAAAACACAAATAATCACACCGAATTCTCGTCACACATATATTTAGAAAATAATAGAGGCCAACAAAATTGCTTAGAAAAATCAAAATTCTTCTTCGCTATATTCGGATGAGATGGAGTCATCATCGGGTTGAATAATGATCGGATTTATGGAACTTTGCAGATAATATTTGTTCTCTTCTTTTACAACGTGGGCCACACAGTTCTTCCACACATCACTATTACCTACTTCATTCACCACTCGCCTTATATTGTCAAGCACTACAGCATTCAAAGTCGGTGACTGATTACATTTCCGCAAGCTTTCTTTCATTGTGGCCCAAACCATTTCAATTGGATTGAACACACAATAGTATGGAGGCAAACGTAAGAGAATATGACCACGTGTTCCACACATCGAATCAATAATATACTCTTTTTTGAAATTACATTGTTTTATGGTCGCCAGTAATACCTTTGTTTGTGGTGGTTTGCAAAACCACTCACTACCTCACCTAACCCCACGAACACACGGCACTGATAACGAAATATTGTGAAACGGACAAGAAATTAGTATTCAGCCAGTCCACCTAGCCGCGCCTTTATTCCTTAACTACATTTGATACCACGTTTACTAACTATCTGGGCGACTAGGGGCCACAGGCAAGAAATGTTTATGACTGTACTCTTATTTTTATTGCCGTTCCAATTGTGAATGGATAGACTATACCTAAATTATATTTCGAATGTATAATATTTTAATGAACATAAAATTTTATTTTTCAGACTCTTCTAATGGACGTCAAGTACCAATTTCCTATACGATTTCCATTCAATCCTTCAGTCATTTGCCTAGAAGATATAGAAATTCCAGAATCACTCGGCTTGCCAATGCTTGAGAAACTCTAAGCATATTCCTGATTTTCAAGACTAAATTCGTTTCATTTCAACATTGTAGATTTGTATATATTTGTAAAAATTATTTTGTTAGTTTAATTCAACTAAATACGACAGCAGTGTGTGTGAAATCATGTTTTTGTCCAGAGCAGAAATTTGCAGCTTTTTCAACAGAGAAAATTCAAAAATGGATTACGAAGCCTCGGCAGTATTTTTTATTGGTGAAGATCTGGTCTCTTACGAATGTACCTCGTGAATGGAGTACAGATCGTATATTTGGTATATTAGTAGAATGAAGGTTAGCAAATTTTTATCCTTGTGATATATTTATGTTTTTTGTTTCTATTATTACTCATTAGGGGTGAGCGAGACAATTATAACCAAAAGTCTTGTCCTAATAAGTAATCTACATGCAAACGGATACTTTTTCTATTTCAAGTTGCTTCTTGGTAGTTTTACAAAAAAAAAATAACAATGAAAAATTATTTCTCAAACCTCACTTGTCTCTGAAGACACTTGTCACAAAATTTACTAGGATAAAGATCCTTCTTGACACTCGGCCTTGTTTTTCTCTTTACATTGACTTTCTTCCAAGTTGCACCCACAACATCCAAGTTGTTTTCATAATTGTATTTTAAGTCTTAGTATTATTTTTGGCATTTTTGTATTTTAAAGTATTGTATGTATTTTTGTGCCATTTTTTCTGTAAAATTACTTTGTGTACTTATTTTTGCACAAGTGAGACAAATTAATTTTTCTTGCGGTACTTTATTGATCATTTGATGGATGAGTCGGTTGAACTGTGAAATTTACTTTCCTCACGAGTCACGTAAACTATTTCTTCAATTGTGCGATAAAGTCCACTTCCCCACCTATGAAGAAAAATTAGTTTTTTTCAGTTGTACAGTCAAACGTTGAATTACTCATAGATTATATGAACTATAGTTACCTATATAAAAAAAATTATATACAGTTGTTGGCAGTAAAGAGTTTATCACAGATTTTTTTTGTTTAGCATATTAAAATCTGTGCTGATCAGGGTCATGAGCCACTCTCAAGAAATTTTCCTTCAACAGACGTCGAGAGAAAATATTCAGATGTCACATTCGCCATTTCGAAGTTATTTTACATCGATTTATAGCCATTCCAAAGTTATTTTCACGTCGCGAATCATTAGCTACCCCAAGTATATTTTCCCGTTGCCGGTAATCCCCCATTTTCTAGTTTCACGCATCTGGGCGTTAGCCACTCGAAAGTCATTAGTCATTCTTGAATTACTTTTTTTCATGTCGCTATGCATTAGCCACCCCCAAGTTACTCATTAGTCAATCTCAAGTTGTTAATTTTCGCCGCTGGGGTATTTGTTCCCTAATTATTCTTACGCCGCCATCTATTGACATTTCCAAATTACCTTCACTTCGCAGTTATTTATTTTAGTGTTGCATTAGTCACTCCTAAGTTTTTACGTCGCTAAGCATTGTTGACTCAAGTTATTTTCATGTCGTCAAGGAAGCAGATACTCCCAAGCTAATTTTACGTCACTGTTATTAACCACTGCTCAGTTATTTATTTTCACATTGTCGGGAATCAACTCCATAGTAATTTTCATGTCGCCATGCATTATCATTTTCAAATTATGTGCATTTCACCGGACATTAGCCCAAATTATTTAATTTTTGGTCGCACTATTCCCAAGTTGTTTTTTCACGTCGGCGTCCAATCAAGTTTTCACGTCCCGGGGCATTGGCCACTCCCAAGTTATTTTGAACTCGCCATCCAGACATAAAATGTATTTTCATGTCGCTGGTCGTTAGCCACTCACTAGTTCTTTTCAATTCCCATTTTCACGTCGTAGGAATATCAGCCACTCCCAAGTCATTTATTTTTCACGTTGTCGTGGTGGGAGTCACTCCCGTTATTTATTTCCTCGTTGTTGACATATTAACCACTCATACTTCACTTACTACATACTTACTTACATACTTCACTTCGGAACTTATTTTCAATTCGTCATTCATCAAACACTCCCTCGCAGGGGCGTCGCCATGGGTGGGAGCATTCCCCCCCTGCTTTTTCGACTTGGGAAAAAGTTGGGAAATTTTGGGACGTGAAGAAAATGGGAAAAAAATAGTAAAAAAATGAATAAAAATTATAATGAGAGAAAAGAAGCAAGTAGCACAATATTATTTAAGTGTTGTTTCCTTTCAATTGTATTGAATATTCTTATATATGGTGGAAGAACAAGGACCTTGGTCCAAAGTAGAATAATTCCCATTATTATTTTTATAATTACCACAATTTATTTTTGTTTGTGCATACCCTAACGGGCATAATCATTCAGCCAATCTTTAGATAGCTAAGTAAGAAAATTAATATATTATAGTAGTAACTAATCCCTCGGCTTTCATTTTTTTGAAAGTTGGGAAATTTTGCTGGTGGGATTGGGAAAATTTTGATTCCCTCCCCCCCTGGTTTTTCTTTTCGCTACGGCCTTGCTCCCACGTTATTTTCACGTCAGCGGGCATTAGCCAATTTCAATGTACTTACTCAGATCAAAGCCGTAACAACTACTCCATTTAAAGAGTCATCAGCCATTTCATTATTTCTACTTCGCCGGTATATTAGCCAGCTCCAAGTTACTAATTTTTATCGCCGGGCATTATCCACTTTCAAGTTGTGTCATATTGCTAATTCATTGCCATTCTCAAGTCACTTATTATCACGACTCATCAGCTAGAGTCAAGTTATATTCACATCACTTAGTATTAACCACTCCCGAGGTATTTTTACGTCGCCCGTGAGCATCAGGCACTCCCATGTTATTTTCTCGTCGCCGGGTTATTAGGCGCTCTCATTTTCCCGTTGGCGAGTTATTAGCCACTCCCTATTAGGCGCTCTTATTTTCCCGTCGCCAAGTTATTAGCCACTCCCTATTAGGCGCTCTTATTTTCCCGTCGCCAAGTTATTAGCCACTCCCTATTAGGCGCTCTTATTTTTCCGACGCCGAGTTATTAGCCACTCCCTATTAGGCGCTTTTATTTTCCCGTCGCCGAGTTATTAGCCACTCCTAAGTAACTTTCACTAATTGATCTTTGGTACACCTAATTTATTTCCTGTTGTGATCTAGCATCTACGAAATTATTTTCACGTCAGCGATGCAATAGCCACTTCCAAGTCACTAACACGTTACCGGACTATTAGCCACTTAGTCATTTTTCACCGGTCTATAGTCCCTTTCATGTTATTTTCATCAACAAGCATTAGCCACTCCATTTTTATGTGGTCCGCTGTTGATCTTTTCCAAGTATTTCATTCAGGTCCTAATCGAATTTTCACGCTACCAAGTATTAGCCACTTCCTTGTTAGGTTCAAGGGCGTCCAAACCAACGAAAACCAATTTTTGGTTGCATTCAGACATCATGAAATAAAAAACGAATTTACATTTATAAGCAAATATAATTATAAATATCTTACACTCAAATACATAACCTAGTTCTATGCACTGCAACAATATTTGCAAAAGAACTAGCCTACCAAACACATTCAGTTATTTCGATACAGATTTTGTTTGTCAGAACTTTGTTCATCTTAAATGGATAATGAAACAGTAATATCTCTCGTAGCCTAAGAGTTGAGCGATGAAAATGTCATTTTTACAATTTATACAGATTCGCTAGAAAAACACGATCAGCTAGGGCGTGATTTCAAATGCCGTCAAGTCGAGTATATTTACCTAGAGAGGGAGCCACGAATACTTCATATTTACACTGCAGATTCTCCAGACTTCTGTAGAAATATCCAAAAGTAGTAAAATAATCAAAACTGTCTTAATGCCACGATAATTATGGAAAAATCAGCAGTGTAATCAAAATCGTACTTTCATGACGGCAGATCTACCGAGATGGAATGACAAGAGACCGCAAATTACATCCGCAAAATAAATAGAAAGTATAAAAAGTTGCCTAGGCAAAGGGCTCGTCTATCCTAAATAAATAAAATATATCAATAACGTGAAATTTATCAAAAATACAACGTTCAATTCACGCGACGACTTGCTCAAACAAAACGAAAACAAAATAGAAAAAAAGTTAACTAACCCCGATCTCATCGGGTCATTCGACAGACACCGTCGACAAAAGCCTACGGCGCACGTCTCAATGTCCTTTTGTATCACACACTGAAAAAAAAAACGTTTGTGAAAAGAGTACGCGACGCGCTTTCTACAGAAAGTCTTCGTTCGGCGGCACAATTTTTCGGTTTCAAGGGTTCCCGGCGACTGCGGACGATCCTCAGCTGGTTGGCGAAGGGGGCCAGAGTTCCTTCCAGCGCGCCTCGAAAAACTCGCGCAAGCTGTGCCCGGCCTTGCCGACGGGACTGTCGTCTTCGTTGAACGTCTCGCAATTGTCGAACATCTGGCGGACGTCGGCGCTAAAGTTCTCCTTCGTAGTGTACCTGAAATACATAGAATAGTCACGAACGATTCGTAACAAACAGCATACAACGGGAAAGAAGAATATTTGACCAACATTTTCGAAATTAACACGTCAAGGCTATTGGTAACCTTGAAATACACCTCAGTTGGGGACATGAAGATTTGAATGTAAGAGATTACATTCAAATCTTCACGGAATTAATTTGTCACCTCAACCGCAACCAACTTGAATTCAATAAAAGTTCAATCAACTCACACGTGATGGAGCAACCTGTTCTTAATCGTCGACAAATCAACGGGCTCCTTGATGATCTTCTTGTACGTGGGGAACTGCCTCGTGTTGACGGGGAGCAGGAATGGCCACGCGTCGTCGTGGCACTCGAGATCCTCCAGCAGCGGCTTGCACTGCTCCAGCTCCTTCTTGTTCTGCTTCTTGGCCTGCTCGAGTCTCGCCTCGTTGATCCTCGCCAAGTATGCCTGCGCCCTGGCGGCTTCGGCGGCCTTTTCCGCCTCGCTCATCGACGACTGAGGACCGACGTTGGAGTTCGAAACGTCGCTAGGGCGGCCGCAAGCCGTCGGCAGGTCTTCGTTGGTGGTCGCGGAACTATGCGAGGGGGTCGGACTGGAAAAAAAAAACATCGAAATTCAAAGATTAAAGATTCTTATATTATATAGTCTGAGGAGAGGTCTACGTACAAGGAAAACCAAGTTCAGTGGACAACATGGTTTTAGTTGAGACTGTTATTGCAAGAAAATTCTAGTTTATTTACAATGAAATCGATAAGGGAAAGTACATAGTTTCAATATTATTTGACTTGGCTAAGGCGTTTGATTCAGTAAATAGTGACATAATGGTTAGTAAGTTAGTTATATTACATTGGAATTAGAGGATTCCTTCTGGAATGGTTAAAATCTTTCATGGAAGATAGGAAAATGGTAGTGACTGTGAATAATGCAGTATACGATATTCAATATATTATCCTTGGGGTACCACAGGGGTCCATTTTAGGCCCACTGCTTTTCTCTATCTATATAAATGATCTTCTGAAGTATATAAAACAAGGTTTCCAGAAATACTGCGGAGGAGTTAGAAAACAACATTAATTCAGTCATAGATGACATGATTTCTTGGTGTGATAGAAATCAACTAAAACTGAATGAAAGTAAAACAGTCCATTTAAGCTTCGCATTAAGGAAAACAGTGAAACTTAACAACATCCAACTCTGGGAAACAGCCAAACTCCTTGGTATGTTTATAGATAAAACCTTGTCTTGGGAGCCCCATATTGATCACATCTGCAAAAAATTGAATCAAGCAATGTTCGAAATATGACAGATCAGAGACGTGCTTAGTTTAGATGGTGTCAGGACTGTACTATTCATTGGCTTACTCACATATGGCTCAAAATATATTAATGTGGGGTTCTTCTGCGGGGGCAAAACGTGTTTTTATCGTTCAGAAAAGATTAATTAGAACTATCTTCAATATTGCGCCCAGGGATAGCTGTAGACCTGCTTACTGTAAGAACAAGATGCTAACGTTACCGTGTATCCATATATATATATATATATATATATATATATATATATAAAGGTCTGCTCCAAGTGAAAAATAATGTACCCAATGTGAGAGATGAATCAATAGTTCATAACTATGCAACACGAAATAGACATTTATTAACTATCTTTAAACATAAAACACCGACATTCAAGGAATCACTTGCATATAATCGAATAACATTATGCAATACCTTGCCTCAAGATATTAAAGATTTGCATATTATACCATTTAAAAAACAAATAAAGGAGCTATTAACTAATTAGGAATGGGATATTATAGCATAGAAGAATTCTTAGAAAGGGATACACTGTTATGATGATTATTGCTTCCACTGCATTTCTTTTACCATATTTGAAGATTAATGTATATTTATGTATACATATAGTTGTATATGTGTGTGGGATATTTTAAAAAATGGCAATAATTTTTTTTTAGATCGCTTTAGGGAAACAAAAGTTGACGGGTGATTATTAAACGAATGTAACTTACAACAAAATTTATTAAATGGTCAAAAATACTGAGTGCGCATATAAGCAAAACTAACAAAAAATATGGCTCTTCTTTGGCACCCCGAAAAAAAAATCATAATACAAAAAAAATGGAATCAGTACAAAGTATGGCCTCCACGCTGGTTTATTACGGCCCTACATCTATCGTGCATCGACAAAATGAGATTGTCAATGTCTTGTTGAGGTACATCTGCCCATTCAGCGATTAAAAGCTCTCTCAATTGAATCGTTGTGTGAATATTTCCCATATGCGGAGTAATTCTTCATTGAAGCATGTCCCACACATGCTCGATGGGAATCAGGTCCGGTGATTGTGCTGGCCATGGCTATACATCAACTCCTTCGTTGGTGAGCCAGTCAGTCACTAGACGCGCGACATGTGGACGAGCATTATCGTGCATTAGGTGGAAGTTTTCACCAACAGCACCAGCAAACGGACGGACGATAGGTAGAAGAATGGTGTCGAGGTACTGTCGAGCTGTGAGGGAGCGATTTGGAAAAACGAGATCGGTTCTGCCGCCGATCATGATTCCGCCCCATAGCATTACTGTACCACCTCTGTATGTGTGGACTTCCTGGACGTGTCTCAAACGTTCATTATTTCCAGGTCGTCTCCACAGTCTTACTTGACGAGAATCTGTATGACATCCAAATCTGGATTCGTCTATAAACAAAACTGTGGCCCAATCATTTGCATTCCAGTTTTGATGTTCTTGACACCACTCTAATCTTCTACTGCGATTGCCTCTCGACAAAGGTGGACATCTAAGTGGCCTTCTGTTGTGGAGATCTGCTTCATGCAGTCGATTTCTGACAGTATCACGACCAATTGTTACCTGGTGCGTCTGCTGCAACACGTTAACCAACTCAGGTGCTGTGATTGTCGGTTGTCTTCTTGAGGTTAAGACCAAAAATCGGTCTTGAACTGCAGTTGTAGCGCGTCCTCGCCCTGGATGTTGTTCGGCTGGACTGCCAGTTTCACGGAAACGCCGCCACAATCGACTGATAACACTTTGGGAGACCCCCAAACGAAGAGCTACATCATTTTGTCGCATGCCACCTTGAAGAAGCCCTACAGCTCTATTCATCTCAGCCAATGGTGAGTGATGGCGTTCCATGTTAAAGCACAATATTTCCAGTTTAATTGCTGAGCAAGAGCATAGAATGTACAAACTCGACACTTTCAGATTATTCATTTTAGCCGAAAACCTACAGTTTGTAAAAAACTTGATAAAAGATTAGTTACCGTTTTTGCAGGCTTTGTTCAACCCATAGAAATCTATAGGGTGGTCGAGTGTATCAATTTAATCGAAATTAAACGACCTCATGCATTTATTTTTATGATATTTAGTATGTTATAAAAATATCCCTAGACTTTTCCGATGTGTGTAGTTAAGTACCTGTCTTAAGTGTCCGATCTATGTTATACTGTGGACCGTTATTATTGTTCTATATAATTCTTACATTTTTCCTTTATGTCTTATATCATGGAAATGATCGAATAGACGAATAAAATTTTTATTATTATTATTATTAAATTAAATTCGGTGATTGGCATATGGTTGTGACTGAAAAAATTGAACACCTAAGAGAGTGATACGGGATATGGAACTTCCACAATTTCTCCCAATGTTGGGGATCACAAGTACAAGGTGTCTAACAGACGTTATTACCAACAACGAAATACGAAACCAGGCCACCACTTCAATCCTTTTCGAATATCATCAATTGAGTTGGCTTCTCATCCTAATTAAATGAGAAAATTATTTATGGACCTGCTTTAAAACAATCAGATGCTCTCCGACTACAGCGTATTCAGAATAGCTGTCTACGTTTCTCGTTTGGTATTCGGAAATATGACCATATATCCCCAGCAATGCAAGAATCAGGATGGTTGAATGTCGAGAAACTTAGAACTCTACACCTTCTAACCAACACACATAAAGTTTTGATAACTCGACAACCTGATTACTTACTGAAGAAGCTTAAAACATTCTCTACGATTAACAGCTTTACTACAAGGAACAGTTCAGTTCTAGTCATCCCCAAACACAAATCTTCACCCGCTGCTTCTCGTATAATGCACCCAAATATTATAATCAACTACCCTGTGAATTTCGATCATACACCATCGTAAACTTTAAAAAAAACGACTGAAGACTTATTCATCTCATAAGCCTCTTGTCCGTTCCCGACTTTGGCATTTCTAAAATGAATTTTCTAAAGTAAAGCAATAACTAAAATTTTTTGATATTGTTAACTCGACTTGTGTTCATATTATTTATCTATAGTTTCTCCCAGGTTGAGTTGAAAAACAGCCTTGGCTGATACTCCGCCTATTCACCATATACTGGAAGTTTATTTCTTTGTTTTTGTTATTGTTCCTGTATACTGTTTTATTTTATTTTCGTCTATTCCATTTGTATTTTTATGGTGAATAAAGACGTAATATTATTATTATTATAAATCAAATCAATGAACTCAGAATTCTCAGATTTTAAATAGAGAATATTACAAATATCTTTGATAATTTTTCCATCTCAATAGTTAAGCTGAAGCGTACTCACCTAGAAGGCGGAAGGTCTGACGACTCGCTGTCCCTAGTTGTAGTCGTGGGCGTCGTCGTCGGAGCTTTGTTGTTTTTGCGCGACGCCTTCTTGTGGGGCTTCTTCGCGATGCAGTTCGAGCAGTACCACTTGCCCCGTGGCGCCTTCTGCAACTGCGGCTGCATGCAGTCGGTGTGGTAGGCGCGCGGGCACAGCTCGCAGAAGACCAGCTTCGTGCCGGTCTGGGACACCTTGCGGCCACATACGATACAGTTCCTCTCGCCAGACGCCTTGTTCACGCACTCGTGGCAGTACCTGAAAGCGGCAATCATTTACATCACGACTCGTATACGCCTATCAATTGGTAATATTTCAAGATTCTCAAAAATCGAATTTCATACAGAAATATTTGTGCTGCTGTTGAGGGATATTTACGTCATTTTCGCAATCTGGCAAAAACGCACTTGCTACTTCGTCACGGCATAACATCTATGCTGTGATGTATCATTCAATATTCGTTTACTGTTATAAAAAAACACTAGACTTGCTAAAAAGTTCTCTGTTACCTACTCACTAACTCCCTAGTATTACACAAGGTACTTTCTTATTTGGGGCACTCCTTTTGCGTTGAAAAACTTTTCAAATTGGCGAGAAGAGGGCGCCACCTTCTGCTGTTTCAACAGGTTCTAAATTTGAATTTTTTTGACGAACTACTTCATTTCAAAAAGCCTAGCAGTGAAATTTACACTTTTTAGATTGCCTTGTCCCTCTGTATTGTTGGGTTTTGATTTTAAAGGATTTTGTTTCTAATTCACATATTGGCAACAGCGCCTATATCATGTTAAAATAATGTATACGTAGCTAGATATTCTACTTTAAAAACAGGAAATTATCTTTATAAATCAACAATAAAGGCAAAACATAAATTATAGTTCAATACCACCTCCACAAGCCACATAAACAACAGTTGTTTTGTTATTTATTCATATAGAGGAAGATAGGTTAGGTGCACAAAATGTCATATGTCACAGAATGTCTCGGAACTCGGAACATGAGTAAACAGAACAGCACGCCTCTGAAATAGGTCATCTTTGTTTGTCTCGTACAGGTAACAGATTCATTGTCCTTTATCAGATATATCCGATGTTGCCAAATGGTGAAATAGAAAAGAATCCCTTTAAATATTGAATGCATTATTTCATTCCTCTTTTTCAAGTATTTAAAAATTTTTTTTAAAGAAAAAGGTTTAAATAATAAGTTTAAAATGCGTTGTTTTAGAGCTCTTTTATGAAAACTACTTGATTTTCGTCAGGAGGAAAATCAAGAAAATCAAAATCGTTCTTGAAAATTTCAGTAAATAAAATCGTTTTTAAGAATTGCAATAATTAAAGTCGTTTTTGAGAATTGCAGTAATTGAAATCCCTTTGAGAACTATATCCAAATTTGATTTGCCTATTTACAATTTTATTTACTTTCGTTTCAAAATCGGATAAATTGTCCAGGTATGAAGGGATGGAATTATTTATTTTTCACTTTTAGTAGATCGTTTCAAAAGTTTTTCCGTTTTAATGTCATATGTTTTTGTAGCTTCATATCTCAATAAATATTTATTCGACACTGCCCCGAAATGGTCGACCTACAAAAATCTTTCACATTAAACAACCGCAGTTATTAACATAGGATATGAATTTTTTACGTAATTTGTTTATTAAATTATTTTAAACAAATAAAGAAATTCAATATTTTTGAAAAAATTTTTTTGCTATTTTGTTGTCTAATTTTAATTTTTAATTGTTTAAAATCGATTTTTTTATATTTCAATTGTTTAAATAATTAGTTAAGAAATAATTTTGCTTTTGAAAATCATAATTTACACTTTTAAATAGTTTGTCAAAAAAAAATTATTTATTATTCAATTGTTTATTAGTTTAACAATTTTTCATAACAAATATTGACCAACGTTATTTATTTTTCTGAAGCAGAAAAAAATTATAAAAACAGCTATATATAAAAAAGTGCCATAACAAAATTTTTATCGTATCGTATGATATAAGAAAGTATTATAATAAATAAAAATCTAGCATCAGCAATAACTTACACCATTTTTATGTTTTGTGTAATTTTTCTCTTTATTTTTATGTTCCTATGTCTCATTATCACATTATTACACATGTGGACATTTTCTTTATTGTGGAAAACGTCTGTTTTATGTATGTATATGTGTGCCTATTTGTATATATAGATTTTTTTTAGGTTTTAAATTATCTGGACTTAGTATATGCCTGTATACAATTTTATGATATTCACACACACGCTTTGTCGATACGATTCATACTGATCTGTCAAAAATCTATGTATATGTACAAAAATTCCACTCACCAATCGCCGTCCGGAATATTGTCCATTTTCGGCTTGAAGCAGTACGTGTGGTAACCCTTATCGCAGCCATCGCAAAGCAGCAGCTTGTCTTCGTTGTCTCCACTGTGGCAGAACTGGCAGTTCTGGAAAGTAATCAACAAAAAAAAATTGCGAGAAGTCTGACAGAGAATTATTAGGGAAAAAATAACAAGAGATCGATTAGCTTATGAGTTAGTATATGTACAGTCTGCGTTAGTTGAGGTTATTGCCAAGACAAAGAAAGGATGTTCATCTAGAATGATTATCGCCAAAGGCTTCGTTAATACTACTTCATTACTGTTATTGTGCTCTCAACGGACTGCATCCAAAGTATCGATACGTATGTACAACGTGATCCACTCAAGACGAAGACAATCCTCAAACTTTTCTCACTTTAATGTTTATTATCCCCGTAAATATGTTTAGTAGATATACTATGAGAGTTCGGGTACCCAAATGACTATTTACTCATAAAAAATCCAGCTTGTTAATTTTGTCACTAGATTTCCCAGATTTGGTCACAGGAGATTTGTCTGAAAAGTTCCCCCAAAAAATTACTAGATTACCTAAAAAGGTAACTAGATCCCCCAAAATATCATTAGATTTTCTCCCAAATTCATATAGTGAGAATACGGGCATCCCATATATATTTTTATAGGAGGCAATGACGTCAGCGTGGGACGTGCCTTTTTGGGGGAATTTAGTTTCCGTTTGAGGAAATATAGTGACTTTTTAGGCTAACCTAGTGACTTTTTGATCAAATCTAGTGACGTATTAGGCAAATGTAGTGACATTTTGGGAAAATCTAATGACTATTTGGGTAAAACTATGAACTTTTTGAAAAATCTGCTTACTAAAGTCCCCTTTGAAGAGGACAAAAAAAAATTAATGAATATTTTTTGGGAAAAATGAAAGTCAACCTTATTTTTTCAAGACCTCAAAAATATACGAAATTCAGCCTAACTCTGACATTTTTCAGAATAACTTGAACACAAAAATTCAGAATTCAATCTAAAAGATTTTGAATAATTTTCAACAGAGTCTGTATTACGTACGATTATTTTTAGGTCAACTTCCAATAGTCATTTGAATTTCAAATTTAGCGTCGAAAGTAAGATTTTTGTGGGTTTGAAAGTACGAATTACCAATATAATTATTGTTGATTCTTGTTTAACGGTTTTTATTCAGTAACTTTTTCTTCAACAAAAAAAATGTTCGAAGCCGTAACTATTCACATTTCCATCGACACCAGACTGGACAAAGTGAATAAGAGAAAAATGAATATGCGCTGAATGGGAAATGTTCCTCAATTTGGATTATTAGAGCAAATGCAAGTTTGAACAAAATAAAGTTGAGTTTAATTCATGAGTTTTTCAAATTCACTTTGAAAAGTATTCAAATTGATGTTTCAAATGTTGGGTTTTGATTTTTAAAGGGATTTGTTTCTAATTCACATATTGGCAACAGCGCATATATATTCTACTTTAAAAAAGGAAAATTATCTTTATAAATCAACAATTAAATTATAGTTCAATACCACCTCCTCAAGCCACATAAACAACAGTTGTTTTGTTATTTATTCATATAGAGGAAGATAGGTTAGGTGCACAAAATGTCATATGTCACAGAATGTCTCGGAACTCGGAACATGAGTAAACAGAACAGCACGCCTCTGAAATAGGTCATCTTTGTTTGCCTCATACAGGTAACAAATTCATTGTCCTTTATTAGCTATAACCGATGTTGCCAAATGGTGAAATAGAAACGAATCTCTTTAAATGTTGAATGCATTATTTCATTCCTCTTTTTTTTAGTATTTAAATAATTTTTCAAAGAAAAAGGTTGAAATGATAAGTTTAAAAGGCGTTGTTTTAGAGCTCTTTTATGAAAACTACTTGATTTTCGTCAGGAGGAACATTCCCCATTGTATTAGTATACAGGGTGTTCGCGGTCGTATAATCATAATGTTCCTTGTATTATATATATAAAAAATCGTAATTCATGAATGAAATGTGTTTATTTTCTATAATGTTATCCAATTTGGTACTGAAGAGCCTTAGGACAAGTGTCTTAAGGCGATGTATACCAGTGACGATGACAGTGTTCCATGTAAGTGCAATTTGTTACCATTCATTTAAAGTAGAACTCATAGGAATGATATCTGATTTTCATTCCACAACGAATATTTGAAATAAAAACTGAGTAGAGAAAAGTATCTTCTGTATAATTCCAGTGTTCATATAGAAGTATTTGTATCGAAAGAATTTTTTTCTTCCGTGTAATTCAATGTTTAAATGAAAGTAGCTGTTTCAGGAGGACTTTCTTTCAGTTTGTGTCTGAAAGGTACTTCTTTGCACGATCTTACACATCCATGTATAGAGTTACTTATTTTCAAATTGATTACTTCCTCCCTTTCTTTAGAAGATTCCCGTATCTTTTTTTTTGTATCAAGATAGAGTAGTAGAAAGCCAAAAACTTTCTTTCCAAAAAATGTCATGTCTCTTGCTAGCAAGTCCAAAAAACCCCCAAACATCAATCAACTCATTCAGCTGAGTTGGAAATTATTGAACTTTTGCGATTGTTCCTCAAGTGGGCCTGTATTTTCACAAAATAATCGTATTCACCAACAGGAAATATGTTGATATGTTTCTTACTAGTGAAAACACGCTCCAAAACTTCCTCGATGAATTTTTTTTAATCATATTGAATGTTACCTAAGACTTAACATAAGAAGCTTGCTTTCATTTTCCATCTGTGGCTATTTCTAATTTTTTCACACCATAAATTCCAACTATAAATACGGAACACAACTTTTCAGATAAGTAGCATGTGATTCATGAAATTAGCTTCTGTTGATGCGAATTAGGCGACTTCAATATTTAAATATTTCATCTGTAGTACAAAATTTCGCTAACACCTATAATTCTTAAAATATGTTTTTTATTTTGATTTTCTTTTGAACAATCAATCAAGGAGGTTACGTAAAGCGCCATCTGCCCGCGAATAGCTCAAGCGAAGTTGATTCTTACTGTTATTTTCTATCCATTCACTTTTATATTTTTATGCTTTATAGTTTTTATATTCTTATACTTACATTTATGTATTGCATGAGAATATTCATTATTATCATTTATTTCAATATGCAGCATATATATTATCACTTTCTGACTACTTTTTTACCCCAAAATGCTGAAATCATCAAAAGTAAAAGTGGGACCTAAAGACTGTAACACCCTGTACATTCATTGAGTTACTCATGAAAAACACGATTCAATAACAAATCCTTTGTCCCGTCTAAGTAAAAAACACGAGAGGAACGTCTCCATCTCGAGCGGATACGAAAGAAAGTACAAATATACATGTGAATATTAAAAAGAAAAAAGCAACAAGCGCCACCCACACTCAGATTGCTGTTATATTTGCGGGCATTAAAGACATTTGGAGAGCTCACAGCTTTCATGATGCTCTTGTCCCAAGCGATGGACGCCTCGAGCGAGTAGAGGCACATCGCAACCTGGGCGGACGTCGCACACCTGTTGATGGCCTCGCGCCACACACTCAAACCTTTCGGGATGTCTTCCGAGCCGCAGGCGGACGCCTGACCGGGCGTCGAGCCGCCCAAGCTCGGCGTCGAAGTGCTGCCGCCACCGAGGCTTCCCGACGCTCCGTCATGAGACATGGCGGCTAGGTTGGGGTCACCGGTACTGAAAGAGATGCAAAAATTATTATTTTATTAGTCAATGAAAATGGAGAAGATTATAAAAGAAAGAATGTATAGAAGTGCCAATGTCCTCATCTGTTGCTTGCTAAACGAAACGATAATTTCTAAAAAAACGCATGTGGTCCTTCGGGCCGGATCAATTAATATTATTATTGCATAAGACTTTTCCTTGAACATTGAATTATTTATTCATGCTTATTTTTATTCGAACTGACAAACATTTCACTCACTTGACGCCCAACGGTGGCTTCAAATACCTCCTTTCGATGTTCAGTTCAAGCGACGCCAATCTATTCTTGACTATATGTACAATTTGCCGATAAGGAATCTCGCCCAAGTCTCTGCCGGGGATTTTCCAACCCTTCACCTGCATACTGGCACTGGCCACTTTATCTTCCAAAGCCTCCACCTGCGATAAAAAAAATGACACAACATTAGTCTAACAAAATCATGACTGACAAGTTTTCAAGTTTCGGAGAGATCTCTTTCTCCCTGGACTTCATATATCGAATATCCGTCGCGGTATTTGCCAAGTACGTAGTCGCCCTCCGCAGAAATCCCTCCAAAGTAGGATTTACTGAAACAGACGTTTCTAACCTAACATAACCTTCTTCATACTGACCTGCTCGAGCAAAAACATGTCGACTTTCCGTGCGAGCGTCACACTCCACGCGCCGGGCTCGTCCGGAGTGGGGGCGTGGCCGTCGACGTACGTCACTTCGTCAGTCTGCTCGTTCTTCAAGTTCGTCAGCTCGCTGGCGCCCTCTTCAATGAACAACCTGCCTTTCCTCTCGTATACCGTTTGCATTACGCTGACAAGGCTGCGTTTCAGTTCGCGCTCCCTCACGCCTCTCATTTGCAGATTGTCGAGCACCTAAGGACAATTTTTTCAGAGTTACGATCACTTTGTGGGCGATTCCTTTTGAAAAATAATGAAAATAATATTTTTATACCGGACTACAACGAAATCATTGTGTACGGATAAACGAAACGATGATTTCTAAAGACTCATGTGGTCCTTCGGGCCGGATCAATGAATATAAACATTGCATAAGATCTTTCTTTGAACATTTAATTATAGTTTCATGATTATTTATATCATATTATTTAGTTTTATGATATTTAAAACTTATATCAAAAAATATTCTATCAATATGTATTAAATATATGAAAATTATGGCATAAAAATACTTTCAACAAAATTTCCACCGTTTTAATGTGCATGTATACTATCAAGCTAAAAATTTGTACAAAAAAGTGCCATTGCCAATTAACTGTTTATAATTATTTTTAATTCTGTCACAAATATGTATTGTCTGTATTTTAGGGTGACCTCAATGAAATCTTCTTCTATTCTCTTGTCTGTTACAATCGAACTCATTTACATCTCTGACCTGTCTTGATCCTAAGAGATGATACTTGAGACAAAATGGTGTGACCCATTCTCCATAAACACATTTTTAAAGACACTGAACTATCGTTTATAAAAAAAATTGTTCATACATTCATTGAGATCGCTTATGACCGTATTTTCTCAATAGTATTAAGACTGGCGTAGACCTTAAGCTCGCTTAATTTGTAAATTTTATATATAGGTTCCATGAGAAGAATCAATTTTTTGTATTCGTTGGAAAATGTTCTAATAGTACGGAACTGCAGTAACTAACGTTACTGCATAGTATAAAAACATAGGAAGTCTTAAAATACAAATTGTTCTCCATTAACAAACTTTGTATTTCATCTTTCCTCGAATTTTTACTCGGTACTTTGATGAGCTGTCGCGAATGATAGGAAGCGTTGTCAAGAACTATTACACTATTGGCATCCACCAAATTCGGGATCAATGTGTTTTCAACCCATTCCTCGAAAATATTAGCTTCCATGTTCTTATGATAGTCAACATTGCAGTCCTCAATTTTTTTTCCACATAATTTCAAAGAATTCGGAACCCATCCTTTACTTCCTCCGCAATGCACAATGATTAGTCGCGATCCTTTGTTTGCAGGCATGTTAGGCGTACACAATCTCGAACCATCAGTCCACCCTTTCGTAACTGTGTCGTGAGTGTTACACCAAATTTTGTCCAAATAGAAAATTCGCCGTTGTTTTTGTCTATATTTAGTTATTTGTTCCAAGTATTTGTTACGCAATTCCGCTATTCTTCTGTTTTTCATAACTGTTTGACGTTTGTTCATTATTTTAAATTTAAATCCTAGTTTCTTTATCCAATTCTGAAGAGTTTTGTCACAGCAGCTCACGTTATGGCCAGTAGTATTCAATTTCTTTCTTATGATTTCAGTTGTAGGAATCTCATTGCTTTTGTAACAGTCGTATATTGTTTTTTTTAATGATTTTATTAGATGAACATCTGAAGGTTTTGTTAATTCCGTATCACATCGCGTTTTGTGTTTATAAGGTTCATTTTTGATCATTTTACGTACAGTTGAGAAAGGAATTTCGGTCAAACCTGATGTTGCTTGTAGTAGTTTGTTTCCCTCGAAACCAAGTTGTTTAACAACTTGGACGCGCCAATGTATCAAACCAGGCAAAGATTCAGCTTTAAATTACCGCTGCTTTCTTCGTCGCTAGTTAAAGATTCCATTATTTACAACGGTCTTAAAATGTTCAATCACCTTCCTCAAGTTATAAGAACCATAAATGACCTTAGAGCTCTTAAGAAAGAGTTGAAAGATTTGCTCTCTGGGAGACCTTATTATAGCTTTGCAGAATTCTATGATGATAATTTTAATTGAGAAGACTAACTGTAATATCTACGGTATTTTATTGATTTCATTTCATTCAATTTAGTTTAAATTGATTTATTTACATTTTGTTGACCATGTTCTTATATCCTGAACGTTTGTTATTATTTACATGTCTCTTTTCAGTTCATGTTATAACCTACTTTTAGTGATTTTACTTTTGTGATTTCATGTATATGTTATTTATATTTCGCACAAGGCTTTGTCAATAAGAATTTATTCTTCAGACAATAAAGTATATTAAAAAAAAAAAAATTGAAATGTAGATTCTTATATACAGTGAAACATACTCTCTGTGTTTCAATATTCAAATGCATCCGAATCTTATTCACTGGTATCTCTTTTTCACATTGTTCACCATCGCTATTGGAATCACTAGACAGGAAAAAGTCTGCGTTGTTATCACACTCGTTATTACTATCAGTACTTGTCCAAGGACGCCACATTTTAAACAGATAACAAACATTTCAAGTAATTATAACCGCACCAATATCGAATTTCAACACTCAAATCGCGATCAGTTCCTGAATTGAACATTGACAACACAAAGTGTATAAACATCCTTGAGATCTACTCGTCACCGAGATATGACGTCAAATTTAATTTTATGACTCTTCAGTCAATCATATTACTTTGTTAGTAAAAATTATCCAACACGAACCACCAATTCTTCAGTCCACATGGACTATATCGCAGCGGCATCATTTCTTTGTATTGGTTTTTTTGGCCTTTAAGCACGCCGACAGCTTTAACTATTCGCAATACCGGTTACTTCGACTATACTTGAAGAAGAGGCTGTCACTGGCCGAACATCCCTGTAACTGAAGCCAGAAAATGTGAAGAAGAAGAAGTTTTCAGGTAGCTTTTGAAACAAGTTTCTTGATCCATTACCAGACACGTCAGAGATTGTGTTGCTGAAGGTGGTGACTAGAAAGAGTGAGATTGAAATTCAAGAGAGATGACAGCTAATTTGAATGTTGTCAGATGTCCGAGATCAGAACGTACGAGTGTTCCATATTTCACGTGGACTGAAATATCCATATTCAAGGAGTTGTTACAGAAATACTCGAATGATATTGAGTGTAAGAAAACAGATGAAGCGAGTAATTATAAAAAACTGGATGCATGGATAGATTTGTGCCGCGAATTTAATTTAAGGAGTTCCTATCACCGCAGATATATTTTTCATTTGAAGGGCCTCTGGGAGAATTTAAAAAAAGATGCTCCAAACTCAACTGACCATCAGTGTATCGATAATGGTAAGTACCTTTTTCTTTCTTTATTTACTTTTCTCATTAACCACAGATTATACGTCATTTTAGAAAGTAGACCTCAACATTCCTCAGATCATACTCCAGAAACAGATCCGGAAGCACAGGCTACGTTTAAAGAAGGTACAGAATGTTTGCAGTTGGAGGAGAAGAACAGAACGGGCAAAATTGCTTCACCTACTATGGAAGCAGTCCTCAGAAGGCAGCTGAAAATCGCCAATCTGAATCTGATAAGGGCCACTCACGAAGAACTTCAAAAAGAAGCTGTTCGTAAAGGAATATTATTCGAACTAGACAGAAAAAGAAAGGAGTTAGAAATAGAGATTATGAAATTAGATATTCTCAAGCGAAAGAAAGAATTGGATTCCTCTGAAAAGGGCAATTCATCCAAATCTAGTTGATAAGACTATTAGCTGTTGAAATATTTCGTATTAACATTAATCAGGAAGTCAAGTAATATAGTATAACAAGTAATAAGTATAATAGACAATTACAACCGATTTCTCCACCTTGGAAAACAGTACGATTTAGCAGTTTTCTGTAAGAGTATGACTTGGACTCAGTTATATAATGATCATTTATCATTTGTTTGAGGAGTAGTTAAAAGTACAATGGAACATACCAAACTCATTTCGGTCTCAGTAGTATTTGTCGAACTGCTGAAAAATATTTAATCGTTTCAATCCCTCCTTAACATTATATTACCAATAATATGAAGTGGCCAAAATAGTCGACTCATTCTATTCTTTTTCACGGCAAAGAAAATGAAATAAAATAAATGGTTGGAACGAAGAGTAAAGGCCAAAACTGAATACAAGAGACATTTGTCATTTTTGTAATCAACAATAGGCGCTTTTTGTTGAAACTAATCTTATTCCAGATTGAGGGCAGACACTATGTGGATGAGCACTGATTCTAGATAAAACTGGATTCTGTGCAGTCTTTAATGTTACATAATAACTTTTTTGAAGTTATACATAGTAGATCACCTGTGTCGGTTCTGTGACACAGCGAATTCAGCTAACAGAAGCAAGGTATAACGTTCGAAAACGATCGAAGACGTTGGCTGTGTCACAGAAGCGGCATAGGTGATCTACTATACACACTTAAAATTTATCTACTGGTTACCAACAACTATTCTGTATTATATTTTATTAATATTCATGATATGACTTTTCCAGTACTACGTAAAAAATGTTTTATTGGAATTAAAGTATTATTATGTTGTAATGTAATCCTTAAAATCATATGATTACTGAAATAAAAACACTTCATCAGAACATTTGTTTTCGTGTACAAGATTTAAAAATTTGATGGCAGTTTCTGAATTTTGATTTTCCACCATAAAGTTGGCGACGTCGATAAATAAAATATTGCAAGTCTTTCAACATTTTGACTACCTGTCATCAATATCGACAATTAAAATTACGCTGTCTTTGTCTATACAATCCGTCATCAATGTGTATCCCATGTACCTAGCAATCAACATCTCAGATTAATAATAATTGTGATTTTATTTGAGTTTCCGTTCTGATGTATATGTTTTCTGTTGCTCCGTTCGTACTTAGTTATGTTATAGTGTTGAATATGTTGTTTTTACTTACTATAAACATGTACACTTCTTGGGAAAATAAATCTTTATTATCATTATTATTATTTTTCTTACCCTGGTGTTTTCCGAAAGTATTTTCTATCGTAATCATCTTCAATGCTCAGACTTCGGTATAACTGTGGTCGCCTCTATTTGTGACTATATCGAACACTCCCCTTATACGATATTCTGTCAAAAATGGTCGGAAGAGTGACCGAAGGGATCAGTCAATGGAATTATCAAGGTAAGCACAGTTGCCTCTAATAAAAATATTTGCTTTCCCTAGATCTAGACCATCTATTTACCAAAAAAGCACGTAAAAGGATGATAATTCAAATTCATGTCACGAGAAATACAGTCCACTCACATTGATACTCAAGATCTTTGTATCTAGGGGCAACCATGAAATAACATTTATTTGAGAAACATGGAGAGTCGGAAACTCTTGTGATTGATATTTCTAAGGCCTTTGACCATGTGTAGCATGAGGATTTGCCGGCCAAACTTTGATGCTATGGCTGGTAAAAATCCACTGGATTGGGGTTTGCAGAGGAAGGACTTTGAACCCGATTGATTAGAGACTTATTTATAGACAAGGCAAAAGCTAAACGAATTGGAAATTGTAGCCTTCTGAAGGATATAGTAGAATCTGATGGTATCATTGGAATACGTGGCAACAGGACCACTTTTCCTTTAAACTTTAAAATGGTTGCTTCAAGAATATTTTCTGTGATCTTTTTGATGATCAAACGCGTACCGTTGCATAATTGAGGCGGATTCAAATTACTTAGGAGAACAATAGAGGAACCAATCTTTAATCGAAGATTATGTGGTGGCATTACAGGTATACCAATTGAATTTCACGTTAATTCGTTTACTATAAAATAAATTTAACTTATACTTTAGCCTCAACAACACGTGGTGGTTATGCTATTGAATTGTAGCTTATATGGCACGTTTGTGAGTTCAACATAGCAGCGCCATCTATTGATTACTCACTCAATCCAGTCAACAGATATCGCCATCTGTTAAAATCGTTTGGAATTAACAGATAATTGTGAATGTCAAATAATTTGCAATAAAATAATATTGTGACTATAAATTAATATGTGAGCTATCCTATCTTTCAAGTTGGAACAAACTGCACACATTGTGCAAATTTGGTTAAAATCGGTTAAGAAGTTTAGGAGTTCATCGCGGACAAACAACTTGACACGTAATTTATATATATATATTAGATTTGACTCACCTCTCGCAGCTGGTTCGTGTCCGAGATCCTCCACCATCCGTACCTCTTATCCGCCGGTACGGCTTTTTTCTCGCTCGGTCTCGGCATGCCGTGCTTCTTGATGTGCTCGAGCTGCGCGCTCTCCTCCGCAGTCATCTGCAGTGGCGCGGGACTGTCGCACGTACCGTGGTGATGATGATACCCCGTCCCTAGGGCACCGCCCAGGGCGGACGCATTCGCGCCGGGCGGTGGGAATACGGGAATCTTCAGCTCGGTTATGTCGCGCGTGCACGCGCCGACGCCCCCGTTCTCCCATTTGTTGCCCGCCGTTAGGTGGATACCGTCGCACGAGGCTCCGTCGCTGTTCAGTATGCTGAACCACTTGTGCTCGCATTCGTCTTCCGCCTCCGACTTCGGTTCCGGTTTTAGTTCGGCTTTTATCTCGGACTTGAGTTCGTTGAGTATTTCGTTCTTGAGTTCCTCCTTGAAAGGAAAAAAAGTTCGGTGATATGCGAGATACATATGGCCAAGTTAGGTCTATGACCGACGCTGCGTTACTACTTTAGGAAATCTTAGGAAATCTAAGCTTGTAGTTTTCATACCATGAATTTGATGAAACTTTGTATCTAACAACGTATTCAAATAAAAATGGCGCAGACGGTAGGATAATGATGAGTTTTGAATAACAACCAAAATGTTTTAAAACAAAAAACATTCATTTTAACAAATCATTTGTTGAGAAGAACTAAGATTGAATTTATCACCGCTTTTGAATTCAAATAACTCACCTTCACCTCGGCCTTAACTTCGGCCTTCAAATCTTCCTCAGACTTATTCTCGCGCTCCATGCACTGCCCGAGCCTTTCAAACAGATTAAACTTCCTGCTGCCGAACGGCTCTTTATCCTCCTCCTTCTTGACCGTGACATGATTAGACAAGCCGGCCTCCTGAGATTCCTTCAACTTCTTCTCCTTCTCCAGATTCCTCTCGAGATTTTGGACGATATCGTCGACGCTCCGCTTCAGTTCCGCGAGATTCTGCTCGTTCCGGTCTAGTACCTCGCCGTTCTCAAACACTACGCCTCCTAATCTGTTGGGAGTTTTCCTGTGTTCGCTTTCGCTTTCTGTCTCGCTCTTACAGACGATACTGCTGACCTCTTTGTCGACATTGGTGTCGTTGATCTCCTCGATTCTCTCTCTGATGCTGTCGATGTCGTTCAGGCAGCGGATGCCGTTCTTCGAGAGTTCGAAATTGTCGAGACGTCGCTGCTCTTCGGTTTCTTCGGGATCGGCGCTCTCCATGCCCTCGACGAAGACTCCTCCCGCTTTAGGTAAAGACCAGTACCTACGGAAGAACCTGTCCTGGCCGAAACAGATGGCGCGCAGTTGTAACGAGGCGGTGTTGAGGGTCTGGAGGTGCGTTTCTGAGGTTTTTACGAGTTTTTCCAGCTTCTTGCCGAGCTCTTCGCCAGTTAGTTTGTTGTCTTCCTCCTTGAAATACAAATGAAATTTTTATAACTGTAGTTAACTGTACGTTACAGTTCTGGTGTTTGAAAGCAGCGTGTATTTTGAAATTATGTAACACTAGAGGTATCAAAAGTTTATACCCAGCAATGAAATTTCGAATTTTTCACGTTCCAAAAAAACTTTACTAACCTCTTCAGGTTGTGTACCCACACTTTCGTTCTCGCTCATCTCGTTCTCCTCCTCGTCCAGAAGATCGTCCTTATGCAACGAAGGAGAATCCGTAGTAGAATCTTCGCCGTCAATTTTGATCTGGGCTTTCTCCATCGCCTCGGTCCTCACTTTCCTATTGTGCAACATCTTCAACCTGAAACCAAAACATCGAGCGTTACAAACGTCATTATCCCTCGCGTCAAACACTCACTTCCGTATCTTCATATCCAGCAGCCACTTCTCCTTTTTCTGCTGCGCTACACACTCCAGGGAACTCTCGATCTGTCTGATGACGGCCTTGTTCTGCAGCAGTTCGTTGCACAAGTATGCGAGTATCTCTGCTTTGCTCGTCGGCGACAGAGCCATGAACGGCTTATGCTTCAGTAAGTCGGATAGCTTATACGTTGCAGTTGAGTGAAGCACGTCGTAGTACTGCGCATTCTTGCCCGACTGCGTAATGGCCATCTCCTCGGGTGTCTGATGATGATCGGCGATGCGCTTCTCGCGGTCCCGTTCAAAGTGGATGCCGGTGAGCGCCTTCACCTCGGCCGTTGCATTCGCGTAGAAGTAAATGCGCAGAATCTCGGATATATTGGTCGGCGTAATGTCAGCTTGGCGTAGGCTCTGGCCGAGCATGGTGGTATACCGCGCCGGGTTCGGAATGCCCGGGTCTTCGATCGCGCAGACGAGCAGATGTGTCATGACAGAAAACAGTTCGTCTTCCGACTCGACCGAGTGTTCGTTAGGCATCAACGCGTGCTGTAAGGACCCCAGCGTCGGCAGCGACTCCATATCGAACCCCAAGGTCTCGCCGAAGTTGTGCAAAAACTCAAACACCATTATCACGTCGGAAAAGGCCTTGCCGGAGAGTTTCAAGCCTGGGATTCGCTCGTACTCGGGCAACGGGGTCGGGTCGAGCTCCAGGTCTTCGCACGGTTTCCTGATCTCGGCGAGTATCTCCATTTCCACGCGCCGTTGTTCGAGTTTCTTTTCTTTGTTCGCCTGTTTCTCGGCGAGCAGCTGCTGCTTTTTGCGCTCGCGCTCCTCAAGCTTGCGTCTGCTCTCTAGGGACTTCACCAGCGCCATGTGCTGCCGTCTGCGCTCACGCTCCTATAAATGGAATTATGGTTGGAAAACGATTCATGATGGTACGAGAAACAAAGCGCCCTCTTGATTGGTTAGAACGAACATTTAAAATTAGTGAAGCACCCTTAGCCAGACCGCTGCGCCCAAAGTCGAAGGAAATTAATGAATCAGAGATATCGCAAATACGTTTCACAGAAAGCTCTACGAATTGGATAAGTGACAGTTGAATTTATATTACATGTTCAGCATTCTTAAAGTTTTTGTGATATCTCTGCGGGTTTCAGTATCGAAAAGCCATTCCGAAAAAGAGTTACTGTAAAGAAATCAATTATTAATCGGCAACAAAACGATATTAGCGTTAGGAACAAAGAACATCTCACCGTTTTAGCATACGAGTGCAGTACACTGCGAATTCCAAGAACATTTTCGATAAACAAGCATTTCAAAGAAAAATTTCAAGTTTCGGTCTAGGAATTCAACGTATACTCACAAAGAGGCGTTGGTAAATGTTGAGCCAGTTAGTTACTTTGCGTTTGAACTCTTGTAACTTTTAGAATGTATGTCCACTGAATAGGAAGAGTGATCAATTGACTTGTTATCACAGAAAGTTTTCCGCGATTGTTGATCAGAGTAATTCAATCTTTGTCTTCTCAGATAATTAATAATCTAAGCTGCTCTCTCATTATATGATCGTAAAAAACGTTCACCAAATCCTACCAAGTGGCACACAATTATGTTCAGGGTGAGAGGAAATATGATGAATTCTTTGCAAGGGGTTAAACAATTTTCGAACATATGAATAAATTAGCTACAAAGGATCTACGTGCATATTCAACCACTAACCCCATCATGGTAAACGTTGAATCAAAAGGACAAATTCATCGGATACTTGATAATGTATGTGGTTAAATGTTTCTCATGTTACTCAGAAACAAACTTGCAATTTTTTTTTTGCTGAAACATAATTGACAAAAATATTTCTTTAGGATAGTGAAACGAACCAAACAACTATTGCTCTTTCATTAACTTTTCGTCACTTTGTGAAAATAGTAAAATTTCTGCCAAATGGACATTTTGACGGCTCACTAGATACCAACACCCCTCTCTCATACACATTCATACGGAAATATGACTCATACCAGCTCGACGGTGTAAAGCATCTCTCGTTGTTTACTGATCTCCTGTATGTACATCTAAGGAGAAAAACACGCATCATCACATTATTTACAAAACGAAAACACAAAAGCAACAAAATTAATCAACATAGTAAAGTTCATATATCCGAAATTTGGTTCATCTTCTTAACAACCCTGTGTCCCTCAAAAATCCATATCCAGTTTAATCCGAATTAAAATTTACTTCAAGATATTTAAATCATCATTCATTAATTCACTTAATAATTTGGCTATTCCAAAACAAGAAGGACACTTGAGTCAGTAAAGATGAGCCATTTTTTGAGTCAAACTGGTACACGTTTTTAGAACAATAACAGGGTCGATTATAGAAAAGAAAAAAAAAACAGTGATATGGAAATAGACAACTGCCCCTGTCGATGTTTTGAGGATATAGAAATCAAAATAACCACGAGACTATAAACTTGAACTGTTTTAAAGGTCCGGACAAAACACATCAAGATTTTTTTAAATTGAAGGGGTTATATTTTTAGGAGTGATTAATTTTTGGGAAAGAAAGTTTTTGGCTTTCTAAAACTACTCCATCTTGATAAAAAAAAGTATGAGGGAATCTTCCAAAGAAAGGAAATAATCAATTCACTGAAAGAAAGTCCTCCTGAAACAGCTACTTCCATATAAACATTGAATTACACGAAAGAAAAAAAATCTTTCGAAACAAACACTTCTATATGAACACTGAATTATACAGAAGATACTTTTCTCTACTCAGTTTGTATTTCAAACATTCGTTGTGGAATAAAAATCAGATATCATTCACATGAGTTCTACTTTAAATGAATGGTAACAAATTGCACTTACATGGAACAATGTCATCCTCACTGGTATACATCGATGTTTCGCCTCAAGACACTTGCCCCAAGGCTCTTCAGTACCAAATTGGATAACATTATAGAAAATACACACAATTCATTTATGAATTACGATTTTTAATGTCACGGAATAAGCTTGATCTGCTCATGTCATATATTGATTACTTCCTTTCTTTGGAAGATTTCCTCGTCCTTTATTTTTGTATCAAGATGGAGTAGTAGTAGAAAGCCAAAAATTTATTTTAGTTTCATCAAATTGATGTGATGAAGTAGTTTGTTTAGAGGAAACACCAATATATTTTTATAGTTGTATGAGTCAACTTAATTGACATCAGAAAAAATATTCTGCGTGATAAACTTGATGTGGAAAAAATATGAAGATGAAAAAGTAAAAAAGGAAGGAAATTTTTTCGTTTCAGGACTAGAAAATGTCGCTCCATCATCTCACCCCGAATTGATTTTATTATTTTCACGACCGATAATAATGTTTATAATGAAAAACTTACTTGTTCTTTCAACATGGCGGCTTGTTGTCTTTTCAGCTCTCTCTCCTGAAAGGAATAAAGTACAAAATGACATACTATCGTCACAAAACTAACCGATAAACTTTGAGGTTCCATGCACCACAAATAATATAAAAAATTAACAAAAACAAAAAAGCATTCAGCGCTTCCTACCTGTTGTTTTCGATGATGCTCTTCCTGCTTGTGCCTTTCTATTTCTTCCTGCCGCTTCCTTTTAGCCTGCCATGCAAACATAACATAAAAAAAGGAACCCAACCATTTTTATCTCTCGGACGAACCATTTTCTCATATCTTTTGCGAAAATGGGTGCCGTGAGATATGAAACGGGAAAGAAAATTTTGAAAATTTGATGAAAACTGCATGCGCCTAGACTTTAACAGCGTTCTGCGTAATTGCTTTAAGTTAATGATAACAACATTATTAAACATAAAATGGTAATGTTGAACCAGAATCGAACAATGTGATTTCAGACAAAGATTACTATCATTTCTATGGAAAATATAGTGGTTCGCACATTGATAATTTCAATTAAGTCATTAGATTTTCTTAAGCATCAAATGATTACTTGAGGCAAAGCAAGGCCAAATGAAACTTGCATTTCATTGCACTTTACTTGTAAGCAGAATGAAAAGTTTAAATACAGGTTAAATCAAAGAAAACGAATCAATCCTTAATCTTAAACAAGGATTCGTACCTCGTTTGAAATGTCATTATTAATCCTTTCAACATTAAAAAATGTCATTCAAAATGATGTTTTATGATGTTTAGATGCTTCCATATAGCATTAGAGAATCACAATGATTTGGATAATGTTCTGACTTTACGAAATATCTCTTCCAAATAGGAAACTTTCTTTCTGATTGCCAGTTAAAAAAATCGAC
Organism: Leptinotarsa decemlineata; assembly: GCF_025532065.1. NCBI lineage: Eukaryota > Metazoa > Arthropoda > Insecta > Coleoptera > Chrysomelidae > Leptinotarsa > Leptinotarsa decemlineata. The sequence goes on along the minus strand of NW_027412681.1, from coordinate 279,710 downwards.
TTTGGTCTTTATTGGTCCCCTTTTGTACATCTCTGACGCCCTGATGTTCAACCAAATTGAAAGTATTTTTGTCGTGATCGATAGTTCCTAGCCCGAAATCACTTGTTCCGTTCTTTCTTTATTAGAGTCACATATATATTAGACCATTGCACAAACGAAAACCCAAAATTATACCAAAACAACATGGAAATCCTTTCTAGAAACTTATCCTCTCACCTCCAGCATCTGCTGAGACCTTGCCTCGCGTTCCCTCTTCGCCTGTTCCTGCCTCTCCGACCGTTCAATCTCCTTCGTTATCCTCGCCTGCTCTCGATCTATCCTCGCAGCGGCTCTAGCGGCCTGCTGTTTCCGAGCCATCTCTATCCGTTGCTCCACCGGTATGTTCGTTCTCATTGAGGACTTTACTTCCTCCAACCTGAAAGAAAAGTTTTTTATAGCTGAATATGATGAAAAGTTGATCGCTCACCGTCGATTGACGTCTTCTTCGGTTAGATGAAGAAACTCCGTGTCGTCGGTCTGAATTTCTGCCGGTACTGGCTGTAAGTAGTCGCCCAAGATTATCCTGCAGCTAAACGTGAAATTATCCCTCGACAGTTCCGTATTTTTCTGATACTCCAAGTACTGCAATACATTATAAATTACCTTTGAATGGTTTTTAATAATTCAACAACGTACCTGAGTGACGTCGGACATTTGTTTGAATTTGTTAGCAGAGTCCGGAGCCACGTAAGTCACATCGCCTTTCAAACCGCCATTTTTCGTCAAACCACGAATTATTGTCTCTCTTTTCCAACCTGGAAATAAAGAAACAAAATATAATGTCGAGAAACACAAATTCCCGTGCTTGCTCACCTTTCTCCAGGGGCACCCTTAACAGCCTCTCGTCGTACTGCTTTTGTTTCTTGGCCGCCACCTCCATCTCCATCTCTGAATCAGTATGATTAGAATCAGTAAAGTTATCAGAATCCGAAGTAGCGTCTACCGTACTAGAATCGCTAAGTGTACCCTTAAATTTTTCCTGTAAATATTTATTTAGAGCTTTCTCGTCACTGACCCCTCCGGCTTCGGAGAGGTACTGCTGAGCGGCCAGGATGTTCGATTTCAGCATGTTCATTTGTTGGTTCATCGACGCGTTCGGATCCAAAATCGGAACTGGTTTGATACCTGAGAGAAAATGTGTTTTTCAAAGATCCGAGAAAAGTTTTATATTTGTTGCTTCTTCAATTGATATAATGAAAACCAAAATCATAGAGCTGGAACATTTTTAATGGGTACTCCAGAAGAAAGTACTTGTGGTTATTCTTATCTTCAATTTAAAATAAGTAGATAAGCATGAGCAGTTCTGCGGCAAAAACTAAGCTCAAGTTAAAAAAAACACTAGTTGATAATAGACACTGAAATGATTTTCACTTAAACATCATGAAATTTAAATACGAGTAGTACGCGCAATTGTTACATTAATGATAACAATGATTTAAATCATCAAATATTATAGACAACATTAGCGAGTGAATAAAACCCACTCACCTAGAGCCCTGCTCTGGGCCAGCAACGATGCCACCGTGTTCTTCTTCGGCTTGCTGACACCTCGCCCCAAATTCCTCGGTCTGCCCTCCTTCTGGCCGCCCCCCGAGATGGGCGAAATCGTCGTCCCGCCGCCCGCCGAAACCGCTGCAGATGAGCTGGCGCAAGTAGAGGATGTCGAACTGCCGCCGTCCGAGCCCTCGTTTCGGCTCGGCGGCCTCGGGGAATCCGCCTGTGCGAACAGTTGAACGAGAGACGCGCTCGGAGCGCTAGGCGGTAGTTGGGCGGAGCCGGGCGGCACGACGCGTCTCGGTTTGGGACCGGGTTTCCGACGAGCTGGAAAAATTGGGCGATAATTTCATGTTTCTGTTGCGGATTTACCGACTTTCACTAAAAATTATCCGTTGACAAGTAACTTAACTAAAACGCCAACCATTTTTCCGATTAGTGGCAGATGCACTATGCCACTGGTACAACTGGCTGGAATGTGGAGGGGAATAGGCGACTTGGCCATATAGCTTTTGAGCTTGAGACTCGCACCGTTTGTCTCACAGAAAACCAATTCCGTTATTTTTTAGCCACACCTCGTACACTAAACATAGATGAATGTATACCAGAAGTACTGTTCTGATCAGCCATAGATCTCATCAATGGTACTGGTCATACATGCAACTTTTGAACTCTTTTGTCTTCAACAAGAACACCCCCCAGTAGCAAAAGTGATGATACTTCCCCTCACGAAGACGCCATCTATGGGATTGACAAATAACTCTTTTAACAAAGATTCTTCATTGATTCCGTAGGTGGCGTATTAGTAGGAGATATGTCATTGCCTTTTCCCAAACTTCCATATGAGACCAAACTAAAAAAGACCTCATTCACGGGAAACACCATACAGTGTAATTTCTAGCCATCCACATTTGAAACATAATTGTGTCGCCATTTTATTCATAATCATTCCACTACTTACAGATGCGTTCCGCGCCGATATTGGCAGACATGTTGCTGAGCGATGTCAGAGACGAACTGGCCGTGTTCGAAGTCGTGTTGGGCTTCAGAGACAAATTCAGAGGGGCTTCGCCAGCCGATTCTGAACTGTTGTAACTGGACGAAATTCCAGAAGGGCTTCCATTCGTAGCGGGCAACTTGATCACCTCCACCCTGTCATTCGACGGCGTCGATGGAGGAGACAGTTCTTGCTCCTGATAAAGAAAAAAGGGCGGTTGCAAGAACAGGTATTTAATTGGAAGAGTTCCTCCTTATACTGAATTATTAAGGTATTTATTGTAAAAATTCAACAAAGGTATTAGAACCTAATTACATGAATGAGTACAAGTGACTACTTAGAAAAAAAAAACCTTATGAAAGATAACTGTTCAACTCTCTAGCAATTCGTCGCGCATAAGGACTCTGAAAAAACTCACGGCCAACTTGGATCTCTTGATCGCCCGCTCGATGAGTAGGCCTGTGCTGGAGTGAGACGGATGCAAGCTGACTGAGGGTGGATCGAGTGAGATGGTCTTCTTCCTTCCCCTGTTCGTGGTACCGGGTATCTTCGGTCCGACGATCGAAGAGGTGTACTTGATGATTTCAGTATCGGGCGGTAACCTAACACCACCCAAAATTGAATTAGGATCACTGCAAAAACAACATGCAACTAGTTTACACACTTAGAAAAAAAAACGTTCACAAACATACTACGCAAAAGTACTGCTGCTAATAGAGGAAGAGACTACGGAGCTAGATATTTGAGGAGCAATATGACAAGACCAGAAAGAAAACAGTCAATAATATTGAGGGGTGCCTCACTTTGACAATCCGGTGTACCCTTCATCTAGCTAGAAATATCTTGGAAATCCATGCTGAATTTATCGATAAAGTACAATAGAATTCCAATTGAAATCCCTCATTCGAAAGTTTCATGTAAGCAAGGCACCCCTCAAAACCTTTATAGGCTATTCAACAAAGTTTTTCACGGGAAATATTAACTATCATAAGATCTATTACATAACATAGAGATAAAGTTGCTAATCGCCTCCGTTCAAATGACTTTTCATTTTCAAGAGTAATAAATGAATTGTGCAATATGAGATTTATTATGTTAATGTTGAAATATATAAAACAAATGTCTATTTCCCCAATTTGGGGATAGTAACAGTTATACGCATAATGTCTACGCCATCATTATGAAAAAGGGATCACGAAATATTATTTAAAAACATTACACTCAAAGCAGTGAAAATAAAAGGAATCTTTCTGTACTAAATTCTTCACACAACCTCTCTTCCCAGTGTCAACTTCTATTTTTAAAGCAGGTGGAAAGGTTCCTCTCCTTTACAACCATGTGGAATGTTCTACAAAATAAAGGTGGTTGACTTAAGCGCCAGAAACGAGGTATTGCCATATTTCTTTAACAATCCCTAAATTGGAAAAATAGCAATTTGCTTTTTTATCTTGCAACATTTTTATAAATAAACACTGTAAACTACATAAAGCATAGAATCTCGTTCATTATTTATAAAAATATAACGTGTCATTCGAAAAAAGTTGTAGTTGCTTTTCCGATGACGGTGGCTTTATCTCTGTTTTGTAACAGACCTTTTGATCTGATTGACTTTTGTTTTTCATCATTTTGTCTTTTCGAATAACGGAGATGAAGTTTCGTTGTGGCCGTGGTAGTAGACGGACGTGCCGATAACGTCCCTCGACAAAGAAGGTAAGCGGATGCCATGTGCTATCGCGGGGCTTCTATCTGGGTCGCCGTTGCTGTCATTCACCAATTTGAGTCATGCTCATGTGACGGTTTTTTTGGTCTAAATTCAGAAATTTTGGAACGAACTTTGCTGCCACACGCTTCATGTCCAAAAACTCCACAAAACTTGAATGGCATGAGCCAACCGATATGTCGACATCTTCAGCAACTTCTCAATAGTGATTCTACGATTCTCCGTAACAAATTTCTTCACTTTCTCAACATTTTCATCGACCTGGGCGAGCGTCGTGATTCGCATCTTCTCGACCTTCTGACTCAGGGTACAATCACCGTATGCTACTGTCAACATTTCCAGTGTTTCTTTTACACAAAATTTGATGCAAATTTTCTGATCCATTTGTTGATAGCTGAAAATCTCCGAACAGGAAACACTTCTAACTTTTACGGCTCTCACCAACAAACTAAATATGTGTACCAACATTTTTTTCAACAGTCCGCGTATTAAATTATTGAATGTGAGAATTCATACATTAATTATTACATATACATTGTATAGGTATTGTAATTCTTTGCATTACGCCATTATTATTGTATGTTATAATGTATATTTCAACAACAAAAAATGCACACTTTGCGACTCGCCCCCGTATTTTGATAGATCTACAGACCGCATTTTTTTAGACATTCAGAACAGTAAAAGAATGAAAATTCGGTGCTAAAAACAACAACTATGAAGACGGAAAATAACCAAAAATGGGTTGCAACTCTACTAGTCTTACCTGCTGCCTTCCAGGGCGGCGCTATACGGGGAAAAACAAAATCCGTTTAAAAGGTGCAACGCACGAAATTTCGTCTATCAAGTTATACTAAACTCATCGAAATGTATGCACACCGATGGTTAACGATCGGCGAAAATTAGTACACTTTCCATCTCAGATAAGATAATATTCACGACGAATACTGTATAAACAAATTAAGAGGAAAAACATGAGACATAATCGAGTATGATGGAACTCGTCGATGGGGAGTGGTATTCGTTTTGAGAAAAAAAAAAATCGGTGAAATTTAGTGTAAATTTCGAACATATTTTAAAATCGGGTGTTCACTAGTTGTCATCAATTACTTCTGATTTTCTCGAATATCGAATAGGAAAAAAAAATCTAGTATTAATCGGGATCTAAAGTTGAAATTCGAGTGAACGTCAAACTCTCAAAAATATCTGGTTGTTGCAATTACTAAAGATAACAATTGATGCCACTCCCCAATGAATGATTTGAAGCAGATAATTATCGCTGTGTGGTCGGTCTTTTTCTGAGAAACTGCAACATTTCTAAACGCGTTAATCTAAAGATATTTCGGAAATATGAAATTTTAATAAGAAAATAATAATAATCATATTCATACGTTGGCGTTTAGAAACAAGTATGGTCCTTCATGTTGTTATAAAACTTGTTATAGTAGATATTCTCCCAAAATCGAGTTAGCTTTTTTTTTAACAAAATATATTTGTTGAACATATAATGAAAGCCCTAGTTGATGAAATGGTCGCCTTCATTTGAGAATTATATCAAAGTTATTTTCTGGATTTCTTGGTAGTGGTCTGCCAGTTTTCGTGCTTGACGTTTCATCTATAAATGCGGGAGATCCCGTGGGTTGGGCTACCTATCGGGCGCGTCCCCAAGTGGCGGATTGGGGAACGGCCAGAGGACTGGAGGTCCTGTCCGGAAAGCCAATGTGGTCTTACGGACGGGGTCGCCGAACTCCTGGTCAGTGGCAGAAATAGGTAAGGTGAGGGGAACTAAAACTCCCCAATAGCTTTTGCAAAACATGCCTATCCAGCTGTAAGGAATTGTGCCGCCAGCTGAATGGCCGCAGGGTGATATGTAATGTCTTGATATATATCAAGCCAACCTCAGAGAGTTCAAAAAAGTTTGCAGACGAAAGCAAAAAGAAACCTGGAGAGCCTATTGTGAGGCAGTCGAAGACTTCCCACTAGCTTCTAGGCTACAGGCACTCTCAAATGACCATCATAAGAGTATCGGCATCCTGACGAGGAAAAATTGCGACAAAGCCGCCAACCTCCAGGAGAGTCCTGAGATTCTTATGGAAACTCACTTCCCAGGTTCTGTCTTTCCTGGAATGACGAACTGGACGAATGTACCAACAACACCCTCACAATATACTGGCAATCTGCTAGTACAGTAATTGATGAGGACAAAATAAGATGGACTATATCGGACTTTTCCCCCTTCAAGTTACCAGGACCTGACGGTATAAGACCAGCCCTACTTCAGTGGGGACTGGACACTCATATGCCGCACCTGGTTGGAACATTCAGAGCCTCTCTAGCTCTGAGGTATATTCCCAGTAAGTGGAGAGAAGTAAGAGTAGTTCATCCAGTAGTTCATCCAGGTAGGATGAACTACTGGATGTAGTTCATCCAGGTAGGATGTACTACACCCTACCAAAAGCATTCCGACCGATTAGTCTCACATCGTTTTCCTTAAAAACCATAGAGAGGCTATTTGAGCGGTACTTAAGAGATGAAGTACTTGTTCACAACCTACTTCATCCAAATCAGCATGCATATGCTCCGGAAAGGTCTACTGATTCAGCCCTTTACCATGTGGTTGGCAGAATCGAGAGATCATTGGACAACAAAGAATCCACCCTGGGTATATTCATAGACATCGAGGGAGCGTTTGATAAAACAACCTTTCCAACAATTACCCAGCCTCCAGCTCCAGGTAGCCCTGGAGCGTAGTAATATCACTGCACCTTCCAAAACCTTCGGGGGAGCCACCGTAAGACACCGCAAGGTTGCCAAAGAGAGTGTGTGTGTTTGGCGACTCTTGGCCTACACCTGCCAATATAAAGGAGATGTCTCCTAGGAGGATATGCGTGAGATATCGAAGGCGATGAAGCAAGAGTTTCAGTATTCTCATTACCTTTGGTGTCTGCGGCAGTCGTAGACGAAACGCCAGCCATAAAAACCTGCAGACAACGATCAACAAACCCAGAAAATAACTTCGACACAGTGAAAGTGTACCCCAAGTTGAAAATATTCATTCGAATACCAGAGTAGAAACGAAGTTTGTTCTCACTCACCTCAAAATACTGGCAGGCATGCCTGCCAAACCCTGACTCCCTCCTCCTCCTGCGTCCCCCTTTTCAGAAGACGCGCTACTGACCAAACTCAAAGGGCTGGTGAAAATACTCGGAGCTTGAGATTCCTTAATCCGGGACTCGAAACCGCCGTTGAAACTGACTGGGCGGAGGAACCGCTCCCTTTGGAACCGCTCTTGTAGTTGGAGTCGTTGCCGCCAGACGAAGAAGTTTTCCGCTGTTGTTGCTGCTGGTGGTGGTGGTGGTGTTGCTTATCCTGCTGCATCTTCACAGCTGGCTGGATAGTCAGCCCGGGCACGGAGGAAGAATATTTACTGGGGTTGATCTGCGACGAAGATCGTGACGCAGAAGAAGTTTTCATCGAATGATCCAGCTTGGAGGCGGCGGCCTGCATGCTCTGCAGGTGGTGCGAAGATGATGCCGATTTCGAGTGGTTTTGCGATCTGTAACAGTCAAGCGATGAGAAAAAACCGTTTTGAGGTGGTTACTTCTTACCTGGACATAGACGCGGCTGAAGATCCGCCTTTGGAGGAGCCTTTCGAAGACTTATGATGGCCGCCGAGAGGCGGTAGACCGAGAGCGGAGTATTGCAAGTCGGAGGGGTTTCCCAGAGCCGGGAAGTTTAGACCGGACGCCTGCAAGCGGGCGATGTAGTCTTGCGCGGCGAGATGAGAAGCCATCGACCACCATGCCGCACCTGAAACGCGATTGAGGTTAACTCTGTGTTACTAGTATTATACGCAAGTTTTCTTCAACATCTAAATGGAAAATAATGTTATAGTATAAGGTCTTTCATTAAGCGCTTCATATCTTTATATTTAAGTAAAACAGTAGTATGGAACCATGAGGATAACTTTCTGAAGCACATCAACAGCGTAGGATCTTCCATTACCTTCACAATGAAGAGGGAAGTCCACAACAAATTGCTACTCTTAGACGTATTGGTAAAGAGGACCGACACTAAGTGAAAAACCGAGAAACTATTGACACGGGACAGTATCTCATCACAAATCCACCATCAATCTACCAAAAGAGGAATCATCAAGACTCTAGTAGACCGTACTTTCGGGCTCTGTAATACGAAGGAAGGTCTCGAGAAGGAACTGGGCATCATCAGAAAAGATCTTCAACGGAATGGTTACTCTAGAGTGATGGTGGAACAGACTTTAGCCAGAAGACAACAAAAAGACTCGCAAGGAAGAGAAGCCGCCACAACCATTGCTCGCCCTTCCCTACGTGGGAAGACTGTCGGAAAGGAAAAGATGAATTGGGTACAAGTACAACATCAGAACCTGCTTCAGATCCGGAAACACCATCCGTAGCAGCCTCACGAAAACCAGGCGACCAAACGCGGACTGCGATTCAAAGAATCGCATTCACCGGATACCCTGTGAGTACGGCAAATCGGTGAAACTAAGAGGCCATTGAAAGTCCGCGTTGCCAAGCACGAGAGAAACACACAGCGAGGAGAAACCAGTAAGTGGGGAATAGCAGAGTATGTTTGGACTCAAGAACATAAAGTAAAGTGATCCCAAGCTGAGGTAATCCACAGGGAGAAACACTGGTTCAGGAGGAAGTTCAAAGAAGCTGCATATATGATGTCCAACGACGCATTCAGCCAAGCTAGCGTAGAGATACATAACATATGGAAACCTGTAGTCAAGCGGGAAAAGCGGTTAACTCCTACTAAACCGGTGGAGCTGGGAAAGGGATGGGAAGATAGGTGAAAGCGCTTGAATGACCTATAAACAGTTATCTCCCGGGGGAATAGTCCAGTCATCACCCGAAGACGATTGTAGGTACTAACAATCGAAACGTCGCGACGTAACTACATTTGAAATCTTTCAAAATTTTCGCCAATTTTATTTTTATTCTTTCCTTTTACTCTGTAGTCATTTCCATCATTCATCTCGATCATTTTATTGGTTTTAGTGTATTTCCATTTTACGTTTTATCGCTTAATGAAATTGATATTTTAGCTATTCATTCTAATTTCATTCGTTCTTTCACGGATTCCGAATCATATTGGACAGTGGAAGCACGAACTAGAAACATTTTTTGTCCTTGTCATGAACATTCATACTTGTTTTTTGGAATTGACAAAGACTATTACTATTAGGTAGGTAAAAACGTCTATATGAGTGATGCGATAAAATACTGAAATAAAGGCAAGGAAAACTAGTGTCAGGACTGTGTATTATTTTCAAAGATAAACGGCAAAATTTCCAACAAAAATTGAAGATCTATTTCCCAGAATGAAAAAGACAAAGTTAGATGAGAAGCGGCTTAGAATTAATTCAGTAATCAGTCCTTACTACACTTGTACGTATTTTCTAATGACTTTTTATATTTGTGAGATTGTTAAGGACAAGAACACTCTGTAGACAAACACCGTCTTCTCACCACAGATCGCTCTAATCGCTCTAAAACGAAGAGATGAATTTTCAACAATTTTTCTCGTTACCTAAAACAAACCCATCAATCACTCGAAACCCCCGCTCTGTTTGTTTTCCAGGAAAATTCGAGCCAATTGCTCCCACAAATATATCAACAGCAACAAGTTTTCGCAAAAATTAAAAACAATTCGCTCGCGGCACGAAAATTACGCGAAAAAACAATCGTTCGAATCGGGACACGTGGGTAGACGCATGCGCAAACCGACAATTTCGTCCGACCAGGCTCCGCCATCTAAAAATACCTGGAGTCAGCGCGAAAAGTAAGGTTACCTCCTACACGCAACGTCGCATTACAGAAGAACCGAGAAAAAATCGCAAAACCCACCATATCGTCGCGTTCTAGAGAAGAAGAAGAAGACGTCGTCTCCGATACCGATCACATGTCGCGCGATAGAGGAAAAACCCCGAAATTTCTCGTCGGCGATTTCCCGCAACTAGACGGTGTCTCTTTGGAGCCGTGCACGCTATACTGTGCCCGAAATCGAGTTCGGGAGGGAGAAAAGTAGATCAATAAATGAATTACATTGCTGTATACACTTCACCCAGATGAACCCGAGCCTCTCGCTCGTTCTAAATAATATGGAGAGCCGTTGCGAAGCGTTTCCACTCCCAGATACAAAATCACCAAAAAACGACCGTCTGACGACGATGCCGATAAGGAGGAATCGGTGAGGGACCTGTTGATTCGACAGGTTGGCGAGGGTGTTCAATAACAAAAAAAACACAATATCCTAGTTTTGCAGTATTTGTTTCTCCAGAACCATAGATAACATTCCATTGCTGAAGAACAATCGGTCATCATTATGATTGACGAATTCCAGTTTTGCACTATAGGGTCTTTTATTGTGCGCCTCCTATCTTTAAATTTGAATAAAACAAAGTACGTGTGAAAATGTTTAATTCGTTTGCAAGTCCTATCAAATGTCCACTACGGCTTCTCTGACTCAAGCGCATCCATAACGTCCAATTTTCTTCGACTCTGCCGCATAAATCAGGCTGAATTTGACCGATGACATGGGTTATGTTGGCTTTGAAAACCGCTGTGGTTTGTGGCTCATTCGAATACATCTGCGACTCAAAAAAAAACACAAGAAAAATCTAATGAGACCAAATCGCATGATCTGACCATGCCTCCAATCGCCACCAAATTGATGGCTACCCTCCAACACAAAGCAAACTAGTGATTCATCAGTGTCATTGCTTTTCGAGTTTGAAAGCCGTAGATTTTTGGAATTTCTTCCTGACATTTCGCTGGCGCGAGTGGCTAGCTTCTTCAGATGTTTAACCAGCATGGCGGTTAAACCTCTGCTGAAGAAGCTAGCAACTCGCGCCAGCGAAACGTCGGAAAGAAATTCCAAAAATCCACCGCTTTCAAACTCGAAAAGCAATGACACTGAAAACCTCAGCCGTGAAAGTCTAAACCATTATGTGACTCATTATCGCGCCATCAAACAGGACATTGCTAATGGTCATCACGAAAATTAATCGAGTACAATTCAACCAATCATCATGGTTGAAGTCCTATATTGATTTGAATACTGAGTTGCAGAAAAAGGCTACGAATGAGTTTGAAAAAAACCTCTTCGAGCTGATGAATAATGCAATATTCGGGAAAACGATCGAAGACATTAGAAAAATATCAACATTAAACTCCTATCCAAATGATCTTGTATGATCTTCAATGAGAATTTGGTGGCAGTCGAACTGAGGATACTGCAAGTTTATCTAAATAAACCGATACAAGTAGGACAGACTATCTTAGACTTGACAAAGACTACCATATACGATTTTCATTATGGCTATATGCACCATCGATTCAAAGATAATTGTGTATTTCCCTACACCGATACAGATAGCCTGAATTATGAAATATACAATCAGAATGCTTATGAAATCATAGGTCAAGATTGTCAGCCATCCAATGTGGCATGAGCCATGTGGAACGTAGCGACGTCCTGTTGAAACCACATGTCGTTGGTGTCCAGATCATCCAATTCATATTACTGGAGTTTTTTCCCAACACCACCAAAGAGGATCACTTGGTGATCCTCTTTGTGGTGAGTTTTAATCTTCCTCTTTGAAGATGATCACTCGGTGATCGAAACTCGTGTCGAGGTGTTAAAAATAACGATTTGGTGTTGGGAAAAAACTCCAGTAATATTCATTACTACACTAAAGGTTCCAAACAGTGCATCATAAGCATCCAATTCAGGCCAAAAGAAGTTTGTAGTCATACTCACTTGCAGCCGGAATGCCGAGACTAGCCGCCTGACTGGCCGCCACCGAGAGAGTGTTGGTGTAGGCGTTGTTGTAGGCAGCGGCGGCGGCGCTAGTAGATGCAGGATACGAGGGCGGAATCGCGGCTGCTCCGCCGCCCCTGCCGCCGCCCGACGTCGGTGGCAGCATGCCGAAAGGCATGGACGGATGAGACGGCATCCCGAATCCGCCGGCGGCGGCAAACAGGTTGGCGGCGGCCGCTGCTTCGGTTCCTCCTCGAGGCCAATAAGCTGAAAAAAAAAAAGTTGGATAGAAAATAACAATACGCTATGAATGAATAAAAATATCATTATGATTGAAAAAGAGTGTTTAGAAAAGATAACAATATGTTGAGAAAAAATAACAAAACGATATGAATTAAAAAAAATAAAAATACGTTTAAAATAAAAAGTAGATGAAAATAAACCATGATTTTTTGAGAAAGATTATCAGGAGCTTGCAAAAAGATACACGTGTCATCAATACCTGGCGCGATAAAACTTTTTATAGCATGCTTTTCTTCTACAAGGGAAAAACGACGACAAAACAGTCACTTTATTCAGAGAAAAATCTTGTTTGGTGGATAGCTTGCCCTCGGTATAGTCTGTACGAAGTCAATTCGAACAGAATAAAAGACTAATGTAGCCGGGCCTGATGAATTTACTAGTTAATACCATATAAAACCTCCCACATAAAAATAATGATCAGGCCTTGTATGGATACCACGCCGGCCAATTTCGGGCTGATAGGTCGTGATAAAATTGAACTTGTGGCACCAAAACGTTTCCTCTGCATTGCGGCAGACATCATCAGTGGTATATACGTTGACTACGAAGATAAAGGTTATATTTCAAAGTCTCACCAGATAATTTCCTCATTTTCTCAAACCGAGACTCATTTCCACATGACAACCTTACATAAAACTTTAGAAAGATTGCCACAGGTCCAGGAGGTTGATTCTTGTATTGATACCATTGTATTAATACCATTGTATTGATGAACCATATATCGAGATATAACCTTGTTACGATAATGCAGGGCTCTGCCGTGGTGGACCCTTTTTCTCTTGCTACTCTCTAGCCCATGGAGTAACAAAAAATCCGTACCCGAGTCTACAGAGAAGATGGACGTAGACTAAAAGACCCCAACTGCCCTCCCTATAATAAAGGATCAAGAGAAAGAGTTTCTCAGTTCTCCAGTGTTTGAGATCTGAGGGAGGTTGACCAATTTTCTTCACTATGACATCGAATCAGGAGCAGGAGCTTCTCAGTTCTCCAACAAACCTATAAGGCCAGGAAGCGACTACTCAAAAGCAGGAGAGCGAACAATCTCCCCCTGACCAGGTCCTGCAAACATTTATGCTCAAACGACGATTCACCCAAACCAGATGCGAGATAGTCTTGTATGCCTGAATCTACTCTATCTTCAGGAATAGCTGACGTACAGATGGCCTCAAATGGACAGATTTCGGCGGGCAACCTGAACATACGACAGCCTCAATGAGGTATGATTCCACAGCTGGACATTTCTGGATGGTTACAGGCTATCTGAGAGGATAAAGAGAGTGTCTCCTGGTTGGTTGAACGTAGTATCCTGCAGCCATGGAGTGGCGTATCCCTGAAATTCATCACTGCTCCCCTACCTGATGAAAGTAGTCGCAGACTGACCTTCGATCAGGTCCTCTTCAGATTGAGGAAAGTGAAACATGGTCTATCAACCTGGAGAAGATTATTTTTCACTAGGAGGTGAGGCAAGAGTGGTAGAGTCTCACTTTTGCCTGCTGAACAAAAAGATCACCAAATGAAGTGAGCGGCTTCGTTAAGAAGATGGATTTATTCCGTAGAGTATAGGTATGATACAATAAACCGCTATTGCCAGAATTTCGGAAATTCTCAACAACGTCTAGTCACTTTAAGTCACTGTTTAAACTCAAATGAATCAATGAAGTTTTAATAAAAAAAAAGAAGCAAATTTCTAGCAAAAAATGGAAATGGGTAGAATAGAATAAGAGGAAGAAAAAAGGGACATCGATGAAGAAGAAAGTGACATGGGAACTGCTCTAGAAAATTCATGAAAAACTGAAGAAACTGGCAGACCAAGATATATTAACTCTATACTAAGTGATGAGATATTCAGAGTCAGAATCAGAAATGCTTTATTGTCATAAAAGTTTAGGTTTTGTTGACAAAGCAGGCTTAAGAACTAAAACAATCTGAAACATTAACATAAAGGTCAAGAATTTAGAACAAGATATTAATATGGCTCAAGCACACTTCAAAAGTCTATGGATATAAGTCTGTGATGAAAAATTTTATGAGTTGGAATCATAAGTTGCGAAAGATATGCCTCAATAGTATAATAAGCTTTATCTAGCAGAAGTTTTTTTTACTCTTTTTCGAAACTGTTTGTAGCATGTTAACTTTCTGATTGAAAGGGGAAGATGACTGAAGTATTTTTTGCTATTATAAAGAATCGAATTTTTAATTTGTGCTGTTGACGGATAGGGAGAGGAATATTGAATGTGAAACGAGTGGCATGATTCTGAGTCGAGTTCGAGATGTTATCTTTGTGTTTTTTGTGCATTAGGCAGACTGTTTCTAAAATAAAGAGGCAGTAGACTGTTAAGATGTGATGTGCTAAAAAAGAGGCTTACAGGAATCTTGCTCTCTAGCTCCGGTAATGAATCTCACTGCTCTTTTTTGTATTGTGAAAACTTGACTCAATAAGTTTTGACAGCTGCTCCCCCAGAAACAAATTCCGTACCGCAAGTGGGACTCGAAAAGTGCAAAGTATGCTTTTCTAGCAGAGTGGTAGTCCAAAGAGTTCGAGATAGACTTTATCGCATAACAAACTTTAATTTGTTTTCTATGTTGAGGCCTAAAAATTTGTTCTCTAGTTTATGATGTGTTCTTCAAGAATTATATGGTCCAGGTCACATTTAAAGGACATTATATTAGTCTTTGATATATTGAAAGATAGTAAATTCGAATCATAGAAAATAATAAAGCTGGGGAGGGCTAATAAGATACAAAGACTATGGAGAAAATTCACTCGGGAATACAGTCCGAAAAACCTTTATGAAAGGATAGTCTAAGATGAGTCTGAGAACTCGAATAAGGTTCTGTAACTCTAGTTGGTTGAAGAGGAAAAATCACTCCGTACACCAGACATAATCACATCCCATTCGTTCAGTTGTTATACGTTCTGAACAAGTAAGCCTTCTATCCAGTAAGCCATTAACTATCCCTGATCGTTGAACCATTCCTCAAAAATTTTAATTTACCCTCATTTATTCTTTCGAATTTTCTTTCTCTACTGTAAAATTTCTTTTTTGATTCCAGAATTAGAATATCGCCGCTCAAGAGCGTTTTACACGTCACTTATTTGTAGATGTTTTACCACAAAGCAAACCTTATGATTATTAGGTACAAAACTGGGAAACTTACCCCCAAAGAGACTGGCGGCATCGAGTAAAGAGGCGGGGTCTTGATTATTAGAGATTTTGCTGGAGCTAGAGTTACCTTCGTTGCCCTTTCCATTTTCTTTGTCCATTTCCAGACCACGATGCTGGAACAAAAAAAAGATCCTAGAGAGAAACGTCAACGGTAGATATTTTCCTGGTAATTTTCTTCCTAAAGGGGATACTCCTCTCTGTAAAAGAGACTCGTTCAGAGAACTACGGCTTCCCCGACGAGTAGTTTTTCGCTGGCACCGACTCCGGAGCTAAAACTTTGGACAAAATCGCGCGCGAGTGACGATTACGAACGACAGATCTATTAAACGAGCTGTCAAACAAATTGTTGTTTATTTTTCGAGTCAAAAATTTCGAGAGATGGAATTAGATTTTCGCTCCTCACGGCATTCTACGACTAGTTTCGAAATATACCGCCGGAAATCGTTTTAGTACAGCGTCAAAAGTTATTCAAACTCAAAATCGGAAGGAAACGATCTACGAAATGCCGATAATTAAAAAACAGATAATAGGTGGGTAGTAATTGTAATTGACAGCAGAAAAATCATGTCGCGAAACGTTTAAGAAAATAGAAAATCGAATACCTTTTATCAATGTTGTAGTGGCGTCCTCTTTAGTCGGATTAATGGGTTCAGCCCATTTTGAAACATTGCACCCTGAAACCAAAACAGAAATCATCATGAGGAAAAAAATGGTTATGGAAAAATATTTTTCATAGTTTTACCAATTAGAATTATTGGAAATCAGTTTAGAAATGAACTTTCAGACTGCTCAGACAAATCAATTCGTTACTGTTTTTGGTCGATTTACAGCTCGTACGTCACCAACTCTGAACAGAGGTTTCGCATACCCAAATATTCATGCACGATATGTCCAACACGTTTCTTTGATGTCTTAAGAGCCTCAAATATCTCAACTATCAACTAGCAGCTTTCATTCATTTCCTTCAAACTAGCAAAAGTGTCTTCACTCAAAATATTTTATCCCACAAACTAATAGTCCAACAGCTGTGAAATTTGTACACGTGTCTTTTGAAGGTTAGGGTTGATTAATAATCATATGGATTCAATACTAGTAGCGTCATCTGTGTGTTAGCCTCGAACCCCATTTAGTGGACTGGAAACTTCTAAGCAACTTTATTATACAGTGTGACCCATTTTTAATGGAAACACTCCCCCAAAATTTGAAGTTGCAAACCGATTTTAATAATTTTTTTTTAATGTCAAGTACTGAAAGGTCTACCTTGGGACAAAATTTGAAATGTTTATTAAAGTTTCAGGGATTACTACGATATTTTTTCTTAGTCGAAAATCGGGATTTTTTATTAGCGATTTTTTTATTGAAAAAATCACTACTCCTCTGGATTCAGAGTGCCTCTAAACAGGTGTGACCAACATTTCATGAAAAAATATTAATTATTAACAAAGTTATGACAACTCGAAAATTCGAAAACTCACACAGCTAACAGTTACAAAAAACACCCTATATCAACAGATATAGCCATGAGAATATTTTTTTTTATGATTTCAACAATAAAGTGCCGCCAGATGAAAAAAAAAAACAAATAGCGTAAATATTTTTAATGAAAATAACGGAATTACATTCAAGTTTTCACGCAAATCAACTAAAACTACGACCTAATATTTCAATTTAAGTCTTAGTTGCCATGGAAATGATATTACAGTTCGACACTTGTGAAAGATTCAAGTGTACTATTGTCAACAATGTTCACCTTACAGTTCTTCGAATTATTTTGTGTCATGGCTGCAAGATTGAGCGTAAGAGAGAAAATTGAAATTGTACGCCTTTCGGGAGATGACGTTAGAAGTGCCTAGAGAGGTTTGTAGAGTATTTAATGAGAGACATCCAGATCGTCCTCGTATTAGCTGCGGTAAGGTAAATAAAATAAATAAAATATTCAATGAAACTGGTGCAGTATCAAAAATGATGTTAAAAAGTAATCCTGTACAAAGACGAAACAGGAATGACAGGAATGATCAAATCATTTTAGATTACTTCGGAAATAATCCTAATGCCAGTATAAGGAATGCCACTTTAGATTTGAATATTCCACGAGAAACTATTCGGAGATGTCTCAAGGCGAAGAATATTAAACCTTTCAAGCCAAAATTTTTACACACACTTCAAAAAGGCGACGAAGCAAGACGCCTGGAATATTGTTTATGGGCCCAAGGGGAATATTTAAACAATAGAAATTTCCTAAAAAATAATTTATATACCGACGAAGCCACTTTCACTACGAATGGAGTAGTGTCATCACAGAATTGTCGCTATTGGGCAGCGGATAATCCTAACTGGGTAATAAACTGTAAAAGCCAGTATTCCCAAAAAATCAACATCTGGTGTGGGATATTGAACGAACGAATTATTGGTCGTTTCTTTTTTGAGGAAAACATTAATGCGCAGAGGTCTCTAGAATGTTTAAACACAGAGTTTTGGGATGCTATTCATGAGCTGCCAATCAATGAACGATCAAATTTAATTGTCCAGTTAGTTGGGTGTTCAGTTCATTGTGCCAGAGCTGTGAGGCAATGGCTTAACGAACATTTTCCAAACCGATGGATATGCCGTGGTAGTCCGTTTATAGAGTGGCCACCCAGATTTCCAGACCTCACAGTTTTGGACTTTTTTCTCTGGGGACTTCTCACACAAAAGGTTTACAAAAACCGCCCAAGAGATAGAAATGAACTTTGTGCAAGAATTCGACAGGTATGTGCAGATACTAGCCCTCAAGAACTAAAGAACGTAATCAGAAACATTCGTAAGCACTACGACACGTATCGAAATACGTGGTGGATTAGTAGAGGCTACTAGAATATGAGTTAAAATTAATTGTTGCACTGAATCGAAACATTTCAATAATTAGTTATTAGTTACGTTTATTCAAATTTTTTGCTTTATTGTTAGTTGAATTGTGTGAATGTAATTCCGTTATTTTCATTTGTTTTTTTTTCATCTGGCGGCACTTTATTGTTGAAATCATAAAAAAAAAGATTATTGTGACTGTTAGCTAATAAAAAAATCCAGATTTTCGACTAAGAAAAAATATCGTAGTAATAAACATTTCAAATTTTGTCCCAAGGTAGACCTTTTATTACTTGACATTTAAAAAAATATATTAAAATCGATTTACAACTTCACATTTTAGGGGGGTGTTTCTATTAAAAATAGGTCACACTGTATAAAGTTTTTTTCTGAAAAAATCGACACTTTTCAACTTATTCGTGAATAAATGTGTCAATTTTTCGGGCGATTTTACGAGAATGACTCAACAAGTTTGGCAAAATTATACGGAAAAAAGTCACGGACTGGACTGCATAGATCGTTTTTCTTGACAAGAAGTGAAGCATTTACTTGAAGTAGGATTTGAGAACTTTTAGACGGTAAAAAATATCCTGTTAGGATTCAGAGTATCTCAATAAATACATGGAAGATGGCCCCTTTACGACTACATTATATTGTGTTATGTAACAAGAATATATGAATAGATGCCAAAGCAACTTTTTTGGTTGTAAATAAAAACAATAAAATAGTTGAGAAACTAGTTTCCGTTCTTCTCTCATAATCTACATGATATTATAACAAAAACATCTCTCCCAAAATACCGATCTAGTCCGATACAGTGCATCAAAATGAATTCTCTGAAAATTATCGCTGTCACCGCTATTCCGGATCTCCTAAAAATATACATTAAACAACTTTCAACAACCAGCTCAAACGACGGCCTCATTATATTTTCCACTGCGCGAAAATATCACCTTAAAAAATGAATATCATGAACGAGTATAATCGTTTCAGAAAAAAACATCATCAACGATCAATAAATTAGCTTGTACGGTACTTTAGTATTGACTTCCAAATATAGAAACGTTTTTAATGAAATAGTCATTCATAATGAACACTATGAAATTCTATTCCATTTCATTTGCCAAGAATTTTCTTCACGGGGGACATATTTAATGAAGAATCTAGCTAAATAAATCATTAATTAAAATCAAATTTTCAAAGACCTCAATTCTGCCTTTCAAAACGTTTTCTAGAGACATTACACACTTGGTGGAAAACTACTAAACAAATAGGATTTACTATGGAGAAATTAGCAGTAATACCCCAAGGAACAATTCTTGGACTCCTCTCATTATTTATTCTTGTGGAAGAATGGTACTGATTTCAAGTTCAGTTTTGGTTTGGATAATGAGACTACAAAGTTTTATGAAAAAAAAAACACATTTACGACTTAGTTTTGCCAGGCTTTCCAGTAACAGAGAATAACTTCGCAAGAGAAATTGTTTTCAATAAATTTACAACTTTGAATCGAGATTTTTGAACTGACAGTTAAAGTAGATGCCTGTAGGCGATAGACTTGTTGACTGTAGTTATTCTCATGTTCATCGCTGGTTATTTTCGATAATTGGTTTTTCTCGCTCGGGCGCGTCTCGAAGAGCGCAAAAACGTCGAAAATATACTTTATATAAAAAATACCTCCTGCCGTTAGCCATCTCGATCTCCCGACATGACACTCGTAGACTTTTCAATAGACGATTCAAAATGAATAATATTCTCTGTGCACATTTCTATTCATTTAATTACATTTTGAAATGTACTGAAACAAAACGAAATAGAAACTGATGAATAAATATTTTTTTTAGAAAAATGAAAATTCCCTTCATTTTTTCAATATACCTTGTAAAACCCAGAATATCTGTGCATACTCGAGAAGGTATCGTTATAGACGAATGGAGAAAATTATGTAAACTTATATTCGTACTACGTCGAATATTAACTTTTGCATGAATTTATACTCAATTTATATAAAAATGGTGCGAATAATCGAAGAAACGATTTCCGCTACAGCACTGCTCAAATTAATCTGCAGCTCCAACTGATTAAAAAAAAAATTCATTTAAACGTTCATAGTCGTGGTTGAACTTGTGTCCATCTATCAAAAGACAGTTGCAAATGTGGAATTGGT
The DNA here is from genome assembly GCF_025532065.1 of Leptinotarsa decemlineata. Classification (NCBI taxonomy): domain Eukaryota; kingdom Metazoa; phylum Arthropoda; class Insecta; order Coleoptera; family Chrysomelidae; genus Leptinotarsa; species Leptinotarsa decemlineata. The sequence goes on along the minus strand of NW_027412681.1, from coordinate 259,170 downwards.
TTTCACATTCAAAAAACTACTGATGTGTTCTTTGATTATACGGGAAACAATTCTCCCCGTTTGGCCAATATGAAGTTTTGTGCAACCACAAAGCAACCTAAATACTCCTTTTCTATACGACACTGAAGTTTTGACAAGCTTAAAACAATAACGAACGAAAAATACTAATATTGATTTAGGCTTATTTAAAAAAAATGAAATTTTAGTTAGATGTTCTTCAAAAGCATCTTTTTTAGTTTCTCAAACGATATTAATTTTTCATGTTTTAGTTTCGTATGCTATAAAAGCGTGTTTTTTAGTATTTTTAAACTATATTCATTTTATCTAAACTTTGGGCTCAATCAGCCATTAAGTAGACTACGTACAGCGCCATCTGCCAGCGAATAGATCAAGCAAGGAGAGCTACAAACAAACATACATACAGGTGAAGCTAATGAAAGCGTGTTAAAATAGAACAATTGTGTAACTAAATAAGTGTAAAACATTGAAGGAGGTTGTAAGGGGTGGAAAACGCAACCCCTAAAATGTATTTCCAATGTAACTTTTTGTCTCATTTGTTAACCATTTAAAAATTCATTTCCGATGGCCTGTTTCATTCTAAACAAAAAATGTCTCTTAGGTTTTTTGCCCAAAATAAACCAGTTCACAGCAAATAATTATTTTACGAACAACTACAGAGATACATCGTCATAAATGCGAAAATACGAAACTATTCGCTATTAGCGATAATGACAATTGAATTGGTATGACGCTGTCAGTTTTGAATTTTCGAAATTGAATTAATACTAATTGTGTGTTGTTGTTCTGTTCTTAATTTGTTACTTTAATAATTCACTTGTTATTAAAATGGCATACACAAATGAGGAAATGGCTGATATGCATTATGTTTACGGTCTATCGCAGGGGAATGGGTTAGAAGCTTCTAGAAGATATGCTGAAATGTATCCTCAACGGCAGCATCCTTCACATAGAATATTTGCTCGACTTCATCAACGATTACGAGAATATGGTTCATTCGACAAAAGAACGCAGGATTGTGGTCGCCATCAAGAAGTACGAACACCACAGCTTGAGGAAGCAGTACTTAATTTGATTGAAGAACAACCTACTACCAGTACTAGAAAGATTGCTTTCCAGCTAAATGTTGATCATATGACGGTATTTCGAATTTTAAAGGAACAACTCTTATACACTTACCATCTTCAACGCGAGACTTTCCGAACCGTCTTGAATTTTGCAATTGGATGCTGGAAATGATTAGAAGAAATTGCGACTTTCTGAAGACGATAGAATTCACAGACGAATGTAGTTTTTCTCGGGACAAGATTATTAATTTTCATAATTACCACATGTGGGCTGATGAAAACCCTCACGCTATTATCGAAACTAACCATCAAGAACAGTTTTCTCTTAACGTGTGGCTCGGAGTTATTGGGGATGATTTAATTGGGCCTCATTTTCTACCTCCTCGATTAAATGGTGAGGCATACGTTCAATTTTCAAGAGAAGTGCATCCAGTACTGCTGGAGGAAGTTCCTTTGGGCGTCAGAAGGGATATGTTTTTTATGTATGATGGGGCTCCCGCCCATTTTAGGCAAGTAGCACGTTAGCATTTAACTGAAACATATGCAAATCAGTGGATAGGTTGAGGAGGACCACAGAACTGGCCCGCTCGATCCCCGGATCTCAATCCTCTCGATTTCTCTATTTGGGGCCATTTACAGCATTTGGTTTATCGTACTCCTGTTCGCGATGTAGATGACTCAAGAAACCGCATCATCGATGCGTGCAGGGTAATCAGAGGGACTCCAGGAATATTTGAGCGAATACGTGGCTCAATGCGCCGACGTCTAGACGCATGCGAATGTCTGAAGGTAGACATATTGAACATTTACTATGATTTCTACTTGTTGTGTGTTTTGTTATTAATAAATTAGTTTTGTTTATTACCCTTTAATCGTTTAATGCAGGTACTAACTACAAAATAACAATAAATCCAGTTCGCATTTATGACGATGTATTTCTGTAGTTGTTCGTAAAATAATTTTTTGCTGCGAACTGGTTTATTTTGGGCAAAAAACTCAAGAGACAGGCTATCGGAAATGAATTTTAGGGGTTGCGTTTTCCACCCCGTAGAACCATGAGGTAAACCAAATAAATTACTGACTAAGTGTCTTTTAGGTAGTACAAAACGTCAGGTTGATTTCAATATTGCAACTTTTTCAGTGCTTCTGAAAAAAAATTGTTATACAAATTTTATGTACGACCTTTAAGGGGCTGTATCTTAACAAGGGATGCTCCAATGAAGTATGAAAGATCCCATCTTTTTTTCGATGAGGAATCACCTCCTGAAATGTTTTATACTTATTCAGTTACACCCTGTATGATAGCCCTAGTTAATGAAATGGTCGTCGTTGTTGGCAGTGGTCTGCCAGTTTTCGTGCCTGACGTTTCATCTATAAATGCGGGAGACTCCGTGGGTTGGGCTACCTATCGGGCGCGTCCCCAAGTGGCGGATTGGGGAACGGCCAGACGACTGGAGGCCCTGTCCGGGTCTTACGAACGGTGTCGCAAGACTACTGGACTGGACTGGACTACTGTAGTCAGCCTACCTCTGGTAATGCGGGCTCTGCCAGAGGTGACCAATTCTTATCTTGCTACTCGTGGGAACACACTTATTCAGTTACACCCTGTATAATATCAGACAATGGAATTCAGAACTAAGGAAGTTCATGATATTTCACTAATAAAATTCATGAAACACTGCCAATCACCTTCAAATTTTCCAGTTATGTTACAGCAGCATTGTTATTCCGCCAATAACAATTTCCAGAACAATTTTTCCACAGATTATACAATGAACGGAAGAATTATTTCAGCACATTACAATGTCGTTATCACCGGCAGACGAATGATAACCGAACAGGGTCACGGCCGATCGTTTCTCTCTCTCTCTCTGGGTCAAGTTCAATCTCCCCTAGCCGCTGTTTTTTTGTCCCGCTCTCTCCTCCCACGGTCCTTTTTCGACCTTCGCGTCGAGGCATCTTTTATTCATAGTCATCATCATGTGTGCGAGATGATGTCACTCGTCTTCATTACGAGAAGTTGTTAATTGCCGAAAGAATTGAATGTGAGTTTTGTTCGAAGTCAAAGGTATCTGCTAAACAGAGAGGACTGCCAAAATATCGAGCTGATATCTTGGCACGTCTGCACGGGAAAGTACCAGGTATTGTGCTTCGTATTGGCATAAAGTAGCACGGACGACTCAACATTCTTGAACCTTTCAACAACAAAAACGTGTTGTCGAACGTGTTTTCGAACGAATACAATGAAGATAGTTACAAATACAAGTGGTACAACTTCAAAACTGACGAAGTTGTCTTTGAACTCCTATTTTTTCCTCTTAGTGGTGGAAATTCCTGATTCCCTGTCTTGATATTTATTTTAGCTATACAAAGAACCTACCTGCATATTTCAAGATTCTAGGTTCAGTAGCTACGGCTGTACGTTAATATAAGAGCGGGCAACAGCTAGTAATTTATATTTCTACTTACGGTAACTAAAAAAATATGCTAACTGCATTAAGTAATGAATAACTTCGAAAATCGAATAATCGTTAAAAATAACGATTTGGTGTTGGGAAAAAACTCCAGTATTATTCATTACTACACCAAAGGTTCCAAACAGTGCATCATAAGTATAAAGAAATTCACAAAAGTAATATAACCGTCAACGACGTCTGCCATGTTTTTGGCGATGGCGCTTCATTGCTTAAATCGCCCCTCTATCACCGCGCATCGACCCCCGTCGTCTTACAGTAGACGCGACGCGTGATGACTCACTGAGTTGCGTCAAGTTAATCTTCTCGTGATAACTTTTAAACGATTCGTCTAAAATTCTTAGTGTAAAAGACAAAGTTTATCTGAATTAAAATTTTCATAAGAATTTGACATACATTCTAAAATGTGCATTGTGAGAAAAGGTATCCAATTCAATTATATTCATGGCTCAGTATTTTGCATACAGTGGCTTCTACATAAGGGGCAGATATGCTATCGCGAACTTTCATTTAGAACTATTTAAGATAAACAATATTACGATACATTATCTGTATGTAACACCAACGGTATAGGCAGCGCACGCCAAAATAGCTCTCAGGAATCAAGAATGTTTCCGACTTACTTAATACTTATCGTTATATTATGACCAAAATTACACAAAACCTTTAAAAATTGTAACCCATTCTGATGATTCTAAGTTTCATCTAAATCCGTGCAGTCGGCACATTTATATTAGTACAGATTTCTCATCCACGTAGTAACGGCTACACCCATCAATTTATAAAAAAAAAGTATATTGAATTGTTGCGAATTAGTAATTGGTACGAGTATGCGTTTAGGTTCTTTCAACAGTATAGAAATGCCAAAAAGGGCACTGAAGTGTATGAGCAGAGATGAAAGTCATATCCCAGTTCGTCTACTGTTTACTTATTCATATAGGGCCTTCCAACAGGGATATCCGAACTTTGACAATGGGGAATGTTCCTCAATTTGGGTTATTACAGCAAATGCAAGTTTCAACAAAATAAAGTTGAGTTTCATTCATGAGTTTTTCAAATTCACTTCAAAAAGTATTGAAATTGATGTTTCAAATGTTGGGTTTTAATTTTTAAAGGGATTTGTTTCTAATTCACATATTGGCAACAGCGCCTACATCAAGTTGAAATAATTTATACGTACCTAGATATTCTACTTGAAAAAAGGAAAATTATCTTTATCAATCAACAATTAAGGCAAAATATAAATTATAGTTCAATACCACCTCCACAAGCCACATAAACAACAGTTGTTTTGTTATTTATTCATATAGAGGAAGATAGGTTGGGTGCACAAAATGTTATATGTCACAGAATGTGTCGGAACTCGGAACATGAGTAAACAGATCAGCACGCCTCTGAAATTAATTGTCCTTTATTTGTTGAATACGTTTTTCTATGCCTTCCATTCCCCTATTATTACTTTCGAGACTTTCAATCAGCTTATTACAAAGAATCTCTAACTTGTTCATCTTTTCAATTAAACTACCTTCTGCTTGAGATTCCTTAGATTTTTTCCGATTACTGATTTTGCAAAGAAGGTCTGTGAAATCAAAGTCTTGGGAATTTGTCAATCCGGGATACTCCTTAAGAAACTCAGCCTCCAGTATTATTTTCATGTCAGGAACAGTTCCACCAGAATTGACATTGAAATATTCAAATAGGTTAACTAACTGATCTCGCGATTGTTTTGAAGTAACTTGACCATGGTTTTATCAAATGCGTAAGAACTATTCACTTCTCGGGTCACCAATTGTAATTTTTGAACTACTTTCGAAGACGTTTTTTGGTTGAAGTTTTCTTTTCCACATTTTCAACACAAATCATCTAAACAACATGTAATGTTGGACACTACATGTAATATAGTGCCATAAGTGTAGCATAATGATTTTATCGTTTCCAGAAGAAAATTCTCCTGTACGTAATTTCTGTTCAACTACGACAAAAATTCTGTAACTTGGTAGTTTTCAGCCTTGAAATCATGCACCTTGAAAACAATATGTCCTTATCTTTTCCAATAACGCAGATAATGCCTGCGAAAGACATCGTGCGACACCCTGTATACCACGCAGCAATAGTTCTATCGACAGTGACACTCCTCGACGACTTTCATCTTCGCCATTCTTGGCATCTCGGCGTAGGCCAATTCTTCGGAAGAGTGCAGAGGATCGACTGGAAACTGGAAAAGTCTTATCAGACGCGAGATCGGAAGATCGTTCGTTAACCTCTTCTCCATTCCTCGGCAAATAATCGCTAGAGTGTGTCTTTATATCCGCAATAAATACCGCTGGCGCATACATACATTGTACGGAACGCCACTAGAATAGTATTTCAGAGGGCGTGGCTGATGACACGCCGAAAAGTCAGCGATCAAATATGATCACGTGTCAAGATTGCAACGAAAAAAAAACTGACGTCGAATTTTCTTCAATTTCGATGCAGGATTTCATGGAGGATATTTGCATAGTTCCATTCAGAAATTTTGGAGAAAGTAATGCATCAAAAAGAAACCCACTGTCCATTGTCTAAAAAAAGTCAACACATTTGAAAATCTAAGAGAAGGACACAAAAAATGTTCAACCATTTCAATTCGATACAAAAAAAATCATTTTCAAAAATAATTGTATCAAAAGTATGAAATACCCGAAGGGGGGGGCAAACCGCGGACACGTGTTTCTGGCTATTGGCCACATCAGCGCGGTGCAGCCAAGTGTAAAGATGGGCAACACTTGTTTGTTGAAAGCAGGAAACAACACAAACGCACGGAGTCAACAACAGGAGCCAACCGCACATTTGTGGTTCCAGTTAGAAGACCTAGAATTCCCAGGCTACATCTAACACGACTACGTAGGCAGCTATAGCTACCTGCGTGACATCCGGGTCCAGTATATAAATACAAATAGAGATTTTATCGAGTGTACATGATATAAATCAAAAATGAAATATTCGTGGATACAACACTCCAAACAGGGGGGCAAACCGCGGACACGTGTTTCTGGCTCATGGCCTCATCAGCGCGGTGCAGCCAAGTGTAAAGCTTGTTTGCCGAAAGCAGGAAACAACACAAACGCACGGAGTCAACAACAGAAGCCAACCGCACATTTGTGGTTCCAGTTAGAAGACCTAGAATTCCCAGGCTACATCTAACACGACCACGTTTTTGCTTTCGGCAAACAAGTGTTGCCCATCTTTACACTTGGCTGCACCGCGCTGATGAGGCCAATAGCCAGAAACACGTGTCCGCGGTTTACCCCCCTGTTTGGAGTGTTATATCCACGAATTTTTCATTTTTGATTTATATCATGCACACTCGATAAAATCTCTATTTATATATATATATATATATATATATATATATATATATATATATATATAATAGATATTAACCGATAAAACTAAATCAATAACACTGTAGGCCCATAATTAGTTTTGTAGCTACTTTCAAATCAAGTTTTTCACGAATCGAACAAGAATAATTCATTACATCCATTAAAAAACATAAATGTCAGATAATCTCAAATTAATTGCATATAAAAAATTGCACCGCACAAAAAATTCAGGATAAGTACTACCGCTCCGGCGCCCCATTAGCCACTCCCAGATTCACGTCGCCCGCTCATTTTAGAAGAGATTCAAAACTCGACTATATATACAGCTAGCTGAAGCGTCGTTATGCCGCTTCGTTGACCCTAAACCATAAATATATTGAGCGTCTCCCTAATAATTTCATTAGATTTTAATTATGGAACAAGCCTATGAAGGCTTATGAAATAGATTAATTTTTTCCCAAGAGATTGCTTCTCCTCAATGCTAGGAGACTACTAGATCTGCGCCAAGTATATTTGACAGCGACTATCAAACAGATCAACTTGGAAGGAAAAACCGGCAAAAATAATAAGTTTTTGAAAAAAAAATTAAATTTCGAACAAATAAAAATTCAAACGCAACTTACCTTGATGTTACCATGAAACGAAGGAATTCACCGGAAGGTTCTGAAAAGAAAAAAGAAATACATTGACATTTAACTACATAATACGAGGTAATAAGCTTTAAGTCAATTCAGTTATAATTCACCGATTTCAATAACTATTTTTGCATGATAGGAGAAAAATTAACTGAAAATATTCACGATCCGTATGATCCACTTGATAATTCAATTGATATTGATATAGCAGATAATTCTATTCTATATGACACAAACCTCTCAGAATTGAAAGGAGTCTTTAGGGAGATAAAAAATAAACACACTTCAGGAATTGACGACTAATTATTCTGAGAAAAATAAACCGTGCAGTTCCACAAGGCTCAGTCCCAGGTCCACTATTATTTCTTTTGTATATAAATGATCTGTCATCCATTGATATTAAAGGAGGGTTCACACTATTCGCTGACGACACTACAATTTTATGGCATGATCAAAATCCCGTTGAACTTCAAACAGTAATGAACCAAAGCAATATAAAAAGATGATGTGACGCAAATCTTCTCAGTTTTAATATCTCTAAAACAAACGTACTTTGCTTCAAATGTTCCATCAGCAATTTACAAATTGACAAAATCTTTGTTAAGAATAAACCATCAACCAAATTTCCGGGACTATCCATTGACACTGATTTGAAATTCAAAGACCATATCAAGAGTCTCAAATCAAAGTTATCCTCAGGGTCTTATGCTGTGAGGCTGACATCTTATGAGTTGGGATTTGCTGCTACCAAAGTAACATATCACTCTCTCATAGAATCTCATCTACGATATGAAATTCCTTTCTGGGGTGCTTGTAATCAATTTTGGTTATACAGAAAAAAGCTGTACGTTTTCTATGTAAAGAAAAACCACGATATTCTTGCAGAGCACTGGTTAAGGAAAAGAAAATCCTCACTGTAATGTCTATTTTTATTATTGAAACTATATGTCTCATAGCAAAACATCAAAATCGATTTTCAATTAACACAAACAGACAAAGAAACGACTTTAATTTAGTTAATCTTCAGACAATAAAGCATATTTTGACTTTGACTTTGAAGATGCTCGAAATGGGTGCCTTGAACTTCTTGACATATGAACAGCCTATCCGATATTTTACGCCAAACATAGTACAAATATTTGTTATTATCTGCCGTTGGTCCAATATTGAAGCAGGTTCAGTTTTATACACCTTTTGCTTCAAATAGCCCCATAAAAAAGTCCAAAGGTGTCAAATCTGGCGAGGAGGCTGGCCATTCTGTAGGACCTCGACGGCCAATCCAACGACCGGGAAAAGTAGTCTCCAAATAGTTTCTTATTTGTCTGGAGTGATGTGGTTGTGCTCCATTTTGTTGGAATACAATACCCATATAGAATTCATTAGGATTCGCTTCGATGATTTTAGTGGTGAGAGAGTCAACAATAGTTTCCAGCATATTCAAATACTACAGTTCCCCTGTTGAATTTTGATCAATAAATAGAGGTCCTACAATATGGTTTTCCAATATTTCTGCGCAAACGTTAATTTTTCTGGATATTGGGTATGTGTTTCCCGGAAAACGTGAGGGTGGGTGTCACTCCAATAACGGCAATTTTGTCTGTGAACATTGCCGTTAAAAAAAATGTACATTCGTCACTAAATTAAATATTGTGGAGATAAGTAGGATTCCTTGCAATGGTTTCCGTCACGATTTCGCAGAATTCTGTTCTTCGATCAGGGTCATCTTCAGTTAATTGGTGTACCATTTTAATTTTGTATGGACGATACGTATTCCACTTCAGAAGTCTCCACGCAGTAGAAGGAGACACCTCACAAACATTCGCGACCGAATAAGAAGACTGTTCAGGATTTACTACCATCTCCCCAATTCTTCCGAAACGGACGGATGACCTGGGGGCTTTTTTTATGTACCTACACTACGGGTAGTTGTGAATTTGGATACAAGTTCCCTCAAATATTTTCTAAGGATAGGACGATTCGGAAAACGTTCGTTGAAAATCCTTTCGGACTCGTGAAAGTTAGGCGTCGCACCGCAAATAAAAATCGCATCACGCACGTATTTACCTAAACTATTATTGAAATCAGGTGTACCCCAAGGATCTATCCTTGGACCTGTTCTCGCTATATACAAGTCAAATTATCAAACATTTGTAATATTGTCGAATGCACCTTTACGCAGACGATACTCAAATGTACCATTCATTTGATCCTAATGACATTGCTGATGCATGTGAACGCATCAATATTGATATCAATGCATTTGTAGCTTCATCTGCAAACCACGGTCTACAAATTAATGCTGTAAGTCAAATATTTTAGTCTTTGGCCCAAAAAAAAAGAATACTCGAAGTGGTTGATTGTGCTAAAAACCTAGGTGTCATTATAGATGAGAATCTTCGTTTTTAAAAACATGTGAATGAACTAATTCGCAGAGCATATGGACATTTGAAATTGATATACAGTAGTAGACAATATTTATCAAGAAAAATCAAATACTTTGAGAGAACTTGGTTTTATCCAATTTTAATTTCGCAGATTGTCTGTATGGTCCAAATCTCACAGTTTTTTATAAAAAGAAAATGCAAAAAATACAAAATTCTTGCTTGCGATTGATTTTCGGTATTCGTAAATATGAAAGCATTACCCATACTTTGAAATATATAAACTGGTTGAACATGGATAATCGGATGTTGCTCCACTCTGCAAGCTTATAACATAGTATAATTAAAACTAAAACACCAGAATATCTATATAATAAAATCAAATTCCGAACTGACGTACATACATTGAACTTGAGGTTCAAAGGGCTTTCAACACCACCATTGCACAAAACACAACAATGTGTAAGATCCTACAGTTATCAGATCTCAAAAATTTACAATGAAATTCCGAAACATTTCGAAAGAGATGAAGTTAGATGAGTTTAAAGAGAATCTGAAAATAATTTTATTGAAGAAGCAGAACACCCCTCGATAATAATGTTAAGAATGTTTTTTAATTTACTTAGTCAAATAATGTAAACATATCATTTTTTTTAAGCTGAACTTCGCCTATTACGCCAACAATTAGAATTTCAAGATGGAAATAATTATTTATTATGTAAAATGGAATATAAAGTCGCTATTATCATTATCATTATTATTATTATTATTATTTGTTTTTCCAATGGACGAGAAATGACCATTATAGAGATTGTTGACGTGGTACCTTTCTACTAGTAAAACCGAAAACTAAATGGGAATATTCTAACTGAACAATTATGTTCACATTTTTTTGTCGTTTTTACAAACAAAAAATAACTTAACAAACCTTATCGAGTTGTTGGAATTGCCATATGGCAGATAAAAAGGAATATTTCTAGAAATATCGATATCAATGTGTTTGTCTTCAGAAAATTATTGAATGTTCCGCCATTTTGTAGAAGGTGAAGATATTAACTTTGATTTTTTTTTCTCAGATGGCACCCAGTCGCCATCTTGAATACTTCATCTGTCAATCTTAATTTAATCATCCCAAATTTAAATTTTTTGAGTTGCCCCGTATAAAAAATAAAAGGGGGGGCATTAAAGAAATGCACTGTAGATACCGATTAGAATATTCCAGCCGGGTGAGGTGTCACCCGTGAAAGAAGGGTACTCTTAAATGACCCCCTAAAATTGAAAATTATTACGAAATCATCCGCAAACACTTGAAAATTCGTCGAACAAGACTTATTTCCTGAACGACCATATTCCGCGATAAAACATAATAATAATCCGTTTTACTCGAGCAGCCGTAATAGAGGAGAATTTCAGACGTGCGTGCGACAAACAGGAAGTGGCATGCATTAAGGGGACCCCTTTCAGAATGTATAAAACACACGGAACGTCCCCCATCCAAGTACGTGTACGTACACGGCCGCCGGTTAATTTTTGCTACCCCCTCGATTGTTGTTACCCTTATCGTTCGTCGATCAGGTACATGTAAATAATAGACATGTTTTTATTGAACGCAGCTGCCAGAGGCGCTCCGAATGGGGAGGCGAACATTTCCGAATGTCTATCGATGTACAAGAGCCTTCGTCAGTGGGGTAGCTTGAAGAGTGTTTGAAGGGGGTTTATACTGAATTTTTAATGGTAAATTTGTGTTGATTTCCAACTCGTTATTTTTTTTGGGGACAAAACTCTCACTCTCAAAGGCCAAAAAACCAATACATGGAAATGAACCGGCTGCGAACTAGTCCAAGTGGACTGTAGAATTGGAGGTTCGTATTGGATAATTTTTGCTAACCGAGTTTTGTGATTGGCTGAAGAGTCATAAAATTGAATTCAAAGTCATGTTACGGTGACGAATAGAAATCTGGAATGCGGGGATGGTTATCGCCGTCGTGTTCAGTTCAGGAACTGATCGCGATTTGAGTTTTGAAATTCGATATTGGTGCAGTTAAAATAACTTAAAATTTTTGTAATCTGTTTAAAATGTGGCGTCCTTGGAGAAGTAATAATAAGTGTGATAACAACGCAGAATTTTTCCAGTGTAGTGATTCCAATAGCGATGGTGAACAATGCAAAAGAGATACCAGTGAATAAGTTTCGGATGCATTTGAATATTGAAACACAGAGAGTATGTTTTAGTGTATATAAGAATCTACATCTCAAGTTTGGTTTCGAGGGAAACAAACCACTACAAGTAATATCAGGTTTGATCGAAATTCCTTTCTCAACTGTACGTAAAATAGTCAAAAATGAATCTTATGAACGCAAGACGCGATTTGATGCGGGATTACCAACACCTTTAGATGTTCATCTAATAAAATCATTGAAAAAAAATATTATACGACTGTTATAAAAGCAATGAGATTCCTACAACTGAATTCATAAGGAAGAAACTGAATACTTCCGGCCATAACGTGAGATGCTGTGACAAAACTCTTCAGAATTGGTTAAAGAAACCAGGATTTAGATTTAAAATAATAAACAAACGTCAAGCAGTTATGCAAAGCAGAAGAATAGTGGAATTGCGTAACAAATACTACGAACAAATAACTGAATATAGACAAGAACAACGGCAAATTCTCTATATGGAAGAAACTTGTTATGACACTCACGACACAGTTACGAAAGGGTGGACTGATGGTTCGAGAATGTGTACGGCTAACATGCCTGCGAACAAAGGATCGCGACTAATCATGATGACTGTCATGAGCAGTCATCACCCGAAGACGATTGTAGATACCAACAATCGAAACGTCGTGAACTAACGTGACTTGGAATCTCTACACTTTTTATTTTTTATTATTTTCTTTTTTGCATCCCTTTAATTTTTATTTTTTTATTTATTCAATTATTATATTTTTACTTGTAGGTTATTTCACTATCATTTCATTTCAGGTTTATTGTTGCTTAATATAATTGTTATTTTCAACAATCCTTTTTTAATCATTCTTTTTTACTTGTTTCAGGGATTTCAAATCATTTTATATAGTAGACAATGGAAGTCCGAACTAGTGAAATTCATCACGAAACATTGTCAATCACCTTCAAACAAAGAGTTGACGAATGATTGTGAAATTTGCCGAAGGAAAAAGTCCAGATTTTTTATGAAATACAATCACAAGAAAATACAAAATGAAACTTAGATATTACTACAAGTTTCGTATCACTAACGTTGATTTTGAGATCAATCATATGGATACACATTTACTGATAGAAGTCACAGAAATTGATAAGTATAATATATTCTTAATTATCGTTCATGATGATGTGTTTTAGATAAACGTTGTGTCAGAAATTTTAAGGACTATTTTGAAGGCGACAAAACCTAGATTGATGAAAAAATTAATATTTTTTGAGAAAAATTAACATTTACCTCATTTTTTTAACTGACGCCGCATAATTTACGTGTTAACGAAAAATTCCGTATTGTCAGAAGATGCGAAATTACGATGTTATACTTTCTATTCAAGTTTGATTTTCAACCTATAGAGCTGACAGTTTTATAACTCTTATAGTGCTTAATCTTATACAACTTATCAATAACAATCTGAAAATAAATAGACTGACCCGTTACTAAACGAAAAACACTGTCCATGATAATAATTAAATAATTATACGGTTTTTCAATTCTATAGACAATCTAATAGTTAAACTGACGTACCCTACAAGTTTGTGACTTTTACTTTATTTTCAAATGTGCCTGAAAACATTTAAGGAAATGTTAGGATTCTCCTGTAAAATTAATTTTTACAAGAAGGTCTCAACAATTACATTCACAAACAATTTATTTATCAACTATACAAAAAAAATTAGTAAATTGACGTCCTACCTGTATATATGACGACGAGGCATTGGGAATTCGGAATGGTCTCACCAAATCAGATAACAAGCAAGGTGACCACCTGAAAAAAAAAATCGTTCAACGAATATCGAAAAAGAAACTACATACTTCGTTTTTGCAAGGATAACAAAAGCAAAAATGGGTAATTCATGCAAATCTTTGTTCTCTCTGCGGGACTAATGACCTGCCGAAGTGGCCATAATCCTAATTTCAACCACTTAGGATCGAATCGAAGAATTCTCAGTACAGGTAGTTCGAAATACCTGCCCTCGTTAGTATTCACTCTCAGTCAAATATTTTGTTATCCCATCATGAAACTTTATAACGCGCCTTGTTTGTGAGAGATCGGCTGAAGTGATGGTTATTGAAAATAAAACGGCAAGGTGGGTCTTGCCCATGACTGAAATATGCAAGTAATCGTGAAAATCGATAAAGTATGTAGGTATTGATCAGTCAATGAACCGCAAAATGAACTTTTCATGAGTCCTACAGAAGTTCCTAAGAAAAATGATTTTTTTTCATTTCATGACCTGATTTTCTTCATACAAAAATACATGCATAATACGGAGAGATCATGGATGAAAGTGAATTATACCAATTTACAAATCTTGGCAGTTTCAAAAGTTAACCATTTAGGAATGACGATAGAGAATTTTGTACTCGGAAACATGTTAATTTTTTTTCAAATTTCAATAGTTTGCCTCTTTTCAGCTTTTTACTATATGATTTCGTAAACGACTTTGGGCCAATTTTTCTCTACGAAATGAACCAAATCGCTACCGAATAAATATAGTTCAAAACAACTAAAAAACACAAAGAACAAGAAATATCAATGAGGTTACGAAAAGCGCCATCTGCCCGCGAATAGATCAAGCAATAATGCCGATAATTCTGTCAATACAGATCCAGAGCTTGAGAGTTACAAACAAACATACATACCAGCAAACATACATACATACACATAAAGCGTGTAAAAAACACGTGTCAGTGTTAAAAATAATTAATTAGCATCATACCAATTTTTCACCTTTCCTAAATCAGATGATATCTTTTTATGTAGCTCTTCTGGGTTTTTTTCCTTCCACAATATTGCTGTATCATCCGCGAATAGAGTAAAGCTGCCAGATATATCTATCACAGTCAAATCATTAATATACAACAAAAACAGAATTGGACCCAACACAGAACCCTGTGGCACACCAGATGTGATTGCCCTGCTTTCTGAGAGTTCCGATGTTCTTTCCATTTGACTTCGGTCTGAGACGTACGATTCAAACCAATTGTACTGATTCGGTTCGCAGCGGGGCAGGCACAAGTATGTGCTCTGCTGTTTCATCATTTTCCAAACAGAGGCGACACACTGTCTTCCGACAGTCCCGATTCTCTGCATATGATGATTCAAATGACAGTGACCTGTAAGAAGGCCTGTTAGACATCGTAGTTCATGTCAACAACTGTTTAGTATCAAACTTTGAAGGGTGAATAAACGCCTGGGAGATTCTGCCAGAAGTCCATAAATCTTTGTTTGGCAAAGCCCAAAGCGATGCCAATGGACAGGTTCTGGTCCAATGAAGTCGCTTGCAGCACCCTCCTTTGCAAGAGAGTCAGCCTCATTGCTTTTCAGGCCAGTATGGCCAGGCATACATTCCAGAGACAATCTGTTAAGTCTTCCTATCGAGGAGAGTCGTTTTTGGCAATCTGCTACCCAATACAAGAAGAGTGATAGCTCATAAAGTCTTACAAAATTTGTTTTCAAGTGCTTGGCATTAAAACAAAAATAATGTTGGTGCATGATTTTCAGCGAAAGAAAAATGTGAAAATCACCACGTAAGTAGTACCCCAAATGAAAATAATCATTAACAATTTACGCAAATCTTCAAAAGATGTGTAAAGTTTATGTATTTTCGAGTTTTGAAGTATTGGTTTTCACCTTTTGAGAGTTACCCAAATATTGATGATGTTTTCTCGGAGACAAACGTCGCGAAACACATGTTATTGTAGTACAGCTGAATTTATTACAGTGGCTACAAAAATCGATGAAAAAAAAAACTAGTAGTCCGTATTAAAAAAAAAATAAAGTCGATGATGAAATCTAATGAACGAAACGTCGCATTGCAAATTGGTTAATCAGATTATAAAAAAATATGAAACAATATTGGTAACTTTCCCTGCCTTTTTTTCATCATTCGAAACGGAGACAACAGAGCCAAAAAACGAAATTTCACAACTCTAGTTTTTGGCGAATATTTCAAAAACAACCACTGACATTCTCAATCTGAAAAGAGATAATTCCAGTTCCCCAAAATAGAAAACTTTTGTTCAATTCCACAATTTCCGAGACGACAATAGTGGGATCAGCTAAAAAAACGGACTGTATAAACTGGACTGGATTATTTACAAGTATGTTTGCTGAAACTAATATTTGACAGTAATGTCATCTGTCATCTAAGTAGTAAGGAAGGGCGTCCAGAGAAGAATTGTCTGTAGACAGCAAACACCTGCCTGTCATTTATGCTTTGTTTCGCATTCAGCACATCACAAGCGCTATTATTGACAGAACAAGAAATCGCGTTGAAACCATTTATCGTCCTTGTCTTTTACCACGCGCCAGAGAGAGAATTGCCGCTGTTGAATATTGAAAACTCAACTGATTGCCCGGTTATTCTCAAGGCCATTAGTAAATATTTTTTGAAAACTCTCTAAAGGAAACTACAATTATACTCTTCGAATAGATTTGGCACCTTCGCTCCGAAAAAAACAATCGGTATTATTCATGCACCGTTTGTACTGGTGTTCAACAGCACAAACACATGCCCATATAACCGTTTTTGTTCGCGATAACGGCCAAGTTTGGGACGACGGACCGTAGACAGCTGCCTGCCTGCGAATTATTCCGTCAGAGGCGGCTGTGGTGAGATTCACCGGGACGCGGGGCGCCGCGATAAAAGACCGCTCGCGGAGTGGAATGACCCACGCCGAGATATTTTTCGACCTGGTGATATAGTCGCATCAACGAAGGCTATTCCTCGGGAGACCTCAGAAGTAGCTCCAATTTAGATAATGTTTTCTCTTATAATTTGTTTATACATGGGGCCTATCTGTATCTGTAGAGTAGGGAGGGTGAGTGTAGGTCCACAGCACTTGGGCTACATGTGAGGTGTTTCCTTAGTTGACAGTGGCCAGTCAGAAATCCTACCGTTAAGGTTTTTCCAGTTTATCGCCAGATATTTCTTCGGCGCCAGCTTCCCAGGGTCGTCCTGGATGATCCTGGCAAGATTGCATTATTTGATTCCATCCCATATCTTTAGGGATTGAGCATGGGTGTGACGTTTGGCTAGTTCCGGAGCCTATTCAGCAAACACACGTCGTTGTCTACGGTCGTTTACCTTCAGTTCCTGGGTCAGTTGAATTTTTCACGGGTGCAGGCCCAAGTTACGTTTTCCTAATCCACAGGACTCTCAAGACGGGGTTGGTTCGTCTTCTTCCTAAATCTACGTGGTTTCTTTTTCTCTTGTCGTGCTTCTCTTCGATGTGGAGGATGACATCCTACTTCATAAGGCAGAACTCCACTGCGGATGAGTAACGGCTTGTGACTTACACGTGTTTCCTCAATGTTGAAGAGACCGTCCTTCTACTTGGGTTGCTTCTTTGGTTCTTTTTTCTTTGAAGATCTGGGGAACACCGTAGGAGCTTCTCTGGTGCCTCTATTCTTTGTTGGCTTGGAGTTTCTACGTTATCAGAAATCCTACCGACTGCGCCACTTTGTTATATTTGGGTTTCAAATAATAACTTTTTAAAAATAACTTTATTTTGTTTCACAATAATAATATACCAAGATAATAATAACTTAAACTGGGACAAATGTTACGACGCAAAATTCGCCAAGTTGTGGTATGCGCAGGCCAAAGCTCTTCGTGGTATTAGCCAGGGGAGTAGTTGTTTTCTGATAGTATTCCCTTGTAAAGTTGTAAAAATATTTTATGTTTATTCATCATAGATATAGGTTGATACAAAATAAATGTAACGAAAGAAGCGATACATTAATGGAACACAAAAAAAATCCGGAAACATGAGGTTTCCATTTCAATAGGTCATCAAAAACTCTCATTTTGATGTTTTTCAAGATTGTTATGATAATAAGTTATAATTAAAAATAACTGGATTCAAAATGAAAGGATAAGCAAAGGTTACGACGAATATTTTTCATCGACTCGAAGGATTAATTTAAATACTGGTAGCATTATGCAATAAATAATTCAACTTGTTTTCTGCCTTCTTGACCATTAAACTAATAGAACGTCTTTATAAAAAAATGTAACAATTTCAGGTTAGGTTAGATATATTCCAGAATAATAAAGATATCGATAAGTATTATTTTACTGAGTATTATTTTACTGAGAAACCAACTTTATTTTCGTCATAACTCGCTTATTTTTTATGCTAGGACCTTTTTTAAAAAACAAAATGAACGTTCTCTCAAGTAGTTTAAAAAATATTTCATGAGTTTTCTCTAAAAAATGCATTGTTTTTCGGTGACATCGCGGTAAAAAAATGAATTTTGACGAATATTGAATTTACAGCCAACGCTAACACATTATATTTTTATATGTCACATTGTCCCTAAAAATAATTTTTCCCCACTCGATCACCTGATATGACACCTCTAGATGTTTTATGAGAGATTTTATGAGTAAAGTTACACTGAGTTTTTAGTATTTGTCTTTGAGACCCTATATGCTATATGGTGTTTTGGGCAAATCTATGTTTATATTGGCCATGCAACTTTCTGTATCGGTGTTATGAGAAGACAAATATAACTGTATATCATCTGCGTATAGATGTACTTGACAATGTGATAAGAAAGTGGGGTAATCAAAAATAAACACTGAAAACATCAAGGGTCCTAAAATACTTCCCTGCGGTACACCTGAGATTGTTTCTTTTAGGGATGACCATGAGTAAATAACGATCTTACAAAAAAAATGATGAGGACCAAAATTGTACAAAATTCAATTTTGTACAACTTTGTTCATTACAACTTTTCTCGTAAAATTGAAAATAAAAGAGGTGTTCAATTAAAAAATCCACCCCCTCTTTTCGACTATAAATGGATCATAGGAAAAAGTTGATGGAAACCATAATTGTGAGAAATTATTTTAAACAACTTTTGCAATTATTATTTTTTGAGAAATAAAGGAGTTATTCAATAAACAAAAATCAACCCTTAAATTCAAGATGTCGGATGACACATGGGGTCTGGTATCCGGGAACTTGAATTTAGACTGCCAGTTACCCCCCCCCAAAGAATTCCGAAAGAAAATTGCCAGTAAAAATGTTTGCGTTGTCAAATCCTAATTCGACTGGACTAATACCTTTTTACGTAAAAATTGTGCCCTCCCTCTTCTCCGAATAAAAATTTCTCAGTACTATGATCTTGACGACAGTATACACCAGATTCTGAACCGGCCCACAAAAAAATCGTCATCTAGCGACAGCAGCGTCGTCGCCGAATTCGCCATACAGGCTGGCCGATTAATATTCCGATTATCTCCGTATCAATCCGCTTTTGCGGTGTGAATCGGGCTTCCGCCGCTCTGTACTCGCTCACATTCTCATTATAACAGGATTTCACATCCACAAAAACGAATTGCTCTCGAATAACTTATAAATAGGTATGTGTATACACGGCAAGAAAAATCGAGGTTACACCAGCGACCATTTTGGCATCGCAGAACGGAGACACAAACACATACGCGCATGCAAGACGAGAGATATCGAAATTAATTCATTAGGCGACAGCAGCGGTAAAAGAACTGGAATTCTGTAGGTGTATCTTTACCTACATCGTTGAAAACGAAGAAAGCCACGTCGATGGTACAGTGAAATTGGAAAGAAACGCGGTAATTAAACTATGGAGGCGCGAGTGTTACGAATGTGTTCATTAATTAGCCTTTGAGCCGAACGTGGTAAAAAGTCCCTAGTACTTAGGCAAAAAAATGGGCAGTGGGAAAAAATAGGGAATATCAGGTTCATAGACAAACATAGAATAGGCCTCAGTTTCGACGGTTAACTCTCCATGAGCCCTAAATTTCTCTCCAACGAGCATTCTCTTTTTTTCAAGGACTGAACACAAAGACTACAGGAAAATCCGTAAAGCGCTCTAACAGCGGTGAAAGAATCTATGAAAGAGAGACAAATTTCCAAGCCTTCTTCGATGTTCCAGACTATTAAGGTTGCAAGTAATGTTCGAGTCTCCAATTAGGCGGATGGCTCTTTGCCTGGAATCCAGCAGCTTCAAGGCAGGCTTAGGGACGGAGCTCCATACATGAGAACAATACTCTGAAGGTGTGATTTAAACTTTATGAAGCATCAAAAGTTGCTGAGGTGTATACAGTTTTCTGGTTCGGAACAGTGTTCCAAGCTTTTGTGAAGCAGCCTTTGCAATTCCAGCGACATGATTGTGCCAAGACATATTGATGTCCATTTTGACTCCCCCAATTCAAAGTCACCTCTAGATCCTCATCAAGATATGCGACCTCCTTCTGCCGGTGAAGATGTGCTGTCGTCAGCAAAGCAGCGTACTGGATTTTTGTTGTTTTCCAATTAGTCGTTGTTATACAATAAAAAAGAGGGTTGGAGACCATATGATTCCCCGATGGTGAAAGTAATCAAGAAATATCCACCGACGGCCACTTTTAGGAAACGTTATTTCAGGAAGCTGGATAGTCATACCTAAAAATGATCCGATATGCCATAGCATCGAAGTTTGATCAGCAAATCCTCATTCCACATGCGGCCAAAGGCTTTAAAAATATCAAAAAAGCAGCTCTTGACTCTCCTTTTGCGTTATTCCAAATATGGGTGACATACGAAAGCCATTTTGATGATCGCTCAAGATGTTGAAGCCTTCCAATTCAAGGATATGGTAGTCTACGGCTTTCTCCATGATTTTTGATCTATAGTTATTTGGAAGATTACGATGACTGGCACTTCATCAGGACCAGGCGCCTTGTTGATATCAAACTGTTTCAAAAAGGTTCAAGAAAATTCTATATAAACAATATAAACATATTGCTCTATGTTAACATTGTTATGGCAGTGGCTACAAAAATCGATGAAAAAAACTAGATGTCCCGATGTCCGTATAAAGAAAATAAAGTTGTTGAGATCTAATGAATGGAACGTCGCATTGCAAATTGGTTTATATCAGAATATAACAATTATGAAACAGTAGTGAAAGTACCTTCACAGAAAAATTACGTATCCCACAACTATCCACAAATTCAATAATGAAAATAGAAATATAGGTTGCCTTGCTACACAAAAGTTCAAAATAGAAATGTACAAACGGTTCTCCAGATATCAAATCGCTTGCATTCATAATTCTCTGTCAGGTGCACTGAAAACTTACAAAAACTCAAGTCTAAGGAATCATCTGTTTACGTCACAAACTCAAGGAGTGTTTACATGAACTAGTATAGGGATTGTTCTTGTTCTGTTTGATTTTGATTCGTCTTTACTTTTGGCTTTATAGGGTTTTACACAGAAGAACATGTTCTACTTATGCTTGCATTGTGTTGATTATGAACTTCGCCATTCATTAGCAATAAATCACTGTTGTTTTTTTGTTATCTATTGTTGATAAAATAATGAAGACGATATTATTATTGAATTAATGCTGGCAATCTTCTGAAACAATTTCCAACATGAAACAATCAACATACACCTGAATTAAATTACTCAAATCCTTGTACATTTCATTGTCCTTTGATAGGAACTCATTACCGTGAAGTTGACGAAATTTCACAACATAAGCTTTATTGTTCCATTAAAATTACTATTGACGAAAATTCCAAATACTTTTTGAAACGTTTTATCCTAAAAAGACAAAGCAATGAATCAAATCGTCTCTACGAAACTTACTTAAATGATTCCCCATAAAATGATTTTAGAAGTGAACACATTTTTCATGTCAATGTTCTTAAAACCTGTTACATATCAAGAAACACACATGAAAACCTTTTACGTACGTTCTAAATGCCTGTAAGTATTCTGAATCACATTATAATATCCAAATATGGAAACTATCGATTCCAGTTGAGATAATTTACAACTCTCATTGTATTTTTACCCCTTTCAGTGTGAAAGTAAATGATCAACTGTCACTACTCAGAACTTTTTTCCTTAGTCGGGGCCTTTTCCACTTCAATTTCACTGTACTACGGGGCCTTTAAGAATGCTGCTTTGTGAGACGGTCAAACAGCCTGCCGTGTACATCGAGAATGCAGCTGTGGGCTAATTTATGAAGGTAAGAGACAGAAATTATGGAATCTCTCGAAATTTCGGAATATTCCAGGTCTTCTCAAACACATTCACAAATGAACGTGTTATTATCGAGTCGCCTGGGCTCGAAAACAACATTGTTATTGTCGCTAACCAACAATCAAGTTAATTCTACCTTTTTCGTGGGGAGTTTTATTCACAGTAGGCGAGTTGGGGCGAAATTAGTAGGGTTAGGTGCAATTTCAGAGACGAAAGGCCCGAAAAAGGGTTGAAAGTCGATGACTTCACGTCTCAAACAGTTGGGAAACTTGCTCTGAACGGTACCACTAACAACAATCAGGTTACTTACTTGTAACGTCTGTAGGAAATCCGATTCTCGCAAGTCGCACACACAAAATCGCAGCACAGAAACAATTAACGAACTATTTATTTAGTTATCTGCAAACCGCCGAACAATTGCACGTGAGTCCAGCTTCGGCAGCACCGCCGCTACAATTCACGAACGATTTGCACTAATATTCCAATATTTTTTAACGATTTCGGGGGTGTTTCGAAGACGAGATCAGGAGCGTTTCATCGTCACAAGATGGCCGGACCTAGGCTTGGTGTCAGTCCGATTGCTTTGCCAACCCCCCTCCCGCCGTGCACGGAACCCCCCGTAAACGTCCACCAGAGCTTTCATTCTCGCTTCTCTGGCTCTCTCTTCGTTCCGTGCATCGAGGCCAGATGCACACTGGAAAAATTACACGTTGATTACTCATTTCGGGTTTTGTGTGTGTGTTTTTATCGTCCGCGCGAAGTGTGCGCCGTTCCTGTCGTTGTTGGTTTGTTGTATTTTTTTCGCAGAGTATCAAACGTTCTTAGTGCCGAAGTTCTATTATTAATCGGAGTTGTACGTACATTTTTTATCGGTGTATTTGACGATAATTCAATCGTTTATCGATGACGAGCTGCTGTTCTTGCCGTGTGACTGGAGTATTTAATTTTCCGTCGAATTTCTCCGAGTTTGCCAACCATCCTAACGAAGGGATCTGTAAATACCTGATGGATTCGCTATAATTCAGGTTTGTTTATGCTGCATGACAATTTCAGTGGTAAATATCCTAGATAAGGAACGGTGTGTTTGTCGCGAGAATTGAAAGATCCCTGGAAATTGATAACGATTGAAATTGTAACTTTTAATAGCTCTCTTATTCTAGTAAGAGAAACGGCTGTCATTTTAAATGCGGTAAATAATCGCTGAGAAGGGAAATACTTCCAATGCGGTTTCATACTATCATACGAGGCGTTTCCTGTTTTCAGGTTATGAAATGTCATGCGAAGATTAAGATAAGGTTATATCAATTTTTAGGCAAAAGGTTAATGTGATGAAGTATTTAGGGCGTAAACGTCTGTTTAAACCTCGATCTCAACATATTAAAACAAAATCAGGTAATGATTTGAAATGACCTAGAAAATTTAAATATATCATGCAGATACAGACATGACTTTTTGACTGAAGTTGTAAATTTTGTTTGAAAAATTGTTTTCCAATGTAGGTAGGTACCTACTTTTCTAAATCTTCCAAAATTCACGAGAAAATTACTAAAAATATGCAATAAAAGTTCAGAAACATATTTGAAATATCGTAACTAACATTTTTTAATTTCAAATATTAGTGAAGCAAGGCGAATAATTCCCCCAGTGATTTTTTTTTATTCAGCTACATACAATATGTGTTATCGTAATAAAATTTTGAAACCTTGTATCTTTCATAAGTATTGTGCTTTCATAGTTTTGTAGGTGTCTTAGTTATACGAAGTTATACAGGGTTAAGTTGAAAAACAGCTTTAGCTGACACTTCGTCCATTCGTTATAATGTTATCTTCAATTAATGTAATGTAAATACAAATAAGATATCCTCTATCTCTTGTGATGAATAAAGTGGATTATTACTATTAGTTATTTCATTAGTTTCACAGGAATATCTCGCATTTGAGCAGGTAAAACAGGTATTCAATCGTACCTGAAAAACTGAAAGAAATTAAAAATGAATTTTTGTTATTTATACTTACTTGTCTATACCTTCAACTGAATATTTCTCAAAACTTACTAATCAAGTTTACTGTGTTTTTCATGTTTCCTCAAGCGAAATTTTCATCTAATTTGGACTGGTTTCATCCAATTTTTTAATAAGTTTTGACGATCATATGAAAAATTGGTGTGTTGCTTTAATGTGTATTTTGAACCTGATCAATTTTTCTTTCATTTTCAGTATCATGTAGTCTGATCTTGATGGAAAAATAAAATATTACCTATATTAGGTTATTTAAAAAGTTATGTTATGTTACGAGTCTAATTTGAACTGTAATATCTCAGTTAATTGATTCCGTTGGCATGAAAGTTGGTAATCGGTTGGCGAGAGATCTGGAAAGTATGGTGGTTGAGGCAGGACTTTGACGCTAAGTTCGTTTAGTTTTCGGACGGTGCTGGCCATTGCCTATGTAATTTTCGATTTCCTCACATAAGGACTCAGCTGTGATGGTCTGGCTCGGTTACAGAAAGATATAGTGATGATCCGATCCAAAAAAGATTGTTTTGGTTGCGCAAAAGCACAGAAGAACGTACCTCGAAACGTGACACTTTCTGTCGATCGTTCAAATCGGAGGAAACCAACTGTTCGAGCTTTTTAAAATTTCCAATACGTTTTTACTCCATCAAAAACCGCATGGGAGCTAACTCCAAGTTCTTACACCATCCCACGTACCGTTTGTGATGGGTCAGTCTCCACCAGGGTCCTCAACTTCTCGTCCTGGACTAATGTAGGTCGACCACTTTGGGGCTCATCTTCGAGGCTTAAATCTCCGAAACGAAATTTCGCAAACCAACGTTGAACAGTGCGTTCATTAACGATGTCATTACCAAAAGCCTGGTGGATTTGGCGTGGAGATTTGCCAAAAATCGCTCAACGACATCATATAGTAAGTGATAAGTTGAAGAGGCAACAAAATTAAATTTGAATAAAAATCAACAGCATCAATGTATTGAGTACCAAATTCTCTATCGACCAGTATATGTCACAACTCAGAAGAATAAATATTAATTGAGATGAGGAACTACAAAAACACATGTCATTAAAACGGGAAAAACTTTTGAAACAGCCTAATATCTCCAAATATGGCAAAATTAAAGTTATATTACAACAACGCATATATAACCTTCATCGATTACACTATTAGGTTAGGTGGCAATGAACTGCCGGACAATACCAAAGTTCGACTTTGTCAAGTAATTTATTTTGACACCGAAATTCAGAATCATCAGTCAATTTCAATTATCCCTTTTTGTTCATTAATTATTTAATTGCTTGTTCTAGATACAAAAAAACAATATTATAAATATTACTGGAGTTTTTTTACAACACCAAACCGTTTTTTTACACCCCGATACGTGTTTCGATAACCACGTGATCATCTCCAAGAGGAAGATTTAATAGTTTAATCTTCCTCTTGAAGTT
This sequence comes from Leptinotarsa decemlineata, assembly GCF_025532065.1. NCBI lineage: Eukaryota > Metazoa > Arthropoda > Insecta > Coleoptera > Chrysomelidae > Leptinotarsa > Leptinotarsa decemlineata. The sequence goes on along the minus strand of NW_027412681.1, from coordinate 233,517 downwards.
TTTCATTGTTCGTTTGGAGAGGGGTAATAATTTCAAATTTCCGGAAAGAATGTAGTAATAGATACAGTAGTGAGTCTTTTATACGAGTCTACTTTAGCACACTTTATTTTTGAGATTATTCAGCTGGAAAAATCTAGGATCGTCAGGTTAGAAGTACCAGTAGAATACTTTATAGAATAGATTGTCGAGGAGCTGGCCCATGGCCAGATTCACTGCGACCTTCTCAGATGTATAGTGATGCTCCTTGGTTGTTAGAGCTCATTGTATAGCTTGATCTCTTTGCTGAGACTCCATAGCCTTGACACTGACCCCTTCATATAGCTGCGGTTTCTTCCTCTTCTTAACAGAACCTGCATTTAGTAGAACCACCACTACCTTTAAAACCGTACGGTTGTGGTTTAGCAGGTCTTTCGTGAATATGGGCGATGGTTTCTTTATGAACTCGGCTTGCATCCATGAATTTATGGATAGATGCTTTCGCTACCCTACAGAAGGCTTCTGGGTCTTTGCCCCAAATACTGTCGAAACTGAAATTTTATTTGATCAGATTTACTTCAATGAAAAACAGTCATTGAAATCATAGTCTAGAAAGTGTATAAGAGTTCATATTTGTGCTCCTGTTCTTTCATTGGATACTGCATAATGTACTTTCAAAGTAGAAACATGAATTACTAGCCGTCGCCGCTCTTATATTAACGTAGAGCCGTGGATACTGAACCTAGAAAATCATTGTTTTAGATTGCCAGATGGAAACTCAGTTAAACCTTATATACCTTCAGTAGGTATACGGGTGGTTAGAGCGATACATCGATTATAGTTCAGAATCAACAACTCACAAGCCTAAACGCCAACTTGTAACGATTTTATCAATTCCCAAAACTCCGATGAAACCCCTCTCCCGCGACGTGAGCGCCGAATAAACAAACGAAGATCGAAGAAGACGTCGTCGTCAAAAGCGTCGCCAGTTCGCTGCAACGCCTGCTTCGAATCAATTAAACCAAATAATAAAACAATAACCAAACGTTCGGCAGCGTGAACCTGGCTCTCCGCGACCGTCCCCCTCTTCGCCCCGCCAACGCCGGTCGCTCAAACAACTGTCGTGTGTACTGAAACCGCTCGACTCCACTATCCGAGATATTAAGCCGGCATCACATAAAATGGAAGCATCCCGAGTCGATACTTGCCGGCCCAGCGCCCAAACCGGGCGAACCCCGACATGGGCGCGACAGGAAATTTTTACTCGGGGCACGTGGTCATATACCTAAATTTTTTGGCGCTATAGTAGGTATGCGAATCATAGAACAAGTAGAATGTGAGATACCACGTATTTCGAAGTAGAATAGATACTATGGCATCCATTTTTTGTTGCACTAACTTATCAAATTATTTTAAGACTAGTTGTCGGATTTCAATACGTTGCGGATGTAAGTAGGCAACGCCTCTTGACTTTTGAGAGGACGCTACCAACATCAGGAGGCGCTGCCAACTGTAAGGAACGCTGTGGTGCTACTTTTGTTGTGGAGAGGATCAGGTTCTTCTTTCCTATTGAAATTATCCGTGTGTTCGTGAATTCCTATCAACTCCCAAATTAACTCAACTCCTTCAAAGAGGATTTGGTGATCTTCTCACTAAGCGCATATTCCGCTACTGTTGGTTTAACAGTTGACCCGAGAAGGCTCAGGGCGTACTCCAGATCACTAAGCCTAAGGATTAAGTGGGGAATGGGAGAAAAAATACCAGCGTGGTCCAAACAGAACTGGCTGGTATCCCAATCGTCACAAAAGTAATAACCAAGAAAGGAATTTCTGGCAAAAACATAACGATATGCACTGACAGCAGACAAGCCCTATTAGCCTTGAACAGACAACGTGTTACATCAGGGCTAGTACTAGAGTGCCACCAAGATTTAGCCAAAGCCTCGGTAGATAGTAACATTATCCTGAGGTGGGTTAAAGGGCACGACAGGAGTAAAGGTAATCGCATTGCCGACTCTTTAGCCAAGGAAGCGGCTGGACTAAGAATTTTAGGACCCACTGGCACCTACGGTCTGATGACTTCGACAATTGCGGAACTAGTCAAATGTTGCACCCATACTCAATCCTTAACGGAAAAACAGATACTATATCCTTAAAGAGATGGGGTGGAATCAAAGGATGTAATCTTGCCAGGATCACCAAGGACAACCCTGGGAAGCTGGCGCCGAAGAAATATCTAGCGATGACCAGGAAAAATCTACGCCTAATAGTAGGATGCACGATGTGTGAACAGGAAGATGAGACTGTCAAGCATGTCCTGTGCGAGTGCCCGGAGTTATCGTCAATAAGAGAGTGTGTGTTCGGCGAGTCTTGGCCTACACCTGCCGATATAAAGGAGATGTCTCGCAGTGACCTGTCCACCTTCCTTGAAAGGACAGGATGGACGATGACCTAGAAGGACAACTGCTCGGGAGGATGTACACTCACTCTCCCTACTCTACATATACAGAACAGTTCATTAGTGCTTCATTATCGTAGTATTCATGGCCTTTGTGTAGTTCTTATGTATACTTTACCACACGAACATAGTATGAGATATAGCTCAGCAGCTGAGCGTGGGTTCCTGCGATCTGATACTAATTGCAGGGAATCTCTTATCTTCCTTTTTGATTTTTGAGTGGGCAAGTTATTCTAGCTTTAGGAACTTCTCATTATCTCCTCAATCTTCGCGAAACGCCGTCCTTTCTTGGTTCTTTTTAAGCTCGGAAACAGGAAAAAGTCGCTAATACGGTGGCTGCGGCATAATTTTGTCCAAAGAATTACGAGCAAGCAAAGTCGCTAACCGAATTTACATAGCCCGCGAAATTTGAATATTTATCTTATTTTTTCAACAGATTTCATAATCATTACTGCACCTCTTGAAACTGAAATCATTGTTAGTGTTTTTGGTAGCTGGGGCTGGTCAATTTTAGCTTGGGAAGCACTTTGAGTTGTAGAAAACAACGCTAGAAGCTGAATAACATCAAATAAATCATCTCCGATCGGTAAAATAAGAGCCTGGTGTGTTTTGTGGTACGTTAATTTTTTGTCCAGAAGTTCATTTATCTATATATTGATATCTCAGTCATATATCCACGGTCAACGAGATAAAATTTCGCGGCTGATACTCCTTCACCTCCACCCATGTCGCCTTCAGCTTTTATTCATAGCGGAGAAAATAGCTGTCGGCCTCTCAAATTGCATAAATGCAAACATCGACGTGGCGCGCATTTATCGAACGGACCCCTTCGATCGCGATGGGCCCGAATACTCGGCCCACAAACCTCCATCTCTAACGATTCGAACAGAAAACTTCAAAATCGACGTTTATAGAAAAGTTTAATCGATGAACAAGTGTGTGTCCCTTCGGAAGAAAATGTATGTGATATCAAAAAATGACAAATCGCATTTTCCCCCTTGGGAGTAAAAATGAGGGTTCCCATTTCCTTTCTTGATGCTTATTCACGCTATACAAAGAACTTTTCTGCATATTTCAAGATTCTAGGTTCAGTAGCTTCAGCTGTACGTTATTAAAGAGTGTCAGCCAATCAATAGGTACCCACTTATACAGTACTAGCTGTTCCCCGCTGTTTTACCCGCGTTACTGTGGAAACCTACCCTATGTGTTATTCCAGGTCATGATCCATCTTACATCTGAATCCGTTGAGCTGTTTAAGCGTGAAAAAGTAAAACACGTAAATACATACACTACATTCATCCATCCCCACAAACTATACGCATTTATAATATTAGTAGTAATACCAATGTATTTAATTCTAATCCTTTCAGTTTTTTTGCTGATGTTATTCAATATTGTATAAGTGGGTACCTATTGATTGACTGACACTCTTATATTAACGTACAGCCAAAGCTAATGAACCTAGAATCTTGAAATATGCAGGTAGGTTCTTTGTATGGCGTAAATAAGCATCAATAAAGGGAATCAGGAATTTCCACTCTCGAAGGGAAAAAATAGGAGTTTAAAGATTGTATTGTAGTTTTGAAGTAGGAAACATGTAGTTTTGAATCAAAATAATATAATAATAGTAATCTAATATATAAAAATTGATGTTTGTTGGTTGGTTGGTTGGTAAGTGATAAACTTCTACATCGCTCAACCGATCGTGATGAAACTTGACATGTATAAGTAATTTTTCATAGAGAAGGTTTTTAGGCTATATTTTTTTTTTTTTTTTGAAAACACTGTTTTATAACGCTGCGTTGAGAGCCTACTGTTCATCATTAACAGCTCTCTGGCTCTAAGATACTTCCCCAGAAGGTGGAAACATGCGGTCGTCGTCATGCTCCCAAAACAGGGACAGAACCGGCTTTTCCCGCAGAATTATCGCCCGATTAGACTACTCTCGTCGGCGACTAAGCTGGCTGAAAGAGTCGTACTTCAAAGACTCAACGAAGAAGTTGAGGACCGAAATGTTCTGCCTGACGAGCAATTCGGCTTCAGGAGAGAACATTCCACTGAGTTGCAGGCTCTGAGACTGGTCGAAAATACCATCGCGGAGCTAAACAGGAACAAAAAAGTTCACTTAGTCTTATTAGACATTTCGAAGGCCTTCGACCGCGTTTGGCATGAAGGCCTTCTACACAAATTAATCGCGTTCGACCTGCCTCGGGGCCTGATCCGGTGGATTGGGTCTTTCCTGAAAGACAGAACATTTCAGGTTAGAATAGAGGGCTCTCTGTCTGACAACAGAGAGATCTTTGCTGGAGTGTCACAGGGGGCCGTGCTCTCTCCCACGCTTTACTACCTTTACACCAGCGACCTTCCGAGATCCGAGCATGTGAAGGTATCTCTTTACGCCAACGACACGGCTCTTCTCTCATCTTCCATGGGTCGGGAGCTCGGGATCGTCTATATGCAACGTGCATTGGGCGACCTCGAGCGCTGGTACCTCGAATGGAAGATCCGAGTGAACCCGGCAATAAGTCAGGCAATAACTCAGGCAATAACCATGGGAAGAACGATAGCTTCTCCGGCCATGAAAGTAGGAATCTCTGGAAGGGAGATCAACTGGCAAACGCGGGTCAAGTACCTAGGTCTTCTTATAGACCGTAGGCTCACCTGGAACCCGCACCTGTTAAGCGTGAAGGCAAAGATCCAGGGTCGGGTGGCAAGCCTGTACCCTTTGATCAATAGAAAATCCTAGCTAAGCCTAAAGAATGAAATCACGATCTATAGCACGATGTTCAAGTCTGTCATCATGTACGCTTCAGGCGTTTGGGGAGAAGCGGCTCCGACTAACATCTCCATCTTGGAGACCTTACAAAATAAAATTCTACGGATGATTGTGAATGCTCCGTGGTTCGTGCGGAATGAAGCCATCCGGAGAGATTTGAAGCTGCCTTTCATTCAGCAGTCCATCCAGTCGAGGAATCGGCGAGTTTTAGATTACGCTGAAACTCACGACAATCCGTTAGTCAGGGAAGCTATAGATTACGCTGTAGACGACCCCTCTCGATATAGAAGGCCCCGACACTCTGTCGAATGAGGTCTCTATGTCCTCCGTTAACAGATGAATAATATCTTCATCCATCTCACCCCAGCCAGGTAGGGGTACACCGCGAAAGGCGGTATGGATGTCTGAGGACTTTCATGCCACCATCAAAAATCAGTCATGACTCATTTGTCCCTCTGACAAAAACCAGCCCGAAGGGTAAGGGAGCAAGGCTCCAGCCTGATTAAAACGACGATGACCATCGACGACGCCTAAGTTCGTTGATTCTGATTCTGCCAAAACATTGGAACAGCAGCGATACAGCAACATAGTACTAGTTGCATATAAATAAAAATAGTTCTGTATCTGTAGGGTAGGAAGAGTAAATGTAAGCCCACAGCATTTAGGCCACATGTGACCCATTGTACATCCTCCCGAGGAGTTGTCCTCCTAGGTCATCGTCCATCCTGTCCTTTCCAGGAAGGTGGACAGGTCACTAGGAGACATCTCCTTTATATCGGCAGGTGTAGGTCAAGACTCGCCGAACACACACTCTCTCATTGACTATAACTCCGGGCACTCGCATAGGACATGCCTGACAGTCTCATCTTTCTGTTCACATATCCTGCATAGAGGTGTGTCTACTAGCCCCATAATATGGAGGTGTTACCTTAGTTGACAGTGGCCAGTCTGAAATCCTACCGTTAAGGTTTTGCCTGGTCATCGCCAGATATTTCTTCACCAGGAGATACTGGCAAGATTGCACCCTTTGATTCCATTCCATCTCTTTAAGGATTGAGCATGGGTGTAATATGTTACTAGTTCCGCAATTGTCGAAGCCATCTGGCCGTAGGTGCCACTGAGTCCTGAAATTCTTAGTCCATAGTCGCTTCCTTGGCTAAAGAGTCGGCAATGCGATTACCTTTACTCCTGTCGTGCCCTTTAACCCAACTCAGGATAATGTTATTATCTACCGATGATTTCGCTTAATCTTGATGGCACTCTAGTACTAGCCCTGAGGTAACACGTTGTCTGTTCAAGACTAATAGGGCTTGTCTGCTGTGAGTGCAGATTGTTATGTTTATGCCAGAAATTGCTAGTTATTTCTTTTGTGGCGATTGAGATACCAGCCAGTTATGTTTGGACCACGCTGGTATTTTTTCCCATTCCCCACTTAATCCTTAGGCTTAGTGATCTGGTTTTTGAGCCAATAAAAAGTTTCAACAAGTATTTTTGATTGAATACCCAAACTGACACCATTGCAGGTAATAAAACGATCATACTACAATCTTTTGTTTGCGAGCAATTCGTGATACATAAATAGGGTGGGCCCGGTAAAGTATTATAAACAGGCTTACACAAGCTGCAGCAAATTATAACGTATTCACAGAACTTTGTTTGAGCTTTCTGTTAGCATTTTGCATAATGAGCATTAATTACTTTATATTATTAGAATACACTGGAAACAGAGTATAGAGCCCGAAATTCCTAAATTATTCCGTCCTATTTGAATCTCATTGACAATTCGATTCCGCATTGGAAAGGTTTGTATCTTATCGAATAACTCGGAATAAATATACTTCGGAAAAGGAATCGCCTCCTCTCCCGCCCCCGCAAGAAAGCGGACAAAGGATCGCGAGGTCCCGCAATGACGTGTCCAAAATACCCGTAGTAATAAGAATAAGCACCAGCCAGATCAATATCTGTAACCAATGGTGAGTTACGAGCCGAAACATAAAGGAGTTTTGAACGCGCATACACCCGTTTGCCGACGACGACACGACATATCCCTCAAAGGACACACAACAATGATACGTAAAAAGGCCGGCCGTTCGAGTTCCTGGATACGCCGTGCTATTATCCTGAATTAGGCGCGGATTCGTTTTGGATCGGGCTACCGGTGTTTGGTCGATACTGTTTTGTCTTCATCCGGGAAAAATTAACCATTATCTTTCATTGTTGAATTGGTGCATTAGCGGGGTTGGGTTAGACGGGGGTAGACCTGGTTGAATGTAGAATCACATAAATATAGTATCTCAATGCAAGGGCATAGGCTTTCACGGCCAGAGATACGATTAAAGAGAACAAAATCCGTGCTGGTAGGCCGTGTCTACTACGACAGACTACGTCTGTGCGTTGACTACGAGGACAAAAGTTACATCCCCAAGTCTCAGCTACGAACGTTGCTGAGATTTCTATACTTCGTCTTCGACATCAAACGAAACTTTTGGTACCCCAGATTCCATTTGTTCTCTTCAAGAGAAACAGAAATTGTTCACAATGAATTTTAATGCAACACGGCGTGACACTAATATTTAGGCCAATAAAAACGAAGTTTGCTGACCTTAGACGAAGTCTAAGGTCAGCAAAGGACCCCAGCGAACCTTTGGCAACACCCGGAGTTCAGACTATTCAGTCCTACTGTAATTTCCTTTGATTCAAAGTCGAAATAAACCAGGAATCAAACGTTTCAAGTCAATACCTTTATCTTATAACTTTTCAAATTATTGTCAATGGCAAAATCGTCTTTTTTTATAAACAAACTATGATCAATTATTTTAACATACTAAGTGAACAAAAGTGAACAAAATTAATTAAAAGCAACAACACCCGGAGAAAACCGGACTCCTTGTGGCTGCGGGTCGGTCTACATTGGAACATTACGTTGCCCGTAATGAGACGTTTTGCATAAATGATGGATATGATCTTAACATGATTACCGGTCAATTATATTACTCTAATGACATCGCAAGACTTTTGTCTCAAGCGCTTCAAGAACAAATCAGCAGTATTTCCTCAAGCCACGAAACCACCTTATCGAATACAACCGATAAACCCTCTATCGGATTAATGGTAAACATATTTTAAGCGATTACCCTCGATGAGGAAACGGAGAAACACCCGTCGAATCGGCAGAACAGAGAGAAAGGACGATGAGTCGATATATGGGAGAGTCTTTGGTGTAACGAAGGGTCGCAGGCCGGGGATGTGGGGGAAGGGTTTCCTGCTTTTTGTCCCCGTCAAATCCGAAACCGTACAAGATATTGATTCTGCTCCTGGTAGTGGTGCAACGCAATGGGATCTAGACCACGTATTTATTTTTATGGAAACTGTTCTCGTGTAAGCGATGCAATGTCTCCGATTTGCTTGCCGATTGCGCAGAAATGATGCAGACGACGATCCATGTCGTGCAAGAGGTAGGAAAAAACATCGAGTCTGAAAAACGTAAAGGACCTGAATATCTGATTTCTTGATAGGAATAGGAATGTTTTGACTGAAATGAAGTTCAGAATATCGAATAAATATATAGTTTCAAATTTGAAATTACATTGAATTGTTGGGACTGCTTAATTAGGCCACTAAAATTCATAGAGGATGAAGTAGCGAAAACTCATGCATTTAAAGGGTTTTCTAGCAGCTGCACTTAAGTTACAACCGGAATATCTCTCTATGACTATTGACAAAGTGTCGATTTTATAGCCGTTTCTAATTAGCGATGAAGCTTAGTTTCTTACTCCGAATAGAACTTACTTTACCATCTCTTATCACTAAATATTCAAACTATCCAAATCAATGCTTTGAAGTAACAGGATAACTCCCAAAGAACGCATTGAATTACTTTGATTGGTTGATGGAGACCACAAGGTTCAATTTCTGTACTGATCCTGTTTCTGTTTTAGACTGAACGGTTTTCTTAATGAGACGGCTTTTCTAATCCAGAGCTTTGCGGACAACCAGTACCTTGACAATGGTGATTTTCCAAAAAAAGTCGTGTTTTTCAGCATGAAACAAAATTCAACTGTTTGGAGAAGTAGTGTGGAAATACTTCATATAAATTTTTGCGATAAATGTTGATGAAAATTTAATCAGCGAAACTTGTGTTGGGCATTGCATGTCATCACGTATCTGATGTATGAGAAATATACATATATGTCTGATTCATTCTATAGTTGAAGTTCCAAACACCACCATGTATTTATAATTCTCCAACATTAATACAAGTTTCGACTAGACCCCAATCATTACCTCGTGCCGAAAACGCAACTACAATCTATCGTCGTTTTCAACATGAACCAAATTATTGCCAATGCCAATGACTGTAATTTGCGACTTAAAATAGCTCTGCGAGAATGCATAATGAAGCTCATTATATCCATCAAAAGTGTGATGTTTGTTCTCATTATCAAGCCATGAACTCCACGTCATACAATACAAGATAAATCGATACTGAACGTAACCGTAATGTCGAGTTATTACCTTTTATCTTATAGACTAGAGAATTCTGAAGAAAATACTTTTCTCGTCGTCTTTTTTCTCTTGTTGTTTTCTACCCTATCGGAGGTTGAACATCATATGGTTAAAGTTGTTATTGACAGTCATATTACTAATAGAGGTTTATTTTTCTCCTGTTGTTTCATCCAGTTATACAAGGAACTTGAATACTACTGCGGCACAGCCAAAAACAAAAGAGTGCCCTGCTGTTGTGATCGTGGATTCGTCGTATTTATCAATTCTGTGATGTATCATTCACTATTTGTTAACTGTAATGGTGTAAACATAGATGATTAATGTTGATCCGAGTAATAATACAATGAATCAGACAATGTCTACCGCGCGGACGATTCAGGTTCGAATCTCATAACTATAAACTTTTTTTAATTAAAATCACGTGACAAGGGGGCCGAGGGGTGAGGCAGAGTCCCAAGGTGACCGATAGGTGAGGCGGAGTACTAAGGGGGCCGAGTTCCATGCTTGAATCTTTACGATACTCGTTCCATCCTGCGTCGATGACGTCACACGTTTCCCCCACTCCTGTTTGAACCAAAAATTGCAAAAAGTCTGTCTCATAGTCTGTAATCTGATCAAAAACATCTACTTGCTGATTCCCATTTCTTGCTTTCGATAATTGTTGCCCGTCATGAAACTGGTGACTGATACAGTATGAATTCTATGAACATCTCAACAAAAACACGCTTTTCAAAAGTAGAATCAATTAACAGCAACTGATTCCACATGGACATGGACTTTGACAATTCCTTCATTGTTGAAGGTGAAGATTTTCAAAACAAGATTTCTAAATCCGGGAATGTTGAATTCATCATTGATACTGTCATCAAATGTATATGATTCTCGTTTTCCTTTGTAAAAGTAAACATCGCAGGCTCTTAGTAACCAGAACTAGTGATTGGGAACAGTTCTTGTTCTGGAGCTACCTTCCTGATGTCAAAATGAAACATGTGCAAAAAAACTCATCAGTGTAGCAGAATAACCAAATATATGATTTTTTTTTATCGAGTCCATCTATTTATTTCAAAGTCTTCAGAACTTTTCTTCCAACACTTTAGTTAATTATATCATGGTGGTTTAATTACGTTGCTTGGTTTTGGTCAACATAATTATAAGCAAATAATTGTCTTCTGAATACCCCTTATGAGGTACCATATCAAAAACATTCTTGTTGAATTTTGTTAGCCGTTTCCAGGACCATTTCCAGTAAATTCAGCACACTATCATTTCCATTATAACTTCATAAAACAGTCGTTAACGTTATATTCATCGAGTTGCCATAGAGATTAGAACGATTTCTATATTTTTCACCTCACCATGCCTGTACATGCCACTCGATGCTGTGTTGAACGTGAAGCATATCGAGTGAGATTTTCCAAAGTTTGTTCAAAACTGTGAGTAGATAAAGTGATGAGTTGGGAAACATACGTTAGTGTCTATTAGGGAGTTTCCTGAATTTCTGAACATCAAATCACAATAAGTTAGGTCTGCTCATTTCCTTTGTTTTTCCTCGTTTTTATGTATTTGTTGGAATTACGCCTTCCTCTGCATGCCAGTTCTTCCTCGTTGGGAAGTTACTTCCTAATTGTATAACTAACTTAACTACAATGTCTTCATAACTTCACAGTTCATCGTTATCTGAATTAACATTTGATATATATGACTTAGTCACCCTGGAGCTGGGAAAATATAATATAATTGACTTTACATGTAGTAGGCCTTTGATATCATAACAAGATATAACATTACTCCATCCAAATCGACTATAGTAGCAAAAATACTTAGACAGAAGAATTGGGGCATCTAAATTCCGAGGCACTGATACTGGACAGACTCATATATGAAACCAGTTATACACTGTGTTACTTGAACACATTATACAACCACCCATGAATCAAACGACTGCTAATAATAAAGCAAAAACTTGCTTGTTTGGAAATAACGGAGCAACGATATGAACAACATCAAGAACCAGCATTGGAAAATGAATCCCGTTCATTCCAATCCAATACTTTCTTGACTTTTTCAATAGTCGTCGTCTTCTCTTCGGGAGACCTTTGGATTTTCAGCTTCACATGCATGGCCCCCTTTACGTGGTTATCCAAACCACCCCGGCCTGGATACCGGCGTGAATAAGGGAAGCCCTGACTTCACGTGTCACATATTGGTTGACTTAACACAATGGATGATCACAGCACAAAAATAAGAACCGCAATTGCACATGGCATCCGTGTACCTTCTTTGTAGACGGACGTTATCGGCACGTCCGTCTACTACCACGCCCAACGCAGAACTTTCCTGGTCACCATTCACGAATTCATTATGTAATTTTTTCTGGAGTAATTTCATTCAACCCTGAGCTCTGAGTAGACTGCCGTTTGGAACGTAACCTTTAGATTTCACCAATCTTCACTATAAGAACCAACTAGATCACCTGATACGTCGCTTCTAGATGTTTTTGAGGGAATACGTGACATGTAAAGTGTAAACTGTCACACCCGACAGTATTTGAAAATATTCTTTTCAAATTGAGATAATTTCCTCCAAAGCCGAACCTTTTTGGAAAACAATTGACGTAGTTATAACGTTATAACTTTATTTTTCACAAAATCTTTTCCTTTACTTTCAGAAAACTATGTCAATTGATGGTCACAACTGTAGAATATTACAAAATCTACAAAAACACTCTAGCGATGTCACCTGTTGCGATTTTGCTCCAAATTTCGTTCTAGTTACTGGATCGAGGTAAGGAACAAAATTTTCTCCTTGCATAAAGCTCAAATCCGTCTATTTCAAACCTCCAATAAGTCCACTATAGTTTCAGCGGTACCTATACGAAACTAACTACCATATAACTCTAAGTACTGGATTAAGTTAGTGACATAACTTTCCTAAAAAACTCTAGATGTTTGTGTAACCTCATTGACAATTGAAACACCTCCAACAGCACTGATTTTTATGGTCCGCTATTTACTATGACACTTTTATGAATAATAAGTTTCTAGTTTACACAAATGTTCAAACAAAAGTCTTATTGTTATTTTTCAGTGATAAAACAATCCGAATATGGGACTGGGTGCCACCGTCCGGCTATGTAGAGAGAGCATGCTCACCTCTGAAGGTTCACAAATATCAAGTGACGAGCGTCAGAGTGTCCCCACAGGGCTCTATGCTAGCCAGTTCGTCAGTGGACGGAACCGCCATCCTCTGGAATATACACAACTGCACCAAATTGTATACTATGACCCAGGTTAACGGGGATGCTATAAGAGTGTGTAGGTTAGTATCTAGGAGAGTTTAAAGGTTATTCTTATATTAAAATAAAATCCACAAGATTGTTGTGTCGTGATGTGTATATTGTGAGTAATAATGCTATGGGAGTTATGAGTCAATTTTGATACTGGGAATGGGGTTTGAAGTCATCATAATCTTGTGACTTGTTTTAAACTCTACTACGTGATTTCCTAGACTAAACGTGAATACGTATTTCCAGATTTTCGCCCGACAGTGCCATTTTAGTAACAGCCGGTGATAATGGAGCTATTTGTGTGTGGGATTTGGTACACAGGAGCTTGATCAAGTAAGTAACTTAACGAACGCGCTAAATACGGACATCTACAACTTAGTTTTCTTCTATAGAACTTTGTTTGATCACGAAGGTACCACTCAGTCTTTAGCCTTCACCCCGGATTCGCAGTATCTGATAACCGCTTGCTCTCTGGAAGTGATCAGAATATGGTACGTCCAAGATGTGATTGATACGACGACTGACACCCCATGTACCCCATTAGCTAGAATAGATAACGCTCAAGACATGGGAGTGCTATGCGTGGACATATCCAAACATATCACATTCGATGGTAAGTTGAAAATGAAAGTTGAAACTCCATCCCTTAATGAAGTCGTTGTATGTTGACAGAAAACGATCCGCTGATTAGACAATACCGACTGGCATCTAGTGGCAACACCAACGAAATCAAAATATGGACAATCACTTCGAAATCCACGCTGAAACACAAAAATTCGCAAAGTAACGAAGTTAACGTGGAGCTTTTAGACGTTTACGACGGCCATACGTCGAGTGTCACTTGTCTGAGATATAGCAATAACGGTGCCTACTTAGTTTCTACTAGCCTCGATAGATTGGTCAAAATTTGGGATGAGGGGGGAAACTGCGTCGCGTCGCTGCAAGCCCACAGCAGATACGTCAATTGTGCTGCCATTTCGAGAGATTCTAGTCTCGTAGTATCTGGTAAGTAAAAATGAATAATTTAGTATTCGGCGAAACAATGGAAAATAATTCTCTTCGTTGATAATAAGTAGCAATATCAAAAACCATTAGCTTACACGGTTGGTTAAAATTATTTTGACACAGAGATGGATACTGAGAGGATGGCAGAGATGGATGCAGAACTCTAGTACGCTGTATTGCATGGCTCTATTCACGCATTGTGTTTCAGGCACTGTTTACGTTACAGCTGTAATATGTAACTCCTGTAACTATTAACTTGTACATTTCAAGGTTCTACAGGTTCCAACGACAGGCAGGTGATCATCTGGGATTTGACAGGGAAGATAAGCACTGACACGGAATTGAGTCCTTTCAAAGTAACTGTGGCCAACGCCGAGGCCATTTCCGAATCTCATTTGGCGCAAAACAACAACAACGAAGACAAAATCGCCTTGTTGGAGAAAATGGACGATATCAGCGAGGGCGCTATCAACAGTTGTAGTTTTCACGGCAGGGATTTACTAGCTACTGGATCAGGGTGAGAAACACTTAAATACATGTTTTCACTTACGACTTGGATAGAACTGACCGATACACACATGTATATGTTGGGTATATAATTGTAAAACCCTTTATAGTGAAAATCTTACAGTAAGGTGTATCAGTTAGTGTTATTCACTTACGGTTAGACCCTTTCGTGATCTAGCTCCACTTTGATATTTCCTACGAAGTACTTGAATAATATTTTCGTTTCAGAGACAAATTGATTCGACTCTTTAGGATATCAGGAGAGAACAACAGCATAGAAGAATTAGGTTACTCGCCGCTCGAAGGTCACACATACACGATCAACCACGTTGAGTTTTCAAAAAACGGACAAATGCTAGCATCCTGTTCTTTGGATGGATGCACCATCATTTGGAATGCAACGGTGAGAACATTGTAATTATTGAATATGTGATATGTACAGATTCTCTGGTTGTGTTGTTACTTGGTGATTTAAATATATTTGTTTCAGAACGGCGAGAAGATTCGGTTTTTACCGAATAATGTTTTGTCGGTAAAAGTTTGTCGATTTACGCCAGATGATCAGATGTTAGTAACCGCTGGAGACGACGAGAAAATTATAGTGTGGAACCTGAATTCTTTGGAAAAAATTGTGTAAGTCACATTTTAAAGTGAATAAAAATGAGATATGGGAGCAATTGAGAAGTGCTTAGTTAATAAAATTCAAAGTGATTGATGCATTTGGCCCGAATAAATCATTTGTTGACGGAATTATAATCTCGGACTATTCGGCTATTGTTGCTTTACTTTTCGATTATCAAACGAGTCTTTTCGTGAAACCAAAAATGTATACTGTTCAGCAGCGCATCAAATACACATATTACCGTTTTGAGTGTGGAAACTTTGCCGGCAACAATCAAGTCTATAGGAAACTTGAACGTGTATGGGTTCTTATAAAAAATAACGTGTTCTATTCTTGTGATTGAAAAATTGTATGCGCAACGGGCCTAAATTAAAAGTAGTAAAAAGTGCTTGCTACAGAATAGATAGAACCCAGAGCATGAGAATTAGTTTTATTTCTCCGTCCACACAAGAATTTTTCAACTTGAAATGATTTCATTCTATCCGTAGGACCTTGGAGGCACATATGGACTCCATCCCCTCGGCCTGCGTTACCCCCGACGGGGCACTCCTAGTTACCGTGTCGCTGAACGCTGACTTCAAGGTCTGGTCCGTCGACTCCTACAAGTGCCTCTACTGCAAAGAAGACGCCCACGACTACGGAGTCCAATATTGTGATATCTCTCAAAACCTCGAGCCCATTCCCAACGCCGTCATCGATGCCCAGTCGTATCTGCTGGCCACGTGCGGGAATGACAGCCTGGTCAAGCTGTGGAGAATGTCCGTGCCCAAGGTGAATATAACGTGGAAAGAAAGCCCCAAGGCTTGTTCTTGGGGAGTATTTTACTTGGATCTTGTTCTTCCGATCTTGGGGGGTACTTTACTTGGATTTTGTTCTCCCGATTTTTCTTTGAGAAGAGGAAGTCAATAATGCCTTGATTTCTAGCATAACGGCACCCTTCAACTAGAAGACATCGACGTGAAATTGTGGCGATCTCTACAAGGCCACGGAGGCAACGTTATATGCGTAAAGTTTTCGCATGTCGTTGGAGAATTTATATGTTCGACTGCAACTGATCGGTGAGTAGAAGTGTTGAGCATGTTGAATATTATTTATAAATTGAAAATAAAGAAAAATCAAGCGAACCACATGTTTTTATCTCAAAGAGAGGTAAGATATCAAGGTATTTTTCTGGAAATTTCGCTCCAGAATGCTTCTATTTGTCACGTGACAGTTTTGACGTCACCAAATTCATAGTGTTTACCTTAATAAACATATTTTGAATCAAGGGAGAACTTCTTAGAATCGTCTTCAGAAGCAGTAGGGAGTGAAGTGGAAGAAACAATCTAGCCTTTGACAAGGATGATGGGGTGAACAAGTGACGCCATGGCTCAATGCGCCTGAATTGAAGCAAAAGCCAAAAACATTGACAAAGAGAGAGAGTGACGTCATGCACTTTGCTTGGTTTTCTTTGTCACACAGTGAGTTCTTAAGGACCACTATTTACGTACTTGTGGTAAAATTTTACTTCCATCACACCCAATATAGTTATTAACCCTACTGACTCTTATCTTCTGCTCCGGTTTGACTTGTTTTAGTGGAATGACCAACATTTAATCATAGGTTGAACTGTTTGGTATAATGATTATCTCTAATCAAAGAATCTTTACTTAATGAGTAAAATGTAATTACAGACAAGCCAGGATATGGTCAGTGTACAGTGCTGACTGCCTGTACGTACTAGATCACGACTCCATCGTCACATCATGTTCCTTTAACGCCGACTGCTCTCTGCTTGCCACCGGATGTCTAGACAAAACGTTGTGGTTATGGAAGTTGCCGCAGCAATTGGTGAGTTGACAGATTGTAGTTTCTGCATGTCATTATCTTCCACCAAAATGGCGACACTTTACTTTTTTTTCAGGTATTTCAAACAGTCGTCGCTGGTAAAATCCACTGCAGATCGAAACAGACGGTGGACTGGTCAACGACAGACGTTGTGAAGTGGATTAAAGATATCGGGATGCCAGAAATCGTCCAGCGGGTACAAAATTCCATGCTAGATGGTAACAAGCTCTTGACGTTTTCTGAAGATCAAATTTCCACCGGGTTGGACTTGGGTAAGTCGATAACAGTCGCTGGTAACTAAACGGTTGAAGCTTTCAGAAGGTTCTTGAGCAACTTTCTATGTTTGATGTTGAGTATCTCTAAGCGGAGATTCTACTCACTATATTCACTATTATTAACAGATCTCACAATTTCAATAGGTGGTTATACATAAAACAATATTGTGAAACGATAGAACTATCAATATAATTCAATATTTGAAGATGATTTCATGCAAATGTTTTCCGCGGCGCCGCTTTAGATGGCCCATGCGCAAGGTCCAATTTTGGCACACTCTCTCTAACATATCGACCGGTATTTCACGTATAAATGCTTCAGTATTGGCTTCCAGAGCGTCAGTCGTTGCTGGTTTATTCCTGTAGACATGAGCCTTAACATGACCCCACAAGAAATAATCCAAAGGCGTTAAATCATACGATCTAGGCGGCCAATTGACGGGCCCCAAACGTGAGATAAACTGTTCACCGAAGACGGCTCTTAATTGGGCCATTGTTTCGCGTGGCGTGTGGCACCGTCTTGTTAAAACCACATGTCAGGCATGTTCGATTCTTCCATTTGGGGCAACAAAAAGTCGTCAGTCATCACACAGTAGCGCTCGCCATTCACGGTAACGTTCCGGCCATTGAAATGAGCTTCGTCGCTGAACACAATTTTTCGATAAAAATGTGGATTTTCCTCCAACTTTGCCAGCGCCCATTCAGAAATGTTAGACGTTGTGGGAAATCGTGTGGCTTCAATTCTTGCACCAGCTGTATCTTATGAGGTTTCACACCCGAATCCTTTTTCCACGTAGTGAAGTAACAGAGGTCCAATTGCTGCGAACGGCGGCGAATCGACATTTCACTGTCATCACGAACACTGGCGGATAGAGCTGCAATATTTTCTTCGGTCCTCACTCTACGTATGCGTGTTGGTGGTTGAATGTCCAATAATGTAAACTGGGTTCGAAATTTAGTCACAAGCTTCCGAATAGCTCCCTCAGTAGGCCGACGAAACTGCCCATAAATTGGAAGAAGTGTACGATGCACTTTCTTCATCGAGAATGAATTTTGATAATGAATTGATGGATGTAGCCGTTAATACGTGGTAGATCATAATGAAAAGAGAAACGACATAGAAATTTTCATTTCTCTTTTCATTAATTTTGATAATAAAATCCAATAATTTGCAAGCGTTGTTCATTCGTAAGTCGATTCATGGTTAAATTATAGACCAAACTGAACCAGTTTGACAATGACACAAGACACGATTCACGCGTGATCTGTCAAAAAAAGTGTTACCAAAAAGATACCAGCGAAATTTCACTCATTATATTGTGAATGTGGTTTTCAGAAATCAAAGTAACTTCTTTCAAATGAGGTGGTGGATTTCTGGATTTTATTTCATGAAGGTAATTGATGTATGTATCACCTCAATTATCTCATTATTGATTTCTACTCGAGGATGATTTTTTATAAATCTTTCATGCTTCCCCTCATTTCTCGATAACATGAATTCAATATTTTCAGAATTATTTTCAACAAACTCAAACAACACCATCTCAACATATTTTCCTGTGTTTCATTGATTACCTTGGTCATATTTTTAGAGTTCAAACATCTTCCAGCGTTCGCCACTACATCATCAACATATAACAGGAATAACCGAGGTCCAAGGACACTTCCTTGAGGTGCAACTTGGTGATTTCTGACTTCTTCTGGTAGCACTTCGCTCAAGTGGCTCTGACTTCTATTATCTGAATGAGGCAGCTACACATTTTAATCTAGTACATATTATGTAGATTCATTCATCCTAAGAGTGATTTTTTAGCAACACTTTCAATATATGACCAAATTTTATTCTACTTTTGAGGCAGGAGAAGTTCTAGGCGTCTAAAGACGTATGCAGAGTTACAATTACCATTATATTTATCGCAAATCTTGTAGTTTGGTGATTTTCTGTGTGTATTTTCCTTGGCTAAGTTGAAAAAATCAGGTCTAGTCTATTCTGTTGAAGCAAAGTATGCGAAAATGTGTGACATTCTATCATATTTTTCATTAGTTGGAATAAAATTTTCACTTCCTATCCTCCAACCCGTGTTAGGAATCACACGTTGAAAGGTAAGACCTCGTTAGTCCTTAGCTCGCACAAGTTTCGACTTTTGAGAGTTGTCATTTGCAGGGGGACGACGGCTAGTTAACAGAAAAACATATTTTATATATTACTCTTTATTAGCAAATAATTCTCTTCATAGTACAGTCAGTCACTTATAAAATACAAAACAAAAAATATAAAAATAGAGACAAGACAAGAAACAAGAAAACAAGACAAATTATTGAGGACTATCACTTGAAATATATTCAATACATTTTCTTTTGAATGAGTTTAATGAATCACAGCTTTTTATATGGCTAGGCAAATTATAGAGTCACAACCTACATGCTCTACGTTGATTTAAAAATGACCTATTCTATTTCTAGTGGAGTGTTTATGAATACTACTCGTGTGGGTTAACTAATCACTCAGATAATTTGACAACATATTGTATTTAACAGAACAAATTACACGACGATCTCTCTAGAAGTAATGCAAAAGTATACGTGGCGAATTTTAACTCCTCAACAGACTAGACTCAACCACAAATGCGAGAAATAAAATTTGTAATGTTTTCCAATCTTGTTTCAGACGAAGAAACCTCCGAAAAGTTCATCAAAGAACTGCGCTGGCTGAAAAAGGGCGAAACCAAAATGGAGACCTCCAACGGTCTCGACATCCCTTACGAATTCCTCTGCCCAATCACCCACGAGATCATGAGAGAACCCGTCAGATGCAGCGACGGACATGCCTACGAGAGAAACGCCATCACTGAATGGTTCATGTCCGGGAAGTACACGAGCCCGATGACCAACGAGGTCCTGACCGACACTAATTTTGTGATTGATTCCGATCTGAGGAAGGCCATTCACGAGTTTTTAGATGCAGGGGAAGGAGAATGAAGTATCTGGGAAGGTTGATTGAACATGATTGTCTGGTGCATTAAAAAAGAAGGATCAAATACCGTTATTGTGAGCAATGTACTTCACGATTTGTTTTGTCTTCACTTTGATACGAAGGATTCAGAAAAAAAATCATAGAAATATGGATGAAATTATTACCGATTTCTATGTAGATAATTTGGAGGAAGAAACACCAAAATGGGGGGAAAACAATCTATTTCGAACGTATATTACATGACTGCGTACAATTATACTGTTTTTTGCGAATAACTGCTGCCCATCCTTGTTCTTAGCTACAAATTACTGATGAGCTAGAAACACGTGGTTGCGGCTTCACATTTTCAATAATTTTCTTTGTCACAAGGTCATTGGTCTTCTACTATTATTTGGTTCTTTATTATTTGTTTAATTATTGAAATTTTTGAGTGCAGCCTTTTGGCTTTCATAAATTCTATAATGTTATTCCTTCTGCATAATAACACGAATGTTTTTGGTTGGGGCTCTGATGCAAGGTCATGATTTATGGTAATACCATAAAATTTAGTACTTAATGAATGATAATACCAGGAAAGAAATTAAATTGGTTTTCGCGATATTCAAAGATGAAAGATTAGTGTTGCAATAATTCTTGATACTTTTGATATATGAAGATGTGATTTTGTGGGTATCTGAGGTAATTTTACTCGACTGTATAGGTGGCTTTTATGTGAATAGGGTGAACGTACATATAAAAGAAAGCTAATGGTTCCAAAAAAAGTCCCCTGAATCACGCCTCTGTTTATACTAGCTGCAGAAGATAATGTTGCGTTTTAACAATCTAACTTGTACCGGTAAGATATGATTCAAACCACTTATAAGTTTTTTTCAGTGATATATGTTTATTATCAGAAAAATCATGAAATACAAATCAATTAACAGAGTCTAGCTTAATGAAATAGAGAAGGAAAAAAACACCTCAAAAGTGCTGCTTTGTTCCCTCCTGTTCATAAAAGAGAACATATGCCTCCTCACTCACAAGCGATTTTGGTGAAATTGGGGCCACTTGTGAATCGCTGTATTCATTCCACGTGCCACTATAAGGGTGTCTGCAATATGCTGTGTAATGTCCGTTGTAGGTAGACCCACTGTGATTCGAAAGTGCATATAGATTGTAACGACAAGAAGCCACATTGTCTGTTGCATAATTCCTCATATCTGATCCTTCAAAAGAAAACTGAATGGCAACATTCAATTTGCCTCTGAATCTTTCCGTTGGAGAGAATCTTTTTGAATGAATTACTAAAATATGGGAAACTTACGGATTGATAGGGACTTTGTGCATTTTCCTCTTTCCTGGCACCTCGAACAGATTGGTTATTCATCTCCATCCAAGATTTCCTCTTTTGTGAAGAAATCCAAGCATTGTGACACTCAATTGGCCAGTTCTTTGTGGTATAGGGAGAGACAAATCCCAGAAAGGATGGAAGGTTACTGATGAGAATCCACAGTGTGTGCACTTCATCTTAGAGTTGTTCATGTTCAAGTATCTCAGCCAAGACGCTTGCGCTTTTCCGCTGTTCCTCAATTTTTCGTCAACCTCCATTGAGATCGGTTTAAATTTCTCAGTAATTACATTGAGGTCCTCATGTAAACCTTCTAAAAGATATCGAAGGAATTCCTGGGTATCTTGACCCCATTAATGCCATAGTGAAACAATTTTCTGAGCATTTACCTATCGACTGTCTTGGATAAATCATGAAGCACTACTGCAGGGAAATTATCATTGATAATATTGAAGGGAACATACAATACGGCATCAACGAAGTACACTTTTTCGGTTGGAATCCAAATTATTCACAGTTTATTATATATTAAGTGACATTAAGAAATCCAACATTTTTTTGCTATTAGTTTAGCTAATGAAGGGACAAGACATGTTGGACGAAATTTTGAGAATTCTTCCAAGATCGCCACCCTTGTATAGTAGAATAACCAGAGATGTATTGAGAAGGGTAGGAAAATAGACAAATTCAAAGAAAGCCTTCATAATTATTGCTGAAATAACTATATTTATTTCAGTAAGATTATAAAATATTTGCATTGTTATTTCATCAATTTGGGAAGTTTTTTTGTTTTAATTCATTCTCATACTGTCTTAAATTTGTTATTATCTTGATATGTATTCCATACAAAGTAAATTTATCATTTTTGGAGTATTTGTCAATTTTTCAGCTACTGTCCATACAGTAAAATTGGTTTTAATCATTAGCAAATGCTGGATTATTCCCAAGAATTATTTTCTTTTCCTCTAAATTCATACAGGATTAACCAGGTAGTTTATAGCATATCTAAGACCTACCTGGAAGTTCTCCAGTATTGTTTAATATATTCAAACAAGGAATCATTGTTGTTAAATTTACTTATATAGTTTAGGGATCATAAATTTCCAGAGAAATGTTTAATCCTCTAGTAAGCCATAACCCCTTTTGATTTATTTTTATTTCCTGGTATGAAAATGATTCCTCAAAGATGTTAACAAAATTGAAGTATACATACTTTTCGATATAAAGAAATAAATAACAATAAATCATTGATGAAACATTTTCGTACTTGGAAAATTGGTTTTTAGTTGTTTTCAAACACTAAATTACAACTTACCTGCTGTCCACTGATTCCTTTACTGCAAGTATATCAGCTACATTGGCTTTGCTTTCATTTCTATCAGGAAAAAAGTACAAACTCACTTCTATACTCTTCCTGGCTAATTTAGATCCAATAACAATATTTCAACAAATTACAAGTACAGATGGAATTCAAACAGAAGCATAATTAAAACAAATTCGCTAAAATGATATATTCCAAAACCGTGTCGAGAAGGCTTCGTTTTCAATGTTTATTGCAATTTCAAAAGTTTGGTTCTTCGTTAGTGACAAACTGTCAAATAAAGGTTGAATTTCCAGGATTGATGAGTATATTAGTCGAAAGGATTGTTTATTTTGTCAGTGCTCATCACTAACAAGAACTACTGACGTCACCAGTGGTTAATTCTTGTAATGATAACTTATAATCAATAAATTGAACTATATTATTTTCAAATTATACCTGTGGTATTACAGTAGTAATAAGGTCATTGACCTAAAAGGCATCAAACAAGATGAATTCCTTCAAGAAACTATTGTATTTTAGGGTGATTGTTGAAATTGTTCAACACTTTTAGTTTGTATTTGTGCATAATATTTCACAATACCTGGATTACGGTTACCATAGTTGCTCTAACTTATCGCAATGGTGGTGTTTTGACCTTTTTTATATTAATGCAACAGCTAGGCTGATTAGTATTAAACTCCACCTGTGTCAAAAACTTTTTTGCAAAACGAAAACTTTTACATTTTCTTCGTTTTTATTGAATGTGCCTTATAGTCACCATCAGCTGCAATAAAAATACGAGCACCAAAATTTTTATTGAGTATTCAGCATGTTTCATAAATTTCTTGTAGTACAATAACAATCTTGTGGTAAACTTTCAATCTGTAGCCGGATAGAAATTTAGAAGTTCCCTAAGGGCCTGTGTGGGGCTCTCTTTTATTAAAGTGTATGTGAATTATTATTTATTTCAATATTAGTTGAATTGTTTGTGTTGAAACAAAATGAAGACTGTTACTATGCCTTGACTATGTATATGAAAAATGCCAGATGGCAATTTACTACTCATCTTTTATTAAAATGTTTACTCTTTGCTTGTATGTTGTTTCTCCTACATAATATTTTCACGGTTTTATATTTGTTATATTCCAATAAAATTTATTTAAAACAATTTGTTAATTATTTTGATATCCTTGCCATTATTAATTTTTTAATTTTATCTCATCGAATTGATATCCATTAAACAGTCTCGGTTCGTTGAATACTTGAAATATTGGAATTGATATAATAACCCAATGAAAACAAGGCAAACCGCATCTACCAGGATATTTTCTATTCGTTTCGTTTCATCGTAGGTTTTCCTTTTTTTGAGCGATCTTCAATTCCCCGGGGAAATGGACTGTAGTTTTTTGTTGGTTGAAGATGACACAGTAAAATTGTTTTTGGGGTAGCTATAGGGCACTGCCCCATAAGAAACGTATTTGTTCTGTCTCTTTATATACAAATATAATGAAATTAAGGAAAATATTCAACTGAAATAAAAGTTACTACCGGGTATTTTGTTAATTGCAGTTTCAGGTTTTTTTATTTCTTCCTGAGTGACAAACTGTCAAAGTCTTAGGATCCAATGATAGGATTGATGAGTATACAGTCGAGAGGATTGTTCATTTTGTCAGTGCTCACCACCAAGAACTAGTGACGTCACCAGTGGTTCATTTATGGTACTGGTATTGCCAATAAATTAAATTATACTATTCACGAAGCACGTATACTATTTTCAAATTATACATGTGGTAGTAAGGTGTAAGGTTAATGTCCTAGAAAGCATCAAAGAATAAACATTCTCATAAATCCTCGTTACTTGAAGAGTAGGTAATGTACAAAACTCTTCTCACTTTAAAATAACAAAAATATGTTTCAGTTCCATATATTTTCAATAACCTTAATAAAAATTACATACTACATGTCAGTATGACAAAAATAAAAACTTCAGCTGATAAAAATAAAAAGCAGCCCACCTAACTACCTAGCTTCCTTCCTCTCCAGCATTCTTACTCAAATGCTGCTTCTTCCTGCGAAATGATCTCCTTTGGCTCTCTTTTTTGCTACCCAATAAAATCCCCTTCTTCCGCAGAGCGTCCAGTTTGAAATTTTTCGCTTTGATTTCCTTCTTTTTGTCGTCCCCCTTCTTTTTTCCCGACTGGGTGTACAAAACATTTATTCTGCGACCTTTCAAAAACGAATGGTGCTTGGACAGACATTTCTGAAAATGATAATAATAATTTATTTTCCCAATAGGCACACGTTTATAGTACGGAAAAACAAAAATTCAAAACTATAACATTACTAAGTATGAATAACTGAAACGAAGGAGGTTACGAACAGCGCCATCTGCCCGCAAATAGATCAAGTAATGTCGATAATTCTGTCAAATACAGATCCCAAGCATTCAAACGGAAATAAATATGAAATGAAAAGGAGAGTTACAAACAAACATTCATACATACATACAGGTGAAGCTAATAAAAGCATGTTAATTAATAAAAATGTGATTTGAGCGGAGATTTTAGTCTCGAAGAGGAGCAACGAAGTGCGCAACCAAATCAACCCTTTTTTGGAGCAGATTGTCATGTGTGATGAAAAGTGGATCTTCTACAACAACAAGAGACTTCAGAACAGTGATTGAGCACCGATGAGCCACCCACGCACGATTAAATTGAACGAGAATTCACATAGATATTATATTTTAAAGTAGACTAATGAAAAGGGGCAACCCAATAACATCAGATAGTGAACTTTTGAATAAAGTTACGAAAACTAAACCAATTTCAGACTTCAACTGTACAAAATAAAATGACTCGGTAAACACGTTTAAAAACTCAAGACCTGTAATGCTGACTAGTGTACCTGATAGGTTTCTTCGTTGGCAGCCTCGACGTATGCAAAACCCCTAGGCCTGTCTCCTTTCTTCTCTGTGGGTATCCTCACGTGCTTGATCTCTCCGCACTTTTGGAAGAGCTCGAGCAGGTCTTGCTTGGTCGTGTCGTACGGGATGTTGCCGACAAAGACAACGTACCGCTTTTGGTTCTTGGCGACAAAGTCGTTTTTCTTCAAGTCATCCAAGTCCACCTCTTTGAGGTTTTTGGGCTCCTTTGCGTTTTTCTCGGCCTTGGGTGGTTTGGACTTGTCGGTTTTCTGTTTTTTTGCCTATCAACAAACAAGAGCAGTTACGCAATAGATCCACATTAATTAATCTCTAGATTATAATAGACTTTATGTACTATATATTTCAGAGTTATCGAAAACTTGCCTGTGGAAGATGCAGTTTTGAGAATTGGAGGGATTTTTTCACTTTACTGAGTACGAGATCTTTCATTAGAGTTGAAGTTGAAACTAATCTAGCACGTATTGAGCTTTATCTAGCGATAGATATTCTACAGCCCTTCTGAAGTGCATATGTAGACTAGTAGAATGAATACCCAGGTTACTCAGTACAAGAGATACTAACTTAACCAGAATATAAACTGTCCTTGCGGTAGTGGACATACGAATTCTTTTTTTTCAATTCACATTTGTAAAGTCTTAGAAAAAGTTTAGTTGTTATAGAAACGTTTCGTGCTTTTATCCCATCATCAGTATGAGGTAGCTAAGTGCAAGGATGGACTACGCTTGCATTAGTGCTTCTTTTGTCAACCCAGTGTTGCCCATCCTTGCACTTGGCTGCACCATACTGATGATAAGCCAAAAGCCTTCTAGTTTTCTCATAGATTTTTGTAGCCATTGTATACGAGATTTGCACAAAACATTCCTATACTCGGAGAATCATGGACTGAAAATCAATACAAATAAAACTTTGGCCTCATGTATAGGGTGTCAAAGACAAATAGTAGAAACTCAGTGTAAGTTTAGGCGATATCTCATTAAATGTTCAAATTGCCGTCCATCCTTCCTTAAACACACTAATATTCGCTCTTGCAATTGTATTTTTATGTCAATTTTCCAGCATTTGTCGAGTCATAGCCATGCAAGCCCTCCTCATTGTTTACTTCGATTCGGCAGTATTGCCAAAAGTTAAGCCGAATACCTTATCTTTAATGAAGCTCCACAATGAAAAGTCTAGTAGGTTGAGGTCAGATAAACGTGATGGCCATTTCATACGAATTGAATGATTTACGTACTATACATATATACATATGATGTACTACCGTTTGAACAGCGTCTGCAATTTTCATCTGTTTGACGTTTCGGATTCTACTTTGGAGCCATTTTCAAGAACCACTTGAAGTGAACACAGCTCCAAGTAAACACAGCTCCAAGTGAATACTTGGAGCTTAACAAAACAGGAACTTTTAGCAAGAGTTATTGAGCACAGTAAAAATAATAATAAATATATTATTGATGAATTGGCTGAAGCTCAAAATAAAATTGTTTCAAGGCTACTACCATATCGCTTCAAACTTAATCCCAGTGAGATAATTTGGGCTGATACAAAATTTTGTTGCGGAGCATAATACTACGTTCAAATTTGCTGACATGAAAAACATCTTCCATATTGCCATAGCTACCATCACGTCAGGAAAGTGGAAAGAATGCATTGATCACATGCAGCAAAAAATGTAGAAATTAGACAAAATTGTAGAGCAACAAACTGAACAATTTGTAATAAATGTGAATGAAGGTAACACGTTTTTTTGACGAACTAGAATGGCAACAGTTAATAAAATAATCGTTACTCAATATGAATATTTGCATTTCTTTCACTTTGAAGATTGAAATTGCTGTTTTTGCATTTATTTTCAAAGATTAACTCATCACATTTTAACCCAAGAAATTGAATTAAACCATAACGCCCAACAAACACATCCACGTCATAAGAACTTAAAACTGAAAGTCCTGAAAAACATCCAAATTTTTGTTTTATAGCAGCAGATTAATTACATACGTACTTTTGAGTCACCCTTTATATATATTTTTTCCAAATTCCGTTTGTGTTATGGTATTGCAATGTGTATTTCTAAAATTCCCAATTAAAATACATTGAAACTACATTCAATAATATTTCGTCCCCGTTGCAGCCCTGGTAAAAAATTGCATTCGCATGCTTTTGTGTACGTTTACTAAACCTTGGATTGAAATATAGTTTATAATATGGTTTCAAAGAGTAAGTCTTGATATTGATCAAGCATCATGGCATCGTGATTGCAAGAAATGTGATGAATCAATTGAACGTGTTGTAGGTACTCCCTTTGATCTACTTTGAAAAAATAACAGCATTCCTTAAGGGATATTAAATTGCTTGATACAACACAAGTTGAAACTATTTTTAAGAAGAGTTAAGAAGCTACAAAATGCTTGTCTACATGTTTATTTAGTTGTCATGAGACAAATATTTTAAAGTGATATGAGATCAATTTATGATACCCTGAAAAATGCTTTACCTGGCCAGTTGCATGAATTTTTTTGTATATTAAGAGAGCAAGTTTGTCGTAAGATACTCCATAAGGTATTGGCAACTTCAGTTTACGTTTGGATGGAGATATTCTTATTGAATATCAAGAATTGTAACAAAAACCTCACGACATTCTCAGTTCTTCTTTTTGATTAGTTCAAACATACCATTACATTCACAGAAATGGTTATCTAATACAGTGTAATAATTGAAATTAAAAAAAAAAACAACAGGAAACTTTATAAAAAATTTATTTTATTACCTTAAATTGAATAACATAAAACTCAAACATTAAAAATAATTTCAACCTCAAGTCCAAATTACTTCTTCCTCTTTTGATTTTTGTTACTAACCTGAGGCGGCGCAGCTACTTCTTCGTCATCTTCAGACTCTTCATCGTCATCTTCCGATTCTTCTTCCTCGTCAGACTCATCATCTTCTTCCTCATCTCCAGACACTTCTTCCTCTTCCCCAGAATCATCTTCTTCGTCTCCGGAATCATTCTCCTCTTGAGGCTCAACTTCATTTTCTTCTTCGTCAGAATCCTCCTCCGATTCCGGTTCGGCTTTGACCGGGACCTTCTTGGCGGCCTTCTGGTTCTTTGCCTTCACTTGCTGAGCTTTTTTTGCTCCCTGTTGGACTTTATTGTTTGAGTTTTCTTTCTTGACCACCACTTCTTCAGTTGCGGTATTGGCAGCAGCCTTTTTTCTCCTTTCGCGTCTCTTAGATGCTTCCCCTTTGGCGTTGGGCTGTTTCTGTGGAGGTGGGGGCGGTTGCTCTCCCGTTGCTATCCTCTGTAGTCTCCTCAAACGTTTCATTCTGCGCAGAGCACTTTTCGAGAGCTCTGACCTTGCCTGGATCAGCTTTAGTTTAGCTTCGATGCTTTTGGCGACTTCCTGCTTCACAGCTTCGTCCTTTGAATTGAGCTTTTCCTTAATACCGAAAAATGGTTTCCTCCTTTTCTTTTCCGATGGTTTTTCTTCTTTCTTGATGGCTTTCTCCTGTTTTACCTTGGGAGATTCGATCTGGGCTGTGCCTCCGAACGGTTTCAACGATTTTGCAGGGCTGCCATTTTCTTTTTTTTGTTTCTTATTGGATTTCTTTACGCTGTTCTGCACGGATTTGTTTTGCTGAGGGGTCTTCAGGGACTCTGAAGCCTTCTGCTGATTAGGAGTCTTCTGTTTCTGAGCCTTTTGCTCTTGAGGAGTTTTCTGTTTCTGAGGGGTCTGAACTTTCTTGGGCGTCTGCACATTTTCCAATTTAGGTTTCTTCGGCGATTCCTTTTTGCCGCCGAAGCTTTTCCTTTTATTGGAGATTTTAGGTTCTACGTCAGTCATTTCTGCAAAGAAAACAATATAAATGAATACACATTGAACAAATCGAAAATATTCAGCAAGCACTCTGATCATACACGTTCACATTGATTTAAATAAAATATATAGTAATACTTACTTAAAATTTACTTTCGAAAGCCGCTATTCAAAAAACGTGATATCAAACACGTTATACGCTACACACACGAGTCTTGCAAAGAACCGGACGCGCGCTTCTAGGTTAGGTTGTGATTTTATGGTATGTTCACAAAATCGTAAAGACGAATAATGACAGGTATAAGTTTGGGGTGGTTTGGGTCACTATTTGTGTTGTGACTTCAGTTGGCCATACTGTTTACTCGAAACTTATTTATCTCAGAACAATACAATATTTGATTGCTCTGAGATTTATTTAGGTGTGCTCGTTTAATACAAATCAGAGCGGTCGCTTAGCTCGGCAAGAGTTCGATAATGATTTGTTGCTCTGTGTTGGTTATTTACAAGAGTAAGATCATCTTTGAGATGAGATTTGTCATATATAATATTGTTGGTTGAGATTAGGTAGTTTTTGAAAAAAGACCTTTGGTGAAATTTTTGACTCTTGTGAGCACATGATAATTTCAGAGAAGAGTTTATGACAAATTTTCATTCACATAATGATGCCTTTTTCAACACCACTTATTTTAAAATTGTTGTGAGAAAATATTTGCAATTCCAAAAGAAAATAACAAAACGATTTTAAAAAAGCTTCATCGATCATATTCACTTGTCTTGTGATAACAAATAATACGACAAATGTTGAATTGTTATTCATTTAGAATCGAGCGTTCGTTTAATACAAATCTGAGCGCTTGATTAGCTCGTTTCGCTCGACAAGCGTTCGATAACGCAGATCTGTGTCAATTACATCTGCTTTGTGTTCAGTATTTACAAGAGCGAGAGAAAATATAATCGGTTAGCTCCGGAAAAAACTTCAGGATCTGAAAGAATTATTAATAGTAATTTGTCGTATTCAATTAAGTTGGGGCCATTTCAGGGAAGTTTTAACTATGGTGAAATTTTTTACTCTTGTCGACACATACTATCTTACGAAAAATGTTGATGACACATTCTTATTGACATAATTATGCCTTCTTCCATACTAGTCATTCTTGAATAATTGTGAAAATATGTTCGCATTATAAAACGAAAATCTGAAATTACAGTGCTGTTGAAGAAAGAACTTCATCAATCGTATATTAGAGGTTTTATAACAATCAATACCACAAATGGTCGACTTGTCATTCAGATAGAATCGAATATTCGTTAAATACAGTCCGCTCCGTTGATTATTTATCACGTGGTATCAAATTTGGATCTGTTCGCTCGACTCTAGATTTTTCAACCGAATACACGTATTATAAAACAATGGAATATACCTTATTTCACTTAACAAAAGAATGGACATTTGGTGTTGTATGCACAAATCATTTACTCAATATTGGTTTGTGATTGTATGATTAACGGTTTTTTAAACACAATAAAGTGTTTCTTGAAAATTATTCGATTCCATCATTTTCCAATGTTCAATTTCAGTTTTAGCACGACTATTACGTAGTTGAACCTTATAACGAATGAATCCATAACAATTTGGCATCATAATCGACATTTTGCAATAAATTCGACATATTAAATCTATTAAAAAATAAATGTCACTGACATTCTATAGAATCTTTTCCTTTTTCAAAAGAAATACGGTCTACATATTCCTATTCTCCTTTACATATTTTTCAGTTAACTGATTCGCAATATTTTCATTCGCAATATGAATTAGTCATCCGAATATCGATTGATGTTTAGTATATAGAATATTCGCTCAATGAGATTTACATACGGTATGTTTTCTTTACCTTCTGAAAACACCATCTTGGTTAGTGAAACGCACTTCGAGAAGAGTATATTGCATTTCTAGTTATTGGGAAAAGTGCTTGTTTTAGATTTATCCTACGCCAGAGGTTCCAGTTTCACCTATTAGTTGAAACTAAGTTCGAAAGTAGAACGAATTATGAAATAGTTGATGAGAAATAATTTCAAAGAGGTTGATCCAAAAACGTGTTCCATGACAGAAGTCAGGATGAAGTGTGTTAAATTAACAGATTTCTAAAAATATTGTCACCTAAAGCGTTCTCGTTTGATATCATCAGTAGTTGACATAAAAGTAACAGCAATTTGTGAATCAGCTATCGTTCATTTTATTAATTATTATGAAGGGAATCACGAAAATACTTGCCGCGAGATGGCGCGGCGAGATAAAATAAAAAGTATTTGAATTATGCGACAAAAAATTGAAGAATCTTTTGAAGTAGTGAGACAGCTTCCGTAGTTATTTGCAAAGAGTTCTAAATCAATCTCTCCATCGAATCACGGCATCCAGCCCGGATAACAAAAGTTCAAATTTCACTTCCGGCCGTGAAAGTTTAAAACTTCAATGCTGGAATTTATTTGGTTTCTTCATTATTTTTCATCGAAAGTACGTAAGTCAAAAGCTTTTGACGAAATACCTCACATGGCAATTTTCCCCAAATGCTAGCACCACTATTTGTTCTCTTATGAACGTTCGGGATAACCTTACTACACTCACGATCAATTATCGATATTCGAAACAGTTACTTCAAATTTCTAGCCCTCGATCAACAATAACGATGAAAATAATCCTTATACATTATCGGATACTTAGATTTTGACAAATGTGCGCCCTCTCTGTGCCAAATACTATTGGGTGATAAAGTCACAGAACTAAAATTTCTGTATCTGTAGCTCCAAGATCTCATGTGTCAAATCAAAAAACGTTAATGAAGAAGAAGAAGATAAAAAACGTTGTTATGTGGTTATGTTTATTATTTATTTTCGTTTTTTTATTGTTAATGCGGTAGGAAAGTGAAGTTTTAAACACTAGCTTAAACGTAACTACAATAACTTGCAACTTACCATCATGGTAGGTAAGGAAATTCTGACATTACAATTTGGCCACTACTCAAACTTTGTGGGAACACACTGGTGGAACATCCAAGAACAAGGATTTGAATACAATTCCAATATCCCTTCAGAAATCAACCACGACGTATTATACAGAGAAGGGTTGTCTCCTAGGGTAAGTTAGTGAGATGTAGGTGCAAGGGAACACACAAAGTTCTTTATCTTATTGTAGGGGGAAGTAACTTTCACGCCTAGATTACTTCTCGTTGACCTGAAAGGCAGTCTCAAAACCCTACCCGAAATAGGAGAGTTGTACGAACGATTACCTCATCCTTCGGAGGTAAAGGTCGAATGGGATGAAAATCTTGTCGAGACACGACCTGGCCCGAGCGAAGTCAAAAACAAGTTCCAGGCCGACTTGGAGGACCCCGAGAAACTGCAGTCTGTATCTAAAGAAAGCTATGATTTTGACAAAGACGCTCGTGTGTGGTCAGATTTCCTGTATACTAGGTTTCACCCCAGGACAGTTAACATTGTGAAGGAATACCAGCACTGTAACGAAAACACTCCCTTCGATGCATTTCCCTTGGGGGCTTCTCTGTGGAAGACTCCTCAGTTTGAGGAAGATTTCAGTGATAAGATTCGAAATTATATAGAAGAGTGTGATGGGTTCCAAGTTAGTATCTTCCACTCCTTGTTGTTGTTGAGTATATTTTACATGTCATTATTGTTCATGTTTTATTTCCAGGGTTTCCATGTTCTTACAGATTGCACCAATGCCTTTGGGGGGCTGACTTCTTCCTGTATGGAACACCTGCAAGACGACTATGGCAGAAAGTCGATACTGGTGTTTCCTGTGATCCCTTCACATTTTCCAGACAACGAGTACCAAACTGAAGAAGAGAAACTTCAGTCCGTTATCATAGATTCAGTCAGGATGCTGAACGTGGCGCTGAGTTTCAACGAATTCACCGAGAACTCGTCTTTGCTGGTGCCTCTTTCTGTCGGCAGCACTGGCTGGAGACAACCTGGGTTGAAAAGGGAATTCAGGAATGTAGTATATGATGTGAGTACTTTTTTGAAGTTTATTCTTCGTAACTGAAATGAGCATTTTTGCTTGTTGAAATAACAGTCTTTCAAACTAGTCCTCCACCTCATTTACTTTTAATCAAACAACTCAATCATAAAACTTCAAAATTCGAGGATGAGGATTAAATGCTGAGGATATTACAATGGTTCTCGGTATCTCAACAAATTTTTTATATGACTATGGTTTCATTTACAAAATAACGGAAAGAAAGTTCTTGGCTTTCTATTACTCCATCTTGATACAAAAAAATGTGGGAATATTCCCCTTGGAAAGAACCCTAAAGTTAGTGGATGACTTATGCTGTATATAGTTGTGTGCTGCAGTAACATTCCGTAGCGTCCTATTTTATATTTTACATTTTTAGATTGTTACTTATTATCTGTGAAATTTTTACATTGTAATGGGGTATATCTTGTATGAATAAATAAACAAATAAAAAACACTGAATTACCAAATAAAAAACTTTTCTCTTCTCAGTTTGTATTCCAAACCTCCATTATGGAACTGAATCAGATATCATTTACAGGATTGCTACACTTTCTTTGGAAGAATCCCACATTTTTTTGCATAGAGACGGAAAAGCAGAAAGCCAAAAACTTTTTTCCCAAAACATTATATTGACTTCTGATGTGAACAATTATCCTACTAGAAATAATAATAGTTTATACATTTAATAAGCTATCAAATAATAATTAATCCAGTAAATCACTTATAGACATCAAAGGAAAACTTTTTGTTTTTACTATGGACACTAAATAAAATTAGCTACCACACTATGTATATATTTCCATGATCATTATGTGCAATTCAATATTTCTATGTTGGATCTGTTGGGTTATGAAGGTTCGGAAATGTTAGTTTAGCACTATTGTTATGTAAGGGTTACCTATTTCAAAAAATCTGTTCCTGTATTGATAAAATATTGGTACTTGTTGAGTATCATCAACTTTAGACTATTTGAATTCCATAAATATTTTCTAGTCGAATCAATCAGTTTTTAGGCAGCATCACTTGTGAGAAACAGCTTTGCGACTTTAAATTACCAGATGGAAAAAAAGTATCGATCGAGGTAAGTATGTTTTCTCCGTGTTTCCAGATATAACAGTGGGATTTAAACAATTTTATTCATTTATTCATTTCACAGGATAAACATATAATATGCAGTCATACACAATATTTTACATGAATATTGCAATATAGAGTCCTTCAATTGAAAATTTATACTGTTCAACCTTCAATGTTGAAACACAAAATCGTGTAGTTTTATCTAGCTGTCCCACAGCTCAGTTTGAATAACAACCGTCTCGAGGTAACATTGTCCTCTGAACTTTTAGGACTTCCCCATTGGTCATCTAATGGGGAATGTTCCTCCTGACGAAAATCAAGTAGTTTTCATAAAAGAGCTCTAAAACAAGGCATTTTAAACTTATCATTTCAACTGTTTTCTTTAAAAAATTATTTAAATACTTTAAAAAGAGGAATGAAATAATGCATTCAACATTTAAAGGGATTCGTTTCTATTTCACCATTTGGCAACATCGGTTATAGCTAATAAAGGGCAATGAATGTGTTACCTGTATGAGACAAACAAAGATGACATATTTCAGAGGCGTGCTGTTCTGTTTACTTATGTTCCGAGTTCCGAGACATTCTGTGACATATGACATTTTGTGCACCTAACCTGTCTTCCTCTATATAAATAAATAACAAAACAACTATTGTTTATGTGGCTTGAGGAGGTGGTATTGAACTATAATTTATATTTTGCCGTAATTGTTGATTTATAAAGATAATTTTCCTTTTTTAAAGTAGAATATCTAGGTACGTATTAATTATTTCAACTTGATATATGATATGTGTATTAGAAACAAATCCCTTTAAAAATTAAAACCCAACATTTGAAACATCAATTTGAATACTTCACGAAGTGAATTTGAAAAACTCATGAATTAAACTCAGCTTCATTTTGTTCAAACTTGCATTTGCTGTAATAACCCAAATTGAGGAACATTCCCCATTATTTGACCAACAGAAAACAACGACAATGATGTTGGAGTTCCCCAGGGTAGTGTTTTGGGTCCCCTTCTATTCATACTATATTTAAATGACATGCCATTGTTTGTTGATTGTGAATTTATGAACTTTTTTGCTGATGATACTCTATTGGCATGTAGCGATGTGAACCTCGAAATGGCTATACAAAAAATGAATAATACTCTAGAAAGTGTCAGCAATTATTTGAAAATGAATAAACTAAAGCTGAATGTATTGAAAACAAAAGCAAAGATAATCACCACCAAATTTAAATACAGCCAAATAGACTCAAAAGTTATTAACCTCAACATTGATGATGAAAGAATTGAATTAGTGAATTTAACTAAATATCTGGGATTCCTGATGGATAACACTCTGTCATTTGATAAACATTTTGAGTATATTCATAAAAAAATTTCCAAAGAAGTACTAACCTATTGTTGACAGGTGCAAACTTACCACACATAATAGAAAGGACAAAAAACTTTTTTCTGGAAAACAAATTTATTTTAAATGAGGAAAAAACAGATTGCCTCATGTTCAAAATTAATAACAGCATGGAGACACCGAAAAGCATCAGTTTCAATGATTTTAGAGTGACCAGCAACACGTCTGTGAAGTTTTTGGGTATATATATATATATACTTTCTTCAACTACTTTCTTCACAACTGAAGTCTGTGAAAGAATGTTTATGCAAAATAGAGCCTTATACTATAGATGAATATTTTAACAGTGTATGTTAAATTTTATCTTATTAACTCTATACTTATATGTGTATGTGACGTGTTGTATTCAAATTTTGTATCTTATTATTCTTTTGTAATTTTGTTCACTGACGTATTTCTCGGACAAAGTATTTCTTTTAACTTTTTTACAAGATTTGCATATACTCTGTAAAAATAAATGATATATATCTATCTATCTATAAGAGCTTGCTACTCAATACCAAACATTATAAATTATTTTATATCTATCCAAAAATAAGCAAATGCACACAATAAAAGTTTTTTTTTTCGTTATTTTTATTCTCTTTCTCAAGACACATAAATGATGTTATTATTACTGAATAACTATCATCTTTTTCTATTTGCCTTATATAGTTGACGTTACATTTTCAGCCTAAACTCCCCTACCACTCAAGCGCCATCTTGGCCACAGCTCTGGAAACCTTCTCGATGAAATACCGTCTCAAATCCAGCGGTTTCGCTTTGGCAGACCTCAGCGCGGACCTGAACCAGGGTGGAAGGAAAGTAGCTGCGGCGAGTCTCTGCCTGCCGTTCCCCCTCAAAGAGGGAGGCGATCTCTTGGAGTGTTTGGACAAATGGGAGGGACCTCTGTTCCAAAGCATTACTCCAAACTGCACAATAGGTACGTCTCAAGCCGAAAGGTGGTTTACGAGGATGTATTGGAAAATTCTCAACCTCGTGTGGGATCGAACGAGGTTTGAGAGTTTCGGCCCAATTCGATGGTTTGATTTTTATGGATACAGGATCTGGCCTTTCCTAAGAAAAGTTCTTCCGTCTATACAAGTCAATCTTTACATCCTTATGATACCAATATTACATCCATGGTTAATGTGTCCAATTATAATATTGAAATCTCTAAAATTTACGAAAAACTGTCCGAACTTGAAATCAACAAAGGCCCCGGTCCTGATGGAATTCCTCCAACTTTTCTTAAATCATTTAGCTTCATTTTAGCTCGACCACTTTTCTATATATTTAATAATTTATCATCTGGCGAATTCCCAGACTATTGGAAAACCTCATATGTCACCCCAATATATAAATCAGGTCGAAAATCCGACGTGTGTGATTATCGTCCAGTTTCTGTTCTTATCGCAATCCCTAAAGTTTTTGAGAGCACCATTTTTGATTACCTTATGACTGCTCCCCTATTATAGGGACCCAACAATTCGGATTTACATTCAAAAAGTCAGCTGAACTGGGTCTAATTACCTACGTTGATTTTCTGTCTGACGCTCTGTCTAAGGGTTTGCAAGTTGACTCTGTGTACACTGATTTCTGTAAAGCTTTTGACAAAGTAAATCATGAGCTATTGATCCATAAACTTTGTTGATGGGCAAATATTGCAGTGGCTCAAGAGCTATCTTACGGAAAGAACACAAATTGTTAGAATTAATCATTATTATTGTCATACCATCGCAGTTACATCGGGCGTTCCACAAGGTTCACATTTGGGACCACTGTTGTTTAACCTTTTTATCAACGATCTAATCAGCTGTTTCCATGAAAGCGAAGCTTTTCTATTTGCCGACGATTTAAAATGTTTCAAACTAATTAAAAGTGAAGCTGATACATTGTGTCTACAAAACGATATAGACTGTTCGCAAAATGGTATGTGTTTGAATGCTTCCAAATACCAAATTCTTCGCTTTCATCGAACACATCACCCAATCATTTTTGAATATAGTATAAATAATCGAACCTTACATTCTGCTACTGAAACCAAAGATCTAGGTATGATCCTAGACTCCACACTTGGCTATAAATCACACATTTCCGCTGTAATTCAAAAATCTATGAAGATGCTTGGCTTTATAAAGAGAACCACTCGTGATTTCACCAACATCACTGCTATTGAATCTCTTTATTTTTCCCTGGTTAGATCTCATCTCGATTATTGTTCCACAGTTTGGTCCCCTCACTACGTTACACAAAAAAAGAAATTGAGGCCGTACAGCACAATTTCCTGTGATATATTGCCTTCAAGATGCGTGTATACTATGACTATACTGCATTGGAATGCATTTTGAACATGCCTCCTCTTGAGACTCGCAGAAAACATAGAGATTCAATACTTCTATTCAAAATTATCAACGGGCTGAGTATCAGTCCCGAGCTTCTCTCCAAAATATCTTTACATGTCCCCAATCGTTCAACTAGACAGGTGCAAACGTTTTACGTTTCTTTTCAAAGATTCAATTATTTATATAACGGCTTTATTCCTAGAACTCTTAGATTGGCTAACTCTTTAAACAACCTCCGAATCTTTGATATATCAGTATCCCACTTTAAAAACCATATTCTTCTCTTAACTATCTAATACTTTCTGCTTGTGTTGTTGTATTGTGTCTAGTGTTACTTGCCTGTAAGAATTATATTAGTTCATTTTGTTATACATTTTAATTTTTTCTTAATAATTTATTTGCTATCTTACTTTGGAATTGTATTATTGTTATAACTTACTTTTAATCCACTGTATTGTATCAAGTACTACATAGTACTGTACTACTTATATCCAAATTGGGCTTGCCCATGTATATATATAAACTTCTTTCGAAACTTGCAATCCAATTTTTCGTGGTCGCCGGAAATGCAATACGTTTCTCGACGCGCCTTTTATTCTATGCCAGAGGTTCCACTTTAACTTTCCTCTATCCTATATCTATTCAATCAGAATAAATGAGGAATGTACCTAAATTTGGGTTATTACAGCAAATGCAAGTTTGAACAAAATAAAGTTGAGTTTAATTCATGAGTTTTTCAAATTCACTTCGAAAAGTATTCAAATTGATGTTTCAAATGTTGGGTTTTAATTTTCAAAGGGATTTGTTTCTAATTCACATATTGGCATCAGCGCCTATATCAAGTTGAAATAATTTATATGTACCTAGATATTCTACTTTAAAAAAGGAAAATTATCTTTATAAATCAACAATTAAGGCAAAATATAAATTATAGTTCAATACCACCTCTACAAGCCACAAAAACAACAGTTGTTTTGTTATTTATTTATATAGAGGAAGATAGGTTAAGTGCACAAACTGTCATATGTCACAGAATGTCTCGGAACTCGAAACATAAGTAAACAGAACAGCACGCCTGTGAAATATGTCATCTTTGTTTGTCTCATACAGGTAACAGATTCATTGTCCTTTATTAGCTATGACCGATGTTGCCAAATGGTGACATAGAAACGAATCCCTTTAAATGTTGAATGCATTATTTCATTCCTTTTTTTTATTTATTTAAATAATTTTTTAAAGAAAACGGTTGAAATGATAAGTTTAAAATGCGTTGTTTTAGAGCTCTTTTATGAAAACTACTTGATTTTCGTCAGGAGGAACATTCCCCATTGTCGCAACTCCAAAAACTGCAGAATCGTGGTATGAGGATCATTTTGAAGTGCCGTAGAGATACCCCTATTATGCTCAATGTTTTGAATTGGCAATCCATTTCCCAAAGACTATTGTGTTTCACAATAATTTTCGTATACAAAATATCGAACAATTTAGGACCATCTTATTTGAACAAATGTAGCTTTGCATTTTAATTTAGCCAACAAATTACAGAAGATGTATACACCACATCAACATCTTGCCAGTCAATAGGGCGTTACATAAGTAAGCTGTTGATAACTGATGGTCCAATTCGATAATATATTTCAGATAACATAAAGCAGGGACCCACTGGACAAGATGACGTTCCATCTTAGCCCCCACCATCTTTTCTGTCCATTATTATCCATGGCAGTATTTTTCTTTACTGCAATCACCACCTCTTCTTCGCAAGATTTCAGTACTGTGCAGAGTATATCTTTACCGACATCATACTCATTTCTGAGTTGGG
Source organism: Leptinotarsa decemlineata (assembly GCF_025532065.1). Lineage (NCBI taxonomy): Eukaryota > Metazoa > Arthropoda > Insecta > Coleoptera > Chrysomelidae > Leptinotarsa > Leptinotarsa decemlineata. Next base: position 193,245 of record NW_027412681.1, on the reverse strand, counting down.
CGACTACCTCATTATCTGGAGCTTTGAGATCTTCATGTAGTTCTCCATTGTCTAACATGAAAGATAGATATCTGTCATCAGAATTAGTCAACTGGTAATCTTCACATTTAACGTGACGTACGTCCATGTTGTGTGTAGAGGGACATATATCTTCATATTTTTTACCTGAGAAGATATCGATGCCAACCAAATGTACTTTAGCATGTCCGTGTTTACCAGTTTTGGATGTTGATATTTCAACGATCTTGCATGGTCCGGATTTCAATATAACAAAACCATTTTTACATAAGGCTGAACATTGCCTAGGAAAAGTTGCAGAGGCTCCAGAGTCTCCAGTCTCGAAGTGTGTCTCATCAATATCGTTTTTTTTTATGTTGGTTTTTGTCGAGAACATGTTTGTGGCTCTTTCGTCTCCTTATGTGTTTATAAAAAACGATTTGTTTAGTCTAGTTAGAAATATATCAAAGGCAGGATTTCTACGCAAGTCACTAAGTGGCCTCAATTATCTTTTTAAAGAAAATGAGTTTTAGTCTGTATCAATAAATGGGAATAGACGCATGCTTTCATGAAGCAGTGTTTAATTTCAAGTCAAATAGCAAGAATACAATAATTACAGTCCACTCAAAGTGTTTCAAGTCACTACAGTTTTCAACCTTACAAGATGTGAACAAGATGAAACAGTACATTGTCTTTTATTATGATATTCACCACTACTTCACTCGAAATAATAATAATTTATATATGAACAGAACAGAAATACCATGAATTCTTTGTTTTTCAATGGTTTTGATCGGTTCAACAAATTACTTTTCTCTGACACTCACAAGTTACTCTTCGATGCTAGGCTAACACAATATTTTCCCGTCGCCACAGAGAACCGGTCAGGGCTAACTATCAAAACATCCTCGCATTTCTCAAATAATTTATTATAGACTCTTTTTTTTCCACAAATCTAATGCACCTCAAATCTGTTATGTAAGCATATGTAAAAATCAATGTAAATATTTAAAAATTGTACACTGGCTGAAAGACTTCAGTCGATAGCCCTTTGGTATTCACCAATGAATGACATTTCAAATCTGAATTCTACTTAAAAAATATTTTTTTATCAGGAAACTACCGCGTGATGCAGCACGTTGCCTTGAGAGGGATCGCTGAAGAACGATTGAAGAAACCTTTGAACCAAGCCCAAAAGCAGCGTGAACTGCCAGCCTACAGGTACTGTGATTTCGCGGTGTACCTCAGAGTCCAGCTCTGGGGCCACTTACTTTTTTGACGTTTATAAATGATCCGTTCAAATTTATTGATTCACAACGTCGTCGTAGGTGCGACTCCATCGAGGAAATGTTGACTCTCTTCCTGTCCTACACATCTGAAGCGACGGCTAGTAACGTGACTGTTGTGCAGAAACCCTTGGACGTTCGAAACCCTTTTCCGAGGATTTTCAACCGCAATATAGCGCAAAATGGATGTGTGTCGGAATTTGAGAGAGCGGACGGTATTGGTGAGTGTTCATTTGGTTACACAAGGTCTGTTAAAGAAAATGAGGTGATCATATGTTCGATAATAGTGTACTAACATAAAAAAATAAAAAAGTCGCTAATTGAATTTGATCATTCACCTCATTTTTTTAACAGACTTCGTCGGTTTACAATGTTTTTGTTATGGTATCATTTTAGGTGTGGAAAAAGTTCCCGTTTTATCAGGATTGCATACTGGATCAGAAGTGGGGCAGATGTTGGAGAATCTCCACACGGAAGCGAGGAAAATAAAAGTAGCAAGGTTTCACCAGTTTGCAAGCGAAGGGATACAGAAAGATGATTTTGAGGAATGCTTGGATAATTTATTTGCCTTGAGGGAGAACTATGAAGATAGTTATGTAATATAAGAGTGATTTTATAAACAGTTTTTCATTTATTTTATCTAAGCACATAGTATGAAGTAGGTTGATTGGAAAATATTGATTAAAAACCGAGTGTGCTTTACAAAGGCACGACTGCAACAGTTTTTTTGTTGGTATTTTATAATTACTTACAAAATGCTAATTGATTATATGAGGCGGGCCGTGAACACAATACAGTTGTAGGCAATAAAAGTGTTTTATAAATTTGTCATAGAAACGTTTGTTAAATAAAATTGAAAACCCGTAGTAACATAGTCACGAAATTATCACAGAAAAGTTTTTACAACTAACTTATAAAACATATCCGGTATTGATGAAATATCAATCCGTATTATAGAAAGTCTACCTGATGAAACATTATCAATTCTGGTTCACCTGATTAATAAATCTTTCCATATTGGTCTATTTCCTCACCAACTTAAAACCTCTGTAATAATTCCATTATTTAAAGGAGGGGACCCCGAAGTTTCAGCCAACTACCGTCCAATTGCCATCATTCCCACTATTGCGAAAATAATAGAAAAATTAGTGAAAAATAGACTCCTTAACTTTTTAGAAAAGCACAAAGTTATAAGTACTGCACAATTTGGATTCCAAAATAAAAGAAATACAACTGATGCAATTTTTCACACTATTTTTGAAATTTACACTGGAATCAATGGTGGCGAAGGGGTTGCAGCAGTGTTTTGTGATCTGTCTAAAGCATTTGATTGCGTTGATCATAAAATTCTGCTGCAAAAACTTCACTACTATGGTTTCAGGGGTCTTTCCTACCAGTGGATTCAATCATACATATCAAAAAGAAAACAAATGGTCAAAACTACAGAATGCTCGGGTATGGAAAAAGTCAATTGCGGGGTTCCTCAGGGCTCCGTCCTCGGACCAATTCTATTCCTACTTTACATAAATGATTTAACATACATCAAAATCTCGGGAAAATTCACTCTATTTGCCGATGACATCTCTATTATTTGGCATAATGAAGACACTGATGTTCTAAAAATACAAGTTGAGAACGATTTAACAAAAGTCTTCATCTGGTGTGAATCGAATCGTCTCTCATTCAATATACAGAAAACCAATTTGATGACTTTCAAATGTAATGACTTAAACATCAACTCGAAGAATATTGGAAATATAGGTACTGTGAAAACACTGGGAATACTAATTGATGATAGACTTAAATTTGATAATCACTTGACTGTTCTTAAAAAAAAATTATCTTTCGGTCGCTATGCAGTTAGACTAATCTCTAAAGAATTAGGTTTTCCAATGGCTAAAATTTTATATTATTCATTATTTGAATCACACTTAAGATATGGCATTCCATTTTGGGGCAGTTGCTGTAATTTTCTGTTCAATAGCATATTCATTTTACAAAAACGTGCCGTTAGGTACATGTGTAAAGCTAAATTTAACGACCACTGTAAACCTCTATTTAAATCTCATAAAATTCTAATTGTTGTAGCATTGTATATTTTAGAAACGGTACTTATTGTAAAAAAAACATTTGAATAAATTTGGTTCAAATTCTTCACATTACGTAACTCGGCAAAGTAATGACATCAAACTCCCACTGCCTACCACGTCTCTTGTATATGACTCTTTTATCTACAAAGGTGGCAAAATATATAATCACTTACCACTTGCAATAAAAACCATTGGATCCTTCTATAAATTCAAAAGAGCAGTAAAAAATCTATTGTTAGACAGAGCCTATTACAGTCTGAATGAATACTTTAGTGAAACACTAGAATAATCCTTATTTGATTTCCATATGTCGCATAGTGTTGCTCATCTTTTATTATGTATAGTTGTGTAGATTTATATAGTATTAAGTGTGACATGTTACCTTTTATTAACTAGTTTAATTGTTGTTGACATATTTTCTCTGGTATCAGTGCTATGTATATTTTATATATTTTTTTTTTTTTAATTTTTCAACTTTGTAACCATGATGTTATTCATGAACAATAAAGTACTTTCTCTCTCTCTCTCTCTCTCATATTTTTCTATAACAGTAAATTGTTTTGTAGCAATTTATAGCTTTTCTGTGAGGTTTGTATGATCGTCATAAAACTATTTCCAGCTTATGTTATAACTGCTTCCTGTAGCTTTAATTAAATTGCATCATTGGAATACTTTCAAATACAATTCTGTTTTTATTACCAAACAGATACAGATAATTTATTCATTGTTAAAGTTTTTTACACAATGGTACAAAACTTATCAGATTACTCAAAACATATATTATTAAAACTCATAAAAACATTATAGAACTCACAGACAATCAAACGAGAAAACTATCAAAATCACCACGGAGGCAGCTATAGCTACCTGCGTGACATCCGGGTCCAGGAAATTATACGAATATGAAAGTTATTGAGTGTCTTGATAAACACAAGATCTATCAACTGAAACCACAAATGTGCGGTTGGCTCCTGTTGGTGGCTCCGTGCATTTGTATTTCTATCTTTTGGTAACCAAGTGTTGCCCATCCTTACACTTGGCTGCACCATACTGATGATGGGCCAAAAGCCCGAAACACGTGTCTATGGTTTGCCACTTTCTTGAGTGTTATGTCCGATATTAACTTCTGTTTCTATATCAAGACACTTAATAACTTTCATATTTCATCATCAAACTATTGCCACTTTAATGATATAATCTACCAACTATTATAAAGTATGGTATATTTACTACAACTTCAAAACAATGAAATAACTGTTGAATGTTATTGAGTTTATTCTTCTTCTTGAAGATGATCACTTGGTGATCGAAACATGTGTCGAGGCGTTAAATATTAAAAATAACGATTTGGTGTTGGGAAAAAACTCCAGTAATATTCATTACTATACCAAAGCTTCCAAACAGTGTATCACAAGAAAATAACTGTTATAAAATCAAATTTCTTCCGCGAATATATATTTGCTATCGCCAAGAATAAAATGCTTAACAAGAACCAGCTGACATTGATTTTAGGGGTTGTTTAATGAAGAATAATTTATCAGTTTTATTTGACCAGCGTCCCAATAACTGTATACCTAACAATGTGGTGTAATATTGGTCATTTAGACTTTTAGATTATAGACCCACGTAACCCAGTGCTTCAATTTTTGTCTTGCTAAAAACAGAAAAAGGTCATTAATTATTTGAATCTGTCGATTTAAATGGAGTACCATACCCTCAAATAACTAGTTCAAAACTCCTTCAAAATTTAGCCTTTATAATCGTTGGAAGAAGCTTCTTATGATGCACTGTTTGGAACCTTTGGTGTAGAAATGAATATTACCGGAGTTTTTGCCCAACACCAAATCGTTATTTGTAACACCTTGACACGTGTTTCGATCACCAAGTGATCATCTTCAAGAGGAAGATTAAACTGGAAACTTCGCCAAGCTAACGCATAGCACTTGGTGATTTGGTGTTGAGAAAAAACTCCAGTAATATTCAGAAGCTTCTCATCCAAAATATCCTGACAGATAATATTTATCCAAACTATACGTGAGAAATTCTGTCTTCATTCAAGCACTGTTCTAGAAATCTATAGCTTTTAATGTAGTCCGACTCTGTTGCAATACCATCACTCCTAGAACTGTGTTTCCTAACAGTTTAATAGGGGTAACATAGTAGCTAAAATACGTTAAAATGCTTGCTAATGGTACCAAATCATTTTATAGAACGACGAACTTTCAAAATTATAGCATTTTGGAACACTGACATTATAGATGAGTTGAGAATATGAAATACCGCACATATAGTGATTTTTACAGCTGAAAAGTACATAGATATAATAAGATTATATTATTTGGAACAAAGTGAGTTGAGTTTGAGACTAGACAGAGTCAATTTTTGTATAATTTTCTCCAAAAACATTAATGTGGCGCGCTTAATTTTTGCTAATAATAGGCTATATATTTGTCAATGAAATTCAATTCGCAGTAAAAATATCAATCTTTGAAGAACAATGTCTTCAACAAGTTTATTTGTACAATGGTGAAATCAAATCTATTTGCTAGTTTTTAGTTGGTGACATATCTATTATATTTTGCTAGTGTCCAGTACAAAATTACTTCTTGCGCTTTGAAGAAAACATTTTGAACACTTTTTTATTTTATCGTTTTAAGCTTGTAATTTATATTGTAGGAAGTTTACGAAGAGTTGTCCATCTTGAGACGCGAAATTAACATTGAAATCTCATGCTGAAATTAGTGTCAAAGTATAATAGTTTTCTACTAATTCTTCGGAACCTATTCGACGGTAAATATGTGCTTGCACCTCTCTTGCCCCTAAAGTAATATAGAAAACTTAAGTCTCTTCTCTTCACTATCTTATACCACCCCCTAAATTTCCATTTGCCTCACCCAACTTTTCGTAAAGTTCTCGTCACACATTCACCAGCTTACTCCTCAAATTAAGCACACGTAAAGCAGTAACCACAGTAAGATGGTAACACTATTCAGTCGGTAGCTGCACAAGTTTCTACTTCTGAGGGTTGTCATTCATAGGGGTGCAACAGCTGGTTAACGGAAAAACAGATTTATCAAACTACTGCAGTGAAATATGTTATCTATTGGATTGAAATGAGAAACCAATAACCTTTCAACACTTTTATTACATCGGTAGAGGTATTTCAAATGTTCCACTCTAACAGGTTTTTGACCTTGCCTTAAACAAATTAATTTTCTTTCCCAAAAATAGTTATGTATAAGGTAAAACACTTAGTATACTTTGTATTTGCACCTCCGAAATAAATAATACATAAAAACCTACTCTAAGATAAAAAAATCCTGATTTTTCAATGTTAATAAATCTACAATGTAAATTTTGGTTACAAGTCTCTTTTGCATCTAGTTCATATTAAAAGGATACCAGATTATTAAACCAGACAAAAGTTTTTCACAATAAATTAACCTTAACTATGTACCTACATAGTTTTGGTCAAAGCACTGTAGAAACCTATCCAGAGCAGCCTCTGCAACCGCAATGCACACACTCCACTATCCTTCCCTCCTCCAGTTTGGCCTTCGGGACTCTGCATATACAGTTTGTTCCAAAATTCGTGTCTCTCGTCTGGATGCATCGTAAACAGCAAAGACTTTCATACCCTTGTTTCTTCCACTTGGCGATGAGGTTTTTGTCAGCGATGTTTTCCATCAAGCAATACTCGTACAGTTCTCTGCTGATGGCTTTCCGTCTATAAAACAGGTCGAAAATATACCGGGACTTCTGATGGTGGATCTTGAAAATTGGCCACAAAGATTCGTTCTTTCTTTTCCCTTCGTGGGATTCAGTCTCGGCTGTTGGGAGGGAAATACAAGATGAAATCTGAATACTTACAGTGAGTATAATCATAAATACCTTCTCGCATTTTCTGCTCCAATTCGTCCAGGGTTGGTTCAATCAATTCCCAACCTTCCGGTGGGGCCTTTTTACTCCGGCGTACTTTTGGCATTTCTTTTCCGTCACTCGAAAAAATTACAGATATAATCTACAAATCTACACAACGTTTGACAGCATATCACTTACCTAGAGATATGACATTTTTTACCTCTTCTTAATTTTCCATTAATGGCTTCACTGCCACGGCTATCCAGCCAGGAGTTTCAGAAACAGTTGATACTACAGATGAAGCCCACACTGAAGTGGGTGTGGATCGGACCCGACCTGGATTTACGCTGAATTTCAGCAAAAACTGTTTCGTCTTCTTCTACAGTCCACAGGTGCTACTTTCTTGAAAATCTTCAATGTAAATGGTATCAATGATGGCTCATTTAAAATGTCCTCAAACAAAGACATCAAAGCATAGACGCATCTCAATTGACACTCGCGAGTTATTAATTATGACAGTCATTTCATTATTAGTGCGTTCCACTTAGTGTCAACAACGATCACGTTCACGACTGCAGTTTTTTCCGTTCCATTTGATTGCAAGGTTGATATTTGTTGACTCGTCGCAATAGTGCTTCAGAAACTAGTTCATCTAGTTTAGATGAAGAGTGAAATGCAACTCATGAGAATGTTAACTCTATCGTTATCATTCAAAAGTAATTTCAGGTACATGATTTTCTATCACATATTACACAAGATCTTAAATTTCTTGTCCTCATCTTCAAGCTTTAAATGTCATATTTCAGAAACAAGTTCCGAAAATAGCGAAGAAATCGAATACAAAAGAACGGAATATAATAAAATCTCGTAACTTGAAGGATTCTGATTGAGCAGAGTTGATTCAGCATTTCAAAAAAACAAAGAAGTCTCCATAATCACTATTTTCCTCGAGTTTTGCAGCGGCACCTTACGTCAATGTTCTAATTGAATATAAAGTAGAACAAATAGAAAAAATATCTATCAACGAAGACGTTAGTGTGTATAACAAATGGTGGCATCAAACGGATAATAAAAAAATTATTGTTTCGTACAATTGAAGCGAATATAATCCGGGCTGTTGGGCCAAGTTTGAATGTAACCTTATGTACCAAACATTTCATCTGCAAGGACGTAGGTTATATATCCATTCGACCACGGCCCAAAATCCCGGATTTTGTTCTTTTTAATTGTGACTCCGGCCATGAAAGCCTAGATTTTTACATTGTTTTTGACAATACCTTAAAGGTCCCTGAGATTCATATAACTGAATACGAAACATACTTATTATTTCGAGTTTTGCTGTCATTCTTCAAATGTAAATTTGTAATTGTAATGTATTTAATGCAATTACTATGTTCTTGAGGAACTGAAGAATGGGCGAAAGAGAATACTTTCGTACACCTGAAGTTCCAGAAACCTAGTAGACAGCAGACAGGTCTTTGTTTTAGTGTTACCGTTTGACTTAATTGTTTTATTTTTGACAGAAGTTATATCTAAATTAACTTCCGTCTACAAAAAGAAGTAGGAATGTTTTTTAGGGGTTATAAAAATATTGAAATGACAGTCCAGTATATGACATTTCGTAAACAATGAAAATTCATGTTCAAAAATCTAACCGAATCTTTGCTATAATTTGTTAAATTGTACTCAAAATGACAATTTTTTTATATTATCTACTCAACGCATTAGAGAAGACATAATACGAATATATAAAAAAAGAGTCGAATAGCACATGACTCAGTTTCTTAGAATTCGTCATTGTTTGAGGAAATTTGAACCACTAGTGCCATATTGAGAGATGTCCCAGTGCTATTACTGATACCATATTAGTCTATGAAATGTTGTCACGAAAAAATAAAGATTTACGAACAATCAAGGAAGGGGTTGTAGGAAAATATGTCAAGAAAGACACCCCTCCAGAGATGCCAAGTAAGTAAGAAAGACCTTAAAATAGTTGGTAGGTACGATAAACTTTTGTGGAAGCACAGTACTTTACAATAATACTGTTTCAATCTCTCATAGAGATAATTTTACTTATAGTTATCAACGTGTGGACAACAGAGCCAAAGAGACGTTATTCGAATCAAAATAGATCGTCAATAACCCCTAACGGAGCAGTACCTGCTTCATCTCAAAATACTGTTCAGAAATTTGGCAACCAGAAAACGTTAATCAGCGACGTTGGCTTGGGAGCCCATGAAGGGAAGTACACGCCAAGTGCCTCAGTTCCAGATTTAGCTACGAGGTAACTATTCAATATCGAGTGGTTTGCGCTTGTTCTATCACTACAAATCATTTCAATTCTCCAGATTTGCTAATCTCTCTGTTGGAGTGTCCTCGGAAAACAATGCAGCATTGACAGCCAACTTCAACCATATAGGCGTGAATTCTCCCCAACCCATTTACATCAATCATCCCCTGGGAAGTTCCTACAACGATAACTTGGCTGTAAGTTATTTTCTCTTACAAAAGCAACAATAACCGCATTCTCTTTTCAGAGCAATGCCAACTACGTAGAAATAGACCAGATTTATCCCCTAACTCAAGAAAATACCAGCCCTTATAGAGACTCGGGGTATAACCGCACAAACTCCCCTATTTACCAAAACACAAGTAAAAACTCAGTCGCCGGGCCTGGCCAAGACATCACACCCATATATAGCAACACAAATTTTGAACAGTTCAGAGACCCGAATCAAAATACCTCCTATGCAGATTCCTTGGCACATCAGTCGAGGCTGAGTTTGAGGAGGACGGAAAACACCCAAGGTAAGTAGGTCTAGAGGTTTCTGTACACTTGTATCAAGTTGACTCTGATTTATAATTATTTTGCAGAACAATCTGAGGAGCTGCCGCTTCCTCCTGGTTGGTCTGTCGACTATACCTTGCGTGGGCGAAAGTATTACATTGACCACAACACGAAAACAACGCACTGGTCGCACCCCCTTGAGAGGGAGGGTCTTCCAACCGGTTGGCAGTGTATTCAGTCTCCCGTGTATGGAGTTTATTATGTAAAGTAGGTACAACAGCCAAAAAAATTGAGATTTCTTTGGAGAATCCACTTGAGTGATTTGTCAATTCGTTTTTTTTTCAGCCATATTACGAGGCGTGCCCAGTACGAACACCCTTGCCTAGTGCCATGTTTCAATTACACTCCAGAGTCATACCAGAGGTACATCCCGCCAAAACCTACCCATTATCAGCCTCATAGCGTTCTAGTTCCTGCTAATCCTTACTTGCTGGAGGAAATCCCGCATTGGCTAAACGTATACTTCAAGAGTAAGTAGCAATGGCCCGAGATTAGTGCCCTGAGGCACACACTATTTTTTGACAATTGATTTTGAAAAAAGACTTATATACAAATAAAATATTCTTGAAACTTGCAATTAATACAATGAGGAATACTATAAGATTATGTTATGTGGAAACTTGACTCAGCTAAGAACCAAATGAGAAGCTATCTGGGTGACTCCTTTTTTTTTTCGGTTATAAACATTTCAAATATTGAGTAAAGTAAATGAAAATAAACTAACCATCTCATCAAGTGGCTTATTTGCTACTATATCATCCTAATCATTATTTGTCCTTCAACTTTCAGCTAGTCCCGAACTGGACCACAAATTAAGGTGGGACATGTTCCGCCTGTCAGAGCTGGAATGCTACAACGCGATGCTCACGAGGTTGTACAAACAAGAGTTGCAAAATATTGTTATGAGATATGAATCTTACAGGTGAGTCACTGCAAGTTTCTTGGGAATTTTACGTTTCAAAACTATTTTTCTGTTAGATCTGCGCTTATGGTGGAAATGGAGAAATTTGGAGTCGGTCGGAACAATACCTGAAGCTGTGAGGGACTGCTGGAGAATGTTCCGGCTATTCAAAACCAATTCTGGGCTAGTATTTAGAATTTGAGGAGTTCTTTTATGTTGGGATGTTTTGAAAAAGACGCGATAAAGAAAATTTCAATTTTTTTAACCTTCATTGTGAAAACTATGAACCGATATATATACAATTTCTATGTGCTAGCTTCTGAATTCGATATCAGAAATGTGATTACTAAGTTTAATAACTTATTTCAAACTGTCTGCTCTTCCGTTTCCTTCGTATTTTCCTCGACTTTGTGGATGTGAAATCCTTGGATCCTGTACACGTTCGGGTTTTTGATCCCTAGTGTTTTGGCCCACTGATATGCTGCAAAAATTATTTTCAATATAGACTGCTTTATTTTTACTTTGCGTTTCATTTCAGGGTAAATATTTTTCCGGCTCATGCTAGTATTCAGAAAAATCTCAAGTTGTCATCTTTAGTCATCTGATAATAATCATAGAAATCCTAATATTAATTTCTTTATTAGATAAATTTATCTTTGTAACTTCGAACAAGGATTTCTGTATTCATGACTTGCCAAAAATATACTATAGTATGTAAAATATTCTAATGAAGTACTCTACTCTATACAATTATAAATCTAACACATACATAATGAAAGGCTATCTAGTAAACAAATAGAGAAATACCTGAATTGGCGATAAATGATATTCTATTGATTGCAAACACCATTTTAGACAATCTGCTACATAAATGATCAATTTACTATTTGTTCTGTAGGCTACGTCCAATTCTTTGCTTTTTGAAAAACTAGCAATATTATTAGTAGTTCTATCATATCATCTGTAAATTTGAAGTTACCAATATTCTATTTTTCAACATTTGAATGGCCTTATCTCTGAAAGAAAACCGGAGAGCTGTGATTCGTGATCAATAAGGCAAATTGTAATTTTTTCAAAAACTAGCCTGAACCCGAATAACGAAGATTCACCCTTTTCTACCACGTTTGTAACGAACCTGGCGACATGTTCAGTTCCTCTTCGGATTTGAGGCCGTAATATTTGGCCCAGTCGCTTTTGCCTGTGTAGCACAAATATGCCACCAAACCGAAAGCATTCCAAGAGAGCAGCATGTATGCTACGGAGAGTCTTTTTTTCCACGTGGCTGCTTTGTCCATGGGAATGGGATTTGTATTGCTTCTAATGAGCCTTCGTAACCACAGAAATCTGAATAATGCCATTGCTTTTCAGTTGAATGGTTTATTTTTTATAAAAATATTGCATAAACAAAAAAGTATGGTTACGTTATCTGTCAATTGTCAAATAATTCTTCTTCTTTCGATTCAATGGCCTTGTCAACTGAGGCTATCCGGCCAGTTGTCTCTTCTTCTTCTTATTTTTGATTCAATGGCCTTATCACTAAGGCTATCTGGCCAGTTCTTTCTTCTTCTTATTTTCGATTCAATGGGCTCAGTAATAGAGGAACTCCGGCCAGTTAGTTCTTCTTCTTTTCGATTCAATGGCCTCAGCAACTAAGGATATCCAGCCAGTGGCCAGTTGGGTGTTACGGGTGACTTGACAGTTATTATTATACCGTAGAATATTCTGTGTCTAGACACTGATGCGTTCGGTTATTTCATTCAATAATTTTAATGAAACCTGTTTGTTAAAACCACATTTGGAACAAGATTCTGGTTTCATCTCACAAGGTGCGTTAATGAACTTGTCTCAGTGTCCTGAGACACTGAATTAATGAATGAATTAATTTGTCTCATGAAAACGGAATATCTACTTTCTGTTGGAAGACTGCTCGAGTTCAAACTTCACTCAAAAAGGACATGAAAAATCTAGATAACTATTGATCAAATCATGAAGAAAACTGTCATTCAACATATTCTCATATATATGGAATGCTTCAAAATCTCAAGCGCTGAACAAAAAGGTTTCTTCCCAGAAGAAATTCTTCCATACGCTTTTGACGATACAAGTACCGGAATGGATTTTCAATTATTAGAATGGGAATATACTTGTGGATTTGAACTTCTTTTTCACACATTTGTCTCGATTCAAAAAACTTTCAGATGATTTAGATTTCAACTAAGATTTAGAGCCTATTGTGTACAATCTCCACTGGTTGTGTTTTTTTTCTATTGTCAGTTTTTCAAGAGAGATTCCACCAAACAACATTCTAAAAATAATTCATTTTGATTTACTGAACTTCTGCTCCCGTGAAGATGAGTTGCTCATATATCCTATCTAGTGTATATCCTATCAGAGTTTCTGGAGAACCATAAAGGAGGATTTCATATATATAATTTGTATCATCATAAGTGTGGCGGAACAAAATGGCCAACGTGAGCTAACCTTTTTGACAAATTTTATAAATTACCTTGGAAATGTCAGCGGCCTTTCATCTCTTTCCAAAATTTATCAATAACATGTCAAAATTTCTAGTCCTAATATTCTACTAAAATCTAAAACCTAGCATTACATTTCGAAAAAAAATACCTCAAATAACTTAATAATATGAAATAACACTACCCGGTGATTCATCAAAATGTAAGTGTTCCGAAAACGAAACATATGGAATACAAATTCATATAATACGCTACCTTATCGGGACTTAATTAAATATTCCTAAATAAGTCACGTACGAGCGCCTAAATATTTAATCGAAAGCCGTTATTTCCAGTCCCAGTGATAACGAGAAGAAAGCAACAGATTTTTCGGAAAAACAAACCGCCCTGAAGAACGAAAAATGGAAAAAATTACGTCAGATACGGACATAACTTCATCCATCAGCGCTAGTAGTTCTAACGAGTCTCTGCAGTCCCCTGAAGCGAAAGACAACCAAGATCGAGCAAATCAGTGAGTTCCCAGTTGATTATACTCTTTCCTCATTAATTTCGCTCCTCTGTTTCAGCAAAATGTTGAAACCCTCATTCAATTCCTGCATGCGTTTAGAAAGTAACATTCCTACCTTCACCGTATCCTCCAATCCCTCCAAAGACTCCTTAGATGACTTTCTCAGAGCTACGACAGACAGGTTAACAATTTAAATTTTGTGTATGGTTCAGATTTATTTCAGAGTGTATTCATGGTTTCGTTCCTATGGTTCGATGACTCTATTACTTGCTTCATGAATTTAGGCGTGTGAGAGGTTTATTGACTGGATTTTAAGAATAAAATGAAGAGGAGATTTATGAGAAATGAAAAATTATACCGTAATTAATGTGGTACTTATATTGTTGTCATCATTCACTGGCTCTTGAACCCTCAAGATTTCGTTTGCAAAATAATCGTCTAGTTTGACTTTTAAAGTTGGTGTTTGAATGTCAAACAAATTATGAAACATGACAATAAAGTAGTTTTTTTTTAACTGAGTGATTTAAATTTCAAAACTCGTATCTCTGAGTTTTACTGCCCAAAATATTATTTTGCAATTCGAAAACAGTTAAAATAAACACTGCAGTTTTCTATAAAAAAAGATTTTGAAGCAGTTGGATTACCACCCTGAATCTAGTATCGTTTTATCGATATGGGTTTATCACATTACTACGCAATGTACTGTTAGTGAAACTAATAGTATTTAAAAAAATTGAGGACGTTTCATAAGAGACCATCCATGATGATAATTATAGAATATTCACAATAAATTTTATTTAATACACGTTTTGCTACACAGTAGCTTCATCAGTAGGACTATTCTACAATGTCATTAATATAACAGATAGATAAATGATTATATCTGGCAAAACAGTTACATGTTAATATAATACAATATTACTTATGGGGAAACAGGTAATTTATAAATGTGATTGCACCTTGTATATCCCCACTTGTTTTTTTTATACCATTTCATCTTCATCGTCCTTATTAGATAACAATATAGACTCATCATTCACTTATCCTACAAAATCAGCATATTGAAAACAAATTTCACTCAGTGATACACAAATACTGTCTCTTGACGAGCGTTTCGCTAACCAAGTTAGTATCATCAGGAGGTGATTGAAAAATGTGCTGACCAAGTTAGCATAATCAGGAAATGACTAAAAACTGTGCTAACCAAGTTGTCATCATCAGAAGACGACTTAGAACGGTGCTAACCAAGTTAGTATCATCAGGAGATGATTTTAATCTGTGCTAACCAAGTAATCATAATCAGGAGATGACTAAACTATACAAATAAAGTTAGCATCATCGGGATATGACTAAAACTGTGATAACCCATTAATCATAATCAGGAGGTCACTGAAACTGCGTTAGGCAAGTTATCATCAGCGGGAGATGACTAAAAACTGTGCCAACCAAGTTAGCATTACCAGGATATGACTTAAAACTGTGCTTACCAAGTAAACATCATCAGGAGATGATGTTTACTTGGTAAGCAGGAGATGAGTTATCTCCCGCTGCTCACGGTCAGCGGGAGATAACTAAAAACTGTGCTAACCAAGTTAGCATCATCTGGAAATGACTTGAAACTGTGCTATCCAAGCACTCATCATCAGGAGACGACTAAAAACTGTGCTAACCCAAGTTAGCATCATCAAAAGATGACGTAAAACTGTCCAACCAAGTAATCATAATCAAGGAGACGGCTTGAAATGGTGCCAACCCAGTAGTCATAATCAGGAGATGACAAAAAAATGTGCTAAACAAGTAAGCATCATCAGTAAATGACTTAAAACTGTGCTAACCAAGTAATTATCATCATGAGATGACTTAAAACTGTGCTAACCAAGTAATCATAATTAGGAGCTGACTAAAAACTGTGCTCACCAAGTTAGCACGAGCGGGAGAGGGCTAAAAACTGTGCTAATCAAGTTATCATCAGGAGACGACTGTGCTAACCAAGGTAGCATCATCAGTAAATGACTTGAAACTGTACTAACCAAGTACTTATCATCAGGAGGTGAATAAAAACTGAGCTAATTAAGTGGGCATCATTAGGAGACGACTTAAAACTTTATCAACTAAGTAATCATAATCAACGAAACGACTAAAAACTGTGCTAATCAAGGTATGATCACCAGGAGATGATTGAAAACTGTGCCAACCAACTAATCACAATCAAAGAAACTACTTGAAACTGTGCCAACCTAGTAACCGTAATCAGGAGATGACTTAAAACTGTGCTAACCAAGTAATAATAATCAGGAGATGACTAAAAACTGGTAATTAAAGTTAGAATCATCAAAAGATGATTTGAAATTGTGCTAACCAAGTTAGCATCGTTAGGAGTTGACTAAAAACTGTTTTTAGTAATCTTCTGATGATGCCAACTTGATTAGCGAAACGCTAACATTTTATTGAATTCATTTTAAAAAAACTTTCAATAATTTTTTTGATCAATTCAGTATACTTTGATAGTTTTTGCAACAGTTGAAGCTGTAAACGCAACTATTTCCGATAGTTTTTTTGGATTTCCAGTTTTGGATAATTGCTTATTCAATTTTTCTATTAATAGTATTAATAGTAAAAACAATCCAAAATCATTATTTTCAAAAATGTCTCTACAAAAAGCGACGACAAACATACATGTTGCAGTGAAAAAATCATCACAGAAGCCCCGGGTCTTTCATCGGAAGAAACTTGGCTGTCTGGGGGTCCCGCGGGTTCACGAAGCAGTGTCTTGATGTTCAGGAGTTCGGCATTGGCCAACACTTCCGAACTGGCGATTCAAGAAAAGCCTGCCCACAAACTACACATCACTTACAAAGTATTACAGGCCGAGACGAAGCTGCTGTCCAAACTACTCGATTGCCATGGCGTAACAGAAGTCGCGCCGAATTCCTCTGACTTCAACTTGCTCTGGACCGGATCTCATCCCAAACCAGGTCTGCATTGCAATAAATCATGCCTTGAAAGTTGTGTTTATTCATGATTTCACTTCAGGAACTCTTCGGTCCATGGCCCCGCATCAGAGGGTGAACCACTTTCCACGTTCCTATGAGTTGACTCGCAAGGATCGTCTCTACAAAAATATCGAACGTATGCAGCACACTAAAGGATTCAAACACTTCGATTTCATCCCTCAAACTTTCATCATGCCTCTGGAGTACAGGGAATTGTGCACGACTCATCATCGGATGAAAGGGCCGTGGATAGTCAAGCCGGTCGCTTCGAGTAGAGGCAGAGGTACAGCTCAGTCCTCCAAAGTATGTAATTTCATTCGTAACTAGTATAATTGTAGGTATTTTCATTGTGGAAGCCCCGAATCAGGTGCCACTAGAGGAGCCTGTTGTGGTAGCCAAGTATATATCTAACCCTCTTTTGGTAGCTGGTCATAAATGCGACCTTAGACTGTATGTTGTTGTCACCAGTTTTGATCCATTATTGGTATATATTTATGAGGAAGGATTGGTTAGATTCGCCACCGTCAAATACGACTCTAGTCACAAGCAGCTCTGGAATCCTTGCATGCATCTCTGCAATTACAGCATTAATAAATACCATAGTGATTATGTCAAGTAAGTGTTTTTTTTTTTTTTTGACACATCTTATTACATTTTTGAGTGACACTTTTTCGGGAACCTTTCACTAAACAGTTCACAAACCTACAACATGTGTTTCATTTTGCAGTAGCTTCTTCAGGCGTGTTTCAGTTGTACACTGAAACACTAGTTGCTGTTTTGTACACTAATTGGTTAAAATCTTACTATCTTGATTGAATATTTTATCATGGCTTATCATCAAGAATTGGTCAATATAGGAGAGCCATACAAATTGACAACTTTGAAATTACAAAAAAAATCTGGCTCTCAAATTTCAATTATTTCACTATTAATATTCTGTTTAAAAATATGTATAAAATATGCTTTTTCCGTTAACCAGCTATCGCACCCCTACGAACGACAACCCTCAGAAGCTAAGAAACTTGTGCGAGCTAAGAACCAACGAGGTCTTACCTTTTAACGTGTGATTCCTAACACACATCATGTTGATTTTTCACTTCGTTATAAAAATTATACAATGAAAATACCCAAAGAAAATGAATAAAATAAAAACAGCAAATGAAATTCAAAAGTACAACTAAGTATGACAACTGACACTAATGACAAATACACAGAGTAGCCCACTTTGAAAAAGAACCTGTGCTGTGAACGAATTTTTTTTCGCAATAAAACAAAAAAAAAGTACATCACTATCGTCTGACAGCTAACCCTAATGACAAATATACAGAGCAGTCAACATACAAAAAATACATATACCTCAAATGAAATCCTAACCTATGAATTTTAAGTATCAATTATGAATTAAATGGAAAATACTGCCTGATGAAGTTGAACCTGCAAAATAGAAACTACAACAATTTATTTATTAGAAATAAGTTGCAAGCAATATACAAACAATAATGATATTGAACTAGAACAAAAACGAATATTGAGATATAAAAAAAATACCAAAGGACATAACCTAATTACAATCAATTATGTCATATCCACTAGTACTCCATTTAGAGTCTTACTGAATGTAAAGATAAAAGTAAAACAAACACTGACATAATGGACAAGGTTCTACTATAATGGAAATCGTGAACAAACAAAAATATCAACAATATATCTGTAACAAAATAGTGATTTCTTATGAAATCAAATAGTGCCAACATTGAAAGACTTCAAAAAGCGGAATGATTATAAAAAACTAGTTTTTTCATCATATGTCTCACTATTTTCTTCTTAAAATCGTGATATCTCTCAATTGTTTGCTTTTTTCTTAGCTCTTCTTTCCGCTCTTTTTAGCTGGATTTTCTCCATATCTCTTTTTTCTTATTTTTTTTCTGTCACTCTTCAATTTTTTTTTCCTTGGTCCTAACATAATTCTCCCTCTTTGACAAATTTTTTCGTTTCTCTCATCCTCTATTATCACTAAACTCTCCTTGTCTTTCTTCTAGTCTCTTCCTTCCATCTCTTTCTTGAATGCCATTTTGTTTTACGTTTTTTTTCTGTTTTTTGTCCTACTTCCTTTGTGTGAACTTGATTGGTTTTTCTGTGTAGTTTATGTCGATCTTCTCATCTTTCTGTTGAGTTGATTCTCTTTTTCCTCTCCCTGAATTTGTTTTACTTTGTCTCCCTGAATTTGTTTTACTTTGTCTCCCTAACTCTTGTTTCGTCTTTCTCGTCCTGTGGACATCTCTCTATATTTTCATCGACTTTCGTTTTCGTCGACTTATTTCTCTAGTTTCCAAATAATTTTTGTCTTCCTCTTGTTTCTTTCGACTCTTATTTCCTTTGATCAATTTTCATTTTTTCTGTAGTTGCTTTCAATTGATCCTGAATAATTGATTACGTCATTCTTGTTGATTCAAATCATTCCTTTCCATGCATCAAAGCACTAGAAAGTAAGAAAAAGTAGCACAAGGAAAATGAGAGAAAGTACAGAGACAGAATATTTTATAATTACGATAAAGGATAATAATTGGAACTAAGAGGGGAATGTATGTAATTTTTGTATAGTTCTGTATTATAACGATTTTGCAGATCTGATGATCCGTCCGCCGAAAACGTCGGCCACAAATGGACGTTGAGCGCCCTTTTGCGACATCTGAAAGCCGAGGGAAAAGATACCGGCTTGCTGATGTCACAAATCGAAGATATGGTGATCAAAGCGATACTGGCTTCGGCCAACTCGGTGATATCCGCTTGCAAAATGTTCGTTCCATACAGCAACAATTGTTTCGGTGAGTAACCTTTAAATTAATCCGCGACTGTTTTGTTCCGGACAATTATTTGTTTACAGAATTGTATGGTTTCGATGTACTCATAGACAAAAACCTGAAACCGTGGCTTCTAGAGGTGAACTTGTCTCCTTCATTGAATTGCGACAGTCCGTTGGATGTGAGATTGAAGTCTGCCATGCTGGCCGATCTTTTGTCTCTTATTGGAATACCTGCGGTAGATCCGGTCCTTAGACTCGTTACGACACCAGTAATGACGAAGCAGAGCCAAAACTTGAAGATGAAGTTCAGCAACGTAAGTCAGTTATTGAATAATATTATTGAGAGCTTCATTGATTATTGTTACCACTATTATCTATATGTATGTTGATCAGTAATTGTTGAAAATGAATAAAAAGAATGGTGTGCCGCAGGGAAGGCTTTTGGTCCCCCTCTTGCTTGACATTTACAGTTGCTGGGCGACACGCCTGTAATTTTTGATGTTTCCGATTGAGGGAAACGATTTATTGTTAGTATTATTATCAGTGTCGACGGGTACACTCCGCTGACGGTTTGAGCAACTCTTTGCCTAAGCAGACCACTTCCAAATCCAACGCTACCAGCAGGACTTCTTCGGCTTCTCTCCAGTTCACCTCGGAAGAGGCTAAGATCGTGCGGAATGCGACGGCGCAGTTCAAAAGGAGGGGCGGCTTCGTCAGGATATTTCCCGCCTCCGACAGTTGGGCCAAGTATTCGCAGTATTTGGGTGAGCACTTGTTGCATGTCTCTTAGTGTGAAACTGCAAAATCTTAATTTGAAACGGTAAAATTTCAGATCCGACGACCGGGATCCCGATCTCCGGCACCGCATCGAGCAGCTACTGCCTCAACGTGCCCCACAACTACAACCAGCTCCTCTATACGTGCTTCTTCCCCAGCATCCCCGCCACCCCACGCCACCAAACCGATAAACCGAGGAGCAGGGCCAAATCTTCGGAAGCGAAGCGGGAACAGACCTCTTTGGACAGCCAGAGAGGTACGTTATCTGTTTCTCGTTTTCGATGCGCAGCCCAACCGAATTTTCCTCTTTCAGACACGAGCAAGGGCCTCAATGGGCGTCAGGACCGGTACGAGAGGATGCTCAGTCAGGGCCACAAGGCAGCGCTGGTGCCCCGAAAGGTCGCCAAGGAGGCGCATGGCGTCGAGCTGAAGAAGAAGGTGGTCGATATGTTGCGCAGCGGAAAGAAAATAACGTGAGTTCGAATTCAGTATAGTTTGTTGTTTTCGGAGGGTTATTAACAGTTAGTTCTTCCAAAACAAAGTAAGAATAAATCAATATGACATTTCTTTATTGCTAAAATATTGTAGTATTCAAGATGACCGTTATTTGGGATTCCCAACCGATTTTGTTGAATAGATATTTGTTCTAGCCAATGCGAGGCAAGAAAAACCTTCAGCCACTACTTAGTATGCGTCCTGAAGAGGATCGTCGCCGGTCCTGACCAAGAAGATCATGTGGAAATCGTGCTCAAATTCCTCCAGAAGGCTTCCAACTATTTACGGTCTTCGTTCAGTGTAAACGTAGGCGATACAGCTAGCTTCTCGTATCTTTTCTCAGTTCGAATTTTTTCAGGCGCCCAGCAACAAGCTCGACTACAAAGACCGAGCGGCCATTGTGGCTAAACAGCTGAACGACTTTTTGTATCTGTACAACAGGGAGACGGAGCTATTCGTTGATAAATCCGAAAAACCGAGCCAAATTCCTTCGAAGCTGTACAACGAGTTTTTGGAGAACGCGCGGTAAGTCGGGACGATTTCGATCGCTCCGTATAAATATCACTCGTGTTTATTGTGTTTCAGAGAGAGCGACCTCGAAGAAGTGCTGATCTACCAGACGACACAGACGGCGCCCACTTACGGCGCCACGCCGGGCTTCCAAGGCATCCTCAAGTGCATTCCAAGTGCACCGCGCTCCAAACTGCCCTACAAGCACGCCAAAGACCGCGGCTTGAAGGTTTCGCAGGTCTCTTGATTCTGCTCGGCGATCAGAAGCTTTTCTTTTTTCTTTCTAAGATGGCGTGACGGTCGCTGATCGGTGGACCGATCAGGATTGTATTCGCCGATCGGTTGACCGATCCGGATTGTATTCGCCGATCGGTAGGCCGATCGAAATTGTATCCGCTAATCGATGGACAAATCCAGATTGTTTTCACTGATTGGTAGACCGATCCGGGTTTTATTCGCCAATCGGTGGACTAATCAGGATTGTATTCGCTGATCGGTAGACCGGTCCGGATTGTATTCGCTGATCGGTGGACGAATTAAGATTGTATTTGCTGGAGAGTTTTCCTACGATTGTGTATACTACCGATCGCGAATACTCGTTGGTTGGTTGATGGTCCTGATCGGTCCTCCGACGATATTTATTCGTTTGTGATACTTAACTCGGTCACCTTGTATCTTTCAAGACGACTTTTCTCTGTGATACTTGTCAGCTTAGCTCGTTTCAGCAGGTTAGAAGCATGTACATACATACAGACTCACAAACACATACCGTTGAGGCACTAATCTTCACGATAGCTCTCGCTTAGTGTTCGTAGTTACCGAAATGATTATTTATTTTTTAATTGAGAGTGATTTATTTTTTGTTGATTTTCCTCGCACGTTGCTTTTTCGTTTTATATTTATATGTTGATTGTTTGATCTCGTTTAAAACGGAAGCTAAAAATACGGGAAATGTCGCGGAAAAAATCAGTGGTGCACCAAAATTTGTGTATTTTTTATAGTTTGGGGTTGGAAAGGATTCTTGCAGGGTACTCGGTATTTTCTTATATACTGTGTTATTACAATTATTAGATTATTTCTTAATCATTGGCAGAATTTAAGTTAGGAATCGGAACTCGCTGGATTTATATCGCCTTCAATTTGTGAAACTTTAATCTATTAACGTGAACGTATATATTCACTACTTACCAGTTTTATCTCAATAGTCGAAACATTATTTTCACTCCACTTTGAATCTTAACTATAGCTAATTTGAATGTAAAAATTCTAAAAAGTTAATTTCAGAGTATCTGGACTCTAGCCACCCTACTAACCCTAAAACTAGAGATTCTAACCTTTTATATAACACTGAATGTACTAATTCTAAAATATTCTTACTGAGATTTTTAGCAAATTTACTTGTCTCCATCTCTTTACTGTTTTGAAAAATATTAACCTCAGCTTTAGCCACTTTATTATCGCAAAAACTGATGAATTGTGAATTTGAGACGACTTTCAACTCAACAATCCTTGCACTTATTCCAGGATGATGGTCATTGCTTCTTTGCAAATCATGTTTGTCTTCATTTACACTAGCAATATAATTTCATTTGTAGAAAAATTAATTTCACGGACTCACGGCAATTTAGCCACAAGCAAATTGCATGGAATCATGGAGTGTGAAGAATGCAGATAATCATGATATCACGTTTCCTGTAGTTCTTTATATCAATAATCTGTTATCAAAAAGACTGACCTGTGACCCTAGTCACAACTACCATGAATTCATAAAAAATTTTGGTGCCCACTTGATTTTTGAAATCCGTTTTGTTTTTTAGTAACTTAATTTGTTGGAAATACGTAATGCTGATGATTCTTGTGCATTGTACCACACTATAAAATTTCTGGTAGAGAAATTCAAGCGGCCAACTTTTATAATTATCTGCAATAAACGAATGATTAATGTGGATTTCTCAGAATGGAACTGTGCAGTGGTTGCTATGTTGCATGAACGCCTCAAAATTTCAGTTTGACTAAGATTTTTGTGTTTGAATATTTATTTACACTGCCGTTTATTATTTATTTATAATGTTTCATTATACGAACAGCTTTAGATATTGAATGATATATAGTGGTAGCTTTTGGAATTTTGACTACTTTTACACTTCCTTTTCGATGTTGTTGATATTAAATATGAAAAAATGGCTGACAAAGTGCTGGATATTTTTCGACCGATTCGACATGAGTTTGTATAAATAATAACGTTTGAATTTTTACATAATTAACATTGTGATGAAATATAAATCAAGTTGGCAATGAAACGCTTTTGTTTCCCCGTACCTCAATATTACAATGCCTTTGATATCTTGAGATATGTAAAGCAGAAGGAAAACCAGAAAATCTATTGTCTTCTTCTCTTTTTTATGGTCTTTGATTCCCTTCAGCGCAGTAGACCAGAGGAAATCATTGTGAAGAACTAATTCTCGTGGCAAATTGAAATACAATCATTATAAAGTATTCATCAAAAAGCCTATCTACTATGATATAAAAAAAATGTTTCGTGCGCTTTATATGTGATCTAAGTGATATTTGGCGCCAAATTTGTGACATTTGTGTGCTATTTATGAAGCAACGTCCTAAGTATCATCACATTTAAAACAGATTATGGTTCATTCATCAAATACTCTATTTCACTTTAGGAAACTTGAAGTGATTTGTGGCATTTGGTACACACATTTGGTGACAAATTTGTGAGTTGTGTGCTATTTGTGACTCTGTAGATTTGTGCGCCATTTATGAAGCAACATGATACTCATCATCACAAATACTGTATCTTTCACTTACAAAAAGTTGAAGTCTTTGGTATACGAATAAATCGTGACCCCTTCAGAATTACAGAGTAGGAATATAACTATTAATGGAATCCAGAAATGGAAAACAACGCCTCTCATAGACATTTTAATAACTCTCACAGCTGAAAACAAATATATTTTGAAGTAGTTTGCCCAGGGCGTACATGACCAAAATTAGCAAAGTTGAACTACTCGCTTAGTAAATATGTGTTTCCGGATTTTAATTCTTAGCAACCGCTATTTAACTTTTGGGGATGACTCGATGTAGGATAAGAATAGTAGGTATGTTCGGTTTTGAAAATCTGGAGACGAGCGGGCTAATAACATATGATCGATTTGGTTTTTTTACAACGGAAATGTAATTTATATATTTTTGAATTAAAACATTTTTTGAAACTATTTTAGAATGACTACCGATGAAAAAGTCACTATTTTGTCTATAAACAGGTGTCATGAACTCGTTTATAAGGACAATGATTTGCTGACAAACAAGTTTCAAAACGCTTGCCGAGCTAATCGAGCGGTTCCATATGAATTAAACGAACATACCTAGTGAAAACAAAACACACCCTAAATTGTCTACATAAGTGAGCCCTCTACGAACTGATAGATGTACTATTATTATTTCATCTTAAGATGACAGTTTTTTAAAGAACAAGTAAGAAACAAATAGCAAGTAAAATCAGTTGATGGGTTTATTTTATCAATAATAACATTTTATAAACATAAACTGTTATTTACAGTTAAATATATTTATGATCTTTTGAACGGTGACACTATAGAAATAATCTCTAATAGAACTTAAAGGAACTGCTTTCAATTATCTTCTGGCTCTTCCACATCCTTATTTTCCTGAAAAAAAAAAAATTAACAAGTGTAGAAGGATCTTTACATCTTCTTTCATGGTAAACTTACTTTGATACGTTTCCCAAACATGGAATAGAATGTAACCGTACTAGTAGACTTTTGGCCCGTATTTTGATTAAATACTGAACAATTTTTGTATGGTGGACAATATAAATGCAGACTTATAGCGGTGTCGACGTTAGACGAATTTTCAACTCGATGCAGTCCAATGGAATCTGAAAAATAGGCGGTGGGATACATTAACAAGATTTTTAGGGTAAGTTTTTTTAGAAATTCACCATAATTCAATGTCCTGGGTCAATTTATATTTAATTTTTGAATCGAAAGCAATACAATTGGAGTCGTGGTTGAAAGTGGATGTACATTTTAATCGAATGCACAAATGACTTCGACTACCAATAAAAATTTATGGCAAACTCAAAATTTTATTTTCGGGCTCTTGGAAGTGATTTAACACTCCCGCTTTTAAAAAATCGCTCCAAAAACTTCTTATTGCCTATGAAAATGATTATAGGTATATTTCATCAAAACATGCATTAACATAAATTACAACTTTAAAAAGGACGTCATCGTAATAAAACAAACAAAACATTGTAACGAAAACATACTAGCTATCATTACGTAACGTGATCGATTTAACAAAATATCGAAAGATACTATTAGCACCAGAGAAATAAGTGTTTCTTGATTACGTTTTGGATCTTCATCAAGTATCGGCTGATTCCATCACATAACAAATGCAAATTCATCTTCATCATGCATAAAATAAGAGGATCGTATTTAAAATTTCAGAGTTGTGTTGCTCTCAGTCTGACGACACTCTGTATAGAAATTATATGATCATATTATCTCGAGATATTCATCTTTCCCAACTAGCTACACCGTAGATTCTGGTAAATGTCTGCCGGGAAACAACTACTTCCCCGGCTAATACCACGCTGGATATTGAATTATATCCCAAATTTTCACTCACCATTGATGTAACAAACGTCGTTGACGAAAAGCGGTTTCCTGCCGACTTCCTCCAAAGGCTCGAGAATTTTCTGCGGCCAAGCAAACCTAATTTCTTCCAGAGAACCTTGTAACATTTTCATAAAACAGTGGGCGTTTGCATGGTCGTGGATCGCCGAACCGTGGCCTTCACCCCAACAAAGAATCATCAGGTTGTACTTTCCGTTGCCGACGTCGACCAAATTCCTCGTGTATCTAAAACAAATCCGTAATACATGAAAAAACTCGGTCAATGTTAAAAAAATTGTTAAGATACCTACCCCATTCGAATGGGGGGAGGTTTTCCTACCACTATTAACCCGTTTAATCCAACACATTATTTGGATTTTGGACGTGCTTGTACGAAAGTAGTAATTCAGGCACTTCATCAGGACAATACAAGTGAGCTCTTATTTATTTTCTTCTGTCTGCGAAACTTTACGTTAAGATGTAGACGTTCAACAAGCTTTGCTTAGTTTTAATAATGTTTTTGTGACAGAAAGCAAGTAGAATATTTTTTTCAGCAATGCATGAAGAAAATGCGAGCAGATACACAGAGAACAGGTTTCGAAAATGCTCTCAATATCTCATTTCACATGTTTAGTTGAACCAGAATAGTTCAGGTTTTCTAAATCGACTTGATTATGTTGGTAATTAGAATATCTTGTCCGTTAGGCCGAATTACTTGACACGGATGAAAAATTTATGGAACTACATGTTTATTGTTCAGTGTTCTTTTTGGTCTTTTCGGTCTTTTTGGGATTTTTCACCTTACACATACTGATAAAATATATACACTGTGTCCGTAAAGTATGGAACAAATTCATTTTTAGCTAAACAGGTCATTTTAAGAAATAATCCTGAAACACGTCGATTTTTGATGTTAATTTACCGTATTTTAAAATAATAATCTGATATACAGGGTGAATTACGTTCGAGTAATGACGTCACCGTCATTTTTTTAAATGGAACACCCCCATTTTGTGTCAATTTTCGGATTACTCTAGCTGAGTTGATTCCAAAAATGTATCACATGTTGATTCCAATTGGTACAGGGTGGACAAAAATACAGTAATTGTGTGTGTACTAATAAACTAACGCGTAACATTCTTTATTAGGTATATTAACAATATTATCAAAAATACTCATTGTCTAGCGGCAATTGGTTTAAATGTAACACCCCGTAGTTTGCTACATGTTTAGAGTAATACAAATGAGCTGTTTCCAAACATGTTTGGTACTTGTGGTCTAGCAGACAGAATATGAAAGAAATTATTTCTTATCTACATTTATAAAAAACATAGTCGTCTAGTTTTTTGTGAAATATCATTATTTGTTTAGTAATTTATTGATGTTCAGTGACAGTTTAGTACTACAATATTTTTGGTATTCGTGAATATTCGAATGATTGCTTAGATTTAATTGGAAGTAGAAATGGAGTTAAGTGTAAAACAAAGAATTGAAATACTTATGATGATTGGGGATGGAGACAGATCGCGAACTCAGATGGAAGTGTGCAATTTGTTTAATAATAAATATCCAGAAAGACCTATAACGCGTTCAACAGTCAGTAAGCTGGAAACGAAATTTCGAGAAACTGGTACGGTTGCAAATGTACGCAAATCAGGTCGTCCCCCTGCAAATGCTGATACAGCATTAGATGTTTTACTGAGTTTTGAAGAAGCTGCGCACACTTCTGTTCGTAAAGTTAGTCGCGAAATCGGTGTTGGCAAAACAACGGTACACAAACTATTGAAGCTTGAAAAATGGCATCCTTATAAAATCAAACTTGTGCAAGAATTAAACGAAGATGATCCCGATAGACGACTCCAATTTTGCGAAGAAATGATGGATAAATGTCACCGAGACCCTCTCTTGATACAAAACATTATTTTTTCTGATGAGTCCACTTTCACGTTAAATGGTGAGGTTAACCGTCAGAATTGTAGATACTGGGCAAAAGAAAACCCCCACTGGATGCGTGTGCATCATACACAATACCCTCAAAAGGTAAATGTATGGGCTGGAATTGTACGAAATCGAATCATTGGACCCTACTTTATCGAAGGTAATTTAAACGGGGCAAAGCACCTTGAGTTTTTAAGGGGGTATCTCGTACCTACTTTACGTAATTTATTTCCCAGCAGACGTAATCCTGGAGGTTTTGATGAAAGTTTATGGTTTCAATAGGATGGTGCACCTCCACATTATGCTATAGATGTTAGAAGGTACGTAGATGAAATTTTTCCGAACAGGTGGATTGGTAGACGTGGACCCACTGAATGGCCAGCGAGGTCACCAGATTTAAATCCTTTGGATTATTTTCTGTGGGGCCATCTGAAGAATGTTATTGATAAAACGAAACCAGCAAATATTGAAGATGTACAAGCGAAAATTCGAACAGAAATAAACGATATTACGCAAGAAACCATACACAAGGTTCAACAAGAATTTGTACACCGTTTGGGTTACTGTCAAATACAGCAAGGGCTGCAGTTCGAACATTTAATATAAATTCATGTATTCCAGCATATTCTGTCCGCCTAGACAATAAGTATTTTTGATAATATTGTTAATTTACCTAATAAATAATGTTACGCGTTACTTTATTAGCACACACACAACTACTGTATTTTTGTCCACCCTGTACCAATTGGAATCAACATGTGATACATTTTTGGAATCAACTCAGCTAGAGTAATCCGAAAATTGAGACAAAATGGGGGCGTTCCATTTAAAAAAAATGACGGTGACGTCATTACTCGAACGTAATTCACCCTGTATATCAGATTATTATTTTAAAATACGGTAAATTAACATCATAAATCGACGTGTTTCAGGATTATTTCTTAAAATGACCTGTTTAGCTAAAAATGAATTTGTTCCATACTTTACGGACACAGTGTATAAAGATGGCAATAGCAGTCAAAAACTTTTGCGGAATGAATAAAGGTCTACAAGAGTGTCATGTTTTGGATAATACGAGGTGTACTCAAAAAACAAGGTGAATTTTCATGTTTCTCCTCGAAAAGTTCTGATATCAGGAGCGGGTGATTCTAAAGGACCCAATTTGTATGTACCAGCTCGTCGTGATAACGAGGTGCCTCATCTCGCTGAAACCTAATATCAGTTGAAAACACATTCGGGTTTGAAAATTTTCCAAATCGGAAGACAGGCAGAGGTGGACCCTTCAAAGAGCCAACTAGATCACTTGATACAACACCTATGGATGTTTTTGTGAAAATATGTGACATCTGAAGTGTACACACAACTGCTATTAATTTCAGAACACGTGGATGAAAAAAAGGGGTGCTTGCAACGATATTATTTCAGGAGCATTTCATATTTTTAGCATCTATTGGAATCGCTGGAGTGAGTATTGAATTTTTTCAATTGTGATATTCATAGTTCGTTTGCAGATTTTTGAAACAAATATTAAACTGGCTAATTATTTGGTAATGGCTGACTGAGTTTCAGAAAACAAAAAAATATTGGATAGAAAGTTGAGATACATGTCAAACGAGTTATCACAAAATCCCTATTTCTATTTGCCCTTTCGGCAACGAGTAAAGCAACAGAATTGTCTTCCTTATCAAAAAGTACTGAAAACAATACCCTTTTACGTAAATTTTGTCCAACCTTGATATCTCGTTCCGATCAAAAGTGAAGAGGGGGAAGACTGGGGGGGGGAGACTATTTACCTCTGCTCCGTATATAACTGCTGTTTCTGAATTTGTTATAAATTATGTCTTAATTGAGAATGATTGCACCAGACATAGGTATTTGTTTTTAAAGAGTTTGTCCTCGAAGTCAACGCGTATACCACTGATGATATCTGCCACAGTAGCGAACGAAACGTTTGGTTATTCGACGTGGGCCTACCAGCCCAGATTCTGTTCCCTATTGAAACATATTAAGTTCTTCATTTTCTCACCTGTATCTGTCGAACTTTGCGAATTTCTTCCAATCCGCCGGGTTGGACTTGTAGGCCGTCATCACGTATCGAACCAAATCAATATTGACCGAATCACTTTCGAAAATCACCCTCAGTTCCCGGATCAAATCGTCCAAACAATTAATAACGGGCAGAGCAGCGCCCATTTGCTTATAAAACTTGATATCGAAGTCATCTTCAGGTTTGTAGTCAACGAAATTGTTGTACTCGCACACGGACATATTTCCTTTTGCACTTTTTCGAACTGTCTGTAACTAATTCGTCGAAATTAGACTCTCGAATGCCACTGATAAACCCCCTTCGATTTTATCTCGGGTCAGATGCGATGTTTCAATATCTTCTTCACTGATTTTTTTCGTCATGAGGCACTAACAACAACATGAATGTTGAGCAATCGTGACATGGTCGTCGTCGGGAGAATCTCTGGTTGATAACGGCGCAAGAATGTTGGCAAGTTTCACTTCAACTAGGAGGTGGTACAATAATTTTCCATCCACATTCCGTAATCAGAATGGTACCCTCATTAAGGGGCACTAATTGAAGAGGCATTGGCGTAACTACGGTCCGTTTCCTAATAGTAAAAAGTAATAAATGCTCGTTATAAAGGCGAGTCGCCAACAGAGAACTAAACAGAATTTTGTGATTTCGTTTTGATTTGTCTCAGCTGGCAAACATTTCAATATCTAATATATAAAATTCTCATGTTACAGTGTTGTCTGAGAACATATTTTAATCTATTTTTCATACCCCTAAGCGAAAAGAGTGTTCCACCCCAAACTTTTCAAAACATTTTCTAGAAAACATGTTTCATTTTTATTTTTTTATGTTGTAGCATCAACAATAATAATAATTATAATAAATATCTTTATTTCTGAAGAATATTCACACAAAGATACAAAAACAGAAATAACGTCAGAAATATGTCAGACAGTATGGCTGAGGTATTCAACAATAGTATAGGGTTCTGTATTCAGTAGAATCTTATAAATTTCCTTTTTGAATTCACCAAGTTTATTTATTTGTTTGATGCTGGTGGGGAGTTTGTTGAACTTTTTCATGCTTTGATAGAACGGGCTCCTTTCTGTAACAGTTAGTCTATGTTTTGTGTATACATAGTCAAAATTTCTAGTGCTATATACATTTTGTGGTAGTCTATTTTCAAAAAGATGTTTGTTTCTAAAAAGAAATAACAGGAGTTTCTGTATATAGACTCTACATGATTTGCCTCTACATGATTCTCGTGAGTTTAGCTTCAGCATAGTTCTTGAAGCTCTTTTTTGTACAATAAAAATTTGCTCTGCATTTCTATGCAGAATATGACTGTTGAAACTCAGTATGCTGTCTATGTACAGTGCTATGAATTTTCACTCATTTTCTACTTTGAGCGAAATATTCGTCAGCCGAAGTTCTTGAGGTAAATCAAATCCTGCATGGTTTGTTTTGAACATTTCAGTTTGGTTTTATTGTCATTCAATATAAGTTTGTTTCTCCTGAACCACTCATCTGCCTTACAGAGGTTTTCTTCAGTTATGGATATCAGACCCGGATAATCCACTGCATTGTCCAGCAAGTTTGTGTCATCCGCCTAATTTGTCATTTTGCAATTTTTCCCACGAATCTCCTCCAGGTTATTTAGAAAAATGATAAACATCATTGGGCTAATTTTAGTACCTTGTGGCACCCCAATATCAATTGATTTTATGTCTGATTCAGCTTTGATTCTCTCCTTGTTAATTCCCTTTCTGACATCATGTTGCCACTTATTTCCTAGTTTAGAGGGCTCCCCCTTTTTCAATATGGGTTTGACTAATGCTAGCTTGAGTGAGTCAGGAAAAACTCCGTATTTTAAAGAATTGTTCGCAATATATACAATCGGATCTATCATTTCTTCTACACATAATTTAATAATTTTAGAGGGGACTTAATCATGTCCACTACTCATCTCACTTTTAATTTTTTTAACGATTTCCAAAATTTCATTTGCATTCGTTGGTGTTAGCAGTATTGATTTGTCATTTGATTTTATTTTGTGCGAAAACTTTTCATCCTGTTGTTGCTTCAATAAGTTGGAGACTGCACTTATCAAGATACATATAACTCTCAATTTCTACCCGTTTATCACCAACCCCTATTTTTAAGCCGTTTTAGAAATTTATTTATAAAATCGTTTGAAATCCCTAAAATAAACAATACAAATGAAAAATAAAAAACAATAGCTGAAAATAACAATTATATCATTGTAAGAACAATATTTTCAGTAAAACTGTGACACTCGGAAACGAAGCAAGTTTTATTGACATCGTGTAAGATACACTCTGTATAATCGTATATTCAGTTCTAAATCTAATTTCCACTATTATTTCAATTATTTAGGGGAACCCCATTGGGGGTTTTTGATGTTACGCCACATTTATATGATAGCGAAGGTCTTCTGGAATATTTTCGTTTGTAATTTTTGCACGTGCTCAACGCAACAAAAGACGTTTTTTACTGAATTATTCCCATACGGTGAAAATTGAATGTGTACACATGGTTTCTGTCAATTATCGAGAATGCGAGTAATTGCTTCCTGGAATTTTTTTACCTATTTTGCTGCAAAAATGTAGGGAAACGTACCTACTTATCTTCCATACATTTATTTCGAGTTTGAGGAAAAACCACGGTATTCAAATGAAAAAAATCCTATTTTTGTACATAAGTTCAGTAATACAGTGATAAACCAGGTATTCTTTACGTAAAATTTGATTCACTTTCGGATGATATTTGTTTGTTACTTAGTATACAGCGTGACTCACGGTCGATGGTAGGTTAGACGTTTCTGGAAAACGCAAAGCATGATTTTTCTGAAAATTTCACCTCTCACATTTCCTTACCTGTTCTATTGATCTAAAATATTTTCAGCATTACCGCGTTGCCACTTTCATCAAAAAGTCCTAGCAACTTGATTTTTTTAAATGGAACACCCCGTATATTATTACATTTTTGGAATCGCTCCAGTATTTTAATACTTTTTTGTTGATAATGTCCTATACCTATCTCCATCTGTTTTCGAGATAAAAAATAAATTGTGCTAAATAAGGTCCAAAACATAGCCTTAATTGAAATTGAGTACATCAGTACTCTCAATTCATGAAAAGTTGATATTTTGATGATAGTTTGGACAAACTCGAAATATTCAAATAACACCAATAAATCGACTACATATCATACAGGGCGTGCTAAAATTACTATTATTTCCATTGTTCATAAAAGTAGTAGAAAGTTCATTTTTTCAAATGAAACCCCCTGTATATTACTCGATAAATTGAAAGATGGTGAAAAATGCTTCAAGATGATATACATGTCCCTATACCTAAATTGTTAAGTTTTCTTAATAAAGCCGTTTTTGTGGAAAAATAGTTATTCACGTTTTACCTACAAGTGTTGAAAGTGGCATTTTATTTTGTGAGTGGGGATTACTGCAAAACAAGCGTCAGCAAAATAAAATCACTTTTAACAAATGTATCATACAATTTTTTTTGTATAACGTTACTGCTGATAATAAAAAAAATTATAGGGTCCATGGGATTTGAACACACGATCTTTGGATTACAAGGCATATGTTACAACTACATACGCCAACTCACGTTATTTTAAGGAGGATTATTGGTTAGTCATGAAGGACTTTCTACAGTTGGACTGAATACTACTTCGTCATCGTCAGTAACTTCACAGGGATTCAATATTACCAATAGCACGAACTGCATGTGTGAACTTTTCTAAATGATTTTTTGGTAGGTGTTCTGATTGAAGTGTTTCTATCAAAGAGATTTTTAATAACAGTTGTACCTTACAAACTTCCTCTCGTTCATTGGTGTTAATTCAGGATACATTTGGTTGAATTTTTTACACGTTCTAACAATGATTTGATCACTTTGTTCATGTGTATAATAAATAATTTCATAAGAACTTCGTTTGAATAATCGATAATTGCATTCATTTTGGAAGATGATTCGAAACACCGTCGATAACTCTTAGTAAACTACTTATAAAAGTAACCGAACTGCTATGAGCTTGATAATTCCACTGCTACCTAAATCCAAATTCTAAAAGAAAAAAATGTTTCTAGAAGAATCGACTTCATTGAGAATACTTGACGATTTAGGTATAGGGACATGATATATCATCTTGAAGTATTTTTCACCATCTTTCAATTTACCGAGTAATATACAGGGGGTTTTATTTGAAAAAATGAACTTTCGACTACTTTCATGCACAATGGAAATAATAGTAATTTTAGCACGCCCTGTATGATACGGAGTCGATTTCTTGGTGTTATTTGAATATTTCGAGTTTGTCCAAACTATCATCAAAATATCAACTTTTCATGAATTGAGAGTTCTGATGTACTTAATTTCAATTACGGCTATGTTTTGGACCATATTTAGCACAATTTATTTTTTATCTCGAAATCAGATAGAGATAGGTATAGGACATTATTAACAAAAAAGTATTAAAACACCAGAGCGATTCCAAAAATGTATTAATATACGGGGTGTGAGAGGTGAAATTTTCAGAAAAATTATGCTTTGCGTTTTCCAGAAACGTCTAACCTACCATCGACCGTGAGTCACGCAATGATTGTATGTAAAAAATGAAACCGTAATTAATATTCAAATTCATTTTTTTTGGTACACGTTCATCTTACGAAACTATACGTTTGCTAATACATTTCGCTTTTTTGTCACTATCAGAAATATAATAAACTCATCAAAACAATTAAAGGATCACTTCTTTATGAGCTTGTAATTTTTTAACAGTAAAAAAATATCATATGTTATAACATTTTGAAAGGAAATGCAAATGGTTACCAAATCCATGCTGAATTATTGAATAATTTGTTTGTTTTGTTGTATATTGGGTATACGTGACAAAAGTGAAGAACTACCAAAATCAAAATAAAACCCTACAATATAATTGAAATCAAAAGTGAACAAAAAGTTGTTTTTGTATTACAATCAATGGCTCAGTATTTTGTGTTTACTCCTTGGACAGAAATCACAGCTCGGATTCGCCGGGGCATGGTTCTTATGAGCCTCCTGATGTTTTCTTGAAGCAAACGTTACCACTCTTCTCGAAGAGCGATTTCCAGTTCATCCAAACTGGTGGGTTGGTTTTGACGGCTTCGGACGCTTCTTCCCAGTTGATCCCAGACATGTTTGATGGGATTCAGGCCTGGGCTGCAAGCAGGCCACCCCAAAATGGTGATATTGTGGGCTTGTAGATACTGACACACGGTCCCTGCAGCGTGGGGACGGGCCCTGTCGTGCATAAAAAGGAAATTGTGCCCTCCTGTTTCTGCTCTGTGGCGTATCTGGACATCCAAGATACTAATGTACCTTTGGGCGGTCGGAGATCCGTTGCGGACGACTACCAGGTCTGTACGACCATCTCTGAATCTGTATCTCTTATTATATTTATCATAAAACACGATCATTACAAAGAGTGATCCTTCAATTGTTTTGAATAGTGTAGAAAGAAAACATTCTATATTGTGTTAAAACGAATAATTAGAAAGACCTCTTGGTGAGTTTTCAGCATCTCACAATGAATAAAAATGCAGCTTCCTTTTATTTGGTGTCGAACCACGATCTACGAAGGAATATTTACAGATAATACTTGGGAAGACAAATATCAAATGGTCCAAGCAATGTTGAAGGTTATAAAAAATATGTTTGCTGCAAATCTTTTTGAAAAGTTTATTGGGTTTCCTCTACTCTGAGGTATTGACAATCTTTGGTATAATTTTCAAAGATCACATTCTACATTTTAATTAAATTAAATTTAATGTTA
This sequence comes from Leptinotarsa decemlineata, assembly GCF_025532065.1. NCBI lineage: Eukaryota > Metazoa > Arthropoda > Insecta > Coleoptera > Chrysomelidae > Leptinotarsa > Leptinotarsa decemlineata. The sequence goes on along the minus strand of NW_027412681.1, from coordinate 157,227 downwards.
CAGTCTCTTAGCTACTAAGTGATAAAATGTCGGCAGGAAACTTGATCTGCATCTGGAACCCTTACTTAGCTATGTAGTAGATATCAGCATTGGTACAAATATTCTTCCAAAAAATGTGTTTCTTCGTATTTGACTAGGTGGTGTTTTAGAATCCGCATTTTTCTTATTAGTTCTCGTAAACTTGTGGGACATTTTCTCTGATCCACGTCACATATTTTTTGATATTTGTGTATGCACTTGGCACTCCAGCAGCGCCGCATTGGTCCGATCCGAAAGACAAGATACCAACCTGAGAAATAAAAAATTAGAAATGAAAATTTTGAAGTGATATCCAAAAACCAACACTTTTCCTAATCACCAGAAATGCAATACTCTTGATGTGAGTTTCAACAATTAAATGGCGTCTTCAGGAGATAAAGAAAACTAATTCTTTTTTTTTGGTACCTTGGGAGCTGTCTGACTTGTCCATTTAGTCTAAGTCTCCAGAAAACACTGCAGCCTCTTGTGCTTATTGCGTTTATTCTACCATCTTCTCATGGCACCCATTCCATCAGTCTCGTTCCCTGTACTAGTTTGTACATGTTCCCTGTTGGATGTTCGTCATATCCTTCTGGACGTAATTTCGGACGTCCATTTATTGCCTGCCTCCTGTGACTCAGTGCCTCAAATTCGCATAAGATGTGTAGAGCTGTTTCTATCCCTTCGTTGCATAATCTGCAGCTGAGGTCTCCGTTGTACAGCCCCATTTGATTCAGGTGTCCTCTAAGCGGACAAAAGCTAATTCCTTACTCTAATACTGGTCTCTTTTTATATCTAACAGCGTTGGGGAGGCATGCGAGAAATGAATTTCTAATAACTTGTCAAGGAAAACTAATGATAATGTACAAAAAAAAAGAAAGATCAGCAAAAGACAGAAAGAAAAAGGTGCATTCTATCGGCAAGCTGACAGAGGCAATAAAATTGTGATACTTGTGATTGTGATAAAGATTACGTTGAGAGAATTACTTAATATGGTTTCACTCAGTTGTAGGACATTGTCATATTTGGGTGAACTAATATTACCTGTTTTTTAAAGAAAAAATGATAGAGCGTAGCTCCTAAACGTAGCTTACAAAACGAATGATAGTCTAAATAAATTTATTAAAAACAATAAAGACAAAACTTCGGTGTCGGATAGATCAAGTGTATATAAGCTGACTTGTGGCTCTTTTGCCCAAAACTGTATATTGGCCAAACAGGGAGAACATTTTCCCAAAGAATTAAAGAGCGTAGAAGTAGTTTTGTAAATAGAAAGACCGATTTCACATTTGAAAACCACCTTTTAGCAGAAGGACATGAGTTCAATCATTTAGAAGAGAAGAGTTTGAAACTCAATCTTCTAGAATGTTTAGAAATCAATAGATTGAGGAATTCGGGTAATTCAATGAATGATCAATTAGAATTGAATAACTCCCCGCCACTAAATATGTTTTCAAATGTGGAAACTGGGATCAGGTACTTCAATTCATTACAAAATCAGGTACTTCAAATTGTGAAATTATGTATATCAAGCATTGCATATGTAGAATATAGTTAGTAAAGACACACTGGAAGAAGCAAAGTATGGCGAAACACGTGTTGCGTTTTTGTAAAATTGTTTTGTGAAAGTCTCACAATAAAGTGTTTTTGAATATGTTACTATTTGTGCAAGAGTATTCAAATTGATTGAAAACTCCCAATATCGTAACTAATAATAATATTAATAACAATACTCTAAAAAGATTGAGTGAAAAAAGAAACCTCTCAGCAATCTCGAGCAAAAGAGACTAATAATGAAGAACTTAGAAAGATTACCTGGTAATGTGTGTCTCCGTGTCTCACTAAAAGGGGCGCACCCCCAAATCCGCTACAGGCGTCGTTCCCTGCTCTCCAGCGGCGCACACTTGTTCATCGGTTACAGGTAAAGTTCTTCCGTACACTCTGATGCACTCTTGGATGCTTATTATTGGTAAATGCAGCGCCTGTTGTCTAGGAGGAGCATCTGAAAAAAAATGTACAACATAAACGCACTTCTCCAAAAGAACAGTGACGTTCGAGGTGTACTAAATTGAACCTCAAAACGATGAGCAGCCACAGTCCGTCGCGTATTTCTGATATGTGCCGTTCTTGGAGGAATCAAATGTGCCAAGTTACTTGAACACCTCCCGTGAAACTATCTATAGAAGAGAGACAAATCTCCAACCTTTCTTCGATTATGCTTCAGATTATGCTTAGGGGCGGAGCTCCATACATGGAGCAGAAAGCGGAGATATTTATCTTTTTGGAGAAAACCGATGCCTCGGTTTTTGTGGCATTGAATTGTATCTGGCTAGTTTCACCCAGATTCGAAATTACAAGTACGTTATGGCGGTGTATATTGTGACAGAGTAAGTTTTGAACTTGTAACAATGGTTCCGTCGTATATTTCTGTCTCAGGTATCAATTTCGATTTCTATCATTTATCATTATGATGGAGTAGGTATTTTTATCCGCTTTATGATTTCTATAGTATATTTCATGATGCTTTGGGAGTTCCCAGGCAAATATCAGAAATGTAAATTGAAACAGATCAGCGGAATATTTCCTTACTCTATTATGAAATTAAACGACATGAGAGCACCAAAATAAAACACTTATTTAGAAACTTACATAGTTGTCCTGCTGCTTTTCCCCAACCAACTAGAAGCCCATCGTTACTCGTCACTGAATACGATTCTGGCAGACAAATTGGCTGAGCAGTCACTGGAAAATAAGTTAATTAAAATAACCACCATTCCTTCAAAAGTTCGTCTTTCATACGGGGAATCAAAATTGAAATTCCCCAAGACATGAAAACATCCAGTAAATTGTGAAGAGATTTGCCATTTATTGATAGAAGAGATTAAATTAATAGATAAATCATTGATTGTTCAAATTCCAAATACAAAAAACGAAAATAGGTCGTTCTTTCTGCATTGTTAGAAAAAAATTGACTATTTTAATGAATACGTTGCACTACGCCGTTCTGTTATTAACCATCAACGTTTTTGTCTGAAATACTCAATACAGGACCAACTCAGTTGGTATAAACACGTTTGGGAACATGCCCTCTAGGTACCTTTGCTGAGTTTCTGAACCTCCCTGAACCAAAGGAATATACACTTGGATTATTTTAACTTTACCGATACGTCATCAATTTATGATGATAGAAATCACACACCCTCTATGTAACATCTCTTTCTATCAACCGCTATAAACAGATGACAATTCGTTGACAATTGTCTTCTAATCAAAGACTTATGTTATAGTGATGGTCAATTAACACTGATAACAGTGAAAAGAGATAACCAAACAGCCGACAGTGTCTGTCATGATATTGACAGTTGACAGTATCATTGTTTTATGTTATTGGGTATTGTTTCTGTCAGTTTCACAGTGTCTCTGCATCCATGCACGGATGATTTAATGGAAACTCATTTGTTAATATTAATGTCTGCAAATATTTTGGAAAGATTACAATGCCACCTTTTTCGTTAACTGTCACATCTACATGAAAAGTAACTTTTGAGGCTGTTAGGATCCAACATTTCCGTAAATTTGAAAATGTTAATTTATTGTCATTACCTACACGTTATAATTTTTATCGGGATATTAGCCACTTCTTCTTACATTTGACCACAATTTCGCGATTTATTTCATATGCACATCAACGATGACGTATCGGTAAAGTTAAAATAATCAAAGTGTATAGGTCACTTTTTCTGAAGGTCTTATGCTTCTTTGCTAGCAGAATCAGGAGCAAATATAACGGATTTTAAGAAGCATGGAGGATGGAAGTCTACAACAGTAGCTTAGGGTTACATCGATTAATCTATTTCTTATGAAAATGCTATTGCTGAAAGAATAATTCCAATAGCTAGCTCTTCACTTCAAGAATTAAATGTTAATGTCCATGAAATTGTCAACCCAGCTAGTATTTATTGAGATATGTAGCTACAAAAACTAATGACATCAAAACGGACAAAACTTTTGAAATAACCTAATAATTTGAGAATATAATGGCATTTATCGAGTTCGCTCATTTCCCACACGCACATAACAATTCCGAACAATTCCATTGTCCTTGTATTCCTATTGAAAGAATATCGGCGTGAAAGTGTTGCGTTCAATACAATGCGCCTTTTCAAAAACTATTGAATGCTTCCTTCCTGGGTTAAAAAACTTTTATATAACTCGTTCTCCAACGTAACTAGTCTTTTCCGAAAAATCAGTTGTTGTTTCTACAAGTCACGAGATATCACATGCAACAATAAATGTACAGGGTGTTTCAAGGTTTCCAAGATAACAGAAAGAACAAATTGAGCTACTGGCTCAAAGATTTAGGTTCGAATAGAAGTTATTGCTGAAGGTTACCGCCTTTATGTCTTCACCTGTGTAGTTCATTTTGGTTCTCAACACCATCAAAGCGATATTGTTTCTGAAGGTCTGCTTTTGATAGCCCGGATGAACTATTACATGACTCACTGCGATGTCTTGGACGGGGAGGCCGCAGAATTCTTCTCCGCAGTCTATTTCTGTGTTGGTTTGCCATTCTCCTACGCGAACAGAGAACCTGCAGAAAATTATGGAGTATTATAAAGCTAAACCTCTTAAAATTCTGTGGTTGTTCTCAACTTTGTGGAAATAATAAGCAAGTGTTGAATCAAATATTACTTACAATTTGTAATTATCAGCCTTAGCCAAAGCACAGTGAGCTGCGGTTAAGATAACCCTGTTGTTTATGATAGATCCTGTGCAAGGATATTTCATTTCTCCGGTGAGAATATCTGAAAACGACGTGTTTCAGCTGTAAGTGAAACATAATGTGCTTCGTTTTTCATTTAGAGATTGTCAGTTATCTTCAGAAGATTGAATTCAAAGTGAAAGCAAGCAATGTACATGAAAAATCAACCTACTTCTGAAACCCACTCGCACCACCCAAGGATAAGCCCCTATTCCTTCATATCCTTCTCCTTGCACTTGGGAAATACCACACCGGTTTCCATCAACCATTTTTCCTGGGAGCAAAGTGGGAGCCACATTCATCTGGGGGCAACAGACTAACCCCGAACCTTGGAACCCACAAGTCAAGTCGCCAATACTGAAAAAAAAACGGTTTGGAATAGTTCAGAACTAGTGATACACTGTTTGGAACCTTTGGTGTAGTAATGAATTTTATCCCAATACCAAACCGTTATTTTTAACACCTCGACACGTGTTTCGGTCACCAAGTGATCATCTTCAAAGAGGAAGATTAAAACTAGAAACTAATGAATGAATGAATGAAAATCGTATATTACAAGTTTTTTACAGTTTTTACAATTTTGTGTGTGTATGTGTAGGCCCCTGCTATAGGCTTATGCCTCTTCAGGGTGGGTAGGTTGTGTGTGTGTTTTATGTTGGTGTTTGTGTTGCGTTGTTTTTGTGTTCCAGTTTTCTTCGTATAGTATATTAGTAAGAGAAGCAAATTCATCGATTTCGTTATTATTGAAATTATTTTTCTCTAGTAATTCCCTGAGGTATTGTGGAATTGGGACGCTAGGAAATAAGGAACTAACATCAAAAGAAACCAAAATCTCACCTTCTTGCAGAACCACGTTTTTTGTATGTTGTATGAACTCTAAAGAGTTTTTTATACTAAAACCTGGTTCCGCAATAGACAAGGTTTCAAATTACTCAGTGAGCGACTTTGCTATTTGGTAGGTAGGAGCTCCAATAGCTGACACGATGGGGCGCATTGATTTTCTTGGTTTGTGGATTTTGGGGAGGCAATATAGTTTCGACACCGTTGGGTTGGAAACTTGTATCTTCCGTTTCAGTTGAGGGGTAAGTATGTTGTCGCATTTCTTGAGGACGTCTTTTACTTCGGCAATCATTTTTGGTAAAGGGTTCCTGGATAATTTCGCATACGGTCCGTTAGTAATGAGAGTATTGACCCTTTGGTAGTAGTCCGATTTATCCAGAATTACTACTTTGTTATGCCTTTACCAAAAAAAGGGGTTTATATTCATGAACTGGATTGGCAAAGGCAGAAGGGTTCTAACAGATACCAAATCTTACTGTTGAAGATCTTCGTTAAGAGATCTATTTGATATGAAAGATAATATTGACTCTACTTGGCGAAGAGTGGGACAAAAAAATATGACTTACTTGTTGGATAATACGCAATCCTTATTGATTATTCCGTTGAAAATTGGGCAGGATTCTATTGGAACACAAGTTGAAGTTCCTGGACATATCGCTCTTTTAGTGACGCTCACACCATCTTGGGAAGTTAGCTCTAAAAAGAATAATGAAAATTAATTGATATTTTTTTTCAATTGGGAACCAGCTGTACTATGATTCCAAAATAGTAGACACTGAATTCTCAAAAATGACTGACGTTTTTGCCTTAATCTGTATCTTGCAGTGATATACGTAAAGATGAGTAAAAATGATGATGAAATATATAGAATCACAACCTTGACAACAATGTTTTTGTTTTAATGCAATTATATTTTTGAGAATTTAGTGTCTACTTATATGGAATTGTACTATAGAGCGTAAGTAAGCAAGTATGAGCAATACGCTCATAACTAAAAGCAGATATAATTAAAAAATCGATGATTCCTGGCGAATGAAAAATTGCTCGACATCCCCACTCGAACTTTTCCACCGGATAATTACCCAAGCATCGTCCTAACGATCCCAAATGATACAAGGCGTACTTAAAAGTCTCCCACGACAATTTGATCAATCACAATTTCTGTCAGGTACACAAACAATTGATAATATTCATTATTGTCTTCTAATGTATCCTAATAAGGCATCCCTGACAAAACGAATGGGATGTTATGAACGCGCCAAGGTCACCAATTTTCTCATAGACGGCCTCTTTATTACTTCCGAATCCAATAACAACAAACATTTTTTTCGGTCCGTCTGTTACAGCCTTGAAAGTCGTAGTTTGTTGGATGGATTTTTCATTACTATTATTCAAATTTAGTTCATCAGGCGGTATAGATATGCGGCTGATTATGAGGAAAAACAAACCGCTGCACTTCGGTCAAGGTTAATGGGATTGGTGGTTTTAATGCATTATTAACTATCTAATTTAAATTGGAATGATTATTGAATGCATTTTGTTGAGAACTGAAATGTAATTGACCAACATTTTGTTGATATAATTATATTATTCACGCTGAATATTCTAAATTGTTCTAAAAATGTCTGCTACGTTACACAATGGCCGTAACAAATATTCTCACAACTAATTCATTCATTCCCCTCTGTAGGAATTGCTTTCATTGAAAGGAAGAATAATATTTTTCTTTTTTTGGAATTTTATATTTTAGGTAGTTTACTAATTTCATTCTCAAAATAAGTCAACTGTAAAACTGCGGTCAAGAGATTTGGGAGACCGTCGACTAACGGCATGTGTTCCTATCCATTTATCATTGAACAATCGTACCAGGAGCTGATGATTAACTCTACAGTTATAAGACGATATTACATCTTTTCAGAAAGACAAATTGGGTCTACTTATGAGATGAAGTTCATCCAAGAATTGTTCAGAATGATATAGATGGACTGTTCAAAAAATTAGATGAATGTTTCGCGGGATATTGGAGAAGTTACTGAGGATGTCGGCAAATCTGTTGGCTCCTGCCAGGCAATTTTTTTCAGAAGTTTTGTGCGAGAAGCGTGTAGCATCGAAGTTCATTTAAGAATTGCTGAATTTTGACAGGATTTGTTGAATGACGTTAACGGTGATCCAGATTTGCTCAAAAGGTCCATAATTGGCTATGAATCATGGGTATATGGTTATGACATCGAAACTAAAGTCCAATCGTCCCAATGGAAGAGCCCAGGAGAGCCAAGACCAAAGAAAGCACGCCAAGTTAGATCAAACGTCATATTGGTCGCTGTTTTCATCGATTACCGTGGCGTAATGCACCTGCTCACTCGTCATTGCTTATTCATAATTTTTTGAACGAGAACAACACTGTAATCATGCTTCAGCCACCGTATTTACCAGATTTACCCCCCCTGCGATTTTTTTATGTTCCCAAGATTGAAGAAACCTGTTCGGACTAGTCGTTCCTACTGTGATTTCCTTTGATTCCTGGTTTATTTCGACTTAAATCAAAGGAAATCACAGTAGGACTGACTAGTGCGAACATTGGTCCTTTGAGCAAAAGAAAAAGAACCAAAAGTAATCAATTACAATATACCTGAGGAGAATTGAGAGGAAAGCTAAAGGAGTTCCTTCGGAAAGATATAGCGACGTATGTTATGACCCACGACAAGTTTCGGAGTTGCAGAAACGTTCTTCATTAGAAGAAGCTCCAGACGACGAATGTTGGAAATAGAATTGAAAGAAACGAGAAAATTGGCCGAAGTTGAGAGAAGGAGAGTCGAAACTGATGCTGAACTAATAAAGAAAGAAAGAAGCACAACTATAACGTGAACTGATTCAAGATTCTCCATCTAAAAAGTCCACAATCTCTAGTGGCAAAAACATCATAGATTTGGAAGCAATGACACTGCAAGAAAAAGTTGCTGAATGGAAAATCGAAGAAACAGAAAATAAAACCGATTTCTTACCGACAAACAATTTTATCACGATGACTACTGATAATTTCAACCAGATTTTAGACTTTCTGAAGACAAATAAATTAAAATGTTCAGAAAAAACAGACAATGTTAAAACAAGTTTGCCTATTTTCGTTGGGAATCCAGAGGACTGGCCTTTGTTCTACAGTCAGTTCAAACGTTTCACCAAACTTTTTGATATATGTGAAGATGAAAATCTAATCCATCTACAAAGATGTTCAAAAGGAAGTGCTAGAGATGCAATACAACCTCTTCTTGTTTCACCAAATAATGTTATGAACATAATAGAAACTTTGAAAGTTACATTTGGACGACCTGAATTTATAATTTTAAATCTAATAGAGAAAGTTCGTTGAGCCTCTCTTCCGAGGGAGGGACGGTTTGAAACATACCCGCCATTTTCTAATGTTATCGAAAACTTAGTAACTACTAAGGAACTCTTTGAAAATACGGCACATATGAAAAATCCATCAATCTTGAATGAAATAGTTACTAAATTACCCCCATTCCTGAGTCTCAAATAGGCCGAGGAATCTTCTTTACAAATCGAAATTACTTTGAAAACCTTTTCTGTGTGGATGAGAAAAATCGCAATAGCTGCATCAAGTTGTGCTGACTTCAGAAGTTACCACTTTTCCGAAAGAAAAATGAACGAAAATGAGAAATTCCACTCCAAGAAAAACGCTAATATATTTTTGACCAAAAAATATGAGAAATGTCCCAAATGTCAAAAAAATCGTATTTTGACTGACTGCCAAATTTTCAAAAAAATAGATATCGACTAAAAATGGAAAATTGTGACTTTGAAGAAACTCTGTTTTTACTGTTTGAAAGCAGGTCATAATATCTACTCATGTAGATTGAAAAAAAAGCCTCAAGTTCTTGTTCAAACCTAAATGAAGATGTCGGACCGGGAAGTCAAGTTGAAAAAATACATTTTTTCCAACAAGATAACCCCACAATCCTTCTTTGAATAATTCCGGTGAAACTTCGAGGATCTAAAAAAGAGATTTCTACCGTTGCTCTACTAGACGAGGCAGCTACGACAACAAAGATAGACAGCAAAATTGCCCATGAATTAGGACTGGATGGACCGGTTGAGTCACTCTGCTACCAGTGGCTTAACAATGTTACCAAAAATGAAGAAAACTCCAAAAGAGTGACAGTGGAGGTATCTTCAATGGAAGAGAACTCAAAAACATATAAAATGAATGAAGTTCGAACTGTAAGTGGACTCTTACTTCCAAGACAAACCATTGATGTCGAATACCTGAGTAGAATTTATCCATACATCAAAGAAGCACCTGTACTTTCCTTTTATGATGCACAACCAACAATTCTTATTGGTCAGGATCAATGTGCTTTAACTATTGCAAGGAAAATATATATCAAAGTTACTGGAATGCACCGTTTGTATCAAAAACATTACTGGGATTGGGTAGTACATGGCAGATACCCCCAGGGAAAGGTTGCTGATGAATCGTCTTTAATATTTCACGTTTGTTGTAAGTCTCAAGAACAAATTGATGAAAATATTCACGATCTAGTGACAGACTCGTTCAAAATGGTCAATTTTGGCATAAGAAGCCCGGAAGAAAATGGAAGATCTAAAGAAGATGATAGGGCGTTGAAAAAAATGTAAAATACCATTAATCGAGTTGGAAATCACTTTGAAATAGGTCTACTGTGGAGGAATGATGACGACCGATCTTCTAGAGAGCTGGGGATGAAAAAGAAAATGGAAAAGAAGAAAAGTGACAGTAGTGACGAGAAGGTAGTGGTAGTGAAGAAGAAGCGCAGGTCAGTCAGTTCAGAGAAAGGAAAAAAGTCAAAGAAGGATTCTAGTGACAGTGACGTTCCTGTTAAGAAAAAGAAGAAACAAGATAGTTCTGATAAAACTGATAGATGAAAATCAAAAAAAAAATAAGAAGGACAGTAGCTTCTCGGATAGCGATGAAGGTATTTCAAAAAAGAAGAGGCACAAAAAAAAAGGCAAAGTCGGGAAGCGATTCCGATGATGAAGGCGATACAAAGAAATGGAAAAGAGACAAGAAGCATAAGAAGAAGAAGAAGAAACACTCGAAGAAACTTAAAAAAACACAAAAAACAAAATCAGGAACCTATAAATATCATTTGTTATCACCAGAAAACATAGAAAATATGTTTCAACTAGAGAATAACTTCTACTCACCGACAGAATTGACGTTTCCATCGACGAACATCAGCAGTGCGAAAAATTTGAAAAAAATGACGGTACCGTCCATCGTTCCCCGGTCAGCACTGTTATGAATTGATATGAACTTCGTATAAAATGAGCATTGAAAACTTTTGACCTTCCGCTAAAAATCATCATACATGCGTAACGCGGTGTTTCCGTTTATGAACACGAACCCCATCGGTTATTAATGGACACTAGTATCGGTATTGCATACAGGGTGTGCTGAGGGTAGAATCCATTTTTTTGTGAATTCAGGAGTTTTTCAAAAACCGACACTATTCATTTCTTTTTCCGTCATAGTCCTTAATAGCAGTACCTGATGATTTTGATAAACTTAATTAAATATTAGAAATTCGTTGATAACTTGACGTTATTCCACTATTCTGTGAAGAATTTGAAGAGTCCAAACAACAAGCAAGTTTCACTAAATCTAATCGAAATATTGCTTTTGAATCTCAAGTACTTGGTCATACAAGCAGAATACTCTTCGCTTTTCTTTCGCAATCCAGAAAAATTATTATTTTGACTGTTGTCTCTGTTACCGCAGAAGACAAGATAACTACATATACCGTGTCTCCCATTTTTCCTACAGATGTAATACTTTTTTATTACCCCTCAAAAAAACTTCTGCATCATCTCATATATATAAAAAATGTATCTAGAAAACTTGTTGAGATGTGTTGAGGTATGTAATAAACAAGAAAAGAAACATTTCAAACGTAGGATCGATCTGAAAATAGCACCATATGATATTTTTTATGATTTATGGGTAAACTGGGAGTCCGTTGAACACTTTATTGTTCATTTACTTTCAATTTCATCACCAAAATTCTAATAAATATTGATGTGGAATTACTTCAAAACAAGTTTTGAAGTAATAATAATGAATTCCAGCTTTGTGAACTGTTTTTTAAAGTAACCTGCTGTTCTGAACGTAACATGAATAGATGGCTTAGCAAAAAGTAAAATTGAAAATGACAAGAAATTGTTGGTGACGTTCATTATTACTAGTGAGTTAAATATACAAAATTCTCATCCAAGCCGTAATAGGAAATTGTAGTTACAGCTGGAGACTTTTCGCTTTTCTCGATTGTAAGGTCATTTAATGAAAAAATATAGGTTAGGAATGGGGTACAAAAACAAACAGGACGTTTCTCATCAGACATTTAATCCAACAACTATATCCATCATATAAAAAAATACTCAGTAATCAAGTAATAATATGGAAATTAGTTCTTGTTGATTCAGTTAATATACTCATATATATATATATATATATATATATATATATATATATATATATATATATAGTATATATATATATATATATATATATATATATATATATATATATATATATATATATATATATATATATATATACTCTAAACAACTTAATGACGTACGTGAGAATTGCAAAAGTGTGAAAAAATTCAAATATATAACATTAGGTGAAATATCAGAAAACACGAATACGAATACAAATAGAAATTACCTAAAATTATGATAAATTTGGCAACTATTTGATCCCAAACAAAATGCTTGACCGAAGAATTGAAGCGATGTCATGGCACTTTGCGAAAAAATTCCAGCATCACAACTCACGTTTTCTTTGATAATTTCTACGAATTTATTGACTTTTTAATTGACTTATGAATCAGAATATATTGTTCTGACAAAGTCATGATTATCGCAACACTTTTTGGGTTTCAATACGTACACAAATAGGACGAATTGTTAGAGAAATATTTGAGAAAGCTCGGTGTTTCCAGTCTTTGGATGACTAAAATTTGAATTGGAATATTTCGTACAGAATATTTCTCACAAACATATAATACCGCTGAAATGTATACGGCAAGTAAACAATGTGAAGCATATTTTTATCGACTTTTCTGAGAATTTTCACCTTACCCATTTTGAAAAAAAATGTAATGAAGAACATTATAGAGGTTTAAATCCCCAGAAAAGTCGATGAAAAATTCTGATTCTCTCCACAAAAATAACTTTTATTCAATATGTAAAGAACTTTTTCAGCAAATATTTATTTTGAAAAAATCTCCAGAAAGATCACAATTTTAAACTTTAACGATAGCCATTTTATAATGATGTCGGTGTTATTAAAAAAAAAAATTGAGTAGAAATAAATACTCAGTCCTTCAAGCAAACCAAAACGTTCATCCTCTTATATGACGTTTTGAAGGGATTCAAAAAAATTTGTATGAAATTTGAAGAATTACTGTGAAATTACAGTTCTGTTTGCGATTTCACCAGTTGATAAATGGTTAGTATCAGAAATTTCTCATTGGAATAAACATTTACTGAACACTTATCCTGTTTATGTTTACTGATTTAATTCTCCTTTGGTATCTAATTTTTTACCTTTCAGAATAACTTTAGTATGATCAGGGAACCCCCAGTACATTGATTGCCTCCAAATATTAGACTATAGAGAATTGGCTTACATTAAATTCCTTATGATATGCAAAGCTTGAAGAATTCTTCTATGATACATCTAGATGGTATGTCAGATGACTTGATTCAAATACATCTCGAAATAGACATTTATAAAATTATTAGTCTTAAAATTGGTGTCACACGTAGAACCCTAAACATATATTTATAATTTCAATATTAAATTCAGCTGCAACTTGTGCTGCTCAAGTAACATCATAAGTTGGCAACAGTACTGATTATTATCTTAGAATTTTGGAAATAGGTCAGCTCTGGGAGAAGCCGATGAATAATGAAGTTTACGGTAAAACTATAGAGAAAAAAATCTGTGCAATCAGATCATAGTTGAAAAGAACTTATAGTATAAAACATTTCGTCTGCTATTATAGCAGACATGTTCAGTAGAGTCGACAGACCGTGAACTTGTGAAGGTTAGAAATGGACTAGGATACAACTTTCATCGACCAAGCATGAGTGAGTATTTGCAAGGATACCTCACTCCCACCACCCCTACTACTAAAAATACTAGTAAACAGAGAGCTATCACGGTTAACACATACACTATGTCTGCCGCATTAGCAGACGATACGTTTGTTTACACAAATTCCTTTTGACCTTGACCCAATTGCCCGGATTTGGTGCTGATTTGCATATAATAATTGTTTTACTGGGTAGATTTAGATGAAAGTAATGGAGAGTGTATGCCAAAAATATTAAACAATGAATTGGAACAAAATAACTGTTGGCAAAAGCGTAATTCTTCTCTTGATCACTGGCCTATTCCGTTTCAGATTAGACGTTGATCAGAAAGAGTATATGTGGCTTATGAAGTTGTGGTTGTTGTTGTCGTAGGTTCTTCCTCTTGGTTGTGTTTTGCTATAGCCAGGAGAATCATCGTCAGCTCTTTCTTGTTCACTTTTCCATCTTGACTATAGTCGACACCTCGTAGAATCGTCTCCTCGAATTCTTGCAAGTCCTGAGCATCATAGTCCTATAATAGTAATAAGTGAGAATGGAATAAAATATAACTGCCGTCAATGTTCTCACTTTCTTAACAAGCTCCAGTAGATCCTTCAGGAATCCTCTCAATTCTTCGTTTTCTATCGTACCATTGTTATCCTGCAACAATTGCAGTGAAATGAAGGTGTTCGTTTTTTCGAAATGCGGTTAGAAAATAACTTGCTGAAGTTTTAGAAAAAAGTTGGCGTTTTGGAACTCGCAAATTCAAATATTTTGAACGTGACGTGGATCAGAAATGTATATTTGTATTTTTACTTACTCTGTCATATAAAGCGAAAACTCTTTCAATGTCAGCTCTGGTCAGTTTGGTGGCTCCCTAAATATAATAAAAAAATAATGAGATGAATATTGTCTTAAATTATCAACAGTAACATGGAACAGCACAGAGCATTGTTATAATTAAATATATTTACACAAATAACTTGGGGGTGGGGGTAATGATTCACGTCAGATATAGGGATCTCACAAGGACTGGTCTGGCTTGTTTACCTAAACTTTTTCACTTATAATAGATTCATTTTTCTTGAGCTTAGAGCATAAAAGACTTTGGTATATGTTTGTAAAAATCAAGCTCTTTTTGCAAACCTGTCCTGTCCTGTATATCTTTAAAAAAAATTCAAAAAGTCCAGTTGAACTTTCAATCCAATTCAGTAACTCTGAAATAATTTCATGAATAAATGTAACGAGTATTACAGGTAGGTATATGTTAGTGTTTGTGGTGTATGTGAAGTGCGATATGCATGCATTTTGATATCATAGTCTCTTACGTAACAAGAAGCATAGACTGAAGCAAAGTTATCAATCATGCTGCAACCACAGAAGGCCTAACATTATTTATTAGGAGAAAACGGTTGAAATTTTAGTTTGTTTTGGCTGGCACCCCACACTGTCAGTAATCAGTACATAAAAAAACTTTATTCTCTGAACACTTGATCATTCTTTTTAGGAGTACGGTTTGAGGAGTTGGAAAAATATATATATGGTTGTTCGTTAAATAGAAATAACCCCGATTTCTCCTAGTAAATCTTGAGAACTGAGACTGAGAAAATAACTATTGTGTCTACGTCAGAAACAGTCATACTTACTTCAATACCTTCCTGAAGTGTTCAGCCACAAAGACAGACATATAAAGCCGTGCAAAATTTTTGGTCACAATATTAGTGGGGGATTTAAAAGTTCAGACTTGTACTAGCCACTATATAAAAGAATCGTACTAGACTACTTTAACTCTGGCTAGATTATTTAGATAGTTTTTCAGTTTTTATTTAGTGCTTTAATTTAGATATTCAGTTTAATTTAAGTTAGCACTATGAATAAAAAATGCAAAGTGCAGTAGATCGGAAAATACTAGCGATAGATTGTTTGAGAGGATAGTGAGAAAAACCAAGGAAAATCTACTCAAGTGTAGCCGAATCAGTGTTGGTGGGCAAATTGTTTTTGGTGAAAATGAAAAATGTTTTTGTTAACTTAGATCTATAGATCTATAGAGTCCAAAAGGCAATTAAATTTGTTAAATCAACTTAGCACTCCATTCAAAGGGATGTATTGCTCAAATATAATATAGAAATTCCCCTTTCAAGAATGTTAAAACCAAAGTATACTGAAACTTTGGGAATTTTCTTGGGCCGCCTTATATACACTCCTCAAAACAATCAAAGGATCACTATTTTGTTATGATCGTGTACAAGAACAAGTTTTATGATGAATATAATAATGTGACCTTTGGAATTCACTCTTTTTGGTACTGATGGTCGGGCCAGAGTATGCAGAAGAAGGAATGAACATTTTATTTCCTGCTGCTTCTCTTGAAGAGTCCCATTTGGAGGTGGATCAATAATAGTGTGGGATGGAATTACACTCAATGGTGTTACAGACGTCCGCAACGGATCCCTGACGGCGCAAAGGTTCGTTAATAATGCGTTGGATATCCAGATACGTCACAGAGCAGAAGCAGGAGGGCCCGCTTGCAGTCCAGGACTGAATCCCAACAAACATGTCTGGGATCAACTGGGAAGAAGCATCCGATGCCGTCAAAACCAACCCACTTCTTTGGATGAGCTGGAAATCGCTTTTCGAGAAAAATGGGAGTGTTTGCCTCAAAAAACCTCAGAAGGCTCATAAGAACCATGCCCCAGCTAATCCGAGCTGTGATGTTCATCCGAGGAGGAAACACAAGATACTAAGCCATCAATTATAATACAAAAACAACTTTTTGTTCACTTTTGATTTCAATAACTAAAGGGTTTTTATTTTGATTTTGGTATTTCTTTACTTTTCTCGCGTATACCCGATACACAACAAACAAGTATTCAATAATTTAGCATGGATTTGGTAGCCATTTGCATTTTTACTGTTAAAAAAAATTACAAGCTCATAAAAAAGTGACCCTTTAATTGTTTAAAGCAATTTGTAAGTTTCTTTGCAGTCTCTGAATTTAAGTAGGTTATTCGAAGTGCTTTGATTATACTGACATTCAATCCTTCGTTAGTGATATTGAAAAAATCATGCTGAAATCGATAAAAGATTCCGCAGTCAACATCGATGTTCTACTTACCTTGAAGACTTGCCTGCAAAGGAAATTCTCTTTAACTGGAAGCAACCTGAAGAACAACAGTTTCTTATGAACAGTACCTAATAATACTGGCCAGAGCTAGCGCTAAGTCATTATCTACGCTATTTCTTAGTTATTGATCTAAAAGAAAGCTTCAGAGAGAAATCATACATGAAGCAGTTAGAATGAAACATGGTCTGATAAGTTTCTATGGCCAATAATGGACTTCGAGATCCATATTCTGCTTGGAACATATGATATTTGGTTGATCATTTGTCTGGCATTTGGATTTGTAGAAAGGGGTCTCTCGAGTAGCCATTCAGATTTCCCGATCTCACATCCCTAGACTATTTTCATTAATTATTTGTCAAGCAAAATGTACAAAACTAGATCAGCATATTGTCATGAATGAAGCTGTACAAAGATTTTTTATACAAAATGCTACAATTCAAGACACTGATCGACAGGTAATATTATACCCTGAACTCATTAAAAATCCATTTTCGGTAAGTAACAACCCAAACTTTGTAGCACATCTTGAATTGATCAGATCTGTAACGATATAACAAAAGCAATCTTCTTCTCGAACTTGTCGGTCTGGAGAAAGCAACAAAACTTTCCAATCGAACAGATTACCAACTTTTCAGGCCATGTTTCCGATAGATCAGACCGTGAAATCGCAAGAAATAAATGAATGGAAGTCTAAATAACGTACAACACCAATGGTCGTATATTTACTTTGCCATCTCGGAAAGTTGTAGCCTGCCGTCCTTGTTGAAATCGAATACTTGGAGCTGGAAAAAAAGTGATATCAAAGATAACAGATGACCATTATGGAGCTTAGAAATATATCGAAATAATTAACTTTTACTATCCTCATTCTGTGTTATGAGTACTCATTGTTACAAAGAGTTCCGAAGAAGAATTCAAATAAATTCGAAACGTTAGAATTATTGGCATGTTAGTGAAACATTCTTTCGTAAAATAAAATATAATAAATACATCACAAACAAGTGACTGTAAAGTCTACAAACAATACCAACAAGTGACTATAAAGACTACACATTTTATATTTATTATAGATGACAAAACAATTATTTTAGGAAGTGGGATTTTATATTTGACAATGTTATGGATCGGAGAATTCTCCAGAACATTTGTGCGAGATATTTTTATATAGAAAGTACTCGGGTGTCTGGAACAGATTCTAGGACTGCAAATATCAAACTTTTCCAGTAATGTTGGGCAGTCAACTATGCTTTTGATAATTTTATAGGTTAGTGCAACACTATAATATTCACGCCTTTTTTCGAGACTGCAAAAGTTATGCTTTTGTAGAAATTCAGAGTGGGTTGTTCCTACTGGAGGATAAATGCCATCGGTTTTTAGGATTAGCAGTTTTAAAAATCGTCGTTGAATTGCTTCTATTCTATCAATGTGATATTGATGAAAGCGGCTCCACACAACTGACGCGTATTCTAACTTTGATCTTATGAAAGCATAGAATAAAGTTTTTAAGGTCGAAGTTTCTTTGAAATCACTACTGCTACGTGCAATTAATCCGTACAAACGACAGGAGGAGGTTACAACATTATCGATATGCCTATTAAATGATAGCGCAGTGTCAAATTTGACGCCAAGATCAGTAGATGTTTCTGGTCTCACCAGGGAAACGTTTTCTATTGAATAATCAAAGATCAAGATGTTCGTTTTTAAACTGTAGGACATTACCTTACATTTATACATTTATCTGGATTTAGCGACAAGTTATTTCGATAACACCATTCTATAACCCGTCCTACGTTTGCTGAGAGGTTCACACAATCATCTATGTTCTCAACGAGGCAGTTATAGTTTTAGATCATCGCCATATAAAAGGAAATACACATCTATAATATCTACAATATCATTAATGAATATATTGAAGAGCAACGGTCCCAGATTTGAACCTTGTGGAACACCGGAAGAAGCACTATATTCGGTAGATTTGAAACTATTGAGCTGAACATATTGTTTTCGATCCCGAAGATCCCAGAAGAGTGCGATTAAGGATGGAGATAATCCAAAGGCTACTGGTTTGTTCAGTAGAATGCCATGGTCAAGTCTGTCGATGGCCTTAGAAAAGTCTGTGTAAATAAAATCAGTTTGGGCCCTATTGTCAATAGATTCAGCAATATGTTGGGTTACAGTCAGAAGATTGGTGACCGTTGAACGATTTTTCATATGCCACATCAACATCATGCTTTATTTTTGATGTTTGAAATCTTGAAGGGCCTGCAGATTACACACACGCTTGTATTTGCGCCAGATTCTGCTTTTAGCCTGCGAATCTCTAATAATGCTTTATAATCCGTATTTATTTATAATCCGTACTGTATTTATAATCCATTCCGTTACTGCTGCATCTCGAAATGTTCGTCTGAAACAAAATATTGCCAACCCTCCGACTGACAGAAATAGCCCCCTCGATGACCCGATTCACGTCCTGCCGATGATTTACTCACCATCGTGTCGGTGTATTCAATGAGCTTGTCCTCGGAGACGTCGTTCATTCTTTTCGCTTCTTTCAGAAGGTCGCGCAGAAAGTTCTGCAATAGAAAATACATTTCCAGGTAAGTGCATTTTCCGGGAAGAGGAACGGAAAATAATACATACTTTCAGTTCGTCCGCCTCGATGTATCCGCTGCCGTCGGTGTCGTATTCTCGCCAAATCTGTGAAATGGAAAGACGTTCATAGTCGAGTTCACAATTTCACATCATTTCGGTTCGCATTAATTGAAAATTATGACTGAAGTAATTATTATTCGATTTGTGATTTCACATCGAAAAATTTACGATCTCAGCCAAGTTGTGCTAACAAATAATTCAAAAGTTCTAAACAATTTAGTTGAACAAAGAAAGAGGTGTTTGTTTTTTGCAAGAACAGAAAAAAAAACAAAGATATTACAATGAAATAACAAAAAATTTAACAAAAATAATATCGATCTTCTGAAAGTGTAGGCCAGTATTTAAAGTTCCGGAAATGCGTTAAAAATATGTGTAAAGAAGGGTGGTTGAAGAAAAAAAATTCATTAAATCGTGTAAGTACACGAAAATGGTCTGTATTTGAGAGGTTGATCAACAAAGATGAAGTATTCTAAATACCTTCTTCATTCGAACACACACTAGTTAAAAATATCAACTTCTTTCATTGAAAATGGTGTAATGGCGGAAACTAGTCAACAATATAGAAATATCGTGAAAAATATACAAAAGTATGTTTTTGTAGTTTATCCTCAGTAAAAATATCAAGAATTCCCAACCCAGAGAAGGGCCTACGTTAAAAAATCAATATTATATTCATCGCACGACCACTATTACTCCTGTCAAACGACGTCCATCTCTCGATTTAATGTTCGACCTGATGCTGTATTATATTACTGTCCGGACATCCGGATCATCTCGCTCTAACAACTCCGAAAATCTCCCCCTTGTTTTTCTTATTCCGGAATACCCATTCAGATTGTTTGTTACCTTTTAAAGTAAATTACCTTCATAAATTCTACGCTGGATTCCAAAGGATTGTCGAATCTAAAGAGGAGCAAGAAGTTTTCTTCCATCGGTAGAAGCTGGGCGAGCTGAAATATTCAAATATTGTATGAAAAATAAAGTAAGTAAACAGTCGAACGATTAAAACTCAGTTTTAATCTTCCTCTTTGAAGATGATCACTTGTTGATCGAAACACTAAAACGATTTACCGAAATATTTTTCAGTGCCGGTCCGTCACGGCATCCCGTCCGAATAATTGAATAAAAAACAAACGCAGTCGTACACTAACGGACAGCAACTGGAGGCTAGCCTCCTCTAACGCTATAATTTCTGCAACTGAATTAAGAATCGAGACGTATGTCTCTGGTTGATCGGTCGCGTGGAGCCTGTGTTTTTTAAAGTGGTTGGAGGCTTGGCTCCCTTCCAACGTATGGCATTTATTATTTCGTTATTCATTCATGGGCCGGTGCGTTTCAGTTTTGTTAATGCAGGATACAGTGTGGTACGTACTACGTAGTGAGTGATAGTGTTTTTTGATCATATTATGTATTTATATTAAAAATCAATGGTAAAGTAATGATACGATAATGATTGCGATAAATGGCCTCAAGTTTTATGGGGAGGCTAAGCCTCCCTTGCCTCCGATGACGAGCCGCCGCTGGTGCAATCATCAGGACCAGACGCTTTGTTGATTTTGAGCTGTTTCAAAATTCGCCTACCAGATCGAGTCAAAAAGTAATTTCCGAAATTGTGGATTGTAGTGTGGCAATAGTGGGTGGTGTCTTTCCCAGAAAATCTACTGTGAATTTTGTATTCGAGTCTTTTAGAGAAATTTCATTTCATGGCATTTTGCTTAAAAAATATCTAACGTTGAGCTTTTATTCAGTCAGAGACTAAACGATATCGTTCTGTTGAATAAATTACTCAAAGACGGAATAAACGAACTGGTTCAAGTTTGACGATAGCCGTGTTTCCGGGTTTTCCTGCAGCTGAAAAAGCAAATGCGCCACTGGAATTAATGAAGTCGCTCCGGAGCGCCAATTAATTTTTGTTGTTGTTTTATAATTTCATGATTTGTATTTTGGAAGAGTATTATTGTAACTTTAATGAAATTAATTATATTATTACAATATATATATAAATTACTCAAGTAATTACATGCGATGCCTTCTATGCTTGGGCTACATTTTGTAGTATTTTTGTAAATTATGAAGGAGAATAAAAGCATACCTCTCTTATATCTATTTTACCATCTTGATTGTCATCGTAGGCCTCCATGAAGCAAGCTTTCAATTCGATCAGCATCTCATCAGATACAACCTGGAACGAAATTATACCAAAAATTAGTGTGATTATTTTTCCGATTGATTCAAATTCAATATACAAGATTATATGTATCATCAAGAAAAATAATTTCCATTGTTGAATACAATGAACATGTATTGAACCATCACCGGTACAACAATGAAAAGGTATCACAAAAAAGCTGTTGGTATGTATTATAAAAGCAAGCTATTATTTGAGGAAACTTTGATTTCGAGTCAGTAATCTGAAATCTCTAATGATAAAATTGATTCAGATAATATTAACGGCAAAAGTGTTTCATTTTATGTTAGAAAAATGCAACTTTGGGACCCCTACATGAAAAGACGTGTAATTTCACAGCTGTCGGATTATTAGTTTGTGAGATCGAACATTTTAAGTGAAGCAACTCTTCTTATTTTCTCGTGTTGATAAAGCATTGATTTTTGGCGCCTTATAGTGGCTGTTATCAATGAAAACATAAAAAAAGTCCACGAAATAATTTTGAATGACCGCTGTAGGTGTGGCGCCACTTTAGAACATCCCCACTCCTCCACTTTCGCCGTCATCCAGTCGACCAATCAGAAGCTACCGCGCGTAAAGCGGGAAATTCAAATCAGTAGATGAACAAGGCCGGTACGAGCGCAAAATCCCTTCCTTTTTTTATGGCGCTTCATTTCTTGCAATTTTCAAGACACGTGTGACGTAATCAATGCAGAGAAGGATGGAATGAGTATTGGAGAGATTCAAAGATAAGAGCGCGGACTTGTGCCCGCCTCACCCCTCAGGTTTTCTTAGGGCTCCACCCCTCAGCCCCCTTGTCGCGCACCAGAGAAGTTGATCGAGATAGCTGTGGCTTTAAATATATCAAAGGAACGTGTTGGACATATCGTTCATGAATATTTGGGTATGCGAAAGCTCTGTTTAACGTGAGTGCCGTGCAAGCTTACAGTCGACCAAAAACAACAAAGAATTGGTGATTCTGAGCAGTGTTTGAATCCAAATGTATGCATCGATATGAAACATGGCTCCATCATTTCACATAAGGAAATGCTAGCTGGAAATAAATTTCGTGTCGATAAAGAAGTAATCGTTGAAGCTCAGGCCTATTTTGAGGCTAAAGACAAATCGTATTATAAAAATGGTACCGAAAACTTGTATGACCGTTGTAATCCATTTATGTTGGCCACGAACTCTTTAGCCTACGAACTGTAATGAGCTCTTTGGGTATCGATTTAAAAACACAAAAAACACATGTTTATATCTCATATTTGGGACGTACTATATAATTTTATTTCTATACAAAAAACGCAGTTCCAAATGCAAATCGCAGTGTCCAACAATTTTTCCAAAAAATAAAAAAATTTATTGAGTTTATTTCAAATCAGACCATTGTATAATTATCATCGGCTCCTTCGCCAAAATATAAAAACAAATTTATTCATTCAAAATTGAAAATATATAAGGTTGCCTCCTGTAAATAACAATATTGACTTAATTTCGTACTCTCTAATGTTCTTCTTTCACAATAAAGCGTTGTAAAATATTTGTTTTTCCGCCGCAGGGCCAACAACCTCGTTACCAATTCTCGAAAAAAAAACAACCTCATTTCCGAAACAAAATGCAAATCTCCCAAGCCGTTATAATAAAATCCCAGCGCCGATAAACCTTTTCGAGAAGCCAAAGGGGACACTCGTTCAATTCATTTTCGGATAAACAAAAAGCAAATCTTTCGCGCACTCCAATCCGCTCATTCGTATTCATAAATTCTCGTGGAAAAATAGCGATCCATCGAAGTAGTCGTTAGCAGCCTGCATCGGGGAAAATGTGCGCTTCAGGGCGTCTAGACTCCTCGAAGATATATGCGGTTAGTTCCAGACTATGGAAATAATTCACGGAGCAACGTCGAAAACAAGAGTTTTTCTCGAGATGGGAGGAATAAAGCGATCTGGAAAGTGGCGATATTGGGGCAGAAGGGGAGGATTTGTTTTATTTTCTTTTGTAGTTTTTCGTTATTGGCTTACCTCTGGTCCTACGTCGGAAGCGTTGGCGCTGGAGACGAACTCTCGTAGGAATCCGTCCAGCTCGATGCCTTCGATGTAACCATTACCTGCAGGAAAGAAACATGCAGTTATTCACAGTTGAGAGGGTCGGAAATTTCCGGCAACACAGTTAATTGTGTCGTGAAAGAAAACCTCCTGGAAGTCAAAGGAGTCACTGAAGGGTCGTGAACGCCCCAGAATGAAACCGTCTAGATTTCGTATGAATGTAAAAAACGTATATCGTCCCAAATTCAAAGACATTTTTTCAAACCATATTTTTCTACAGACTTGAGACGGTTAATTTTCCAAAATTTCATTGTTTAAAACTACCCTAACCTAGGTTTATCAAAAACTAACCAAACATATGACCTAACCCTTCGAATATAGGCTTTTACGGCAGGAGTTACGATCAGAGAGAGCAAAATACAAGCTGGTGGAAAGTAGCCGATGTCTCAGCAGCGACTGACTGGGGAGCTGCGGGCTCAATTGTATTTATACTAGTGGGGGTGATGTGCCACTCCTGATTGGTCTGCAGTTATGGTAGGTTGTTCTGATTGGTCCACGTTGTTAACACGTAAACTGATGTTGGATGTCGATCAGAGTTGTGTTTTAGTTCATTTCTGTCAACAGAAAGCTGCAGTGGGTTATTTATATGACCGTCCAGCATTTTCAGAGAACCGTTTTGTGTACACAGTCTAGATGTACACAAAAAAATATATTTATATAAAATTTTTGTTTGAATTAACTCTTGACATTTTGAAAATAATAATGGATATTCTGAAGATGGGGACGGATTCTGAAGAATTGTCGAGGTGGATCTAAATAGAATATTTAGCTTCTTGTAGAAATTCAGGCAAGTTCGCTATCCCTGTTGGAAGACACTATATATTTGAAGGAAATATTTACTTTCCTGAATTAACTTACCGTCTTTGTCATAGTGGCTCCAAACTTCCATAAACTGATTGGCCGATAGTTTTTTCAGTTCTCTCGATTGAGGGTCTCTGTATTGTCTCATAAAGTTCGTTGCCTTTTCCAAGTTCAATCGTTTGGCGTTCGATTGATCTGAGTGTGTAGTCATTTTTCTGAAAAAAAACATTAATAATATACAAAAAGGTTTCAGAAATGTTAATGATTGGTATTCTCAGTTTTGATAGACGAAAGAGTGGCAATAATAGTCTCAGATGATTCGGTGTAATTGTTGTCAAATGTCAAAAAGAATTCTAACTCAATTTTTTTTCATTATTATTATGAATAATAAAACAACGTTTCTGATTCTCGTCTATATTATAACAATACAGGATCAATTCTTTCCTGTGATGCTTCCAATAGTTTCTGTTGATGAATAAATCGATAATGTTGTCAATGATGTCTGCTCTGCAATCTAATATAAGTGTAGTTTAAATATTTATTTAAGAAAATAATGTTTTCATTTTCGATATCCTCTTGTAGATTTCGATATTTCGTGATGTAACAAGACTTGTAAATAATCGCTTCTCCATCGGTATATTTGAGTGCATTATTCATAGACAGAAGCTAACTTACAACTTGCTCCGAAACATATTTCTAGATAAATATTGAGATGTTAGGTTGATAGGAAGCGACCTAAATATAGAAATTTATTCGATAAAGGTGTTTCGTGTTACAAAATATACTACAGAATATCTAGAGAAGAAAGCCTGGACTACGAGTAGAACATTTCAGAATGCTCCAATTATTCTAAAAGCTATGTCAGTCATTATAAATAATTGATCTTTGATTATTAAGACACGCCCGAGGAAGCCATTGCATGGCGAAACACGTGTTGCGTTTTTGTTGAACTGTCTAGTGAAAATTACACAATAAAGTGTTTTTAGAATACGTTTGCATACTCTACTTATAGTTTTAGAAATGCAACAGTATTCCCTCATTATTCAAATCTATTTTTCTGTGCCCTGAACAGACTACATAAGTTTGAAAGAAATACTACTTTGAAGAAGTAAATTTTTATTCTCAACAGTAGATCTAGAACTCTCTTTCGTTCACCTTATAGTACTTTTTTTCAAGAGTTGCGGCAACACTGCTTTGTAGATAACATGACAACTGTCATAACCCAGCGACGTCAATTTGTCTAATTAACTTCGTTACTAACTGGCCGGATAGCCCTGGTTGCTGGGCCAACGAATGGAAAAAGAAGACGAAGAATAAAAGATGGTATACTCAAATTCCAATTAATTCAATGATAAAAACTAAGGTAACATGAGTAACACTAAAGATGAATACAATTAGTTTGAGCTATACCTAAAAATTTAAATTTTGAAACACTTTTTTACATTAATTTTTGAAAAGTTTCAGAGAATATATCAACACAGTAACAAAGATTACTGATAAGGAAAATTTATTCCGCTGGAACAAGTCTCATCGAAGAATTTCCATCCCTACTCTTGAAAATTATTGAAACTGGGACAGAAGGGCATCACGATGAGAATTCATGACATTGAGGTAAACGTGACAAGAATATTTGCGACAATCGAATGACGAAGACATAGAGAGACTCTCTTCAAGGCTGGGAAAAGGTGAACCCATTGATTTCATTATTGCTGAATAACAGAACTCAATACTAGAAATGCTTTTAAACTTCAAAACCGGTTTGAATAAAACTTGTATTTTTGTAAGGAAGCAGATGGATTCTAAATGTAAGTACATATTGTATAAGTTTGAAAATATCCTTATAGGACGAAACTACAGTAAGTTAGTTACAAATAAAAGTGGTAAAGAACATAAAAAGTTGCAATTCTTTTTTCTTCATTATGATTTCCTACCACGTAGTAACGGCTACATCCATCAATTTATTTTAAAATTGATTACTTCCTTCCTTTCTCTGAAAGATTCCCACATTTTTTGTTCAAAGATGGAGTAGGATATTCTGCAGTGAAATACGAACGATTTCCAGAAATTTACAAATCCTTCTGGATCTAATGGACAATGCAGAGTCCCGTTACTATTTCTCCAGAAAGAAAACTGGTCTAGAACTCGACCCATTTTAGCTTCATCCGTTAGATTGAGAACCATTTTCCATGGTAATACCATCAAAAGGACACTGAGATTATCGCACGATCAATCTCACGAAATCGAGAGAATTAGATCAAGAGGTTTGCAGGTTTTCTTTCGCACTGCGGAGTGTAATCGGATCTGGGAAACTTTGACAATGCCTTGGTCAAGGTTTAACACACTTTTTGTATGAAAAGCTTCGGCTTAAAATTAAATTATATGAAATCAATCGATACTAGTTCGTGACTGGTTGGTTCATTTTTCCATACTCGACTAGTTTTAAAACGATTTTACTTCAATAAACCAAGCGTTTACAGAGTGGGTTATCAAAAAAGTACTGCGAGGCAAAGAAAAATTCCAAAAAAACAGGATTGTTTGTGAGAGGGACAAGTTTCGACTAAAACCTCATTGCAGCACGTCAAAATCTTCAAACGGGATTGTCACATTTGGCGTGAAATGAATTCTAAAACACCTTTTCCATACCAAAACAAAAATACAAAAATTTGCAAAGACTGCTTCTCAAAATCTGGGAACACTGTTCTGAACCTGGAACTGTACAACGTATTGTTGGTATTTTCAAGATCTATATTTTCATGACGAGTGGACAGTTTTACTGAAACGAAGGAAATCGGGAGCTCGATGGCAATTTCCATTGAATAACTATAAAAATTGCAATCGTTCTTGGGTCAGAACGTTTTTTTTTTCAAAATAACCGCATGTTTTGCCAACAGTTCTCTTGCTGGCTGTTATGCCTTGTGGAACACACCCTGTATGTAACCACTTCATCTAAGCAGCTTCTTCCCCGGATTTTATTCACCCAAAAATTTCGTACATCTAAAAATAAACCGTGAAAATGACTTCATTATATAATCATAACATAATCCAGCCAGCGCAGGGCATGCTTTCCATCAAAATTCTCACTCGTTTTATGTCGTAATAAGTTTTCTGTCTCTTTTGAATATTCCAGGTAAGCAGGAACATCGCTCGGGGCAATATTCAAATACCTTTTCGGATGGGATAAAGTGACATATCTGCATGAATAATGAGACGCGCTTATAGCCAGGAGGGAGATAAAGTACTTTTGACGTCGAATGTCCGAATGTATAGCAAACGGTATGGTGGAACAAATCGATGGTATTTGCCAAGAGATATCCGTCTCAGTCCACGAACAGTTGGGACAACGAAGGAATACCCATGAGTCTGCAATTTGTGAATCTGATATATGAGTCGACAATTTCAAGGATCACTTTATTGAATTCTACCTAATTAGAGCGTTATATATCAGTTTGAATCATATGTCCTTCTATCTAATCATCAATCTATATTTATAAATGCGAGAATCATTCACTCAACACTCATTCATCTCTGTTTTTTCGTACTGGTGAGTCCTAAGAAGCTAAAATTTGGTATAAAGGTGCTTCTTAGGTCTTGGATGTGCAATAAGAAAGGATTTTTAAATATTCCAACTGATGATCCCCTCTGGTGATGAAAGGGGCGCATTTACATATGAAAATTACCTTTTCATCACTGTTTCTCCGTACCGCTCTATTTTCGGAGGCTGAAATTTTGTATGTAAGTTCATTTTATGTTGTAGATGTGCCATAATAAAGGATTTTCAAATATTCCAACTGGTGATCCTCTGGTGATGAAAGGGGCGCATTTACATATGAAAATTACCTTTTCATCACTGTTTCTCCGTACCGCTCTATTTTCGGAGGCTGAAATTTTGTATGTAAGTTCATTTTATGTTGTAGATGTGCCATAATAAAGGATTTTCAAATATTCCAACTGGTGATCCTCTGGTGATGAAAGGGGCGCATTTACATATGAAAATTACCTTTTCATCACTGTTTCTCCGTACCGCTCTATTTTCGGAGGCTGAAATTTTGTATGTAAGTTCATTTTATGTTGTAGATGTGCCATAAGAAAGGATTTTCAAATATTCCAACTGGTGATCCTCTGGTGATGAAAGGGGCGTATTTACATATGAAAATTACCTTTTCTTCACTGTTTCTCCGTACCGCTCTATTTTCGGAGGCTGAAATTCTGTATGTCTGTGTAATAACAAATAATTTTCAAATATTAATATGCAAAATATAGTAGAGAGACACTGATGATTTTAGAGATTTCTAATGTGGTGTAAATAAACACATTTTTTTGTGCTCACATTGCAAACGCTGGCTAGTTTTTACGAGATAGATAGAAAAATGTACATACATTTTTAAGATGTCATACATCTTAAAGAGTTTTATAAAAAAATCCGCGATGGTATAAATCTATCTTTCAGGGTTAACCCACAATAACCATTTTTTATCCTCGACAAATAATGGCTTATTTACGAAACGATTTTAACAATACAGCATTAATCCTTATACAATTAAGTATCTTAAATACGTTGTGCATTTAATATGGATCAATGTGGCCCTTTACAGCATGCAATTCAAATGAATATTTTTGAAGATATTACAGATTTAAGATGCAGAGACATAGCGGTAGCGGCCGGGGGGGCGGCGGCGCGTACCTATGGCACTTTATGATTAGCAGCGATCGCAGACGTTTGTATGTATATTTAGTATCAGAATTGCAACCGCGCGAAACCGGGGCGGTTCGCTAGTTCTTCATTTAATAAAGAGATGCAACGCACTTCGGAATTCTATCCACAGAGGCGTTAAGTTTACATTTAGAAACGATAATTGTTTCATCTGTCAACACGTGTACAAAGCTGTGTCATTCTCATTTCTCGCGTCAAGGGATTTTGTAAAAACGAGAACAAATCGGTAAAAACACCAGGGTTTCTATGCATCTTCTTTTTGACAGCTGAACAAAAGCTTTTGCGAAAGTCAACTGTTTTATCTTCCTTTTTCATTTGTAGAATTAAAGGATGCTATACGAGAGTATGTGTTTCATGGCACATTTTATTGCTGGCACAGGTATATGTTTCCCAACTGTATATATGTTATTGTCCGACGATTATACTTGAATTTGTTGATAGTTCCATCATCATCTCGTATCTACTTGGAACGTTACAAATTGATATTCGAAACTATCGAACTGTTTATCAAAAGTTGCCAAAACTAATGGAGTTAATTCATTTTCCAATAATTCGCAATTTAACTCTCGGTTAATGGTTTGCGTTGAATCAATAATGGTTTGGAAGTGTCACTTTATAGAGCTTCACCAATTTCATGAATTTGGACTATTTGGGGTGATTTGGAATTCAGTTACAGACTTTAAAAGTTGGAGGAAATCGATAAATAGAAAACTACCATGAATGGACGAACAATCTCCAAACTTCTGGGTTTCTTCAAATCAACTTGATTGTTCTATCATTTATATTTCTTAGGAGCTCATTAAGGTACCTGAATGAATAATCAGTAGGAGTTTTTATTGTTTTTGGAACTGTTAAAACTATGCTTAAGTCACTAAATGGTTTTGTTCGTTTGAATGTCATGTCATGTTTTTGTAGCTCCACATCTCGAAAGATATTTATTCTACTGTGTAGGTGCGATTCATTAGTAGTTAATATTCCAGTTCCACTGAGGAAAAAACTGTGTAGCGAAACTCATCTTCTGTAAAGTTGTGATCAAATGTACAACTTTTGAAAAATATAAATTTTTCGCCACGTTCCACATTTCTCCAAGGATACATTAATTTTCCCTTCCTGAGTCCTATTTTTCATTAGAAACTATGTATTTCAAAATGAAATGTCAGTTTGAAATAGGAAATTCCCAAGGCTTACTTGTGATAAAATGTTACTTTAATTAGTTAGTAATTGATGAATCATTTCTAAGAAAAAATCACAGTTGACGAGCTGATTCAAAAGGTGTGGTTGACTCATAATTTCTCCCGTATAAAAATATGTTTACGCAAGCTCTGGTTTCATCCTCCGAATCCTATACCAGGGAAAACATCCGGATCGCCAGGAACATCAACAAGTATCGTCTCGAACGTTCGAATAATAAAGAGATTAATCCTTTTAATGTCAATTCCATTTTATGCGCTCAAACACCCGGATCCGAGGATAGTCATTTACTTTAGCGGAACAGTTAAATTTAAAATAGAATTTATATAAAGCTAATAAATATTTGGGTTTATTATGCTTAGGGCAGTATAGTATATGTTTTTCATAACGGTCATATTTCCACCGACGGGTCGTTTTTATTATATATCGGGTAGGTGAATGTTTACGATTGATTATAATAATTTTCATTTAGTCATCGAGCGATTTATTTTCCTCGCGCTAATTTCTGAATCGACACCCGATCCATCAGGATTTAGCACGGTCGATGCCGGTTTATATGCCGGTTATTGCAGAAACTGAAACAAAATGTCTTGATATTTATTATTCTGGCAATGAATTCTAGACAGAAAGATTAGAAAATTGTTGTTAACAGGAAAAATTGAAACAAAAAAACATCTCGTTTACGGTAACAACATGGATCTTACTATAAAGGGAGAAACAAAATCGAAATATCTGCACTCGAGGAACTCAACTGAGTTCATATTTTGCAGAAGTCGAATGTCAGTCAATTGCTACAAAATTTCCGGATCGTTATTCTTCAATAAAAATTAATATTTATAAGAAAAATTGCGAGCGAGCAATGAATCCTGAAATCTAGTCGAATGGAGCTTGCGTATAAAGAAATGTTTTCACTGGAGACGAAACCATAAATGATATCAACATTTCAAGTTTAGATTTTGTTAATTCTTGATAATTTCAATATAATTTTTTATCGCCAACAGCTGATTGCTTGGAACTAACAAATTTATTGAATTCTTTTGGGTGAAGCCAAGCATCTTTATTGTGACATTATAGGAATTTCATTCAATACTTTTATAAAGCAGTGTAGCAATAGAATTCAATAGATTAGCAGTTAGGATTATTATTTTAAGTTGACGTCATTCAAATTTTATATATTTACATTGATATATGTCTACATTTATACTTACATTGAGGTTAAGTTACTTCTTTGATTGACGACTTGTTTATTCTGTGGAAATTCATGTTCACTGTTCACTTTTGTCTTGTTTTGAAAATGGTGTAATAGCCGAAACTAGTTAACAATAAAGAAATATCGTTGAAAATAGACAAAAGTGTGTTTTTGTAGTGTATCCCCAGTGAGGTTAAGTTACTTTTAAGGAAATACTGTTTTTGCTTCATTCATTTTTCCTCATGGATATTACCCGTATACATAAATAAATGGCCAGGCCATCACTGTCAACGGTGAGCACTATAGGTCTATGATTACCAACTTCTTTTGACCTGAATTTGATGGTCTGGATACCAGCAATATGTGGTTTCTGTTCTCATTCCTGATGTGATACCTTTATCGGGTTCAGAGACACGGCGAAGGGGAGCTGTCATAAAAGTGACCTTGACCACCAGTGCTGCCGTTAAGGTACTATTGTACCGCATTCGGTACTATTCCATGATTTTGATACGAAGATACTACCCGGATCAATATGTAGACTATTCGGTACTATTTACTATAATCCCAATTTTTTACATTTTCACGTTGACTCCCATCGAGTACAGTAAAAAATAACAACAATATGTGTGGCAACAATGCAATTCCGTGTTTCAAGTTCCAGATCAGCAAATACCGTACTTGTGTCAATATTGCGAGCTATCATTATATGCATTGTTTAATCCTGTATTCTGTATTGTGCCTGTGAACTGTGGTTCTGTCGTCTGTCAGTCAGTCAGTCAGCAGAACAGCAGTTTCAACTTCTAACCTCACACCTCACCTTGAGAAATTGGTTTTATTGTTTTGTCAAAATAAAAAGGAATATGGACAGGTAAAAATAAATTCTCGAATCTAGCCACTTGAAAACGTCTTTAGTATTGTTCATTCTATTGTGACAGAAACCTAATTAAAACAAAACACATTTGCAATCGTGAAAGAGCAATTTGAAGAAGGAAAAAGACACCTTTTTTTCAAATGTTCTGATTATGATCTTTCTCTTAAGCAATATTTCTTAGTTTCCAGCAAATTTTTTACTCCATATATTTTCCGAATTTAAATGGATAACATTATTACACGTTTGGCATTACTGGCATTTGGTCTGAAATGACTTATGCGCATGTGCCATGCCTAGTCTTGCGCAGTACATTTTGGGTACTATTTTCTTGTAAATTTCGGTACTTTTTGAATTGACGTTGCGGCAGCACTGTTGACCACGCTCTCTCTTTGGGCTCGACCGTCGGTACAACTGGTCTGATTGTTAAAGTATGGAAATAAATACTAATATTTATTGTTGATACTAATTATTAATGCCTAAACCACAGATTAAATACCTAAACCCCATCAATAACAAAACAGTTTCAGTATGACGGTGCTACGTGCCACACAACTCATGTCACATTGGATATTCTACACGATGAATCAAAGATTCATCAACATTTTACTGTTAGAAAATCTGGAAAAACTCAAAAACTGAAATCCATGCGAATGAAGTTGTTATGCGTTTGCCAAAATGTTTGTCTCATATGACTGTGCTAATTTGCCACCTTTTCTTAAGGGGAGCGATAACATGCACGAAACACCCGGAAAACTATTCCGTTTCCGCCTATTCTCGATTCAAGAAAATGCTAGACTGTAGGGAAAGTGACTTGAATTGAAGATATTGATTGCACCAGGAAAATAGTTTTATAGATGTACGAGGTGTTTCAAAAAAATAAGGTGAATTTTCCAATTTCGCGGGCTAAGTATATTCGATTAAGGATGTTTTTATTTTTTGTACACATGTTCGTCTCGAACACATGTTCATAGTTTTTTCTGCATTAAAAAAAAACAAAGAATTTACTTCGAATTTTATGTAAAAACTGGAATTGAGTGTTCAAAAACACTTGAAATGTTGACAGTGACATACGATGATTGTACTCAGAGTCATGACGAATCATGGAAAAATGGTTATGAAATCGAAACCAAAGTCCAAAAGTATCAATGGAAAAGCCCAGGATAGCCAAGACAAAGAAGCACGCCAAGTTCGATTCGAATGTCGAAAGTTTTGCTCATTGTTCCCTTCGATTACCGTAGCGTAATGTATCACATGGTCGTATGTAAGTTATGCACCACTTGCGAAGCGCAATACGAAAACAACGTCCGGTTTTGTGGAAAAACAATTCGTGGCTCTTGCATCATGATAATGCACCTGCTCACTCGTAGGCATCAAGTCTCATCAGACTAATAAAAACATGAGTCTCTACTTTGACCAATTCCAAAATAGAAGCTGCCAGTGATTTAGCAAAAATTTCACCTACTCAATTTCGGTGTATGGGTAAAGTAAATATTACTCAACGGGTAAAGCTTTATAATTTAATGACCGGTAGCCGGAAAATGCAAATAATATTGGCTCAACAGAATTTAGAAATAACAAACAAAGCCAGACGCGTAATGATATAAATCATTTCTACTCGAAGCCGTAAAGGCTATTTATGTTACACGCCCATAAAGTAGGGCTTTATTGTGGAGGTTTTTTATAGCGTGGCGAGACACAATCATATTTTCCGTACTAAAGAGATTCCACGCAATGGTTCGAAGAGAAGGGTTTGCTCAATTCACAAGAGCCATCTTCATGTTTCTTGAAGGATTTAGATGAAACCTTAATCTCTATGAATATTTCAATAAAAGGTAATTGCTTTCTTCAATTGATGTACATGCATCAAATAGAAACAGGGACCGAAGAAAAAACTGTAAAAATCCTGCACATGATGAGATATTGATTAGGATTATTGTCAAAGTTTCAACATTATTTTCTAGAATAAGTTAATAATTCTAAAGGCCGGTTCCAGGGTAGGATTTAGGGGAGGTTATGCGGGGCTATCATCCCGGAGCCTCCATGGGAGAAGGCCACCACAATAAAGATAAAAATATCCAAATTTTAACAGGTCAGCCACTTTCTCCCAAACATTTTTTTTGCATTTTTACAACATCAAACAACTTCTCGCTTCTTAGAGCTCAAAATTTCAAAATTATTTTACGAAATCACTTGAATGGAAAATTTTAAACGACACTATTTTTGATTTTCCTAGTAGGAAGTTAGAAATTCAATTTTTATAAAAGGAATTAGGGGTTCCACTGGTGGCTGGTGCAAAAATCTTCTGCTGATCGTTCTTGACAGAAATTGTGATTTAGTGAACTTTGAATGAATGCTCGCCAATATCTCATTAATGTATTTTGTAATTTTTTCAATGAAATATCTAATTAGGAAGTTAAATCAAATAATAATTTCCCCAAGCTTGTGATGTGGAGGTGTAATGTTTCTCCTTTTACTCTCGATTTTAAATCAGTGTTATTCAATTTCAAAAAACCTTATATTCTTAATGGTACATTTACTCTCATGCAAAAAAAACTAATGGTTCTTTACCCTTACGGGATGAAATGATTATTGAAGAACACACCTAGAAGCCATTGTGTGCCAAAAAACACGTGTACAAATTTCACAGCTGCCGGACTATGAGTTTGTGTGATAGAACATTTTGAGTGAAGCAACCTTTGTTAATTTGAATAAAATTGATAAAAAGAAATTTGGTGTTTTTATAAAGTATTGCTAAGCTTTGGCTTGGTTTTGATTTACCTGTTGAATGTCAATATACCAGAAGCAAAAACCAATAAAAAACGTGTTGATGAAATGAAAAATTCCAATGCCGATTTGAAGCCATAATTTATGTTTTCATAGCCATAGCCATACATACCTATATACACACATCGGAAAAGTCTAGGGATATTTTTATAACATACTGAATATTATAAAAATAAATGCATGAGGTCGTTTAATTTCGATTAAATTGGTACACTCGACCACCCTGTAGATTTCTATGAGTTGAACAAAGCCTGCAAAAACGGTAACTAATCTTTTATCAAGTTTTTTACAAACTGTAGGCTTTCGGCTAAAATGAATAATCTGAAAGTGTCGAGTTTGTACATTCTATGCAGTTCTTGCTCAGCAATTAAACTGGAAATATTGTGCTTTAACATGGAACGCCATCACTTACCATTGGCTGAGATGAATAGAGCTGTAGGGCTTCTTCAAGGTGGCATGCGACAAAATGATGTAGCTCTTCGTTTGGGGGTCTCCCAAAGTGTTATCAGTCGATTGTGGCGGCGTCTCCGTGAAACTGGCAATCCAGCCGAACAACATCCAGGGCGAGGACGTGCTACAACTGCAGTTCAAGACCGATTTTTGGTCTTAACCGCAAGAAGACAACCGACAATCACAGCACCTGAGTTGGTTAACGTGTTGCAGCAGACGCACCAGGTAACCATTGGTCGTGATACTGTCAGAAATCGACTGCATGAAGCAGATCTCCACAACAGAAGGCCACTTAGATGTCCACCTTTGTCGAGAGGCAATCGCGGTAGAAGATTAGAGTGGTGTCAAGAACATCAAAACTGGGATGCAAATGATTGGGCCACAGTTTTGTTCACAGACGAATCCAGATTTGGATTTCATCCAGATTCTCGTCGAGTAAGACTGTGGAGACAACCTGGAAATAATGAACGTTTGAGACACGTCCAGGAAGTCCACACATACACAGGTGGTACAGTAAAGCTATGGGGCGGAATCATGATCGGCGGCAGAACCGATCTCGTTTTACCAAATCGCTCCCTCACAGCTCGACAGTATCTCGACACCATTCTTCTACCTATCGTCCGTCCGTTTGCTGGTGCTGTTGGTGAAAACTTCCACCTAATGCACGATAATGCTCGTCCACATGTCGCGCGTCTAGTGACTGACTGGCTCACCAACGAAGGAGTTGATGTATTGCCATGGTCAGCACAATCACCGGACCTGAATCCCATCGAGGATGTGTGGGACATGCTTCAACGAAGAATTACTCTGCATATGGGAAACATTCACATAACGTTTTAATTGAGAGAGCTTTTAATCGCTAAATGGGCAAATGTACCTCAACAAGACATTGACAATCTCATTTTGTCGATGCACGATAGATGTAGGGCCGTAATGAACCAGCGTGGAGGCCATACTTTGTACTGATTCCAATTTTTTTTGTATCATGATTTTTTTTCGGGGTGCCAAAGAAGAGCCATATTTTTTTTTAGTTTTGCTTATATGCGCACTCAGTATTTTTGACCATTTAATAAATTTTGTTGTAAGTTACATTCGTTTAATAATCACCCGTCAACTTTTTTCCCTAAAGCGATCTAGACTTTTCCGATGTGTGTAGTTGTCCATAAAATCAACTTTTCTTGACTTACGGAGAATGTCGTTGTACTGTGCAATAAAACATGCAAAATATCTGGGTTTTAACCATCCAGAGAAGTTTACAGTAACTAAGTGAAAAAAAAAATATTGCACTAGTATTCTAATATGGTATAAATGTTATTTTACACTTGAAAGCTAACTTTTTTTAAGGTATAACTTTTGGAAATATTATTGGATACAAAATATTGAACAACAATGTTCAAGTCGTTATAAAAAGAATGGCGGTATATGGATAATTTGTATAGAGGAATTTAATGAAGTAGGTTCGAGTTGTAGATATTTACCATTTTACCGATCAGATATTATCCATATGTTATGCGATTCTGAAATATGGATTGAAACCATCATCAATATCAATTATGGATCGATTATTTTACCATTTGGTTCATTTCTTTTCGTCACAAAAATAACTATGAATCGAATGGGTGGGAAAAAGAATAATGAAAGGCAGCAGATTATTGGGAAGGGAATGTTTCAAATATATAATTTTTATCCTAAAAATTATTGAATTTGGCGCATTGCAGTACAGAAAAATTCATGAAAACGTGTGACAGCCGGTAAAAAATTGAACGCCATTCGAGCGATTTCACGAATTGTCGAATTTTTCTATAGAAACCTAGGCAAAAACCAGACCGCTGCTTGAATGTTGTACGTAGAAAAAAAACGACTAGGTGGGCGGTAAACACTATTAAAAAATACGAGAAAACATTTGAGTAAAGCAAAAATTAACACCCCCAAACTAGAAGCATAACCTTCTCGAAATCGGCCACCCTTTTTGCGACAAAGAACTTACCCGGCCTGTTCTTATCAGTCGTGCGATGTAGTCGAAGCTTTGGAACTCAACGGCGTATTCGAACAAAGTTCTGGGATTACTGAAAGCGCAGAAATCCTGAAGGAAAGCTTCCGAGCGGAGTCCAGAAGAGGTCAAATACTGCGCATGTGTCGGGCGATCCTGCTGGCCGCCGACTTCGATTTCGGGCTTAGGCACACGCTGAAGCGACGTTGCCAGATCCGAAGAAATTTCCTCAGATTTTAATAATTTGTTATAACTCACGATTCGTTACTGAGCATGCCATTTTTTCGTATTCTGTCAATATATAATGGGAAAAAACGTTTTGGCTTTCTACCTCTCCATTATTGAACAGCAAATGTGAGAACTTCCAAAAAAAACAGTAAAAAGAAAGTAATCACAATAAAAACTCTTTATAAACATATATAGATCATGCACAAAAGTTTCTTTCACATACAAACTGTAAGAAAACAGAATTGCATAAAAATATAATCGTTCAGTTCTGTTTCTTGACACTAAGAGAAGTTTAATTCAATTTTAAATGTAAGATGATTAAAACGGAAACGTTTTTTTCTTCAGACCTATCAGAATATGTGTCATGCGATTTATTTTAGTTTTTGAGTTTTGAATTTTTCAATTTTTTCGTGAGAATCGTTGGCCGGACCGACTTGAGATATTTTTTGAAAACAGTTTTTTAAGTTTTTTTTAATTTGTTACATGCATGAAATCACATTGAATTACGGAAAGTTTCATCAATTTATTAATCAACATTGAGAAGGCAAACTCCGAATTAAAGATTTAAAAATTTGTTTTTAGTTTTTAGCTTTCAAAATAACACAAAAACAGTGGTAACTGGTAGACTGTCATTCGCTGAAATCAGCGTTCTGACGTAAAAAGAGGTAAAAATTTCCGAATGAAAATTAAGAGAAAGCGGAGAAAATTTCAGGATATGACTTGATTAAATTGAATTTATATGCATTGTTTTATCTTGCACTGAAAATATATTCGATGATGATTGTTGCTGTCTTTAGGTGGAAAGGCATTTACCTATTTTAAAATAATTTATTTTTCTGATTGTGGGAAGTTGAAAACCTAAAAAAGTATGTCTTTTAAAGAATTAAATTGATAGTTCTGAACATACAGCCAAATGCCCTAATTTGGTATAGTTTTGCACGTCAACCTTAAATTACTACCCTTCCTCTAGATTGGGAAAAAAGGAAGGCCAGCTAGAGTCTACATTCCTGAAATTTGAAAATTCTTCATGGCCGTTTTATGATAAAAAATTAATAAAATGTCGTTTGGCACAAATTAGGTCTATGGTACCCAATTTGGATCAGCAATATATTTGAATTTTCGCATTGAGAGCTTCTATATTCAACTTGTGACAATGTTATGATTTTTTTGAATTATTAAAATTGATTTACCAAAACAAAAATTGAAAATAATATTTTTTCAAGTAAAAATGTTGTATTCTTTAGTAATTTTCGTATGAACATATATATCTTTAATTCATGTGTTGTTTGTTTTCACAAGAGACAGTTATTCAGCTGTAATCATATCAAATAGATTTCCATGCAAATGAGACATTCATATTTTTTGCACTTTGAAAATGTATCGAATGAGGCTCGATTTTGGAGAGGTTTATCAAATTTTACTTAAAAAAAATCGTCTATAACATGAAACTACGTAACGTAGTTTTAATTGGTCTTAATTGTTATTTCGAAACCTTCTGCAAAAGCTATGTCTCTTTAGTGTCATCCGGTTAGTTCACAAAATAAAGTTTGACTTGACTGAAGATTTTTCATGAAATTGTCTAGTCTAGAGAATTCAGAAAATATCATCCGGCAACGCTGCCCTGAAAACTTGCGACTTGACACCTCTGGGAGTTTGGTACGGTGCGGGGGTGGTATTGAATTTGGATTTTTTGTACGGCTTCTTGCTTATTTTCAAATTAAAACTGGGTTCATAATTTCACGAAAACCTTCCCGAGAGTTATATCCCATTAAAAATGTTATACGAGAACTTTTTTCCTAAACAACGTTGAGCATACTTTTTCACCTGGAACAAATGTATGGCAGTTCAAGCCCTTCGTTAAAAAAATACAAGTCAACGATATCGACCTCTTTAGTCATCAGGATCGGGTTATTGGTTGATAACTCATATTGATAACTCCTCAAGCCACCTTGAGAGAGCACACAATGACTACTTACTGTTCCTTATAAAGTAAAAAAAAAGCTGGTCAAAGAGAGTTGGATTGAAAGAAGATCAGTTTGATCTTCGTCTTGAAGATGACCACTTGGAAATCGAAACACGTGTCGAGGTGTTAAAAATAACGATTTGGTGTTGGGAAAAAACTCCCGTAATATTCATTACTACACCAAAGGTTCCAAACAGTGCATCACAAATAGCTTCTTAGGTATTAGATGCGCACTAAAAAAGGATTTTCGAATATTCCAGCTGGGGTTCCCCCTGTGGGGGTAAAAGGGGCGCGTTTACATATGAAAAGTACTTTTTCAACACTGTTACTCCGTACTGGTAAGTCCCGGGAAGCTGAAATTTTGTATATACGTGCTTCTTGGGTCTTAGATGCACACTACGAAAGGATTTTCAAATAGTTCAAGTGGGGCTTCTCCGTGAGGGTAAAAAGGGCGCGTTTACATATGAAAATTACCTTTTCATCACTGGTACTTCGTAATGGTAAGTCCTGGGAAACTGAAATTTGGTATATAGCTTCTTAGGTCTTAGATGCGAACTAAAAAAGAATTTTCAAATATTCCAACTGGGGTTCCCCCGATGGGGTAAAGAGGACGCGTTTACATATGAAAAGTACTTTTTCAACACTGTTACTCCGTACTGGTAAGTCCCGGGAAGCTGAAATTTGGTATATACGTGCTCTTAGGTCTTAGATGCGCACTAAGATTTTCAAATATTCCAAGTGAGGCTCCCTCCGTGGGGGACCCCACTTGGAATGAAAAGTTTCAAATACAGAGATATTTTAGCACAGTACCAAATAACTTGAACGATATGAAGTGAAAAACCAGACACCATCTATTTTCTATATTAAAAATTATAATCAAATAGAGTAACAAATGCTTCTCATCAAATATCCAACTAATCAATACAATCTGGATAAACGTAACATTTCTATCTATAACATATAGTTTTCTTGAACAATACAGGAATAATGCACAGCTAATAACAAAGTATAACGAACCTGATTAACATAACTAATTAAAGAATATGCAAAAAAATACAGGAATGAAATTGAAACGATAGAATTGTCATTGAACTCAACGTAAAAATTGGCTGAAAGGATAGTGAAAATTCGGGTACTTCTGGGACCACCCACGTATATATTGTTCAAAAAATGTAAATAATTCTGTCCCCGTTTCGAAAGGTTTCTGATTTTGAATAATATTTAAAAAAAGCTGGAAGAAAACATCAAAATCGCAGCTGTTTCTGACGCTACTGATTTGTTCAATTCCAAAATAAACCAGTGAAAATGAATCAATTAACATAAACTATTGGCAATCAAATTAAATCAGTCAAAACGATAACGAATTATCGAAAATGAAAATAAATTCGTGACAATGAAAATAATAATGAAATTGAATCAGTATATGAACGATAATTAATCCAATACAAATCAGTCATTGAAACTCCTATTCATTTTGATTAGTGCCGGGTGAAAGTCGCAGTGTTCTTGGCTCTGAAAGAGCACCTCGCACCTCGCACCTGTAACTCTCCCCTTCAATCTTCGGGCACTTGCCGTCCCTGTTCATCGGTGTCCTTGGTCATCGCCTCCCCGCGATGCTTTATCACCGCCCCGCGATGCTTCATCACGTGCTTTGCCAGATAACCAAATCACAAAACATCCAAAAATACTATTTCGTTTTCATGTTGGCATTCAGAAATGTTGAAAAGGGAAACATGTTCTATTGAAAAGAGAAACATATATCGAAATCTTTAAACGATACATCTACACCTATCGGATGAAATACGAAAATTTGAGACACGAAACGATACGAACTACTACTTAGAATTCCTACTGTCGTCTAAAACGATACGAAAGCTATCTTAGATTCCACTGCTGATCTTCCGTCACAGCAGAAACTTGGCTCCCGTCAGAGTTCAAACTGGGCTCAAATCACAGTTGAAACACGACTCCTGCAAAAGTTGAAACTGGTCTTTTTCCTCAGTTGAAACTGAGCTCCCGTCAAAATTGAAACGTCATCCTTCACAGTCGAAACTTGGCTCCTGTGACAGTTGAAACTTAGATCACATCACAGTTTAAACTCGGCTCTGGTCACCGATCTACCATATTTTGGGGAGAATTATTCCTGACATTTATTTTGTTGTATATCATTTCACAATGATTTTGATTTCATTTTATTCAATGACTTCAATCTCGGTTTCCTGACTTTAGACTTTGAATAACATGGGATCATTATCGATTATGAAAGTAATTATGATTTTTTGTGGGTTTTGTAAAATTACGTCCGAGTTCAGACAAAATAACTTATGAAAAGTAAAGCTTCAGTCTCATACAAGTAAAAGAAGAGAATCAACATAGATGTACTTCTGTTGTATGTATGTAGTTCAATTATGAACTATTCAAAATTTATAAAGTATATAGTCATGTGAACCCATTTACATTGATCTGGTATCAAAATAGATTAAGAAAAAAATTTAAATGAGCTATTACATGCATATGACCTATTGGACCTCCTTTGCCATCTATCTGTGAAGGTGTGAACTATATAACCTCGACATAAAAACATTCCATAGGCACAAAAATTTCTACATTTCCATTGGATCTTCATTCCAGTAAGTTCTGCTAGTCAACTCTAGGTGGCGACCGCGTAAACTTTTCTATCAACGAATCTTATTTTAAAATTCAATAACATTGTCAACTTGATATCTATCTGTTCCAGAAATGAACGATAATACAAGCCATTGAATAGCATATCATTTTGTAAACGAATCAATTAGAATACTTGATAGGAATACTCGGTTTCTACAATGACTCTTCTGTACTAAAAAAATTCAAGGGTTAGGAGAGGGAGTTGCGTCACAGTATAGTTTCATAATGATACCCAATGCTTTGAGTAACGTAATCGGATGTAATTTCCAAAAACAAAATCATGGAAAGAAAAAAATTGATTTGGCATCTTTTTTGCCATCTGTTTGTGAGGGTACGAACTATGTAACCCCGACAATAAAACATTCCATAGCCAGAAAAATTTCTACATTTCTATTGGATCTCTATTCCAATAAGTTCAGCTAGTGAACACTAGGTGGCGTCCGCGTGAACTTCACTTTCAACAAAGTAAAATTTAGACTAGATAGAGAGAGATCATAGCTCCCAGGGTAGGCCGCCAGCTTTTTAACAGTGAAGAAGGGCGTGGATAAGATGGAGGGTAGAGCGCCACCCGCTTGATCAACCCTGGAGCTTATATAGCATACAAAACAAAAACGGGAAATTTACTCTAAACGGTAACCGATCGAATCAAACTCGAGTCCAGTTAAAATATTCATAATTCCTTTCCCTAACATCTACACCTTTCTCAGTTGATTCCAAATTTGTTAACAAATCCCTTGATTTATCTGTCAGTTTATAAATTTTATTCAACCGTTATTATAGGACTCCCCCTATAATACTGGCAGGGAGCCTTGAGCTCCTGAGGCCTCAAAGTTTCAAATGTGAGAAGATTTCACTTTTCTAATTGTAAACAATACTAAAATGTTCATAAGATATAAATTATATTACACCTATAGCACAAATGTTTCAATTCTAAGGGGACTTTAATGAACCCAAGGAAAAAAGGAGGAAGTCTCTTCAATACTTATTGAGACGTCGCTGTTTTGAAGTTATACTTTACCTTAGACATAGCCATATCGCCAGCTTACAGTAGGTCGAGAGAATGAATTCATCTACATAGGCATAAAAGCATATATCCTACACTAATATTCTTCCCCTTTTGGGCAGGTTTGAAGAACATAAACCAACCGTCAACATCAAAGACTATGCCCCAGAGAGATGATGTGGAACCACCACATAAGAGACACACAAAATGGACTTCCACAATGAATGTTATTCTGAATGCAGCTCAAAGCCCCCAAAACGAGGAAGAAAAATAATATATATGAAAAATATTCCGTACAGAGAAGCTATAGGACGTCTCATGTTTTTAGCGGTTGTCACTCGTCCAGATATATCATTCTCAGTGAGCAGAGTTAGCAGATATTTGGAAAATCCAGGAAAGCAGCACTGGGAAGCAGTCAAACGTATTTTCAGATACCTAAAGGGTACTAAAAGTTATGGAATTCTATACAATGGTGGGAGCAACGAATATTTAAAAGCGTATTCAGATGCAGATTTTGCAGGAGACGACATTGATACTAGATATTCAACAACTGGCTATGTTACTTTATTATCAGGTTGTCCAGTTACATGGACATCTCAACGACAAAAGTGTTGCAACATCCACGACAGAATCTGAATATATTGCAGCTTGGGATGCCGCACAAGAAATAATATGGTTGAGAAGGTTGCTTAAAGAAATTGATGTTGACGTTTCGAATCCAACGGAACTTTTTGTTGATAATAGAAGTGCTATAAACTTGATGAGCTATAATGATCATCACAAACGAAAAAAATATCACTGTTGTTTACACCCAATCAGAAAACCAGTCGGCTGATATTTTAACCAAAC
Organism: Leptinotarsa decemlineata; assembly: GCF_025532065.1. NCBI lineage: Eukaryota > Metazoa > Arthropoda > Insecta > Coleoptera > Chrysomelidae > Leptinotarsa > Leptinotarsa decemlineata. The sequence goes on along the minus strand of NW_027412681.1, from coordinate 112,720 downwards.
CCTTACCACGAGAAAAATTTTCAAGAAATCGACAAGGTCTGTGGGTAACGTCTTCGAAGTGAACAAAGAGTGGGAGTGTTGAAGTAATCCATGTTCACTTCATTTCGATTGATCTTGTTGTTTTTATGATTCCTTGGAAATCGTTGTTGATTGAACGAGTTTTAATGTCATTGTTAATACATAAAATGTATCGTTTGTATATTCATGATTAAAACCTGGTTCAGTAGAGTTTACAGTTCGATTTCCTACAAATTACAACAGGTAATACTGCTGGACAATTCTATCTCTAACCCACATTCCTTCTACAGCAAATTGTCCTCTCCATTTCTCCATGAAAGCCATTTTCAATACATTCCTTTCCCGAATATTCTGAGGGAATACTATACATTCTGCCTGCACCCATCACTTCAACTATTCGAATCGATACTTCATGTATTGCTCGATGAACTGCAGTTCGACTCAAACTGCAAAAAAGTTTCCTCACCAACACCCCTTTATAGCTATATCGCCAGCTTACAGTAGGTCGAGAGAATGAATTCATCTACATAGGCATAAAAGCATATATCCTACACTAATATTCTTCCCCTTTTGGGCAGGTTTGAAGAACATTGAGATAATAGATCAAGCATCAAAAATCTAGTCTCTGATAAGTTATTTGTCCCTATCTTAATAACTGAGCTTATATGTGTGTGTCTCCCTCAAGGTGGCTTGCAGAACAAGAATGGTTTTAGAGTAACAAACTTAGGTCTGCAGTGCTCTGTCCGTACAACAATTGTGATCGGTACAACAGCGGTTAACTACTAACTACTGCTACTACTGTATTAGGCATTCATGCAAGGATGTCTAGTCTTATAGCAATACTAACACGAGGAAGCGGTATTCAGATGAAAGAAAGCCTAAAATGAAACGATTCATATTAGATGGAAACGGTTCACTGGAAGTGATGTCCGGGACGATACGTCTGGAGTCTGGACAGAATGATCAAGCTCATTCTCTGAATATATGAGTTGTCTCGTTGATAAATATCAACTCGCCTGTAGTGTCGTGTGGCCTATAGGTTTACTTTTGTCCCAAGAAGCCAAAATTCAAATCAGTAAGATTCTGTTCTCCATAAGCAATCGAATCCAACAAGTGAGTTGAATGTTTTACCAGCATCCAAATGCCAAGAATAAAATTTTCCTATTCTTATAAAAGACGATCATACTTGGTTAATCCGAAAAATCGAGAAGTTTAGACATAAACTCGAAAATTAGCAAATGGCTACCAAAAGTATCACAACAAATTTTGAATCTCGGCGGCAAGACATTCACGGAACCGTGTTCCGTCAGAGCACGGAATCCTTAAAGGGATTCGAATATGCGTTCGAATATAATTAATGCGTTCGAATATATCCTTGTATAGTTGTTTGTCAGTGAATGAGAACTAAACGAATGACGAGGTATTAAAATATCCCAAAACTTTCAAGGAAGTATTCATTTCAGGTTTAAATAGTCGTCGACCTCAAAACAGAATAAATGACAAAATGAAACCGTAACACCGTATAGGATGAAACTGCAGTAACGTTAGTTACAAATAAAAGCGGTAAAAACATAAAGAGTTTCATGATTTCCTACCGCGTAGTGACGGCTACATCCACCAATTTATTAATGATTCAATATCCATCTCTTTCAGGAATAAACGATGATACGAGCCAGTGAATAGCATATCATTTGGGACCCGTCAGCACCCGCCACAGTTGAAACACGACTCCTGCAACAGTTCAAACTGGTCTTTTTCCTCAGTTGAAACTGAGCTCCCGTCAAAATTGAAACCCGTCATCCTTCACAGTCGAAACTTGGCTCCTGAGACAGTTGAAACTTAGATCACATCACAGTTTAAACTCGGCTCTGGTCACCGATCTACCACATTTTGGGGAGAATTACTGGAATATTTAATTACAGAATTATTACAATGTGTTAAAACAACGATAAAAATAAAATAAATACAACAATAAAAATCAATTGGCGCTCCGGGGCGACTTCATTGATTCCAGTGGCGCATTTGCTTTTTCAGCTGCAAGAAAACCCGGAAAAACCTGCAGCACCACATCATCTGAGAATTATTCCTGACATTTATTTTGTTGTATATCATTTCACAATGATTTTGATTTCATTTAATTCAATGACTTCAATCTCGATTTTCTGACTTTAGACTTTGAATAAGATGGGATCATTATCGATTATGAAAGTAATCATGATTTTTTGTGGGTTTTGTAAAATTACGTCCGAGTTCAGACGAAATAACTTTATGAAAAGTAAAGCTTCAGTCTCATACAAGTAAAACAAGAGAATCAACATAGATGTACTTCTGTTGTATGTATGTAGTTCAATCATGAACTATTCAAAATTTATAAAGTATATAGTCATGTGAACCCATTTACATTGATCTGGTATCAAAATAGATTAAGAAAAAAATTAAAATGAGCTATTTTATATTACATGCATATGACCTATTGGACCTCCTTTGCCATCTATCTGTGAAGGCGTGAACTATATAACCTCGACATGAAAACATTCCATTGGCACAAAAATTTCTACATTTCCATTGGATCTTCATTCCAGTAAGTTCTGCTAGTCAACTCTAGGTGGCGTCCGCGTAAACTTTTCTATCAACGAATCTTATTTTAAAATTCAATAACATTGTCAACTTGATATCTATCTGTTTCAGAAATGAACGATAATACGAGCCGTTAAATAGCATATCATCTTGTAAACGAACCAATTAGAATACTCGATAGGAATACTCGATTTCTACAATGACTCTTCTGTACTAAAAAAATTCAAGGGTTAGGAGAGGGAGTTGCGTCACAGTATAGTTTCATAATGATACCCAATGCTTTGAGTAATGTAATCGGATGTAATTTCCAAAAACGAAATCACGGAAAGAAAAAAATTGATTTGGCACCTTTTTTGCCATCTGTTTGTGAGGGTACGAACTATGTAACCCCGACAATGAAACATTTCATAGCCAGAAAAATTTCTACATTTCTATTGGATCCGTATTCCAATAAGTTCAGCTAGTGAACACTAGGTGGCGTCCGCGTGAACTTCACTTTCAACAAAGTAAAATTTAGACTAGATAGATAGAGATTAGAAGGTAAACCAAAGTCCCAAATACTTGGATTTTTTATAACTTATTAGAGCTTTCGTTTTTAGTCTTGGTCAGATCTTGAATATTCATTAAAAAAAAAAGGTGCTGCAATGTGAGCTTCATTATCTCGCACTGGGGGTGGACTTGATGATGTGAAACCACCAAGTGAACTAGAACTGAAAATATTGGAGATTTATTAGGAGAAAACTTCGTGGTATTGAATAATCCAGAATGTGGTGGTGTACCTATATCCCTTGAACCAGAGTCCTGCGAAAATAGTCTTGATGAACCGTCAATATCGAAGACATCTTCAACATCAAAGACTATGCCCCAGAGAGATGATGTGGAACCACCACATAAGAGACACAAAATGGACTCCCACAATGAATGTTATTCTGAATGCAGCTCAAAGCCCCCAAAATGAGGAAGAAAAAGAATATATGAAAAATATTCCCTACAGAGAAGCTATGGGACGTCTCATGTTTTTAGCGGTTGTCACTCGTCCAGATATATCATTCTCAGTGAGCAGAGTTAGCAGATATTCGGAAAATCCAGAAAAGCAGCACTGGGAAGCAGTCAAACGTATTTTCAGATACCTAAAGGGTACTAAAAGTTATGGAATTCTATACAATGGTGGGAGCAATGAATGTTTGAAAGCGTATTCAGATGCAGATTTTGCAGGAGACATTGATACTAGATATTCAACAACTGTGGCTATGTTACTTTATTATCAGGTTGTCCAGTTACATGGACATCTCAACGACAAAAGTGTTGCAACATCCACGACAGAATCTGAATATATTGCAGCTTGGGATGCCGCACAAGAAATAATATGGTTGAGAAGGTTGCTTAAAGAAATTGATGTTGACGTTTCAAATCCAACGGAACTTTTTGTTGATAATAGAAGTGCTATAAACTTGGTGAGCAATAATGATCATCACAAACGAACAAAACACAAAGATGTCAAGTATCATTACATAAGACATCATGTTCAAGAAAAAAATATCACTGTTGTTTACACCCAATCAGAAAACCAGTCGGCAGATATTTTAACCAAACCCTTACCACGAGAAAAATTTTCAAGAAATCGACAAGGTCTGTGGGTAACGTCTTCGAAGTGAACAAAGAGTGGGAGTGTTGAAGTAATCCATGTTCACTTCATTTTGATTGATCTTGTTGTTTTTATGATTCCTTGGAAATCGTTGTTGATTGAATGAGTTAATGTCATTGTCAATACATAAAATGTATCGTTTGTATATTCATGATTAAAACCTGGTTCAGTAGAGTTTACAGTTCGATTTCCTACAAATTACAACAGGTAATACTGCTGGACAATTCTATCTCTAACCATCATTCCTTCTACAGCAAATTGTCCTCTCCATTTCTCCGTGAAAGCCATTTTCAATACATTCCGTTCCCGAATATTCTGAGGGAATACTATACATTCTGCACCCATCACTTCAACTATTCGAATTGATACTTCATGTATTGCTCGATGAACTGCAGTTCGACTCAAACTGCAAAAAAGTTTCCTCACCAACACCCCTTTATAGCTATATCGCCTGCTTACAGTAGGTTGAGAGAATGAATTCATCTACATAGGCATAAAAGCATATATCCTACACTAATATTCTTCCCCTTTTGGGCAGGTTTGAAGAACATAAATCTTTGTTGAGATAATAGATCAAGCATCAAAAATCTAGTCTCTGATAAGTTATTTGTCCCTATCTTAATAACTAAGCTTATATGTGTGTGTCTCCCTCAAGGTGGCTTGCAGAACAAGAATGGTTTTAGAGTTCCAAACTTAGGTCTGCAGTGCTCTGTCCCTACAACAATTGTGATCGGGTCAACAGCGGGTAACTACTGACTACTGCTACTACTGTATTAGGCATTCATGCAAGGATGTCTAGTCTTATAGCAATACTAACACGAGGAAGCGGTATTCAGATGAAAGAAAGCCTAAAATGAAACAATTCATATTAGATGGAAACGGTTCACTGGAAGTGATGTCCAGGACGATACGTCTGGACAGAATGATCAAGCTCGTTCTCTGAATATATGAGTTGTCTCGTTGATAAATATCAACTCGCCTTTAGTGTCGTGTGGCCTAGAGGTTTACTTTTGTCACAAGAAGCCAAAATTCAAATCAGTAACATTCTGTTCTCCATAAGCAATTGAATCCAACAAGTGAGTTGAATGTTTTACCAGCATCCAAATGGCAAGAATAAAAATTTCCTATTCTTATAAAAGATGATCATACTTGGTTAATCCGAAAAATCGAGAAGTTTAGACATAAATTCGAAAATTAGCAAATGGCTACCAAAAGTATCACAACAAATTTTGAATCTCGGCGGCAAGACATTCATGGAACCAAAGTCGTCAATTCACCGTTCCGTGTTCCGTCAGAGCACAGAATCCTACAAGGGATTCGAATATGTGTTCGAATATAATTAATGCGTTCGAATATATCCTTGTATAGTTGTTTGTCAGTGAATGAGAACTAAACGAATGACGAGGTATTAAAATATCCCAAAACTTTCAAGGAAGTATTCATTTCAGGTTTAAATAGTCGTCGACCTCAAAACAGAACAAATGACAAAATGAAAGCGTAACACCGTATAGGATGAAACTGCAGTAACGTTAGTTACAAATAAAAGCGGTAAAAACATAAAACATTTCATTTCTCTCTTCTTCATTATGATTTCCTACCACGTAGTAACGGCTACATCCACCAATTTAATAATGATTCAATATCCATCTCTTTCAGGATTAAACGATGATACGAGCCAGTGAATAGGATATCATTTAGGACCCGTCAGCACCCGTCACAGTTGAAAGTCAGCTCCGTTCACAGTTGAAACTCAGCACCCGCCACAGTTGAAACTTAGCTCCCTTCACAGTTGATACTCAGCTCTCTCATCAGTTGAAATCCAACTCCTGTGTCAGTTGGAACTTGGCTCCCATCACAGTTGGAACTGGCTTCACGTCACAGTTGAAACTGGCTTCACGTCACAGTTGAAACTTTGCTCTCATCACAGTTGGAATTCAGCTCGCATCACAGCTGTAACCTGGCTCCCTCCACCGATTTACCATATTTGGAAAAAACACTCACGAAATCCATTTTGTGTACATCATTCACAATGATTTTTCCTTTTCATTTTTGGTCTAAATTCTGAGTTCGGTCAGAATTTCTTCATAAAAACTGAGACTTTATTCTCATTCAAGTGAAGATTGATGAGTAAAGACGATAACAACGATCATTATCATTATTTTGATGGAATAGCATTACTGCTAATTTTCTCTTTACTTGAAAACAAATTTTACAAACGAATATTAAAAAATGTCGTTCAAAGTAAGAGAGGCCCATTGGCAAATTATGTTAGAGGCCATGGAGAAGCACTATTTCCTGCATACAGGGAAATTTGTTGGTCCTCGAGGAAAGGATCTGTATAAAAAACATTGGGATGAATTGGCTCATAATCTGAATGCTCATGTGTAGCAAAATCTACTGAAAAATGGCAGAAGGTAAACCAAAGTCCCAAATACTTGGATTTTTTATAACTTATTAGAGCTTTCGTTTTTAGTCTTGGTCAGATCTTGAATATTCATTAAAAAAAAAAGGTGCTGCAATGTGAGCTTCATTATCTCGCACTGGGGGTGGACTTGATGATGTGAAACCACCAAGTGAACTAGAACTGAAAATATTGGAGATTTATTAGGAGAAAACTTCGTGGTATTAAATAATCCAGAATGTGGTGGTGTACCTATATCCCTTGAACCAGAGTCCTGCGAAAATAGTCTTGATGAACCGTCAATATCGAAGACATCTTCAACATCAAAGACTATGCCCCAGAGAGATGATGTGGAACCACCACATAAGAGACACAAAATGGACTTTCACAATGAATGTTATTCTGAATGCAGCTCAAAGCCCCCAAAATGAGGAAGAAAAAGAATATATGAAAAATATTCCGTACAGAGAAGCTATAGGACGTCTCATGTTTTTAGCGGTTGTCACTCGTCCAGATATATCATTCTCAGTGAGCAGAGTTAGCAGATATTCGGAAAATCCAGAAAAGCAGCACTGGGAAGCAGTGAAACGTATTTTCAGATACCTAAAGGGTACTAAAAGTTATGGAATTCTATACAATGGTGGGAGCAATGAATGTTTGAAAGCGTATTCAGATGCAGATTTTGCAGGAGACATTGATACTAGATATTCAACAACTGTGGCTATGTTACTTTATTATCAGGTTGTCCAGTTACATGGACATCTCAACGACAAAAGTGTTGCAACATCCACGACAGAATCTGAATATATTGCAGCTTGGGATGCCGCACAAGAAATAATATGGTTGAGAAGGTTGCTTAAAGAAATTGATGTTGACGTTTCAAATCCAACGGAACTTTTTGTTGATAATAGAAGTGCTATAAACTTGGTGAGCAATAATGATCATCACAAACGAACAAAACACATAGATGTCAAGTATCATTACATAAGACATCATGTTCAAGAAAAAAATATCACTGTTGTTTACACCCAATCAGAAAACCAGTCGGCAGATATTTTAACCAAACCCTTACCACGAGAAAAATTTTCAAGAAATCGACAAGGTCTGTGGGTAACGTCTTCGAAGTGAACAAAGAGTGGGAGTGTTGAAGTAATCCATGTTCACTTCATTTTGATTGATCTTGTTGTTTTTATGATTCCTTGGAAATCGTTGTTGATTGAATGAGTTAATGTCATTGTCAATACATAAAATGTATCGTTTATATATTCATGATTAAAACCTGGTTCAGTAGAGTTTACAGTTCGATTTCCTACAAATTACAACAGGTAATACTGCTGGACAATTCTATCTCTAACCCTCATTCCTTCTACAGCAAATTGTCCTCTCCATTTCTCCATGAAAGCCATTTTCAATACATTCCTTTCCCGAATATTCTGAGGGAATACTATACATTCTGCACCCATCACTACAACTATTCGAATTGATACTTCATGTATTGCTCGATGAACTGCAGTTCGACTCAAACTGCAAAAAAGTTTCCTCACCAACACCTCTTTATAGCTATATCGCCTGCTTACAGTAGGTTGAGAGAATGAATTCATCTACATAGGCATAAAAGCATATATCCTACACTAATATTCTTCCCTTTTTGGGCAGGTTTGAAGAACATAAATCTTTGTTGAGATAATAGATCAAGCATCAAAAATCTAGTCTCTGATAAGTTATTTGTCCCTATCTTAATAACTGAGCTTATATGTGTGTGTCTCCCTCAAGGTGGCTTGCAGAACAAGAATGGTTTTAGAGTTCCAAACTTAGGTCTGCAGTGCTCTGTCCATACAACAATTGTGATCGGTTCAACAGCGGGTAACTACTGACTACTGCTACTACTGTATCAGGCATTCATGCAAGGGTGTCTAGTCTTATAGCAATACTAACACGAGGAAGCGGTATTCAGATAAAAGAAGGCCTAAAATGAAACAATTCATATTAGATGGAAACGGTTCACTGGAAGTGATGTCCAGGACGATACGTCTGGACAGAATGATCAAGCTCGTTCTCTGAATATATGAGTTGTCTCGTTGATAAATATCAACTCGCCTTTAGTGTCGTGTGGCCTAGAGGTTTACTTTTGTCCCAAGAAGCCAAAATTCAAATCAGTAACATTCTGTTCTCCATAAGCAATTGAATCCAACAAGTGAGTTGAATGTTTTACCAGCATCCAAATGCCAAGAATAAAAATTTCCTATTCTTATAAAAGATGATCATACTTGGTTAATCCGAAAAATCGAGAAGTTTAGACATAAATTCGAAAATTAGCAAATGGCTACCAAAAGTATCACAACAAATTTTGAATCTCGGCGGCAAGACATTCATGGAACCAAAGTCGTCAATTCACCGTTCCGTGTTCCGTCAGAGCACAGAATCCTAAAAGGGATTCGAATATGTGTTCGAATATAATTAATGCGTTCGAATATATCCTTGTATAGTTGTTTGTCAGTGAATGAGAACTAAACGAATGACGAGGTATTAAAATATTCCAAAACTTTCAAGGAAGTATTCATTTCAGGTTTTAATAGTCGTCGACCTCAAAACAGAACAAATGACAAAATGAAACCGTAACACCGTATAGGATGAAATTGCAGTAACGTTAGTTACAAATAAAAGCGGTAAAAACATAAAAAATTTCATTTCTCTCTTCTTCATTATGATTTCCTACCACGTAGTAACGGCTACATCCACCAATTTATTAATGATACAATATCCATCTCTTTCAGGAATAAACGATGATACGAGCCAGTGAATAGCATATCATTTAGGACCCGTCAGCACCCGTCACAGTTGAAACTTAGCCGTCTTCGAAGTGAACAAAGAGTGGGATTGTTGAAGTAATCCATGTTCACTTCATTTTGATTGATCTTGTTTTTATGATTCCTTGGAAATCGTTGTTGATTGAATGAGTTAATGTCATTGTTAATACATAAAATGTATCGTTTGTATATTCACGATTGAAACCTGGTTCAGTAGAGTTTACAGTTCGATTTCCTACAAATTACAACAGGTAATACTGCTGGACAATTCTATCTCTAACCCTCATTCCTTCTACAGTAAATTTTCCTCTCCATTTCTCCATGAAAGCCATTTTCAATACATTCCTTTTCCGAATATTCTGAGGGAATACTATATATTCTGCACCCATCACTTCAACTATTCGAATTGATACTTCATGTATTGCTCGATGAACTGCAGTTCGACTCAAACTGCAAAAAGTTTCCTCACCAACACCCCTTTGGTTAGTCCCTGTGGCATAGAAACGGAGAGCGCAAAATATCCTACTTTCTATTGTAATACCTCCTCTTATGCGAGGTTATCTCAAATGTGGGGTTAACACGGTTATCAATCGTCTCGTCGAATGTTTATTCAACAGATACAATTAAATAAATCTTTCAGGAAGATCGAATTGGAATCTATGTCTTCTTAATCGCCTTATAGGTGGATTATTCTGCATAATTCCTTGGTGAACTATGGGCAGCATAATTGTTGTTTATTTTTTTTTATTAACCAAATCACAAAACATCCAAAAATACTATTTCGTTTTCATGTTGGCATTTTGAAATGTTGAAAAGGGAAACATGTACTATTGAAAAGAGAAACGTATACCGAAATCTTTAAACGATACATCTACACCTATCGGATGAAATACGAAAATTTAAGACACGAAACGATACGAACTACTACTTAGAATTCCTACTGTCGTCTAAAACGATACGATAGCTATCTTAGATTCCATTGCTGATCTTCCGTCACAGCAGAAACTTGGCTCCCGTCAGAGTTCAAACTGGGCTCAAATCACAGTTGAAACACGACTCCTGCAAAAGTTGAAACTGGTCTTTTTCCTCAGTTGAAACTGAGCTCCCGTCAAAATTGAAACCCGTCATCTTTCACAGTCGAAACTTGGCTCCTGTGACAGTTGAAACTTAGATCACATCACAGTTTAAACTCGGCTCTGGTCACCGATCTACCATATTTTGGGGAGAATTATTCCTGACATTTATTTTGTTGTATATCATTTCACAATGATTTTGATTTCATTTTATTCAATGACTTCAATCTCGGTTTCCTGACTTTAGACTTTGAATAACATGGGATCATTATCGATTATGAAAGTAATTATGATTTTTTGTGGGTTTTGTAAAATTACGTCCGAGTTCAGACAAAATAACTTTATGAAAAGTAAAGCTTCAGTCTCATACAAGTAAAATAAGAGAATCAACATAGATGTACTTCTGTTGTATGTATGTAGTTCAATTATGAACTATTCAAAATTTATAAAGTATATAGTCATGTGAACCCATTTACATTGATCTGGTATCAAAAAAGATTAAGAAAAAAATTAAAATGAGCTATTTTATATTACATGCATATGACCTATTGGACCTCCTTTGCCATCTATCTGTAAAGGTGTGAACTATATAACCTCGACATAAAAACATTCCATAGGCACAAAAATTTCTACATTTCCATTGGATCTTCATTCCAGTAAGTTCTGCTAGTCAACTCTAGGTGGCGACCGCGTAAACTTTTCTATCAACGAATCTTATTTTAAAATTCAATAACATTGTCAACTTGATATCTATCTGTTTCAGAAATGAACGATAATACAAGCCATTGAATAGCATATCATTTTGTAAACGAACCAATTAGAATACTTGATAGGAATACTCGGTTTCTACAGTGACTCTTCTGTACTAAAAAAATTCAAGGGTTAGGAGAGGGAGTTGCGTCACAGTATAGTTTCATAATGATACACAATGCTTTGAGTAATGTAATCGGATGTAATTTCCAAAAACAAAATCATGGAAAGAAAAAAATTGATTTGGCACCTTTTTTGCCATCTGTTTGTGAGGGTACGAACTATGTAACCCCGACAATTCCATAGCCAGAAAAATTTCTACATTTCTATTGGATCTGTATTCCAATAAGTTCAGTTAGTGAACACTAAGTGGCGTCCGCGTGAACTTCACTTTCAACAAAGTAAAATTTAGACTAGATAGATAGAGATTAGAAGGTAAACCAAAGTCCCAAATACTTGGATTTTTTATAACTTATTAGAGCTTTCGTTTTTAGTCTTGGTCAGATCTTGAATATTCATTAAAAAAAAAGGTGCTGCAATGTGAGCTTCATTATCTCGCACTGGGGGTGGACTTGATGATGTGAAACCACCAAGTGAACTAGAACTGAAAATATTGGAGATTTATTAGGAGAAAACTTCGGGGTATTGAATAATCCAGAATGTGGTGGTGTACCTATATCCCTTGAACCAGAGTCCTGCGAAAATAGTCTTGATGAACCGTCAATATCGAAGACATCTTCAACATCAAAGACTATGCCCCAGAGAGATGATGTGGAACCACCACATAAGAGACACAAAATGGACTCCCACAATGAATGTTATTCTGTATGCAGCTCAAAGCCCCCAAAATGAGGAAGAAAAAGAATATATGAAAAATATTCCCTACAGAGAAGCTATGGGACGTCTCATGTTTTTAGCGGTTGTCACTCGTCCAGATATATCATTCTCAGTGAGCAGAGTTAGCAGATATTCGGAAAATCCAGAAAAGCAGCACTGGGAAGCAGTCAAACGTATTTTCAGATACCTAAAGGGTACTAAAAGTTATGGAATTCTATACAATGGTGGGAGCAATGAATGTTTGAAAGCGTATTCAGATGCAGATTTTGCAGGAGACATTGATACTAGATATTCAACAACTGTGGCTATGTTACTTTATTATCAGGTTGTCCAATTACATGGACATCTCAATGACAAAAGTGTTGCAACATCCACGACAGAATCTGAATATATTGCAGCTTGGGATGCCGCACAAGAAATAATATGGTTGAGAAGGTTGCTTAAAGAAATTGATGTTGACGTTTCAAATCCAAAGGAACTTTTTGTTGATAATAGAAGTGCTATAAACTTGGTGAGCAATAATGATCATCACAAACGAACAAAACACATAGATGTCAAGTATCATTACATAAGACATCATGTAATGATACTTGAAAAAAATATCACTGTTGTTTACACCCAATCAGAAAACCAGTCGGCAGATATTTTAACCAAACCCTTACCACGAGAAAAATTTTCAAGAAATCGACAAGGTCTGTGGGTAACGTCTTCGAAGTGAACAAAGAGTGGGAGTGTTGAAGTAATCCATGTTCACTTCATTTTGATTGATCTTGTTGTTTTTATGATTCCTTGGAAATCGTTGTTGATTGAATGAGTTAATGTCATTGTCAATACATAAAATGTATCGTTTGTATATTCATGATTAAAACCTGGTTCAGTAGAGTTTACAGTTCGATTTCCTACAAATTACAACAGGTAATACTGCTGGACAATTCTATCTCTAACCCTCATTCCTTCTACAGCAAATTGTCCTCTCCATTTCTCCATGAAAACCATTTTCAATACATTCCTTTCCCGAATATTCTGAGGGAATACTATACATTCTGCACCCATCACTACAACTATTCGAATTGATACTTCATGTATTGCTCGATGAACTGCAGTTCGACTCAAACTGCAAAAAAGTTTCCTCACCAACACCCCTTTATAGCTATATCGCCTGCTTACAGTAGGTTGAGAGAATGAATTCATCTACATAGGCATAAAAGCATATATCCTACACTAATATTCTTCCCCTTTTGGGCAGGTTTGAAGAACATAAATCTTTGTTGAGATAATAGATCAAGCATCAAAAATCTAGTCTCTGATAAGTTATTTGTCCCTATCTTAATAACTGAGCTTATATGTGTGTGTCTCCCTCAAGGTGGCTTGCAGAACAAGAATGGTTTTAGAGTTCCAAACTTAGGTCTGCAGTGCTCTGTCCGTACAACAATTGTGATCGGTTCAACAGCGGGTAACTACTGACTACTGCTACTACTGTATCAGGCATTCATGCAAGGGTGTCTAGTCTTATAGCAATACTAACACGAGGAAGCGGTATTCAGATAAAAGAAGGCCTAAAATGAAACAATTCATATTAGATGGAAACGGTTCACTGGAAGTGATGTCCAGGACGATACGTCTGGACAGAATGATCAAGCTCGTTCTCTGAATATATGAGTTGTCTCGTTGATAAATATCAACTCGCCTTTAGTGTCGTGTGGCCTAGAGGTTTACTTTTGTCCCAAGAAGCCAAAATTCAAATCAGTAACATTCTGTTCTCCATAAGCAATTGAATCCAACAAGTGAGTTGAATGTTTTACCAGCATCCAAATGCCAAGAATAAAAATTTCCTATTCTTATAAAAGATGATCATACTTGGTTAATCCGAAAAATCGAGAAGTTTAGACATAAATTCGAAAATTAGCAAATGGCTACCAAAAGTATCACAACAAATTTTGAATCTCGGCGGCAAGACATTCATGGAACCAAAGTCGTCAATTCACTGTTCCGTGTTCCGTCAGAGCACAGAATCCTAAAAAGGATTCGAATATGTGTTCGAATATAATTAATGCGTTCGAATATATCCTTGTATAGTTGTTTGTCAGTGAATGAGAACTAAACGAATGACGAGGTATTAAAATATCCCAAAACTTTCAAGGAAGTATTCATTTCAGGTTTAAATAGTCGTCGACCTCAAAACAGAACAAATGACAAAATGAAACCGTAACACCGTATAGGATGAAACTGCAGTAACGTTAGTTACAAATAAAAGCGGTAAAAACATAAAAAGTTTCATTTCTCTTTTCTTCATTATGATTTTCTACCACGTAGTAACGGCTACATCCACCAATTTATTAATGATTCAATATCCATCTCTTTCAGGAATAAAACGATGAAACGAGCCAATGAATAGCATATCATTTGGGACCCGTCAGCACCCGTCACAGTTGAAACTCAGCTTCGTTCACAGTTGAAACTCAGCACCCACCACAGTTGAAACTTAGCTCCCTTCACAGTTGATACTCAGCTCTCTCATCAGTTGAAAGTCAACTCCTGTGTCAGGTGGAATTTGGCTCCCATCACAGTTGGAACTGGCTTCACGTCACAGTTGAAACTTTGCTCTCATCACAGTTGGAATTCAGCTCGCGTCACAGCTGTAACCTGGCTCCCGCCACCGATTTACCATATTTGGAAAAATCACTCACGAAATCCATTTTGTGTACATCATTCACAATGATTTCTGCTTTCCTTTTCATTTTTGGTGATAACTTCAATCTCGGATTTATATTTTTTCGACATCGGCCTCTAGTTTCATAACTTCAAACTTTGAACAATTCGAGATCAATATCAATCACGAATATAATCAGGTTTTTTGGGTCATATGAGATAACGTCTAAATTCTGAGTTCGGTCAGAATTTCTTCATAAAAACTGAGACTTTGTTCTCATTCTAGTGAAGATTGATGAGTAAAGACGATAACGATATCAATATCATTATTTTGATGGAATAGCATTACTGCTAATTTTCTCTTTACTTGGAAACAAATTTTACAAACAAATTTTAAAAAATGTCGTTCAAAGTAAGAGCAAATTATGTTAGAGGCCATGAAGAAGCACTATTTCCTGGCTACAGGGAAATTTGTTGGTCCTCGAGGAAAGGATCTGTATAAAAAACATTGGGATGAATTGGCGCATAATCTGAATGCTCATATGTAGCAAAACCTACTGAAAAATGGCAGAAGGTAAACCAAAGTCCCAAATACTTGGATTTTTTATAACTCAAGTTAAGCTCTAATAATTATTAGAGCTTTCGTTTTTAGTCTTGGTCAGATCTTGAATTTTCATTAAAAAAAAAGGTGCTGCAATGAGAGCTTTCATTTTATTCAATGACTTCAATCTCGGTTTCCTGACTTTAGACTTTGAATAACATGGGATCATTATTGATTATGAAAGTAATTATGATTTTTTGTGGGTTTTGTAAAATTACGTCCGAGTTCAGACAAAATAACTTTATGAAAAGTAAAGCTTCAGTCTCATACAAGTAAAAGAAGAGAATCAACATAGATGTACTTCTGTTGTATGTAATGTGGATAAGTAAAGACGATAATTGTTATTGATCATTATTATTATTGCGATCAAATAGAATGTACGAGTTTTCACAAAAATTGAAATAGTATTGTCCTCAGTTATTTTTGAAATCACTTGAACCCCAGAGAATACAACACGATTCTAACTTGGAAATGATACTATCGAGAAACCGTTTTTTCCACTAATTATGCATAGGCTAACGTTTTGATTGACAGGTTTTTTCGTTACTTTTCTTAACCTGCTGTGTATAACAATAGAAAAAAAGAAAAAAAAACAATAGAAAAAAAAGAGAATCAATTCAGATGTACTTTTCTGTTGTATGTTATATCGATAAATTATGCATAGGCCAATGTTTTGATTGATCACTTTTTTTCGTTACTTTTCTTAACGTGCTGGGTATAAGTGTTAATTTGGCAAAAGTATTTATTTTCGATGCAGATTGACGGCATTTTCACATCAGCCGGTTTGATCATCACACTGAAGACTTCAGTAATCAGAATAACAATCTTGAGGAAGTGATTTAGATATGTGGAGTTCGGTGAGGTTGTGCCAGTTGAAACTTGGCTCCTGGAAGAAAGCACTTTTCTTTAGTGTGTGATCTTTCAAGTTTCTGTATGCGTTTTGAAAATTGATTGGGCGAACCTAGGAGTGATCGACAACTACATTATATAACTCCGATGTCAAAAAGTTGATTATTCGAGTGGATCTTGGTGCTGTAAAATTAAAGGAAAACAAAAAATTTTAAAATATAATTTTGGAAACAATGGCGGAACAATTATTGGCATGAATAATGCGTTATTTGGCAATGAAACTAGGCCTAGATAAACTAAATAGTGTTTGGAGTCAATAATATTATGTAAAACAATTTCCGAGTGTTTTCATTACAATCACATACATTTGCTGATTCATTTACGGGTTCTAAAGATAACTTTTGATTATTTTGGTCTAGTTTCAAATCTTGTCGAAAAACATGCATTGACACTTTTTCGATGATCCATTGAATTTACCTATTGATCCATTTGAAACGTTTCCATGTTTCTGTTGGTTGAAGCAACCCATCAAAAATTTTCTGTTGCATTCAAGAACTCGCCTCCTTTGTCTTCTGATACTTGTCATTTGTCACTTCAGTTCTCAGTCAGTTGTCAGTTGAGTACTTTTTACATTTAATTTTATTTTATAGTTTTATTCCAAAATGGATTATAACAAAGACATAGAAATCAGATATAACAAAAATGGTTCGTAAGAAAGCTTTTATCTGATGTGAAAAACGCGAGAATGCTGCACAAAATCATGCGAGCCATTTTTCGTAGACTTTGGGGAGTTTTCAGAAACAGCCCCTGCCAACGCAAAATACACACAAAAAATTACCACAGAACCATCACAGGCGACAAAATAGTCGACAATCAAGAAAGCACTCTCACTGGACGCATGCTTGCTTATTTCAACAGTGAAAACACAACAGGTCAGACTCGCAGAGAAAAGAACTTGAGGAAAGTGGTCTCTTCGATAAGAAGTCTAGGTAATAATAACTGTGCCTTCAATATGGAAAATGCTCAATTTTTAAAAAGGGTGATATAAGTGAGATAAAAAATGTCGGACCAATTTCTATTTTTAACAACTTTTGTAAAGTGTTTAGATGCTTTTAGAAGAGTAAAATTATTGTCATGTAAGCAATATTATTAGCAATTGAATAGATTGATTCAATAAAGTGTATTAGTTTTAAAATTATTTGCCCCAATTAACACAGATTTATGAAAGGACGTTCAACTGCCACTAATCATGTAACAGCAATTCATTATATTTTCAATGGTATTGGCCACTGGTCTCAAACTGATATAATCTATTCTGATCTTTTTAAAGCCTTCGAGAGACTTGAACATCATATGAACATATATTGTTCAATAAGCTTTCAGCTTTTCATTTATTCATTGATTTGATCGATGACGGCCATTCTGGCCACCCTGTATATGTACTCATGTTTTGTGATTAGTTCTAATTCAGCAGGATTGCTTCAGATGAATTAGTGTGTTGGTTTTTGACATTTTCATCTTCTGCTCTTTTTTTGTGGAGTACCATTTTCTTTCTTTCCTTTTAGGTATTCGTCAAAATGTACCCGAAAGAGAGAAATACCTGAAGTTGCTGAATACTTTAGACGACGAATGCTCCGAAAAGATCAAGAAGCTGGAATCTGCACAGATTTTTGAAATATTGTATGAATATATGAAAGTGATACCGAACAGGATCATAGATTACAGATTCTACAATTCAGCTGTAAGCGAGTTGGTCACCAGAATTGATACTCTGGGAAGGAAAGAGATTGTGCAGCTCATTTTCTACATCGCTCTTAAAAAGAAACAAGCAGATCATCATTTGTTAAGGAAGTGCATCAATTCATTAGGTGATGCTATCAAGAGTTTAACTCCTGAGGATCTTTGCGTTATTTGCAACGCTACTTACAAAACTTCAACTGTAATCCACAACCATGATTTCCTCAACAAAGTTCTTTCAAGCTTGAATGATAACCTGTATATTTTCCAAGATCCTCCTCTCCTCATAACTCTTATAAAAACGGTCAGGCAAAATCGTTACCAAACCGAAGATTTGCTAGCCACCGTCACGTGCGCTATTTTCTTCAATAAAAACATAGAACGCTACTCGTTTGTTGCTCTGTGTCATATGCTGGCGCTGTATTCGGACTTCCTCTACTTTGACGAAAACATCGTCGAAGTTTTCACGGAGAGGTGCATCTTGCTTTTGAAGGAGAACAAATTCACTGAGATGGCCAAGTACACGCCTGACATTCCTAGAATGAAAGATATCAAGAGGCTGCTGTGGAGTTTGAGTAATTTGAATGCAAAGTATCTCAAAGAGAGCGACATCGAAAATGTGATAGTTCCTAATATTTTAAGCAGAATGGAGGCAGGCGAGTTGAAAAATGATCGTGCCACTCTAATAGAAATGGTGTTGTATTTGTGGATGTTGAACTACCGAGCTTACGAGCTGATGCCTTTTGCTTTGACAGAGGAAAATATTGCTTTTATTAAAGGTGAGATAGTCGACAGGTTTCACACATTTGTTTTGATTGAAATTTTTTTGGCAGAAAGAAATAAGTTTATTGCCCTAAGAAAACGAAGTCCTTTTGACACCAAACTTAACAAAATAATATTAAGTATGCCTGATGGCAATTGATTAATATAGTTAACATTAATTTGACATTAACCCTGGTGGCTTATCCAAGAAGGTACTGATTTGAACTGAAGGGGTTATATTTTTAGGAGTGATTAATTTTTGGGAAAGAAAGTTTTTGGCTTTCTACTACTCCATCTTGATACAAAAAAAATGTGGGAATCGTCCAAAGAAAGGACGCATACCTGATGACTCAATTTTATCGAATGAATCTATCAGCTCGAAATTCACTCAACTTACACTTATACAATAAGAGTTAAGCACTCACTATTGAGGCACTGTTTTTACTTCATCGAAGAGTATTTGAATTTTTTTTTCATTGTTCTTCTTGTTTGTCAGTTTGACTTGTCACTATTTTACATTTTGTAGTTGATGCTCTTGCAACTAAAGCGTCCTACAATCTTGATGAATATAACAATGTTGAATTGTTGCTTTTCTTTTATTCTTTGAAATGTTATATATACCATATTTTTTTAACAAGCTTTGTCAATAAGATTGTATTTTCTTGGACAATAAAGTATATGTCTATTCAAACTTATGTCATAAGAAAAGGGGCCTAGCACGGTACTTTGCGGTGCACCATATTTAATGCAGTCAAATATTCTACCCGTTTGTGTACTACTACTCTGAAGTAATAGCGATGAAGCTTCGCCAGCAGTATCTGATGATCATCTCAAATGCTTTTGAGAAATCACAGAATATTGCTGCTACAGCCTTAGCACTGTTGTCATCTTTATACACTTATCCGTGTTAGGAATCATACGTTAAAAGGTAAGACCTCGTTAGTCCTTAGCTCGCACAAGTTTCTCAACTTCTGAGAGTTGTCGGTCGTATGGGGGCGACAACTGATTAACGGAAAAACAGATTTTTTTTTATATGTAGAAATGAGAAGATTGCATCAGCAGTATTTTTGTTCTCTTGAAACAAAAATTGATTTTGTGAAATAATAATAATAATCTCTTTATTTACTCAGATTGATTTGTATAACGACAGGAGCAGAAGTACAAATAAAAAAGAGGAAAACGTCAATGTACAATATTGAAAAGAAATAAAACTACACGAAATAGATGTCACAAAGTTATAAATTGAAAAAATGTGTAAAAAAAATAAAATAAATATACAAATGTATATACATATATACACATATACATACAAATACACACATATATACAACATACACAGATGTATACCACATAAATATAATAATAGATAATTGTTTCCTATACACACATATAGAATTGGATTACAAATAAAAGTCATTACTGTAGCAGTTCTTTGACAGAAGAAGTTGCTTCAGTCTTGATTTAAAAATGTGTACATTTTTAGAATTTCTGATATTGTCGGGGAGTTTATTAAAAAGTTTGCAGCCTTGAAACTCAAAACAGTGCGATGTTGACTAGATAATAATAAGTGGGCATTCCAAGTAGAGTGATTATGATAGGCTCTGTTAGCAGCTAAAGTGTTTCCATTATGTATTTCATGTTTCTTCAAAGCCTGTCTGTCATTCTAGTTCAATAAATTTGAATGCTGAAAATTATTATTTCCATTTTTTTCAGCCACTGACTCTCCAACGAAACTCAGACTGAACCTCCTCCTGGCTTGTATGTTTTATGAAGATCGCGGCATGTTCAGAGAATTCAACATTCAACCAGAATCTGATATGCCCTACGATCAGAGTCGCCAATTGCGAAAACGACCAGTGTTGCAAAGGATCTTCGACAATACCAAACACATAAAATTTAGAACAGCTATCAACAGGTGGGTAATTATCATTTGAAGATGGTACTTCTGCTTTTACCGCTGCTCGTAGGTATGAGATGTCGTGTCAAATTCCCGGATTGAATATCCTGGGAATAACAGCTTACAACAAAAGCATATACAAAGTGTTGCATTTGGAGGTTATGGACGAGTATACGAGACTGAAGAATGTGAAGGAAATTATACCTTCTGGACTCATGGAGCTGAAATTGAGGCTTTTGGAGAAGCAGAACGAAGGAATACTGTTGGTGAGTTGACTTGAATATGAAGTTACTGTTGGTAGATGAATAATTTCTTTTTAGATTTATAGCGAAGAAGTTAAGTCTATGGACGACGAAGAACTGCATCGATATTTATTGGAAGAGATTGTCCTTGTATGCTAAGATTCATTTTTCTGAATGTGATCATTCTTTCAAGTATTTTACTTCACTTTGTAAGAACTTGGTTTTTAGCTTTGAAAGTAACAAATACAACTGTGACGTCAAAGTGACCAGCTCAGATCAATAATTCCACTTAATTTGTAATTACATATGAACTGCTGCTCAGTATCTGCCAAAAATTAAGATTAAGAAACTTATATGTACGAAAAAAAAGGGTATTAAAAAGTACAAATTGATTGAATCCGCCTTTTTTTATGCCTCAAAAACATAACTATAAAATTGTTTTCTTGTACTTTGTTCATAAATATCATACGACATAGTGTTTTGACAAGTCATTCACTACAACTAATCCCAAATCTAAATAAAAATATTTTTTAATGTATTGTGAGTGTTCAATTTTGCTTTAAACACGGCTATTGGAGCTTCTTCGATAAGCCTGGTAGAGTGTTGAATAATTTGATATCACAAAATGGTTTAGACTTTCACGGCTGAGGTTTTCAGTGTCATTGCTTTTTGAGTTTGAAAGCCGTGGATTTTTGGAACTTCTTCCTGACGTTTCGTGGCTAGCTTCTTCAGAGGTTTAACCATCATGGCTCACTGTCCGATGCAAGCCATGGCTTGCAGCTTTCAATCTGAGTTATACCGGCCAGAGAGGTAACATCGGCTAGGAAAAGTAACAAGTTTGCAATTTTCATGACAACACCATATACACTTATTACATATCTTTATTATTTCTTTATCAAGTATGCCCGTAGGTCAACAGAATATTTCACATGGGGAAGGTTTCCCAGTAAACACACCAGGAATATTGTGTGCATCTTGGTTCTTACTTTTCTGGACAAAGTCCAGGTTTTAGTGTTGACCCATTGTCTCAATATTAAGAGAATGATTGTATCATTGATAGTGTATGCCACGACATGCTTCTAAATAAGCTGGAAAAATACGGAATATGAGGTTTAGCATTGAAATTGTTGAAATATTTCCTAACTGGTAGAAAACAATATATTATTCGTAACAACTTAACATCTAACATTCAAAAAAATTCATCATGAAGTTCCCCAAGGATCCGTGTTAGGTCCTCTTCTGTTTATTTTGTATATAAATGATTTGCCATTATATGTTAACATTACAGACACATTGCTTTATGCAGATGATTCCTCATTTATAGTTACATAAATAAAAACAGGTAGTAATAATCACAAGAATAGCTCTCGTGATTCTGCAGAGCTGAATGGAGTCCATTAAATCCCTAAAAAACTCGGGCTTGCTCGATATTTACAATCACTCGTGGTTATGTACATATATTCGAAGGTATATTATACGTTCATAAAAATAAAGATAAATACACTACTGGAGCAATGATACACTAATACAATACCAAAAGCAAAGAGATCATTAGAACAGCTAAAATGAATTTGGTGAATACTGAAAACAATCCAAAGCATTGTATGGCAAAATATATAAAATTCTTCCACAATAGAAAAACTTTTCAATTGGAAAACTTAAATTTAAGGTGAAGCAGGCACTTGTAAGCTTGTACACAGACAACATAAAGTGAAGCCAAGCATTTTACAAAATGATATTTTTGGTGCAGCTTGGACAATTTAACAATTTAATGAAATGCCACCTTTGTAGCTAGTTTTTCCTATATTTTAAATGTGAATTTAAATAGTGCGTAATTTTTTTTTTGAGATGTCTAAACATACTATATTTGTTGTCTTTTCAACTTGTGTAGTATTGTATTTTGAAGACCAATAAATTCATTCGTTATTGATTTTCAACCACAGAATTTATGAACATGTTACGAGTTCTATATTGTTGACTGAAATATATGCTTCTTTTTTCAATAGTCCATTATTTGAAGTTGTTTCTATTTCACAACATTGCAACCTTCTAAAAAACCCTGTATATAATAAAATACAAACTTATAAGAAATATGCTATATTGGAATCACTGCATATACTGAGTATTATATGAAAATGTATATTGTATACATCTCACTTTGAATATTATCTGGAGTACAAATAAAGAACACACTTAACATTTTCTTCAAGTTTTTATCAATCGTGGACAAAACATAGTCCAACTGAGATTTGGTGTTTATTAAAAAAAAAATGTTACTATGAATACCAGTTGAATTACTAAATATACAGAGACCCATCGGCAGGTCCCAAATAATGCAGCGATATCAAGATCACGTCTATGATGGTCCACACTCCCAGACCTCCGAAACTGAAAAGCTTTCCGATGCCTTCCTGCCAATACCCTAAATAAAATCTATCAGCACCGAAGCCGCCTAGAGATATACTCAGAGCCAAGGAGACTGCCCACCGATAGCCCCCCGTCCAGTTGCACTGAATTTTTTTAAGGAATCTTCTGTTGCCTTAAAAATTAAACATATTATTTTCATGTTAATTGTTAATTCCATTCTGGGAACTTACCCAGGCATAAAATATCATCTTTCACGGTGCAGTTGGTGATGTAAAGTGCCCTTGGAGCTGCGACAGAGTTGCAATTTGCTAAAAGATTACAGCTGTGCTCCCAGTGATCGGTCTGATAGCAATACCTGCAGATGAAAGTCCTTTCGAACTGTGTGGGGCCCTGGAATAGAATATATATGAAGTTTGCTTAGTCGTGTGGACTCTTAGCAATATTATGCAAAAAATCATACCTACTCGGCAATTTACTTGCGCTGCTACTCTACATGTGGTGTTCACGAGGGCACCGTAGCGACATTTATTACTTAATTCACACTTTATACACGGTTCGTTCAGATCTTCACACAGGGTGTTCGATGGACATCGAAGAATCAAGTCACCCTGTAATAACAAAACATTTTTCATATGAAATTCCAAGAAAATATTTCATAATAATCCAATATCTACCAACCACAGTCATTTTCTCGCGATCAACTTTTTCCAAAGTGACATTTTTGTTCTCGAACATTTCGGGCTGAGAGAATTCTTTATCGTCTAAAAAAGTTTGGTTGTGAATACAATTTCGAAGAATATTTTTAATTTTTAGTATACACACCCATTTGACTTCGATTTATTAAAATAGCTAGGATGATGACACAAGCTTGCCTTATATTTATGTGGAAACATATCATTTTTCATTATTTTCATCGAAAAATGGATAATGGAAAATACGAATATATGGATGATTATTATGACGTCATCAACGAAAACTAAAAAAAAAACAAAATAACCACAGAAATTACTTCTTCTTCTTAATTTTGGTCCCAGCTTCCAGAATTGGGTCTATAACCAGTGCTCATTTTATTATCGTAATAACTAACTAACTAACGGGAGTACAAGAGTCTTGTTTTACATCTGGAACATATTTCCTTTGAATGCTCAATCAGAACTGTATCAAACGTAGATATGTATCGTATGTTTATAGAATATGGAGTGGTCCCCCCCCAGAACCACGGGAATTAGGAAATATAATCATTTTTTTTGTCATGTTTCTTAGCACCTGCTACGAGGGCTTCTGGCCAAAAGCCAACCTATAATAGGATTACAGTTTTCCTCATATACCCATCTCTGGGCATATCAATGTTAATTTCTAATGAGTTTATTAGAAATAAACTTCATTAATAATTGATTATTCCAGTGATTATACCGAGACATTTTGAGTGAAAAAGTGATGGTTTTATTCAAGAGAGAAATAATAATTTATACCATTAATAGAACACAACATATATGGTAGCTGTGTGAGATAGACAAGTTCATCGTCCAGATACGACGTCTATCGGATATATGAGAACTAAGCCAGAAGGTAAAATAAAATCAAAGTCCTGCCAGCTGTTCTTTGTTTTCTTGTGCTTACCGTTAGCTAAAGTAATTTATTTTATCTATTTTTCAGTTACTCATGTAACATTGATGCCACATAGTCACAATTAAACCACTCAAAACAGCTTATCCCAAAACAATAAATATAATATGTTTCCTATTTCACATTCAGTTATTACAATCAGATATTCTTAGTTTGAATATCATCATCATCATCGGTAGAATTTTGTATTAGACATTACCATAGACCATCATTTTCAGATTTAAGCACTACTTTTCTTTAACTCCTGAAGACGCCAAATTGTTTGGTGAAACAGGCGTCGAAAAGAGTATTGCATTGCATTGAGTATTGCAATTGAACTGAAATCCCTGTTGAGTTCATAGAAAATACACATGCATTTTTACTGAAAAGTTGACAGGTTCTGCGATTAATTTTCATTTTTGTTTTGATTTCGAATTTTGGGGAACCTGCACATTAACATATCTTCTAGAACTAATTAAAATACTGTCCAACCGAAGAATACGTTTTAGATTGTCATATGGAAAAAATATCACAATAGACAATTGTTACAACAAATATTTGAATATTTGTGAATTATAAAACCTAGCTGTCCACTACCCCGTGTAGATGTTATAATATATAACCTCAATAGATTTTGGATTAACGACTGAAGGTGATATGTGGGAGTGGACTTTCAAAAGCTCACTGAAAATCCATTTACTGGGTTCAGAATAAATTTTTTTCAATTTCAATCTTGACCTTGGCTGTATGCTTCAAACTAAAAGGCCATCCTTGATTTTGGCTCGGCTAACTTCACCGCATATGAATAAACAAGTAGTTTCAAAATCGATTGTTAGATGACTCTCCGTTATGCGGATGAAAATTATGACGTTTTGAACCGATGTCCTTTAAAAAACTGATAATACAATTTCTAATTCGTCCCCAGAACAATTACCATCAATTAAACCGAAATGTTTCTGGGTCGTACTTGAATGAATTTTCCGTTGTTTGACCTTGCGGTTAAAAGTAAAGTGAAACTTGGAGAGTGTACTGTAAATGAAGAGGTGAAATTAGAGCATTTTAAATATTCTGATGAGGTCTGAATTACACCTGCAACATTAGCAATAGCCTCTCCGTATTTGACGTTGAATTATTTCCGTCCGTTAAGTTCCATCTCGACCCCCCATGATTTACATAATAACTTCTTAATAAATCAAAAGTTGCTATTATCCTATTGAATAAATTGAAAAAAGTGCGATTATCAAATGGCTAGTTTCACGGCACAGGCGGCTCTCAGGGCGAAATGGAGCTCACTCGTCGAAGAACACAGCATCGAAGTGCCCCCGGAAGTTACCAGTAAGGTTACCAGCGTTGTCGGATGGTTGAAACAGGTTTGTGATTTTGAATTTTTACAAATCTTTTGATGAAAAATTTGTCACCTATTTTTCAATAATATAACTTTTTTTGCCCCATTCTTGACTAAATAGAGTTTCATTATTATATGAAACATATTGTTGGCCATGACCCTAGACACATTTTGCCTTGTAACTTGAATTAAATAAGTAATATTTAGAATTTATCAGAGTGACTATTTTGAGAATCTAGAATTTGGCCTTCATACTTTCGCTGCCAAATGATCAAGGCTGCCACTTAGCCTAAAGCTATATCTATCCCACTAACGTACAAAAATATTTTTACATGGACACAGTTTTTTAACATTTCAATCGATTCAGTATCAGTGTCTTCAATTGTCCTGTGTGAATTAGTTTTTTCTTTTAGAGTTAATATTAAAATACTCTGATATAGGCAATTGACATTTTGAGGTCATTAATTTCTTTTATCTAAAAGTATTACAAAGTATTATATGTACTAGAGTAAGTTTTTAACCCTTTTTTTGGTAAACCTTTTTGCAACGTGTGCTCTTTGAATACCTTTTTATAACATGCTTTGATAGTTTTATCTTAAAATTTCTACAAGTATTCAACAATTAAAACTCTATAGACCTACTTCAAGTTAGCATCAAGAAAATTTCAGATATACCTTAGAAATTGACCTTGAAGTAAATATTTACTTTGCAATTGATGTTTCAAATCTTATACCTGAAAATTATCATCTATTTAAAACAAAGTGGTTATTTTTTTCAAGAAACTACTATAAGATATCTCGGGGCCATATTTTCCTGTTATTTATGTTGAAATTTAAATTTCGTAATTAAAAATTTCTACAAAATAATATAAATATCGATTATGCCTAACATATTTTATCTATCTATTTATGTATCTTCATTTTATATAAATGTGAAAAATTGCTTTGATTCTAGACTAAACAAACTATTCTTGATGACTGCAAGCTATCTGAATTATACTAATTATTCATAATAATTTGAATGTTTATGTTTAATGGAATGTTTATTGGTGAATAATCAATTTGACCACGTGTGATGAAGGCTGGTGATAATTGTGACCTATCTATTATTCCCAGTACTTTGAATATAATCATATATAAAGAGTCCTCTTATTGTTGATAATTGATCACAGATGTCGGGAGCCCCATCTAAAAGTATATGTGTAGTTTTTGCGATTAAGAGAGGTGCTGTTAGTTTTCCTTCTAATTTTTGCGAGGACTTTAAGGATATCAGAACAATGGTTAAGAGAGATAGAAAAGTGAGTCTTATGAATAAGCTGCGATTTTACAACCTCATAGGAGAAACTTGATCAATCCTCCATGTGTTACCCCACTTTCGGCACATTTATGGTTCAGCCTAGTAACACTGGTGAGCCCTATGGCAGGTTGAAACTGCGCTGTGGATTGTTGAATTATAAATGTGTTTGTTGTGTTTGGGTTCTGATGTTCAATAAATTGAAAGTAACAAATGATTTGGGGTCATCATTAATTTTTGTTTTAAATAACTTCAAATAGAAATAAAATTGATACTTTTATAATAATGAACCAAATGGTTTAGAAATATTTGGTTATGTCTGATAAGGTTTCAATATAGGTTACACTTGCTTTGGAAACATTTCAGAAACCCTCATTTTTTTTGGAAAAAGAAATAAGTACTCGATAAATATTGTGTAACAGATATAAATCAATCAATATAAAAATATTATTTTGTTTATTATGGTGACAGATTTATTATACTTTCCTACAGATAAAGTTAGACAATATAGAAACAACGGTAATAAACTGGTATATTTTAAAAAATCACTAGCTTTTTCATAATGGGTTAAGTAATTTTGTGAAATTTATAGAGATGATATTGACTCAACAAGATATTTGGCAAATATCCTAGTTAAAGTCCTAAGAATACCTCTATATTGAACTTTATGAATGATTATGACCATTTTTTCATAAATGTATTTTTTCATAAATGTGTTAA
Organism: Leptinotarsa decemlineata; assembly: GCF_025532065.1. Taxonomy (NCBI): domain Eukaryota; kingdom Metazoa; phylum Arthropoda; class Insecta; order Coleoptera; family Chrysomelidae; genus Leptinotarsa; species Leptinotarsa decemlineata. The sequence goes on along the minus strand of NW_027412681.1, from coordinate 84,545 downwards.
CCTATACGTAGATAAGACTCCTTCATTTTGAAGTAGACAGCTCTTGTTGCAAAAAAATAATTGTCACGCCGCTATTTTTTTTATTAGGGGTACCTCTGCTAATAAAATTCCAGTCAACTCAAATTTTGAAATTTCTGTCATCAATATTTGTCGAATAATTGTAATTCCACATTCAAAAAATCTCAAACCGCGTTTCTTTGAAAATTATTACGTTTTTTGTCATGTGTTGTAAGAATATTTTGCACCACGTGGCAACACCGCAATACATATATTTGATAATTTTATAAATGTTACAAAACAGAATTGATTTGTGGTGTATCTCCATTGCAAAAATCGATATCAGGAAAGAATTATGAACTTCTCCTGGTTAGCCATATATTTTTTAAGGAATTGTCCTACATCCCTTCCGACAATCGGTCATGAATGAAAAACAATTGTCAATCAATATTTTATTATTATTATTATTAGTGGTTCTGCTAACTTGATATAATGTTAGCACCACCACTCCAACGAATAGCCTTGATAAAACTCAAAAGTGGAAAATTTTGTTTTCGATATTTATCGAGTACCTACCTACATGTCGCAACTCATTCGATGTTAAAAAGATGGGCAAAACGCATTTTTTTTTTTTGGTATTATAGAGCATTCATTAAAAAAATCGATGACAATAAATTTTCCCAATGAACTTTTTAATATCGATTTTTGAAACGAAAATATTCAACAAATAAAGTCAGACTTTTTTCCTTTATGATTTTTTCAATACAAATAAACCGAATGTACGTAATGCAGTGTTGCCACATTGTGCAAAATATTCTTACAACACAAGGTAATAATAATAATATTTATTCACCATTTCTGATACACAGCGTATCAATGATTATTTGAATATAATAAAGAAAAAACAGACACACGTTTTACGTTTTATGAATAAAAAAATTATATACACTTATAAAATAGTGAATAATTCCAGAAAACCGAACTGGTTTGTGTTGAGCACAATACCATTTTCTACCAGTTTTGCCATAGTTGGAAAGAGGGAAATCACAGTAACAAACTTGATAGTGTCAACGATAATCTAAATTGATGTAATGAAAATTCATTCTAAAGGTGAATGATAACTATATGATTCAATTAGATTCTACTATATGGCACATATACATATAAAATATTAGTAAACAAACTTTGACGATTGGAAATTAAATTCGTGAAAGTTTTATACAACTATGAGGCTTTACTTTATCAACATACAGTCTTTCTACGAATAACGAAGCATTTCTTTTCTACGTGATCGTTGTTTATATATATTTTTAGTGTCATTACTAGTTTTGTGTTCTGAATAGACTTGTTACTAATTCCTTGCGCCACACTAGAAAGAACATCTTTGTCAATCTCCCGCCAGTCAACAGGGGGCACTGCACAGGGGCTGAACAGACTGGATATATTTTATTGTTATTGGTTTCTCAGGCATCGTTGGAAGTGCGAGCAGCGGGCAGAAGGGCCGTCAATACCCTGTCTGGAGGCGCGATGGCGCAAAACTTGGTCATCCTCCACTTCAACGATGTGTACAACGTCGAACCGAGATCCGGCCCCGAACCCGTGGGGGTGCTGCGAGATTTAGCGCAGCCCTGAAGAGTTTTCATCACCTGCACCCCCTTATTCTTTTCAGCGGCGACGCTTTCTCGCCCAGTATGCGTAAGTATAGGAATTTTACCAAGAATTCGTTACACCAGAGGTTTCTGAATTCTACCTATTGAAATAATGTCGGGTGTACCACAAGGGTTGGTTTAAGACCTAATGTTTTTTTTTATATAAGCCACATCTTAGGCTAGATATCTCTGGAAATTTTACTTTCTTTATTGAAAATGGAATACTACCATTACCTTCATTATTCAATTTAGAAACAGCAAGTCTCTTACAGAAAAACAAGAGTAAATATTTCATTATACTTATTTTTTTTTAACAATTTTCTCAAGTTCTCATTCATAGAGCTGTAGAAGTTGAGAGTGTTATTTTCACTATTTTTTTTTATTTTAATATGGCAGAGTTAATTTAGTATTTAATTTTAGTGAGTACCTTCACGAAAGGAGAACAAATGGTACCTGTGCTGAATGACTGTGGTACCCATTGCGCAGTACTAGGAAATCATGATTTTGGTAAGTATTCTCTTCTCATGATGATATTTGAAGTATTTTCAAGTTTTCAAAATCTCTTGACACGTGGAAGTTCAATAAAGTGAGAATAATATTGGTCCTGTTAAATTGATTCTTGGGGCAAATATTATGACTCCAGTCTCGTAAATTTGATCTTTTGAGTGATTGATAACACCACAATTTGGTAAGGATGAAGATCAAATCCTGTAAAATTATTTTTGGAAGTAACTTACAATCCAGCGCAAACAAATTGATTCAGTGGGATCCAGGAAATTAATTTTTAGGGTAAATAACATTCCAGTCACTTTTGGAATTACTTTCGTTGTGGCCAAATTCCCGATACATGAAATTAATTTTGGAAATGACTAATAATCCGGCATCCGTGAAATAAATTTATGAACATCAGTAGTGGAACAGAATCGACACGACAGTACCCCCCTACATCGCAAACCCCTTGCCTTTACACTTTTCGGAAAATACGATACAGATCCGACTCTGAAATTAATGTGAGAGTGGTTAATAGACCGACGCAGTGAAATTAATTTCGTGAGTGATCAGCTGTCTGGTCCGAGTGACTAACTTAGGCTTCGTTATATTAATTTCAAGGGTGACTTACAACTTTGATCTCGAGATTTAATTCGGGAACGACTCATTCTGATGATATATAATTTTATTTCTGTGAAACGACTGCAGCTATTTTTCGAACAATTTTAGAGTGACTAATAATCCTTACCCGTTGATTTTGGGAGCGATCAATTTCGTTCAAGAGTAATTAATTTTGGAAGCGAGTCTCCGTCCCCTTTGAAATAATTTTGGAAATGACTACCTGTCATCGTGAAGGAGGAAAAATAATTTTGGGAGTGGCAATATAATCTCGGGAGTGGCTCCGGAAAAGCTTTCAAACTGGTTGTTTCTTTTCATGATTATTGCGCTCATTTTCCAGACCATGGCTTGGAAGTGCTGTCCCAATGGGTGTCTCAAACGGATTTTCCTTGGCTGATGTCCAACGTGTTGGACAACGAGACGGGTAGGCCCCTAGGAGAGGGAAGGATCACCCACGTGATGCACTGGGATGGACGCAGAATAGGACTCGTGGGACTGGTCGAGAAGGAATGGTTGGACACCCTAGCCACCATCAATCCCGAAGAGACTACCTTCTTGGACTTTGTCGAAGCGGGCCAAAAATTGGCGTCGCAGCTAAAACAAGAAGTAAGTCGTATAAATATCCATAGACTGTACTGTATCTCACGTTCTTTGTATTAGGGATGCGATTACGTGATAGCTTTGACTCACATGAGGACTCCGAACGACATCAAGCTAGCCGAGAACTGTGACGATATCGACATCATCTTGGGCGGGCACGACCACGTCTACGAAATCCACCAGGTCAACGGCAAGTACATTATCAAGAGCGGCACCGATTTCAGGCAGTTCAGCAAGATCACTGTCAACTTTGATAAGGTGGGCGGACCTGAAGTCACCGTCGAGGAGATCAACGTCACCTCCAAGATACCAGAGGATCAGGTGTTGAAGGAGAAGCTCGAGAAATATACGAGTGAGTATTTTTGATTGAATGAATATTTTGAATGTTGACAGTGACAATATCTTGACATTTTTTTCTTAAACACATTGATGGAAAATACTTTACTTTCAACCCATCAGGACAACCAGGTGTTATTTTTTTTTTATTATAAATGGATTCATTATTATAAATGCTGCTTGAATTATTCATCAAGAGCTATTTTTCTAATTTCATTGTCTAAGATGATTTTTTCTCATATTTTATCAAAAATAAACAAAATTTTCTTTGTGAAGAAATTTGCACAAAATTGCGCAAATATCAAGGAAGTTAATTATTTTTCTGAAGTCATTTGCTAGGGAAGTTGAAGCAAGTATATTCATTTTATTTGAAATATTTATTATTTTGTACTTTATAATTTGTCATTTTTTTAAAATTCATATCTCAATATCACTTTAAAATTTCTATACTAGGACTGACACTTTTTTATTAATTTTGTTCATTTCAAGGTATGATCGAAGGAAAGATGGACGACATTCTGGGTTGTTTTTCCGTGCCATTGGACGGTCGATTCACCTCTATTCGAACTGCGGAATCAAATTTGGGAAATTGGGTAATGTATTCAATATTTCAATTCAATAGTTTGAAGTAGTTACTCTTTCATGGTGTGCTTCGAGAACCGGCACTGAGTCAGGTTTACTTTCTCTGAGCTCGGGAACCGAAAATATAAATTACGTTTTAGGTGTGCGACGTGGTGTTGGCCTCCACGGGCGCTGATCTAGTCATTTTAAATTCGGGAACGTTCAGATCCGATCAAGTGCATCCCGCCGGCGATTTCACCATGAGGGATCTGACCAACATTATACCTATGCACGATCCATTGGTAGTTCTCAAAGTTACTGGTAAGTGATGGGGAATGGCTGAGGGCATGTCTTTAATTGGCTTATATCGGGAAATTTTATAGCTCAAGGATCCAGCCTTGCCCTTATTCTTTTTTTAATTAACACGCTTTTATTAGCTTCACCTGTATGTATGTATGTTTGTAACTCCTTTCTTGATCTATTCGCTGGTAGATGGCGCTGTACATAACATCCTTGATATATCTACATTATTGCTTGATCTATTCGCGGGCAGATGGCGCTGTACGTAACCTTGTTATATTGCCATTATTGCTTGTTCTATTCGCGGGGAGGTGGCGCTGTACGTAACCTTGATATATCTACGTTATTGCTTGATCTATTCGCGGGCAGATGGCGCTGTACGTAACATCCTTGATATATCTACATTATTGCTTGATCGATTCGCGGGCAGATGGCGCTGTACGTAACCTTGATATATCTACATTGTTGCTTGATCTATTCGCGGGCAGATGGCGCTGTACGTAACATCCTTGATATATCGACATTATTGCTTGATCTATTCGCGAGCAGATGGCGCTGTATGTAACCTCCTTGATATAATTCGAACTCACTTTACATGTATTTCTTCATTTGAAAAAAGTATTTTTTTTATTAACACGCACGCCTGCTGCCTTATTTGTAACCCTCCTTTGCGCGCCTGCTGTCTTGGGCTTGGTAGCTGATTTTCAGGCTCTCTCTCCGGGATCGGAAAATATCAATGGTCATTTTTCTAAACAATATACGGCTTGATTGATCCCAAAGTTTGGATAAAATAAATTGTTGCAAATATTACTTAATTCGGTTACAAAATTCACAACTTACCCCAAAAAAATGTCGCTAGTTCCTTTCTTCCACCCAATACGTTGACAATTAGGGAAAATAGGAAGGTAAAGTAGGAAAATGAAGGAAATATGAACATCCGAAAATTGTTCCCAAACAAACAAATAACTAAATTAAAATGTATCACGAACCGATGAAACAATAATGCTAATACATAATGAGCTCCGTCTTTCATAAACTCAAGGAACACACTACTTTTTCGTACAAATACGGTTTGTTTTCCTTTTAAAAAATGTGCGGTTGCCGAACTATATAATTTGTACCTGTATTTACAAACTTCGAACGATATGGAACATAAATATAGTTTAAAAAGACTTAAAAAACACGCTTTTAAAGAACATCGAACTAAAAAGTTTAATTTTTTTTTTTTAATAACCTAAATTTATTTATAGATATTATTATTATTTCATCTTCTCTTTCATTCAGGCCAGACCATCTTGGACACATTGGAGAACTCGGTGTCGATGTACCCGAAACTGGAGGGTCGGTTTCCGCAAGTGGCTGGTGTGAGTTTCGCTTTTGACCCCAATAAACCGCCAGGCAAACGGGTGGATCCAAACTTCGTACGCATCGGAGACGAATACCTGAAGCCTGATCAGCACTACAGGCTTGCGACCAAGAGCTACCTTCATAGTGGTTGTGATGGTTTCGTCATGTTGAAGGACGCAGAAGTTTTGGTAAGATTGAGAAACAGTAAAGTAGACTTAGTTTGGCGCATCCCCCTCCGCCGAAGGGCGTCAACCTGTTAGAATGGTTTGATTACAAAAATTTCAATCGATCACTAAAATGTTTCTCTTATGTTTTGATTTTTTTACTCTCTAATTGATGTTGATGACGCTTCTGAGGTATCGCCACATTTAGTGATTTATTTAATTTTGTTTTCATATATTGTCAGTCGGAAACTGTTTTGAAATAAGTAGTACTGAGCGAAGGAGAGAAACTGCTAGATCAGTGAAAAAAGAGATGGGGATAGAGGGGGAGCATAATGGAACAAAATATCAGAGGATATTATCGAGAGTGAGACTGAGTGGAAAAAATGGAAAAGAATCTGCTGACTTAAGGTTGTTGAGATGCGTTGTCGTTGAAGAGAAAGAGACTGGAAAAACATATCAAGAGAGAGGGAGAAATGGAAACTAGTCAAAGAGAAAAAACTTTCAAAACGGAGACACTGCCACAAAAAATTTAACAGATATTAAATAAGATAGTTAAGAGAGACATATTCATCAAGAAAAATTATTTTGGGAGAGAAAAGATTTCTTTTGAAGAGTGCTTGAAGAGGTAAAGAAAGGCTATTAAAAAAACTGTTATGATTGAAGAAAAATACTAATTAAAAAAAAAAATAAGTAAGGAATAGATGGTATACAGATTATCGATACAAAGAAAAAACCAGTTGAAGAGATGCTGTGATATGAAAGTCGAGATTCAAAAAGTATTGAACCGTGAGAGACAGAAACTTAAAAGGAAGAAAAAGTGATAGTGATGGGAGATGATGCAAGAAAAGCGATTGTTATTATTATTAGGTTATCGAAACAGGTCATGTTGTGAAAACCGGAAAAAAATTTCAAAATGAATATACTAAGTATGTAAGGTCACAAAAGAAAAAGGGAAAATGCATGCTTTCGTTTGAAATATTTTTCAAAAACTTCAACATATGCAAACTGAAAACTATGAAGAAAAAATTATGATTTGTTTTTTTTTTTCATTCAGGTCGATGAAGGTGAATGTTCCGAACTGGGTCTGGCTGTCCAAAATCACTTCTCAGCGATTAATATTCGATTGGGCAAAACGAAAAAACATTCCAAACATAGGCAGTCCCTCGTAACGCTTTCTAGAAGGTAACGTTCGCAGTAATTATAAATCAAGAAGATGTCTTTTATAAATTTTGTGTTGCGCAGGCACAGCTTGGTGAAGATGCTGGACAGTAGCGACCTGGACGGGCCTCCTCCTTTGCGAAGGGCGAGCACAATAGATACGACTTCGAACCAGTTGACGCACCATACTTCCAAGCTCACCCGCAGAGCCTCGTTGGACGATCTTGAACAGGAGTCGTGTCAGCTCACACCCAAAATAGACCATCGGATAATAGTTATAACTAACGAAGAGGTAAGAATATACAGTAGTGACACTATTTAGAGAGAGAAAAATTCGTGAGTTCAGGGCCTGAAATTTCACTTTGCAGTATATTGTAGATGAACAGAATTTGAGCTTCCTTAGGCTTGTCACTCCAAAATCTTTTGTTTGAGATTTATATCATTTATGGTATGGATAAATGCTAATTTCTTTGAATGAGCAGTTTTTTAGAATCTGTTCTGAATCTTATCGAGGGTGCGGTTTGTCGGTTATGTATTTCCCTGTTACAAACTTTGTAGTTTCTTGGTGATTTCAAAACAATGTTTGCTTGTTACAAAAATGTATTGTCTTCTTAGTTACAAAACTCTTGTATTAAAAAATTGTGATGTTTGTTCATTTGAATTAATCGATTCGGTCGACCGGGTTTTACTTTTTTGCCAAATTTAATGAGTATTACTGGACGTTTATCCCAACACTAAACCGTTATTTTTAACACTTCGACACGTGTTTCATTCTCCAAGTGGTCTTTTTCAAGAGGTGTTGAAAATAAAGGTTTGGTGTTGGAAGAAAACTCCATTAATATTCATTACTAAAACTGTGTGTTAGGAATCACACATTAAAAGCAAAGACCTCGTTAGTTCTTAGCCCGCATAAGTTTCGACTTCTGAGGGTTGTCTTTCGTGGGGGTTCAACAGCTGGTTAACGTAAAAACATATTCATAACTACACCAAAGCTTCGTAACTGTGCATCACAAGCCAATTTTAATGATGTTTGTTTCATAACGTTAATGAATTCTGAATTCCTAATGTTCGTTTTACAGAAAAGACACGAGCTGCTACTCCAGCGCCAGAGAATAGAGCAGGATTCGATCATCGAGGAGGTGGACGAGTGTTCACCACAAAACTGAGTGGCGTTTCAAAGCGAATTGAATCCTGAACTTTCTGCGATTCTATTCCACTGTCGCTTTGTCGTTTGTGTTCGAAGTAGCTAGTAGGCGCCTTCAACTATTTTTGTAACAAGAACAAAACTGGCCTTCTGATGAACACCATTCTTCTGAAATCGATATGTCCGGGCGATTTTGGCTTTTAACATCCCAGGGTCATGACCAACTAACAGCGAATCTTGGTTCGGAAAGTTGTATCAAATTCTGCCACACAAAAAAAAAAAGAATTTGAAGTTCAACATTTGTATCTAATCTTGATATCACTTTGCTTGAAAATCTACAAGAAATAACCTTTGAAATTAAATCAAATTCAACGCCAATAAAGTTTAAGTAAGTTATTAAACTGTTTTCAATTGACAATAATTTGTATTCATTGAATGAACATTTCTCCTGAACTGAATACTTTTCTTGATGTGCATTTCGCCAAGTTGGTAGGTGAAACGTGCATCTAAAATAGTATTTCAGTTCTGGTGATTGCGAAAAGTGTTTACTTTGGTTTTAATTTTATATTAATTCATGATTAGATAATATTGTTACTGTTTCTATTTGTACTCTGTGCTTCCTGGAAATGAAGATTATTATTGTTACAGATCTGGTCTCTTGATTTTTTCGTTTGATATAGTTTTCATTAAAAAAAAATTAAATTGATTCATTTAAGAGAATAATTTTTGAAAGGTAAAATTATTAAATTATTCTTCAACATTTTGGAATGATAAAATTAACCTGAACATACAAATAATACATTAAATCATATGTTGGAAAATGTTGACCTTTTTAGAGTTATTTTGAATTGTTGATTGGGATAATCGCCATTTTGTAGTCCACACTTTAAAATAAAACTCGACAATAGGATGAAGTCGTAATGAATTATAAATGCTACAATTTCTATGTAATTTGTTACGGAATGATCAAGAATTGGTCACGACCCAGGCAATGTACAGAGTGATTTTAAATATGTTCCAATCATCTGTTATGATTGTATTTATTAATCGCCTGTATGATGGAAGCGCAAAAAAGGACCACCTCTTTTCTTAGACTAAATAGTTACCTATTAGTTGAATAGAGTTAGTATTGAATAGATCAAATTTTGAATGTTGCTGGAGATGCCTTCTCAAAGATTTGCCACAATTATCTGCAAAGACTGCGGTAATCAAATCACAAGATCGTATTTGATGAAGATTGTAGAAAAAAATTAATTTCACAAACTGGGAAGAAAGATTCATTTAGAATGTAATCGGATGAACATTTACCGTTTTTATTGAGAGAAATGGTGGCAATCTGTTCACAGGCTAATCAAGCTGAAATCAGCTTTCTGTGTGACTTTCTTTCACAGCCAGTGAATTCAAGTCAGGCTTCAGACATTGATTTCAAATCTCATGTAATTTTGCATAATCCAACAGTTTGATTGGCCTCTTATATAGTTCGTTCTTCCAATTAATGTATAATTGTAATAGAGAAATATCACACCAAACTTGTTTCGTGCACCAAATATATTAATATGAATTAAAATGAAGCTTATCGCAGAATTGCTTGAATGTTGTGAAACTTTGGGTACGATTTTGCGTTAATATTTTCAAGAGTAACAATTTTAGTCGTCTCAAGCTACGGGCTAAGCCATGTTGGTGTACATATTTATAGCTTTATTAAATTTGTTTTCGGATTATAGTTTTGCTGTGATATCTTACAACGTATCGTTGTTTTTTTGTTATTAATTTCGTTGATAGAAAATGCAGTGATTTATATAGTTCAACAAAACTGAATACCTCAAAACATTTCTTGAATTATTTTCAACTTAAGCAGTTTTGTCATTTGTTGTGGAACTGAAAAAAAAAAGAATTTTGTGAAACTGGTTCAAGTTAAAAAATAAGAGTGCACTCCTTAAGTGGGTCACTTCTTGAACTAACGGCATGAAATTCTCTGCAAGATAATTCTATATCAAATTGATGTTATTCTGGGTAGTATCCAAGAAAAATCTCATTATCAAAGAAACATTTCTTGATATTTAGAACTCTATTGTATAGAATTCAGAACTGGTGGAAAGGCCATTTAATTTCCTCTCATAAGTCAATAAAAAAACTACTGGTTTATTAAAAATTTGATTCTTTAGCAGAGGATTTCATCAAAGTTTTCTATAGAATTTTCCATTTCTGAAACTCATGAATGGAACATGTATGCCTGTAAATTCTCGTCTTAATTCGTTAATTTTTATTGTGGCCATACTGCCCTGCAAATCAAGCTCGTATCAACATTTTCATATGGAGCAAAGCTTGTTTCTATGAAAACATTCATCATTCAAAGTAACAGTTGAGGAGACATATTTAATACATGCAAACATCTCCAACAATCATCGTCATACAACTTTTTGATACGAAGTTGCAAAACATGTTCAAAATGATTTTTCACAAAATGTAGATATTTATGACCTTCATGATTAGCAGGGCAGTATAGATCTAGTCATTGTTTTGAAGTTGAATAAAAGTCTTTTAAGATTATCAAATTGCTTCATTTTCTCTACAGAACTTTAGATAATGAAAGTGGTGAGCAAATATTACGGAAATTGATCCTAGAGTGTTTAATCTGGTCGTGAAAAAAAGATTTTATGTTTTCCATAGTGAAATTCTGTAATTATGTGCTCATTTCTTTCTTTATGAAAAGTTTTGATGGTTTTGTCCATTTAATCCTTAGTAACTATTATCAATGAATACACCGAGAAACTTTGTGTTTAATTTATTTTGTAATACGTCAGCATCTATTGAAATGTCATCAAGCGAACATTTGAATGATATTATATTCGTTTTGGATGCATTTAGAGAGAGTAAATTTGCATTGCACCAGCTCTTCACCTTCTTCAAGTCGGATGATATTATTTTATTTAGCTCCATTGAGTTTTTTTCTTTCCACAATATTGTAGTATCATCCGCGAATAGAGTGAAACTGCCAGATATGTTAATCATAGATATGTCATTCATATATAATAGAAACACAATAGGACCTAACACAGAACCCTGTGGTACACCAGATTCAATGGCCCTGTTCTCCGAGAGTTCCGTTCTCCTCACCATTTGACTCCGATCTGAAAGGTACGAATCGAACCAAGTGTTCGTTACACCTCTACATCCATATTTATTCCTCAAACCACTCCCTATTATGCATTATAGCGATTTCATTGTTACGAAAGTAATGGTAACACTGAATGTAAGTAAACACCTTGGCATGAGACACAAAAAGCTTTTTTTAAAGCATTCAATTGGTAATCACATAGATATGCTCTTAAATATGAAAAATTTAAAAAAAAGTAACATATTATAAGAGAATCCATAAAAAAAGTACAAGATCCACAAATAATACACAAAAATGAAATCGTCAGAATATCACAAGCCACATGTATATTCCAGTCAATAATCTCTATTAAAATTTTAAACCCAGTAGTTTCCATAACCTCAAAATCCACGTTTTTTGAATCTCCATCAAAATTCCCGCCCAATGTCTTGATTCCAGAAAAATTTAGGAATTCCTCAATAATTGGCATCGCTGCTTATTAGTTGCCATTAGAATGTACTTAAAACAGTAGTTTGTATCTAGACTTTGTTTATGCCCAAAATTGTTGATTGACTCTAACCCTTCTTTTGTATGACATTTGTTTGTATCTAGATACTCCCCATATGTCCAAGACGGCTGGCGTCAATGTTTTGATTTGTTTTGCAAAATTGACTTATAAAATTATAGCAGGGATGGAACATTTGCCCCATAGAGCGTTTCATAACTATTTTAATCCACGCTCTACTCCGAACTTCTGTGATTTATTGGTTGGCCAACCTATCAATGAATAGCTCCACCTATTATCTTAAAATATAACTATTATAACAGGAATGAACATTGTCTTCAATTTATTTGTGGCGTCAATGTTTTGATTTGTTTTGCAAAATTGACTTATAAAATTATAGCAGGGATGGAACATTTGCCCCATAGAGCGTTTCATAACTATTTTAATCCACGCTCTACTCCGAGCTTCCGTGATTTATTGGTTGGCCAACCTATCAATGAATAGCTCCACCTATTATCTTAAAATATAACTATTATAACAGGAATGAATATTGTCTTCAATTTATATTCCTCAATGAAGGAAAATGTAATAATAATAAATATGCTTTATTATCTAAAGGGAAACCCTTATTGACAAAGCTTTGGTGAACATTGCTTTTCTGAGAAAAACAATATTCCCAGAAAATTGAATTCCTAGGAATAAGACAAAAACAATTACATTTTCTCACTTCAGTAGGAAAATAAATATTAGATTTCATATTGTATCATCATGTAATTCGGATTTTAATGAAACCACATTGTATTTCTAGTAGGCTATATTTGTGACCAATGAATATTTTTCATTTGTAATAAAATTTCATCTATAAAAAGAGAAAAAATTTCAAATTCCAAAAACAGCTTTTAAAGAGAAGAAAAAAAAAAAAAAAAAAGAAATATATACATAATCGAATATTGTGTTGAATTTTCAAACATTGACAGGTTTTATATTATTTTCTATGCTTGTTCTCTTATTTGTATTGTTATTCAACGCCTTTCATTCGTCTATTTTGTATTTTTTCAATTGCATTGAGTGAAATGAGTTTTGAACCCATGAATAAATGAATGAATAATAAAACATAGAGGAGCAGAAGAAAAAAACGCAGAATATTAAAATGAGAATATTTATTGACGCATCCTCATGCGTACATTCACAAACTGCAGAGACTATAAATCCTCATAAGTAGCTCATATAGAAATTATGAAAGTTTTATAAATTTACTGATCTGTTCGACACTCACAATTATGATTAAAAAGTATAACAACAAAAATAAAATCAGCTCAGTTTTGTTACTTTAGACGCAGAGCATTTTTGTATCATTTCCTTTCGTCTAATATTCAAAATGAACAAAATATGGCATATCGAACGTATGGAATTCCATAATGAAGCTATATTTATTCTAGACATATAATAATCTATATAAAAAATACTCTGCTCTAAAACAATTACATAAAAATAACCACTTTTCAAGGAAAACAATAGAAATTTAACAATATATTTCTCACGTTATATCTACAAGATTTAGTTATTATTATTATAATATATATTACATACTTTAGTCTAACGTCGGTGACACGACTGTATGATCATCCATACAGCAGCAGCAAAAGTTGCGTGTGTGTGTTTGGGTGGGGGAGATGGTGTGGGTGTGTGTGAATCAACATCCAGAGCTAGTCCATTATCGTATGGGGAATACAAAATGATAAAACGAACTCGTCCAAGACGATACTTGGATTTGGAAAGGCCGCCCGCGGCTCGTAGGCGCTCTACGGAGTCTACAAGAAAAGAAGACCGGTAAAGGTTTGCTCGGAAACACTTCAATATCCACTTCCAAGAGAACTCCAATATGAGATAAGAGGTCTTTCGGATTGACCGGCAAGTATACCCGATTCAACATCAAACGACTCATGTCCGCGAAGATAGTTGAAATGAATAGTTATGTCACTGAAATTGATTTCAAAATTACATGGCTACAGTCGATTGATTTACTCAAGATCAGTGTGAGAATATATTTCAGAAATGACCTCAGAATAAAAACGATTGACTTGAAAAGGGAATATTCTAAGGAGAAATTAGTAATTACGAAGCAGCTTTTTGGCTCTCTATTTCTTCATCACCATACAAACATTTAGTAGATTTCCTAGAAATACTATATTCATTTTTAAGGATACAATAACGACGTACGTTTCGGCATTTTTATCATCTTCAAGTTCTAAAATATAATAAATTATAAACACAGAAATGTACAATGAGTAACTTTACTTGCAAGTCAAACTTAGTGTTATCACTAAACATTTTAAATATTTATCGTACGTGAGGTTACTCATTGTACATTTCTGTGTTTGTAATTTATTAATATTTCTGAAACTGAAGAAGGCAAAAATACCGAAACGCATGTCGTTATTCTATCATTGAAACTGAATATATAGTATATAGTGTGTCGACCAAAACTACCAAGGTAATCTATTGAATGAAAGAAAACTGTCAGGATAACATAACTTAGTATTTTTTATACTGTGCAAAAAAAAAATGGAAACTTCAGAAGAAAGGAATTGAGTTCAAAATAAACCCTTTATAAATATATTTAGATCATGCATAGAAGTTTCTTTCAGATACAAACTAGAATGAAAAGTCCATCTGAAACAATTACCTTCATATGAACATTGGATTACAAGAAAATCAATGAAACAGATATCATTCGTAGGAACGCTACACAACGTAATATATGAAAAATATCGTGTTATATAGTATTTATGTGAATGATATCCGTTTAAATTCCATTACGAATGTTTGGAATATCAACTGACTAAGAAAAAAATGATTTCCAGATAATTCAATCCCATATCCTTGAAAGTACGAAGTTGTTTCGAATAAATTTTTTCCAGTTTGTATTTGAAAGAAACTAGCGTGCATGATCTTTCAGCAGAGACTTTTTACTGATAAAAATTTTCTTTTTTTTTTTAGAAAGTTTTCACATTTTTGTATAACGATAAAGAATTACGAATCCAAAGAGTCAAACTGAAAATACGGTATGTGGTATTTTATTAATAGTACAAGTAGTTCACGAAAAAAAAACTGGCACTAAGACAGTATAACTACATCCTTTGATTTTTTATACAGTCTACAAAGAACAGAGTCTTTCAGAAACCTGCTATCTATTGTTTCACTATAAAGTACTGCCAAAATTGGAAAAACACTCAATTGGAGGATACACTTTCCTGATATTTTATAGGATTTATCAATTACAATCAAATTTCTAGTGGCTCTCAACGAAGTATTTTGAATGAATAGAAACACTAAAAAAAAACTGTTGACAAATTACAACAAAGTAATATCACAAAGTATTTGGGAAAATATGAGATATTTTCAAACCATAATTAGATAGAGTGTCCGTCATAAGTGTGCCATTTTGATTGAATTTTTTTGTGAGAAAGTAAGGACTAGCTCTTTTCGAAAATAACATCTTTTTGCTCAGATAGTCACGAGATTCGAGCGCTCGCCATGCAATATCTTAATGTTATTTCTATCTAAAACACAAATTGCTATACATTCTTATTGTAAGCCTTCACTCTAAGTTAACTGAGGAGTGCTAGCGGTGGTAGTGGTGACGGTAGTGGTGGTGTGGCACCATATTCTTGAAAGAAGTCCTTGGGGCTGTATAATTTGAGTTTGAGCTGTGATTCGTTTCGGTTTGGCAAGCACAAAATTCAAAATTTTCATAAAGAGGGTTTACCAGGGTTTGATAGCAAGATGGAGTCTATTCATGATCGTCTCAAGGTAACAAGAGAGAAGACGTCCAAAACAGAGTACTGAAAATTTGTAAACAACTTGCAAAAACTGATTGTAATCTTTCGCAGAATGCGAGTCTGTTCTGTAGACTAAATTTGACGATTTAAAAGTGATACACAACATCTCTGTTGCAGATGAGAAAAAATATTCTGTTTGGAACATTGGCAATTAATTTCATTTAATGGATGATGGTTGACGTAACTGAACTAGAAAACAAAATGTGGAATTCAAGAGATTAAATAAATATTATTGTCATAATGGACGATACTAGATTCTGACAAATATGTTGTTTTTTTTTTTTTTGAGTAGATATGGAATAGTGAAGAATAAGAAAGAAGGTGTCATCCCAACTGCAACGTTTTCCTTTAGAAGATACAAAATATCTTCATCAAAATTGAACTGTTCTAGGAGATTAAGGTGTATAAAACATGGATGTGACTTAAATCACACACACTTTTATGGTGTTCAATGCCAAGTTGAAAATTGACCAAACACCCGTCGAAAGCAAGAAACCAACAAATCAAAACTTTAAAAAAATTAGCCGTAACTCCAGGTACGTCAAGTATCGATTCCGATAACTTCAAGAGGATTCGATACCGAAGCAAAGAAAATTCGCAAGCCTACCCTAAACTACGATAAGTCAAAGTGTCTTCTGTCTACATCGACACCTATAAATATGTCTAACGATAAATACAAAGTAAATTAACGCGCGAACTATTTCTCTTTGGAGGCTTCAATTTAGAACGAAGTTTTCAGAAGAGGTGTCGCCTGGATTAGAAACATATATCTTATCACAACCAAAGAAAATAACGTTAAAAAACAAATTATACAGCCGTCTGTACAATAACTTCAGAGACATTCTCTCGATACGATCATACCGTCAGGTGAGGCATGCACAAAGTCTTTGTGGTTAATACTGTGTATTCGAGTCGACCATCGAACTGAAAGCTTCCAAATAAACTAGTAGCGCCAGAAAGATACGCAAATCCGAGTTTACTCAGTCATTTTTTCTGATAAAGAAAAAATACATGTACTCGGAGAAGGGAGCAATTCCCGCCAGAACACAAGTTATAACCACTTTTGACTCCATAAACTATATACAAATTTCATCAACATTTATTCTAAGCACTTATTCAAAACGCAGTCCTATCTTGTCAATGCCGTAATTCAAAATGTACATATCCAATTACTTCTTGGCCAACCTCCATCATCCCTCAGACGGGAGGAACACGAATTGTACCGTCACACCCGTTCGAACTGGATTATAACTGCCAAAATCCCACGGTAGATAGCGTTTTTGTTATTCAAGCGAAAGGATGAGATCCAAGCTGAAAGGAATTTTTCTGCACATGGTAATATCATTGGGTACTTTTGGATTCCTCAAATACATTGTAACTTGCTAATGGCAACACTTTTGAGACATTTTTATATTATTTTTTGTATGAAAATGTTTCAACAAAAATGACTTCCTGAACAATTGATTTTGAATAAATTTATATCCTCTATTACTTCCGTTGTAATTATTCCTTAAAAAGTATTTCTCCTTCCAAGTGTTCAAATGCATCGAGGATATCAGAAACAGCTTTAGACAAATGTCTCTCACTTATAATAATATACATCAATTTTAAAATTATCAAAACAGTAGTCAGTGCCAAAACATGAAAATTATGGTTCGTTGCAGCTTGGCCTCGCAAACAATAATTACGTAATAGTGAACAGTAAATTTACACAAAAAGGAAATTAGGAACCGATTTTTATTGAAGGGAAATTGACGAAGACCGAAGGCTAGATGAATGGCTGTTGTGTGTTGAGAGTAAGGTATGATGCAGTAGCCCGTTGATCAAGGCGAATGTTTATAAAAGCTCACTTGTGACGTTCTTAATTTTCTCGACCTAAAAGAAAAATCTAATCTTAACAACAGATTGTGCATCAGTATTGGGAAAAAATTATCAGACAAGGACAAGATAATTTGAAAAAAAACAAACTGAATGGGGTTTTCACATGAAAATGTTTACAGAGAGAAAAGAGTTTGACTTTATCAATAATTTTTACGTGCTACATTTCTGATGGTCGAATAATGACAAAAGTACTTGTTTGCATTTTCTTCATACTTATTGTGTTTATGACCTTTGACAGTTGGAAAGATAGATATCTAGAGAATGTACTCAAGTGAAATAAAAGAAAATTGAAAAGTTCACCCACAAAACTTGCTGCGTGATATAAACCTCTGAAAAGCCTCATAAGTCAGAAACAAACTACATGAATTTATAAATTTTGCCTATAAAATTAAATGTATATACTTCACTTATAATGGCTGACGTTTTGAAAAGAAGCCTTTTTTAATCTTAAAACCTAAAATCTACAAATTTTCTCTTGAGGCATTTTCTATCAAACGTTTTAGGAAAGAAACTTCTTACTGAAACATCAGTAATCGTAGAGAAAGCAATTGCATAGGCAAAATTTTTTCTTCCATTTAATTTTGCATACCTCAGCACAGTCAGAATATTAA
The DNA here is from genome assembly GCF_025532065.1 of Leptinotarsa decemlineata. Lineage (NCBI taxonomy): Eukaryota > Metazoa > Arthropoda > Insecta > Coleoptera > Chrysomelidae > Leptinotarsa > Leptinotarsa decemlineata. Next base: position 66,246 of record NW_027412681.1, on the reverse strand, counting down.
TAATACATTGATATCTTACAATAATTATCAATCAATTGCTTGCCTCCTTTCTTGTGAAGTGGGAATACTAGCGATATTTTCATTAGGTTTGGAGATGAGTTGCAAAATAAGTTATAATAGATATAATGGATTATTTTTGAAAGTTTTTAATAAGCTTTTAACATCAGATACATCTACTTTAGTCAGACACAAAACAAATTATCTAAGAACAATTCGTTCAGGCCAGTCTCAACTCCCTACACAGTAGGTTAATGGACTGACACCTCTCAGAAAACAACTACTCCCCTGGCTAATACCACGAAGGGCGTTGGATTATATCCGACAGGCGTCAGTGCAGGATTCTTCACAGAAGTTATTCCTGCATATGCTGTTGGCGATACAACTGCCGCAATAGATTTTCAATTATTGGAACACACTTGCAGACCAGTTTCGGGCTGTTTGGCCACTCGTCAGTGCAAGGTAGGTAAGTTGTATATCATCAACATAAAGTCGATGATTTCCGATAATTGAAAATCGAATTCCGTCAGAGTATCATTCCTCAAACTAAGCTGAAGCATACAACAAACAACAGGTTTGTCGTCGCCCCATCTGCCTGTGAATGAAGTAACCAACTGCATATCCGAAATTTGCCCAATTCCTCGTATAAGGAAAGAAAACTTCCACATAAATTATCTAAGAACAACTCATTCTGGCCAGTCTCAATTCCCTAACTTCTGTGAAGAATCCTGCACTGACGCCTGTCGGATATAATCCAACGCCCTTCGTGGTATTAGCCAGGGGAGTAGTTGTTTTCTGAGAGGTGTCAGTCCATTAACCTACTGTGTGGGGAGTTGAGACTGGCCTGAACGAATTGTTCTTTTAGTTAATTTGATTTATAACCAGTCTTCAAGTATGCCCACTGACTATATATGAAAACAAAACACAAATGCCATTTACTGAGCAAAAAGTTACTGACTAATTAGACTCTTCAGACACTTATATTACGCAAAAACTTTTTAGTTTGCCTTTTACTACACTTGAAAAAATCAAGAAATAGTTACTCTTTCACAAAAATAGTTTTCCAAAGAATACTTGTTTGTTTAATTTTACATTTCCTATGTTATCAAATTTAATGAATTTGTGAAATATCAGCACAACAAAAAAAGTATTTTTGTGAAAATTTGCCATTTATTCAGATATTGTGAATATCTCACTCAATAAACACTACTTATTAATAAAATGTATTTACAATTTCATATAAATTTTGAAATCTCTTTTTCTCTTTGCAAAATTCAGAGTTTTCCAAACATACAACACCCTGTAACTAACAGTTTAGTCAAAACTGTAATGAGTGTTTATTAATTAACTAGCGACTGGGTATTGATCACAATTTTAAATGAACAAAAAGATGGCAAAAGAAAAATGTGATTGCTGATTAGAATGTTCTGATAATATTTCAATAAAGACAACTTTTTTTGCATTTCTATATGTTTAGGTACCGAAGTGAATGCTACAGTAAATAAAACTGATTCAAATGTGTTGAAATTCCTTGAAAGTAGGGAATATTTTAAGGAAGCTATAAAACTGCAATTTGCTTAGTTTTTCTAAGAGAAAAGAAACATACAAAAACTAGATTAGGATCACTTCAAAATGTATGCAAAATGACATAAAAAATGACAAATGACAAAAACTAAATCATGTTACAGAAAAAAGAGACTACATCACAAAAAACCTGTACATTTTCTTGCAATATAGCAGGTAGTTGTTGAACTGGAAACTTACCGACACAGAGAGACGGGCGGGGAACATTAGGCTGTTATTATGTTATCACTTTTTGCTGGAAGGGCTGTTGTTATGTTGTGCTGGTGTGGATTTGTGGGATATTTCAAGCTCGGCGAGCCTCTTCCACAGCTCGTCTCGTTCTTTCTCACGCTTCTTTTCCCTGCAAGAAAAAAAAACAATGGTTTGCAATTATGAGTCTCGAATCTGGCCAAGACCTACTTTTGTCTCTCCGCCTTATAGCTGACGGTTAGTTCGTCAAAGAGCTTCGAGTTCATCTCCATGAAGGTCTTGAGCACGTTGTATACGAGAGCAACGATAGTCTGGTTCCAGTGCTCCTTGGAAATTCGGTAGAGGGCCGGGAACATTATCGGCATGATCACGTGGTTGTTCTCCTCCAAGAGCGACATTATGTACTCGTTGTTCCAGAAGTACAGAGCCCGCTCTGCCACCTGAAATCGGAAGACAGTTTATTGTTTCTTGCCCAACAGAATTCATACGTTAACAGAACAAAAATAATCAGTACAATAAATTAATGAAGTGGTAATAGTGATAATGATAACAATAATATAGGACATAATCCATAAAAACTTAAAAAAATAATGAATAAAACTTTGGAAACTTTGAGTCCATTTTTTTTTTTAGTTGAATAAGTGAGCAATTTTGAATGACTACAAATCAAGATGTACAATGTACATGTCACACATTGATTTTTTTTGAAGACTTCAATGTGAGTGAAATTTAGCTACCCTGAAATTTAGTTGAGATAAATTTGTACAAATTTGCAGCAATTTGTACAAAAAGTAAGTGGAGCACATCTTTTTTTTCTAAGGAGATTAGTTGGTTACTGTCTAAAAGAATCTAAAGAAATGAACTTTAAACTTTCAAGCCAGTCTCGGATATACCTACATAGTAGACTAAATGGAGTGACGCCTATCAGAAAACAACTACTCCACTGACTAATACCACGAAGGACATTGAATTATATCCGACAGGCGTCAGTGCAGGAATCTTCATAGCCCACTGACTAATAATAAAAGAATCTTATGGTTAGAATGTACTTTTGGGTAGCTTCCCAGGCTTTTGAAATGAACAAATTTTAAAAATTGTCTTTGAACCTTCTCGAGTGTGTATACATGAAAAAAAAACAGATTCTTAATTATAGCACAATTTCTAATTCAAATCTACATATGTGAAGTGAAGTGTTTTGCAGGCATTTATGTTCGTGACGTTTTGCCAATTTGTTATAATTTGTCAAAAATTCACATCTTGTTCACCTCCAAAGCTTTTTAAATGTTGTGGAAGGTGGAAGCGCAGGCTTTAATGTTGTGTAGACCAGGCTTTACCCTTTAAATAAAAAAAAACAAGGCAACAGGCATGAAAATTTTGTGTGAAAAAAGTGAAAAAATATATATCGCAATCGCACGTTGAAAAGACGAGAGTGGAAGGCTTTTTCCCCACAATTTTATCAAAATCAGTGTTTTGAGAGTGTTTTCAAAAGAAATCAACGAAGAGTAATAATTACTTGGTTCCACCTCGTTGAATCGTGCCCGGTTGTTCATCCGATTATCGGTCAACAAATAGTGGAAAGAAGATCCCATCTTGATTTCCTTTCTTTTCCTTACCTTTTATCACCTACCTCACCAGAGCGAGAGATAAAGACGAAAGGAGAGAATGCAGATAAAAACGGGCGAGTTTTATATACAGTTCGCATCGCATCTAAATAATTATTATTTATTTACGCAATTATCAATCGCACGAACAGAAGGTTAATGACACATTTCAATGTAAAAAATCCTACTTCTTTGTATTAGTAGATTATTTTCAATACTGTATGGGGTTATTTTCTTATAAATGTTTGGACTCCTGAAGATTGCTCAACTCCGTTAAAAGCAGTAAACAGTTGTTCACATTTTCAACACATCTTTAAACCTTCGATTCGACAGGAAAAAGAAGATTCAATGATTTTATTTGTTAAGATAGATCATGGATAGATAGTAAGACTAATAGTGGCCCTAAATTTGATCCCGAGGTACTTCGGAAGTATCAGTTATTAAGTCTGATTCATAATCATTATATAACTTTTTGATACCAATTTAACAGTGAAAAAAAAAGGTAAGAATTGTTGACTCAATGTAAGAATTAATTCCATCTGAAATATCAATAATTCCTTTACAATTTGTGTGAAATATTAGGTATTTGAAATAATAGACGCATAACCCGATTGAGACTTTCGTAATCAGATTCCAGTGTATTTGTCTTTTTTAGGATTTTGGATGATTCTCTTAACACAAACATTAGCTATATCGGTTTACCTAATCAACAATAATAATCAACATTGAACTTTTTAATATTCATTAAAGTTGCTAAGCTGCTGTATCATAAAAACGAACAATTTGTAAATAAAATCAAGCTACATTTTTGGGGCACTCTACAACAATGGACATTGAATTTGTTGACGAGTGTATCACAAAATAAAAAATCACTTGCTAACCTGGAAATGAGGACTGGAAACGCACTTGGAGATCTGCCTGAATAGAGGCTCTTGGATCCTGGTGAACTGAGAGGGCTCCATAACATCGAGCACTTCCTCGATCTCCCCGAGGAACATCACCTCCTTCTGGCTACACGTCTTGGGCCAGTACTTGAGCAGGCCGCGGATGACGGGCTCCGTGAGCGTCGGGTCCTTCTCCAAGAACTGGACGACGCAATAGGCCAGCTGCGCATGGTATAGTGACAAGCACTTGACCTTGTGCAGCGGAATCAGGACCTTGACCAGGAACTGCTTGTGCTCCGCCTTCAGCGGCAGCGCGAACCCGTTTATTATCGAACCTAGGATCTCGAGGAGCTCGCCCACTCCATTGAAATGTTCAGTCTCGTACACAAACCTAAAATGCAAACAAAAACGTTCAAGGGCCACACCACACTGGAAATAATCTAAAGGTTAATTTTTTGTTGCATCCACACACATATTCTTAATATAAGTGTGATAGAGAGTGCTTTTTTTTTCACTCAACCATTGCCTATACAAATTATGTTCTAGTTTTTCAGAAAGATTTACCAAAATTCTATAATGGTCAATAATATGGACCTCAATTCAACGAGATGTCACTGAAAACAAAAAAAGATGACACTGAAATCTCTGGCAAGAATAAATCCTGAGTAAGAACATTTCTCAATCATCGGAAATGCAATACTTTTTTCGATGCGCGTTTCACCAACCAAATAGCATCTTCAGGAGATAATGAAAACTAATTCCAAACTCTGAAACTGGTCTCTTAAACAGACCTTTAATCATTTTGGCTGAAATATTTTTTGAAAAAACCAAATTTTTGAAGTACACTTGTCACTCACCTAAGAAATATATTGTTAATTTGTTTTCGAATGAAGGCCCTGAGGCCGAGGAATTTGCCATAGATGCGGTGCAATACTGTCTTGAGGAAGTCCCTTTCTCGTGGATCTTCCGAGTCGAAGAGCTCGAGCAGCTGCAAAACAAACTTCTGGTCAATGACCCGCTTCCCGATGGTCGGCTGGAAGTCGGAGCTCTCCAGGAAGCGCAAGAAGAATTCATAGACCAGCTGGAGGTGGGGCCAGCTGGCCTCCAGGGTCGGGTCGTCTTCTTCTGGGTCAAAGTCGGGGTTCTCGCTGGGGGGCAACGTGCGGAACAGATTCGCCGATATCTGAGAACGAAACTCAAAATAAAATACTCAAAAACGTTGTTCGGACACATAGAACCGTTCAACAAAATAATGGTCTGGATAATTATATGAATGAATCTCAAGAGTCTACCAGTTTGATAACCAAGTAAGTAGTGGACTATTGAAATATATTGCCATAAATGGTCTCAAAAAGGAATATAGCACAAAGTTTAGCCCGACCCTTTAAAAAAATGTGTTAGAATTTGCAATGTTAAATAATTTTGGCCTTCTAGTAGAGAAGAAAATGTCTCCACAAACTATCCATATCAATTTTACCCTATCACAGAATGCCAAGTAGTCGATTGTCTTAATGAAATAAAAAATAAGACCTTTTGTAAAAAACATAAGATCTGATGCATATATTATGAATCAGTCACTTATACAAGGGTTCTTTCTTTCCTGATAATTTTGAGACAGCATTAGTAATTCTTCTGCCCAAAAAAAGGAACACCAACGAGTCTTCATTATTCACTTCAATAAATTAACAATTAACAAAGTGCAAACTAGTTATATTTTATTCTCTGCATCCATAGCATCAAGTTTTATTAAAAGTATTATGTGATTGACTATATCGATTACAAAAAAATTATAATATTCTCGATTGCCAGTTTGCTAATGATAATTCTCACATCCAATTATTAAATAGTCCCATTCTAAAATTGATATTGTCTTAATAATTGAGCACTGAAACTGAAAATAGGAAAATACTACCATATATGCCACTGCTACTGTCTATGTAAACTTCAGGCAAATAAAATCTGGACCAGAATCTTTGCAAACTTTTGAATATCGGATCAAACTTTAAATTAAATTCAAGTTTTTGGTACCACCATTAATAAATTATAAGCCATCATCATGTTCCTTTTCAAAACCTCATCTAATCTTTGAATCATCAACTTAAAAAATTCAATTTATTCCTCAATCATAAGAAGATAGGACATTCTAGAAAAATGTAACATGATAAATGTATAAATTATTTGAAAATTTTAAAAAACTTACAATAAACACCTCCCAAAAGATAAATAAAAAATCAAAATAAAATTCTGCTAAATGATATGACAGCGAGTAAAAGGCTTTTACAAAGCATTACTATTTCATTTCACATCTATGTTGTAAAATTTGATTTCATTGAAACTAAATGTTCAATAGAGTACTAATGAATATTGAGATTACAGCAATCTATTGAGCAAATAAAGCAATTTCATATATTCTTTCAGAACATCAACGGAAATACTAACCAATTACTGAAAAACAACCCAACAAAATTATTGAAAAAAAATACTACTGAAAATAAAATCATAAATGAACCCAATTGTCAATTTATCAAAGGTCTATATGAAAATGATTGAAACAACAAAAATCTTCAGTACTTTTTCTGCTACTAATCATTTATCATCATTATTATACTCCAAATTATATTTTTTTTGTATTCTACACGCATGCAAAGATGGGTTTGAAATACAAAAGTGCATCAAATAATTAGCAACAATAAAAATACATAAACTCTGCTCTCTATGGGGTTGAATATAAACATTTGATAAATTGTAAAGTTTCATACATCAATCACTTTCAACTTCCTATTTTACCTGATTCCAGTTATTTGAGGCAAACCTCAGCAATAACCTTATACATGTACATTTGAATAGATTTTTTCATGCTTGGAAATTGCCAACCATTACTTTTGGCATATTTAATTTGCAACAAATCTGAACTGAATGTATATGTTCAATGAAAACGATTCACCTCAATCTCTAAACTCTGTTTACTCAAATAGATCATGTTGAATTAGCGACTAGTGTATAATTTATATAATGTTTGACTTTTATATTTGATGGTGTTCATAAACAACATTTTTCCAAAAAATTCATTGGATCAATACGGAGACTTGAGATGCAAAAAAAATTTAACACAATCATTGCTGCAATTTCAAATTCGATGAATAGATGTAAGAAAAAAGAATCAAAATTTATTTTTGTGCCAGTTATAATATTTATCAATAAATAAGCACTCAATCTGATTGAAAAAGCTTCTGTATTTTTGTACTTTTTACTTCTCTATGCCAGATGTGATGAAATATTTGGGTTTCAAAATTGAATTTTACATTGTTGCAAAGTTAACTTGAATTGCAACAAGTATTAACATTCACTAAACTGTTCATTCATAATTATTGTACAATTGAAAATGAGTTCAATTTATGAAAATCTTATTAGCGATATTTCTGTTTGTAACAAATCTTTGTTAGGTTAGTTAGGTGGGAAATCCTAAATTTTGAAATAATCTGTATTTTTCAATTGTTCTATATGAATAATTTATGTCAAGTTGGTTATTTTCTCATATTCCTAATCTGATGGTTGTAACATAAAAACAATTTGTAAATTGGCAAGATTTATACTTGTGGATCAATATAAAATGTTATTGACTAGATATGTTTTTTCAAACGAATACTCCATAATGTACTGAATTATTATGGAGGTGCCTTTGTTTCACAAAACTTCTGCCTTTCAAATTTTCCATTCTGAGCTAGTATTATATGTAACCTTTGAAAATATATTCTCCATCCTGCGTCTTATCACAAATATCAATATTTGTTGATGCTGATATATAAACAATTCCAACGATAACAATTTTGTGTACAACATTCTTTACCATTCAAGTGACAGCCGATTGTATCCACAAAAGTGTTTCAATATGGCAAACAGAAAGACTGAATTAAAAACGTACCATTTTAATAATTTCCGGGTAGACAGGCTCGGTGAGGACTCCTCTGCCTCCGGTTATGTAATCGACCAGTTCGTTGAGGGTGCATCTCTTTACTTCCTTGCCCTTCAGATCAGCTACAGGGTCCATGAAATCAAAAGCTACGCAACACTGCCTCAGTTTTCGAATGAACAATTCTTCCTGTTCAGACGCTGGCACATCTGCAAATCAAACAGCAAAACTATTCAGTTTTTGAAATTTTGAAATCAATAATGTGCTTCCAATAACTTAGAATGGACTTGAATATAAAGTTAAATTTTATTTGTAAAACGGACTTTCTGAGGATCCTTACTTGAGCAAAGTCTCTTATAAAAGTTGATGTACACTTAACAATCACAAAAAAATTATATCATAACACATTTTTACACATTGGATATCTGAAAATGTAACATTCACCATTGTTGTGATGTTGTCATTTGATTAGTTAGATGAATGCTTATCTAATATTTTTTTCAAAACCTATAACATTTCTGGGCAAAATTAGTAACATGCCCCTCGGATGATTTTCATTTTAGTGAAAACCTATAAATACCATAACTAACTTCTCAAATAACATTCAGCAGATTCAACACAATAAACTAATTAAAAATATTCACAGGTTTTCAACAAATTCATTAGATATGTTTGATCACAGCCTATATTCTGTAATGAACCGTATTCTTTCAAAAACATCAACTTAACTAATGTAAAAGAGAGTAAGTTATAGTGTATCTCAACTCTGGTTGGAAGAATCAGATCTTAGTTCTACAATAACATTTCCAACTTGAAAAAAAAGATGAAATTGCATATATAATTAGAATTGTACTAGGTCAAGGCGTCAGCACTAACCTTTGAGAAGAGGCAGCGGCTGGAGTTCGACGTCTTGTGAGTTGCGATATCTGGAACTGCCCTGTGACTTTTTGGTCTTCTTTTTGAGCGAGCGCTTCGCAAAAGGATCAATTCTATCGACGAAGGCCGTCGTCGACATTGCGGTGTCAAGAAGTCTTCAGTGGTAACAATAACAACAAGCAAATACTATTTACAAAGGGACAGCAAGAGGGTCGCTCTGCATTTCACTCCTAGAAATATTTCGTCAAATCGCGCACATTTTTAAACGCATCATTTAAGTATATTTATAGTCTTTTATATTTATGAATGATTGCTAAATATCAATGACAGCCACAAGGTGTGTGTATGCTTAAAATTCGGAGCACGCCCAACGATCAAGTCCTAAATTTTCGGAAAATTTGTCGATTTCCGACGCGATCGCCGCAATCGGGCTGCAAATTACGAAATTCCCGATAAAAATCACTTAGAAATGTTCGATACGTAGCGAAGGCAGGTCGGTATCACCAAACTGCCAAGCGAGTCCAGTATTTTCACCCGCCATCAGCTGGTTATTTCCACACAAAATGCTTCAGACTAACTGATTTTTACACTCTCTGTTTTTGTTTGCACATCTTACACACGTCAAACTATTCGATAAAAGTATTTATTTTACCGTACGTGGTGTAATTTTCGGGGAAAAAATTATTTTTATAATAATTTTTGCACACAACCGATTCGATGCCGTAAATACCTTGGGCTGAAAATAGATGGGAGGTACGGGCTAGTCAACTAACAAACTGAATAGCACTTTTATTGGTTCTTTCTTGGAAAAAAATACACTGAATATATACATTTACAATTATTTTCTGCTAGGATACAAACAAAATACTGTAAAAATTTATATTTTGCAACAAATTAAAAACTCAATTGACTAGTTTTTAATCTTCAACAATAAATCAGCCTATCGCGAGCTAGCCAACAAATGGGTGAACCAATCAAAAACAGTTATCGGTAAAACGACTTAGAATTTGGCATATGACAGATGTACGGGGTGGTAACCAAAATTACTTACACAACATAACCTATACTTTTTATTTACAGAAAAAATAAAAGTATTCCTCGAAAGTCAATATGTCTTGTCCCGGTTTGTATTGTGGCAGAGTTCTCTTACCCGATGGCTCTCTTAGTGATTGTGGACCCTGTCCCAGGGGATACCGTCGAAATGAGTCTTTCGTTTGTGTAGAATGCAGTGATATCCCGTCTTTATACGACTGGTTATATTTGGGATTCATGGTTTTATTGGTATTGGTGCTACATTGGTTCTTTATAGATATGGTATCCGTTAGAAGAAGGTAAGTATGAATTGCATTAAATACGGGTAGATTCATGCGCCAATCTTGAGTCGTAAGACCCAGGTTTCAAGTTGTAAGAATTCATGTTTACTATTTGCTGAAAGCTTACAACTCGTGCAGATATATATTATGAGTAGATATATCAATGCTCGTGCATGAATGTTGCCACCGAAAATCAATGATCCAACTGCTTAGGACTCATTGCGACTTATGACTGGTGCATAAATCCCTTTCCCCATCATAACGGATGAAACAGTCATTACTTTCAGTTTCAACAAAGATATTATAAGTCTTCACGCAGTGGCATTTGCTGAAGTTTTCCTAGCTTCCGTCCTCACTCTCTTGATATCTCACCCAATGGGATCCTTCTATATATATAATTGTAAGGTTCGAAGTATAAAAGACTGGTATACTCTTTTCCACAATCCTACACCCAACTATGAGAAAAAGGTACACTGTACTCAAGAGGCTGTATATCCACTGTAAGTATGTTAGTATCTACAAATGTTGAAAATTATCTCTTCAAAAATCTTACAATAAATTTCATTCTCCAACAATGAATCATTTGCCTCGAACAAAATTTTCTACTTTGACTCTTTCAATTGTTTTTTATTAAAAAAAAATGTGTTGATATATTATTTATTTGGAAAAATATTATATTTAGCAACACTACTTCTTAGTTGTGAAGAAAGGCAACAACGCCCTATTTTTGGGCCGGTTCTGCATGAAGTATAAAAATGGAAAGAAAATAAAATTCCATCATATATTGTTTTTGTTGAGAAGGTGATAAACATTCAAATTTAGTGTTTTTCGACGTTTAGAACTTCATTTCGTGCTTCTTCAGGGCTCTACAATGCATATCCTCAAATACATGCGCCAAATTGCAATATATAATGGCATGTATATCGTTTCTTTATAAAAATATTCAACTGTAGATGCCTGATGAAGTACGAAATAAAGCTCGAAACCCTAGAAAGAACTAAATTAATCATCTACGAAAATTTTTGAGCCATTTTCCAAGGAAAACATTTGATTGAGTTGAAGAACAAGTTATGTGGGCTCTCCAAAAACAAAAATTGAACCCTGCATCTTACTTTCAATGTTTTTTTGCCCTAAATTGTACTTTATCTCTTGTAGATTGTAAGTAATAAAGACGATTATCAATATTACAGTCATTTTTAAATTAGTTATATCTGGTTTCTCTGTATATAACATATTCAAAGAGATAAAGGTATGTTCATTTCAATTTTAGATATACTACCGTTTTTTTGTTCTTCGGATTATGTTTGGTCCTAATGCTGATCATTCGACCTTGGGCGTGTCGAAAATTCTTGCCACGTCAGAGTAAAATGTCCATTTATGCTGCCATGTATTTTATACCCATACTTGTCCTTATACATGCCCTAATAGGAGGATTGCTTTGTAAGTATTTATTTTGTAGGTGAAAGTAAAACAGTTCATCATGTCACATTAATCTATTCTATCCTGAGGACCAATTAAATAATCTAAGATGAAATAGTGAACTTTCAGATAGTTTTTTTTTAATTAAAATTACTTTTTTTGTAATAAAGAATGGCAGATATATTACTAAACCTAAAATTCAGAAAAAAAGTACAGAAATAAATCTTTGCATAAACACCATTATTTTTAACCAGCTGTCAAACAGATGGATAAATTATCCTCGACCAGATATTTATTTCGGGAGAATTTATCTTATTGAAGTTGGGATGATTCTGCAACGTTACATGGCTGACGGACTGCAAAGAGCCATGATGCTTCCTAGGTGGTTGTGGAAGTTATTAACATTACGCACCCAGAACACGAGTCTAATGACCAAAGTAGTTGAGGCCGTTGACAAAAAAACATGTCTGTGGTAATTACCGAACAATATCTTAATAGCATAACCGAACCACAGAACACCGTAACTAGGGTGTTCTGTGACCGATCGTCCATAGTTGACGTGTGTTGGCAACACTGAATTTGTAATTTTTTCGGGTGCGTTCCGTTATTGTATTGATTTTAAAAATATATAAATATATTTTTATATTCATTATTATCCACTGTTATTATATCCGCTCAATGTTATTCACATTGAGCAATTTATTACAATTATCAAACTGCTGTAAAAAAAAACAACAATAGATATTTAGTAAATTAGGTTAGATTCCATAGAAAAAGTAACTGTTTCCTGTTTGGAAATAACATTTCCTTTAGAGACCGAAAACGTACTACAAATTTTTTCATAACATCCAAGAATTGAGTTTTGCTCATGAGTCGAAATGGAAGTTCGTAAAGAGAGATCTAAATCGGACGTAGAAGCAAATTTGCCAAAGATAAGTGGAAAACATAAAAGTAAACAGTCGCATACCACCAACAAAATTCTGAAAGAAAGTCAAAAGGTACTGAAACACTCTTTAAACTTTCAGAAAGTCATGAAACGTGAGGATTATATCAAGAATATAGTAGTAAATATCGATGAAACTGTACTTCTTGAGAAATATGGTCAGGAAATCAAATCACATTTGGAAAGCAAGGGGTTAGTTTGTAGAGTGACTTCTTCTGTGTCGGGTCTCATATCCTGGACAAGAAAACTACCAAATACCATTGTGAGTATGTTTTCAAACAAAACTGAAATCGATGAAAAACAATATTTTTTAATCATCCCTTGCAAAGAATTCAGAAAGCTCGTTCGTGAGAGGAACTTAACACCACATGTGAAGTTTATCCACGAAATTATTTCTTTTCAACATTTATGTGTAGCTGTTTTTGGCATGGAAAACCCGTCTGAAGTTGAGGAAGAAGCAGTTATGGACATTGAGTTTTCTTTCAAGTGCTTCTGGCAATATGTGAACAAGAGTGAAGATTTAGCAAATTGGGTAATGATGGCAACCAAGTCCGTGGCAGAAATTCCTCATAAACTGGAACAAGCAGAAAAATATGAAAGTCAAAAACAGTTTTTTGACTCGGTTAACAAAGACACTGTGAGAATAGACAAAAATGGAAATGGTTTGAATCGTTTATGGCGTCAAATTTTGACTGTATTTCCGTTAGTGAATTTGGAAATTGCTGAAGCTATCTGTGCTGTTTATCCCTCTCCCAAAGCATTATTTGATGCGTATGCATCTTCAACAGAACCGGAGGAACTACTTCAGGACATACCTATACGCCGTGCTCATGGACCTCTTACTTCAGTCAGAAGAGTTGGCCCAGAGCTGAGTAAAAAGGTTTACAATTTTTTTACTGCCAACGAAAATATTTATCTATGATTCCCTAATGAAGTTATATTATTTTGTTGTATTGAATATTTATTTTTATTAAAAAAATTGTCAAAATTCTACAAAAGTTGATTATTAACCCAAAACTGTTTTACTACATATATGCAGTAAACAGATATTTATCATTAATTTTCATATAAATATAGTAACTACAGTACTTTCACCATCCGCATCAGCACGATTATAGGAACTTACTTACTTACTTTTAGGATATGTAGAAATGTCCTTTATAACGGTTGTTGGAAAAGTTAACAAAGAAACTCGAACAGACTTTTGCGGACCATATTTTTAAAAAAACAACCTCTTACTAGCACCAAATATATATGTTTTTCAATATATTGAAACTGAAAAAAAAATGTCTCCAGAAGCGATAACAGTATAATTGAACAGTAACAGATATTTTATAAGTTTTAATCATTGTTAAGTGATGTACTAGTACTAATAACGATTTATATTTAATTTTATATATAGTTATTCATTTCAGGAAATTTATTTCAAACAGAATTTTCTGGAAGGAAGAAAATATTCATAATATATAATATAAATTTACAAGATAACCTCATGTTGAATATCTTCATGGGGCTTAACCTGATATTGAATTCATCAATATAATGAGGATTGATCACATTAATAATGAATAATTAATATCTGAGTAAGTCAATGTAATTTGATATTTGCTTATATGTATTGTTAATTGCTAATTTCCTGTACAGGGACTCTCATATGTCTTAGTTTTGATATATTTTAATTTTCACACAAGTACATTTTCCCCAGTAAAATAAAAATGTATTAGAGATATCTCCTGGATAAATGTTCCCTTTCATCTGTCACAATTTAGGTATCTGATGCTTTCTAAGGACTGTCTTTATTATTGTTGTAGACCTGGAGGTAGAAATTTTAAGTAATTTTTATCAATAATTCATCATTACTAGAGTCGATCATATTTTTATTCATAATTTATTGAATTGCGCTAACTTTGAGTCAATTCAAATTGTAAGTTTTTTTGAATTTAAATATTTACAAGAAAAAAGAACTAAGAGAAATTTCTTACACTGTTTGTAATATTTCAGCACATCAATCATTTCAAAGGATGAAAAAAAAATACTTTCGTGATCCCTATTATATTGTTGTAAATTATCCCCTGAAAAAATAACGCCGGCCGACGATGGTCTTACCTATCGAATGCTACTTGGACAAAGGTCAGAATGCGACGAGTGCTAGAATTGTTCCACCTGCTTCAAAAGAACTCAATCGAGCTATATATGCAGCGAGAGCGGCAGTCTAGTTCGGAAAGTGCAGTGCGAAGTGAGCTTATAGGGTTTATAGACATTTGAGCATTAGTCTGAAGGTTTTTGAAAAATCTAACAATACACAATGACAGGTGTAACGCTGTGTGTCCTTTCTAAAGCCTTCGACTGTGTTTTCCATAAGCTGCTGTTGACAAAGCTACATAACTACGGCATGAGTAGGCTAACTATCCAATAGACGAAATATGTTTCAGTCAACGAAACTACTTCCAAACAAGCTATTCTTGAATATGGACTACTTCAGAAACTATTGTCCTTAGTCACGGAATATGTACTCAAAAAGATGGCACAGGAACGAAATATTATTGTCAACTTAAGCTCAAGTGAAGAGTGTCGTTGCAAGAAGAAACACGACATTCCAAATATAAGATGTCATAATACTCTTTGAGGAGTCCCTGAAAATGTCGATTTTGAACAAGTTATGAAAAAAAAAGTGGAAATTATACCATTCAGTTGAGAAAATTGTAGAGCCTTCAATGAAGATTCGCCGGGTTTCATTTAATGAAAACACCATAGCTTTTGCTTATAGCTAAAATCTTCCTAAATAAGCATACCTATTTATTATTGTATAAATATTTCAAATTGACACGTCATAACAACATTATATAAATGAGTTAACATAATTCGGTATTAACAAAAATGTTTGATTAAATATTAAAATGTAGGCCACTGCAGGTAGAAAACGATCCTAAAGCTCACAACATATTTTGATTGCGACCCGTGTGCGATACAATAATAGGTTAGACCTGGTAAAGTAATATAAACCGGCCTATATCAGCTGTGGCAAATCATAACAAAATCTTCTTTGAGCTCTCTGTTAGCATTTTCCATTCATTATGAGCATTTATTACTTTTCACTATTAAAAAACAGCATACAGATATAAATCCCTAAGCATTCATTTCAACTGTATTAATATAAACTCCAAAGTAACTACAACATATGCTAGTTTTTATTAATAGATCACATATGAATAATTTTGATTTTTTGAATCGTCAGAGAGTGTCTGCGCTCACTCATAACTTGCCTTTCTGTTCTTGCAGTCTACTCGTTCCCGCACCTGGTGCTGATCCTGTCTGTGGTGTCATGCGCCGCCCACTTTGCCGTCAAGATGGACCAAAGTATCTCGTCGCTGATTCTGACGACGGTCTCTGAGCCGCGAAACGTCGTCATCCTGCTGGGGCACTGGTGCCTGCATGCGTACGGCATCGTGTCCCTCACGCAGCTCTCCAACCCCCACTTGCACCCGCTGCTAATCCTGCTCGTGCCGCTCCCCGCAGCCTTCTATGTGCTGACCGCGCGCTTCACTGATCCCAACAAGTCACACTTTTAGTATTCGGTGTCTGGTAGGGGCGGCAGATGGGGAGCGGCGACGAGGGAGGAGGGCGTCGGAGGGGCCAACACAGTCATCCAGCCTCGATCTGCCATCGTCGAGAGCCATTGAGTTTGCAGCACGAAAACGAAGCTATGTCCATGATCGGCTATCCTGGTTTTACCTCTTTTAATTCGGTTCAACCCATTAGTGCATAGCCAAAAAACTTTTAGATCAGTTTTGAATTTTATGATTATTAGAGGTTAATGTGATGTAAATAAAATCTAGAATTTTTTTCCAAACTATATGTTCGAATTTTTGAGAAAAGAAACATCCATTTAAAATATGGGAAAGACATACTTTTAAAGACAGCTATATATTCAAAAAAACTTATCAAGTATGGTTTGATAAAACATGATTTCAAGTAATGAACCAATATTGCATTTAAAGTATAACTTTTATGGGGAACCTTACATTTTCTGTCATTTCAATGCAAATCAACTGAAATACCTTAGTAGATGGCAGCAGAATTGAATTCGTCGTTCAAGTATTTGGGTTTCATGGTAGGTAAACCTTATCATTCAGTGAATATTTGTTTATTAAAAAACTTCATTTAATTTTAGAATTTCATCATACCTGTTTTACGCAGAGGTTAACGTCTTACATGTATTGTATTACAAGCGCTAACAGCTTCCCATGGAAAGTACTTGCTATGCAGCATCAGCAAATGTTGGAGATATATTTTTTGGAGATATTATTTTTTGTATAAAAATGGAAAAGTAAAGCTTAGATAGAAAATATTAATAATTAACATGTACATAGTTATATGGAAATTAAATATTTTATTAAATCATTTGAATAAACATAAATAACAAATACAAATCAACTATTAAAAAAATCGAAGAACGGTCATTTATCAGTACAAATGAAGTTTGGTCGTTATCAAAACTCTCAATGTTTGATCGAAAGCAGAGCAAACAGAAAGGCCGATCTTGTCAACACACCAATCGAATGACGTAATTGGCTGATCTGACAGGGTGCAGTTTTGCAATAGTGACAAATCCCCCACTATTCCATATGGTACTCCTTCGGAATCTTTCTCCACTCTCTTGATTGGATAGTTACTGAAAAAAAAGATACCTGGAGAATATGTTATTCTTTGAATATATCACTGCTTCTAACATTTTCTAAAATAATTGAAACTCCCATAAGAACATATTATATATGCTCAGGTTAATTTTCAAATATCTAAAAACAGTAATTTCGCAATATCCCATCTTCCGCAAGTGTTAAATTAAAATTTGAATGGGGATAGAGCACTATTTTGTAATTTATTTACAAAAGCATTCGACTGTGTTAATCACAGAATACTTCTACAAAAACTTGAGGGGTTTGGATTCAGAGGAAAAATCATATAACTGCTTTGATTCCTAACTCAGCAATGGATTTCGATTTGTTAAAGCATCTGCTGTTGACCACATTAATAACGGTTTATCAGTTGGTTTATTCCTAATGTATCTAAAGAATTGCTTTGGAGCGGATAAAAACATTGCTACCTTGAAGAAAATAATATTTGAAGATCTAAGAAGACTCGAGATTTGGTGTGATTCTAAAATATCTTACGATATATCCTAATGACAGACTTGATAACACCCAACAAACAAATAATGTACCACTAATATCAATATAAACTTCTAAAGCATACTGCAGCTTTGATAAATTTGACTGTGACAAATTCTAAGTTCAGTTTTCAATTGATATCAATTTAGATTCAGTATTTAATGTCAAATTTGACAAACACTGAATGTACATACCCACAATTATGTAACCTACATACCTAGGTTATATAATTCTTGTCTAATTCCAAGATTTTTACACACCGTTAATAATATATTCTTCAAGACAAAAAGTATCATTGACAACAAGAACATTTTGTCCATTTCATTTGACTTACTATTTCCACAGACATAAACTCCCAGCGCCTCCCGTAGTCATGAAAATTTCCCTGTTTTGTGGCAAATGCCTGACAGTCCACACCGTAGATTCGTGCGCTTTTTCAGTTAAGCAGGCGAATCCTTTTTTCGGATGTTGGGTTCTCACGTCGAAGCAGTAGATCTTCGATTCCAGCGTCGTAGCTACAAGTTTGTTCATCGGTATCGTTTTTCGATCAAATTGTAAACTGACGACCTGGAGAGAAACTTCTCTATTATATGAGATTATATCAAAGAGTAATATCAACATTGACTATATAATATACCTTATATATGGTTAAAGGTTATTTTATATTTGTTTTTATGATTTTGTCCAAGAGATAAAAATATTCTGACAAGGTATGATTCAATTGATTGATTTCCAAGACGATATCATGAATTGCAGTATTATATTTCTTATGGGAGAATTTTATTCAGTGAGTAAGTGTAATTGAAAAAGGATAACCTGAAAATTCTATTTGTTATAAATGTTAAACATAACAGTCTCAAAAATGCATCAATGGTATAAAAATATATACTTATGTGGTTGATATTGAAATACAAAATAAAAGTTTGTGTATCTACTATCTTGAACTTTGAAATTCATATTCAGATTTTTAAATACGTAGTACAGTTTTATGATATCAATCCATTTATTTGAGATACAGCTCAAATATCACTACTATGATTCTTTTGTGTTATAAAGTTCATATCATTGCCTTGTAATGAATAATAATTTTGAATTATCTGCTGAAAGTTCTAGAAAGCGTTTTTGTTAGAATAAAAATAAAAAAGGACTCAGGCGCAGATCAGCTAAAAAATTGGCGGATTTTTTTATTGGAGATCCAAAAAACCAATACACTAAGTTAATTATCTAGTACGATCTTTGAGTAATTTGACTATTTTGGAACTTTTATTGAAGAGAGCGAGGTCCATAGCTGTTCGTCCGTTCCTAGTTCTGGCTGCGACATCCGCACCTCCATCGATCAGCAGTTCGGCTACACGTACAGAGTTATTTTCTGCAGCCACGTGCAGGGGAGTCTTCTGGTTCTGTTCTCTCGCCTCCTTGTCAGTATTGGAATGTATCAAAAGCTGCGCTACGTCACCCGAGTCTTTTTCCGCCGCCAAATGCAAAGGCGTCCTTCCGTCCCGAAGTTTGGCGTCAATTTCAGCGCCTTTCGCCATTAAAAAAGTGACGACGTCGACGCTGTTCTGGAGGACGGCGTCGTGTAGCACCGACTGCCCCGCGGAAGTTTTCTTGTTGACGTCCGCTCCCTTTTCTACCAAATACTCCGTCACCAGCAAAAATTTCGAGGCCGCGTGCAATGCCGTGACGCCCGAGACTTCTTCTATCTGTAGCAAGTAGCTGTGGTTGCTGCTCTTTTCGAGAATCAGCTTCAGAGTATTGATTCTACCTTCTTCTGCCAATCTCACGATGTTTTTGCTCTCATTCCAAGGAATCTGACCTACGGCCGAGCCGCACGCTTCCAGAATATCTTTCGACACCTGCTCATTCGCCAGATGATTCTCGAAGAAGGATCTCACCACTGAAAATTCTGTAGACACGAACACGTGTCCCAGAAGGAAATGCAGGAATTGCCAATTGTAGTTTCCAGAGTCCAGTTCGTCCCAGAGACAGCTCGCCATGAAGTATTCAGCAAAGGTCTGATGCGTGAAGATCCAAGAACCATCAATTTTGTGAACGATGCCCATGGCTTGAAGAGTGTCTTCATCGGGCGCATTCGCGTCTCGATACACTGCGAATAGCTGACACCTTTCGGGATCTATAAGTGTCTGAAGAGCTATCTTTTTGTGGACTTGCAGCGATCGATGGTAGTGCTCGTTCACGATTTCTTCGACGGTGCCGATGTCGTTGCATTTTTTGTCGATGTAAATTTCACCTTTTTTTGCAACGAACATCTGATACAATTTGGAGACGTTAATGTCCTCTGTTAGCTCCACGTCGGCCGATTGCGATTTTAAAAACTCGCGACACCCCTGCCATTTAAAAATCCCCTGTCGGCCGCCCTGTTGGAAGATGTCCCCGATCATTTTGGTTTGGAGGGGGATTCCGATGAAGCTCCACGAAGCGTGTCCGATCGAGCAGTTCAGCTTCGCCATCAAACGTCTCGCGTACAGTTCACATCTGGAACTGTCGCTTTCGTCTAGACCGAGGTTTGTTCTCCAATACTTGGTGAGAAAATGTATTTGATCTTCAGGGGAAAACAGCTCCAGTTTGAAAGAGCTCACATTCAGTTTCTCTTCTAACAAGTTTTCTAACTGCGGTCTCGTCGTCACTATGATTTTCGATATATTTATTCTGGCGAAGCAATTTTCCAAAAACTTCAAGATCATTTGGGTGTAGGAAGAGTTGACTTCGTCTACGGCATCTGTTATCAACACGACTTTGTAGGGTAGATCGAAGAGCTTCTTCTGAAAATTACTTACAAGCGCTGAAGTAGTAGTACCGAGTATGTCTTCCACTTGGATCGATTCCTTACCGACCTGTCTGAGTTTTCGAAGCAAATTCGCGTATCTGTTCCAATCCAAACGAATTATCCAACGATGTCGATACTGAGAGCCTTGTAGTATTTCAGTTATTTTGGTCAATACCGTTGTTTTTCCCATGCCGGCCCCGTCCGAGATCAAAATGAATTTCTCATCAATGTCCGACACTATTAAATCGCATAAATCTTTCTCCGAGTATTTCTTTTCGTTTCTAACAAACTCCCGGTTGATGTAGATGTTTCCGATACCTTCGTCATCGTGTAATTTTTCAATTTTGAGTTTCTCGCCCTTCGAAAGCTTCAACAGCGTTTCCTCATCGAAAATTTCATGAGAATCGTCTCCTGATTCGAGAACGTCTCTCAAACTAACGTTCTTCCCTTGAAAATCTACCGCTGCTCCGAGAAATGCTTTCTGGCAACTCTCTTCCAGGTCGTCAAAACAAATTCTCAATTCGACAATTTGAGCATTTGGAATGTTTTTTGAAACATCTTTTTTATCAGAAAAAAGTACCACCGTTTTATATGTCTTGTCAGATATTTGTTCTAAAAGCTCATCTATGCGAAGATCTGCGTACCGTTTATCCCCAAATAAGGGTACGATTAAAAAAAGACACTCTGGATTTGCAAAGGCCTCGACCATTTCTCTTTGAATCGATAGACTGTCTTTCTGATTTACAATTATTATGGCATCCTTCCTCTTGCATTCTTCGAAGTACTCTCGATACACTTTGATCAAGCCCAGTATATAAGAATTGCTGTTTACGAGATAAACTAATCGTTTTCCCGGATTAATACATCTTCGCCTGAAAGAAATGTTAAATTCGTTGAAAGTCTGGGCGTAATTGAGACTCCGCCATAAGCACAAGTAGGTCTTGGCGTCGGTTATATCCAAGTATTCCCCTGATCCCCTCATGTACCATTGTTTAATTTTCTTTTGTATATAATCGACTGTGGCTCCTATTTCAAAACTATCACCAAATAACTGTAAATGGCTCAAAACCTGTTGGATTTCTTGTTCGAGAACAGTGTCTTGAATGCAAATCAACTGAAATTTTGCCAAAAACTCCGTCAGCTTGTCTCCGGGAATATCAGTAATACTATTTCTCAATCTATTCCGAGAAGTTTCAGTCAGTGCAAAGGCTTGGACTGATTGCGTACAGTGGAGAATATCTCCATCGTCTATATGAACAGACGTGAGATGATCATCGGTTTCCATTCCGCTGCACATACTAATATTAGTCAATAAACGTACTCGAAACAATTCTTGAAATCCCTTAATATTGCAAAATGATTTCACATATTGACCAAGTTGAAACTCCGAGCTTTTTGAATCAAACAGATCGCTGATTCTGATTTTCGATTTTTTGTCTTCCTTGTGCTTGGCCTGCATCAGGATCGCTCCCATTCCGAGCTCTTCGTAAACGATGTCGTCAAAAGCGCCAGCATCAGACTGATTTTCAGAAGACAGCTCGAATTCGGTGCCTTTGTGCAAACCTCTCAGGAGGCACAAAGTGAGCAGTTTGATTTGAAAATCAGAACCGTGAAGTCCCGAGGAGCCGCGGAGAAAATTATATTTTCTTTTCTTTGTCCTCATCGAATTCTTTTGTGGCCTGAAAACAACAATATCAAATCATACATTACTCTACAGTCGGAAACTTTACTTAAAAACGTGATGTACGTGAAATTGTACATCAACAAACGACTTGTACACCCTGTTTATCCAACAGACTCGAACAAACCATTCGGTACATATTCAAAACATTTGATATAGACGCGATTAGGAATATGTACTCCTTCTTTTAATATATTGTTACATACTTACTCACAATATTGACTTTCGATGCCCGTTTCACGAGAAATACTAATTTTTACGACAAAATTTCAAGATAAGAAACATTCTCCAGTGCACATATTGATAACTAAGCCTTCCATCAGGCTTATCTTATCCTTGTTTCCGTTCAGCAATCATATTTCGCATTGGAAGCTGTTTTGCACATTTGAGAATGTACAAGTGGAATTTGACGATATATGAACAGTTGAATTTCTTTTTGATGCATTTGAAAAGTAAGTATCTAAATATGAAATATAAACAAGGATTGCGGTAACCGCTAGAATTCGGTTCACTGAAAAATTAATAATTAATTGATCACGCTCCTGTTTTTCAGATTTTTATAAAATATTGTTAAAAACTAAAGAAAAACCGAAGAAAGTGCCTTCTTGGACTAAGCTCTAGGTATGGATAGAAAATATATAAAAAATTTTGGACCCCAAGGCATTGAACATCCTGGATGTAAATTTCAAATCAAACTCCTCATCTTATGCCTACTCAAAGGTTTCAAAAGCGACAAGAAATTCAAACTATCCACGGGAAATAAAAACGCTCCACACTTCAATGATATAATATTCGAAACCGTATATGGTGATATCTTGATGACCATCCATTATAAAGATAGCACGAGAACAAAACCGTTAAACTATCGACAACTACTTGGCCAAGTGCATACATTAGATAGTATATATGACGACCTTTATTTTTTTTCTCAAATCAACCAGTCCACGTTTCGAGTACGGAGCGTTCGGTACGTAACCAACATACGAGTATCCAGAAGTAAAATAATGAAGATTTCGTTTCCTTCCAAGAATGTCGAGATGGACGATGTATGTGCCTTGAGGGATGAGTATTATATTCTTGGGGAGAATTGTCAAGAAATATTGCGTAAAGGAAACCCTGATACTTCCGAGGAACATCTATCAGATTTTTTATCTAAATTTCAGCTGGTGTCCATTTCCGAAAAAATGGTCAACGAAGAAATCCGAAGAATTCTCGAAAAAATCGAAATCTGCGATTCAGAGTATTTGCCTGTAGAAGAAACAATTCATTATCTGATAGAGAAAATCACCCGTTGGTTCTCAGATCTAAGAAGCAGCCCATTGGAAAACCATCATGCCGCTGCTTTTTTGAGTGAGTTCAGAACTTTGAATTTTTCGAATACTTTAAAACGTTATAATATCACTTTTAAAAAAGCGGACGAACAGCAAACCAATCGTGTACTTCATTTGGTAAACAAAAAACATTACGTACTGTCATTGCTTAAATTTTATCATAAAGTGTTCGAAGCACCAAATAACTGGATATTTGTTGATCCAGACGAGAGACTTTCCGTTAGAAGGGTCATAGTAGAAGCGTTTTTGAGTCCAGAGAATCGTTTTCTCGTTGTCCCCATTTACGGACAATCTTCATACGGTGACTTGCGAATCGACGAGCTCCTACAAGGAATATCTAACTACGAGTATAAACGGATTGCGTTTTTATCTGACCGTGACAGTTTATCCCAAAACGTCCCGAACATTCGCATTATCGAATCACGAGTTTCTTTTGAAGACCTAGAAGAAAATTGCAAGAATACATTTCTCGATGCGTCTGTAGATTTTCAAGGGAAATACTTTAGTTTGAGGGATGTTCTTGGGCCAGAAGGGAATGCTAATGAAATTATCGACGAAGAAACGCTTTTGAAGCTTTCGACGGGCGAAAATATCAAAATCGAGAAATTATACAGAAAAGAGGACATCGGAAGCCTTTACATAGATAGAAGTTTCGTCAGAGATGAAAAAACTTTTTCAGAAAGGGATTTGTGTGATTTAGTCGTGTCAGAAGACGAAAATAAATTTATTTTAATTTCCGAAGACGCCGGGATGGGAAAAAGCACGGCGTTAACGAGAATCACAAGAATCTTGAACGAACAGTCATACCCCCGTTTCTGGGTGATCAGATTAGATTTCAACAGATATGCCAACGTATTTCGAAAATTGACTCAAGATACCGCCAAACCGATTGAAATAGAAGACATTCTGAGTTTCGAGCGCCCCATTTTTCAAAACAATTTCGACAAGAGCCTCTTCAATGTTACGAATAAGGTCTTACTTTTGATAGACGGAGTGGATGTAGTCAGATCGTCTCACAAGAATCGGGTATTACAGTTTTTGAAAAATACTGCCGACAGAACGAATATAGCCAGGATCATTATCACCACCAGACCTCATTTGGAGAGTTTACTAGAAGAAGAGTTGCGAGTGAGCTGTTTCAAGTTGAAGTTATTTTCTTCCGAAGATCAGATCAATTTCCTCGCCAAATATTGGAAATTTAACCTGGAGTTATCGCAACGAGATGCGTTGAGAGCCAAGTTTTATGCTAGAAACTTAGTGGAGAAATTGTATCGCAAAATAGGTAAGGCGTCATTAGATTTCGTCGGAATTCCTCTTCAGACTAAAATGATCGCAGAAATCTTCCAAGAAGGAGGTAGATACAAAAGTTCCGAATGGAAAGGCTGCCGAGAATTTCTGATCTCGGAAAATATATCAGCAGAGATGAGCGAAGATATTAACATCGCGCGACTGTACGAAATTTTTGTGAAAAAAAAGGGAGAAATTTTCATAGACGACAAGTGCGAACCTCGAGACCACGTCGTCGTCGAAGACGTGATTCAGAATCTCTTCCAAGAGGCGCTCGATGTTCACAAGAAAATAGCACTCGAATCTGTCCTAGACTCTGAAAAGTGTAAACTATTCGCCGTGTACCGAAACACGAATATCGCTCGTTTAAAGCAGTACCTTCAGAACATGGGCCTCGCTCAAAGGATAGAAACCTCGTGGATCTTCGTCCACCAAACGTTCGCCGAATATTTCGTTTCTTCCTGCTTGTGGGAGGAGCTCAAAACTGGAAATGAGTTCTGGCCTTTTCTTCACTTCCTGGTGAGCGATGTGCTGGTATCGCCAGAATTTTCGGTGGTGAGGTCGTTCCTCGATAATATTCTGATGGATGTGCATATTCCAGAGGAGATTCTGTCCGCTTGCGGAAGTATCGTAAGTCAGATTTCTTGGCACCAACACAGGAACATCGTGCATTTAGCCAAAGAAGGTCGACTCAATATTCTAAAGTTGCTACTGGAAAAATGTAACACTCGTTCGTATCTGCTGCAGATCGAGAACATACACGGCGAGATGGCGCTCCACGAGGCGGTGGAAAACCCTCCGATATTGGAGTATTTGGTGCTTAGGGGCGCGAACGTCGATAGAGCGAACTCACGCGGTCAGACGGCGTTGCACAGAGCCAGCGAAAAAGACGGTTGCACCGACGCAGCGGATTTTCTGATTCGCGCAGGCGCGGAAGTCGATATCAAGCTCAAAGACGGCAGAACGGCATTGCATTGTGCCGCTCAGAAAAATTCGTTCAAGGTAGCCGCCATTTTGATCGCTGGCCAGGCCGATTTGAATGCTACGGAGCAAACGAGGATGAAGACACCTCTGCACCTGGCCGCCGAAAATGATTCCTTGGAAGTAGCCCGGCTACTGTTCAAAGCTGGAGCGAAAGTCCTCGCCAGGACGGGGAACCATCTGACTGCTTTGGAGCTCGCTCAGTTAAGCAGAAGTTCCAGGATTATCAAATTACTGAAGGATGAACTTACATCATGTTAACCCTATCAACATTCGAAATACTCTCATTTGATTGAAAATTGTCATATTTTTTTTATTACCAACCATTATAACATTACCTGCTATAATGTTGAATCGTTGTAGTTATTCATAGGATATTTCTGTACCCCGGATGTATAGAAACAACATGTTGCATTCACTAAATTTCACAGAAGAGCCATTATAAAATTTATTACATGCTGTATTCCTCTAAGAAGAGGTGGACTTGGTTGTAAGTCGGCAAATTTTGGCATCGAACATGGTGTAACATACCACTTGATAGGCAGCCAGCAAAATTTCAACATAGTCGATTCAATTTTGAATTGAAATGGACATGGGGTACAGATTTAAGAAAACAATTTTTCAGAAAAATTTACAAACATGATATTTTGTATTTTTCAAGAGTCACTTCGAGGCAGTTTTCAACCAAATTGGTTGGTGAAATACCCAAAGAGAATATTATATTTTTGTTGATTTGTATTTATTCTTCGCCAGAGGTTCCTGGTTCACCTTTATTAAGTCCAATCAATGTTTATTAGTCCAGTAACCACAGTGAAAGTAATGAAAATAGTAAAAATTATAAAGTACAAGTTTGTTAGTAGTGATACCACATTTCACTTATTATAATCAAGTTTTACATTGCACATATTGTGGACACATTAAAATATATTATTAACAACTCATTCAATTTACCCCAAAAACAGTAACTTTTTGACACTTGTTTCTATTAGTGCTACTTCATGTTATTTCAGTGATATGTTGTAATATTCTTTGGAAATAAAATTTATTTAATTATTAGTTAATCATTGAATGCTACAAAGTGAAAATCACTGTGATGAGCTGAGAAGAAATTATAATGAGCTATAAAAATTATTATGATGAAATAACCCATCTAATGGAAAACTAATGGAAAACTTAAATGAAAAATGGGAGTATATTCTGAGAGATAAGTTTTTCGGAAAGAAAGGATTTGCCTTTTTACTTCTCCATCTTTATACAAAAAATATGGGAATCTTCCAAAGACAGGAAGAAAGTGATTATTTTCAAAATAAACTAACATTCCATTCCACTCAATTTCATAACGAATGTTATGTTATCAGAAACCATTCACATGATTGTACACAATATTACTATATGAAAATAATAAAATTTCACTTACATGGAATACTTGTCATTCCCAATGGCGGACACGGGGGTTTCGGAATAAGACACTTATATTATTGCCACTTCAGCACATTTTGTGTGTAAAGATGGAGAAATAGAAAGCCAAAACCTTCGTTTCCTAAATATATTTTAATTGAAATAAACCAACCCCATTTTTGACGCACTTGGACCATCTCACGGACATACTTCTAAGATCGTAGAGCTTGATATCTCCGTTGTCATAACCAGCTGCGAGTAGCCTTTCTTCGTTACTATAAGAATCACCGAAAGCCACAGCCCAACAATCCCTTGCAGCTGCTTCTTCTGCGGGTATGAATTTAGCAACTGGCGATTCTTTTTGTCGGACATCCCACACCATTACAGAGCCTGAAAGTTGAAGTACTTTACTTGTTGAGCTGGTTCTAAATGCAAATGTTTGTGAGATATTTTATAAGTCATGAACCTATGGTGCACTTACCGTCTCGCGATCCGGTAGCAATTTCTGGTGCTCCACAGTTAGATGTTGTTCCTCCTACACCATCGATGGAATTGATGACAGCGGTATGCTTTGTAGATTTGTAGACTGGCAACATAGGATCTTCCAAGTCCCTGTTGAATTCATTCAATGAAATTAAATTATAGAAGATAATGACTTGAAAGCGATCATTAAACAATATAAGAAATACTTTTACCACACCAGAACAAAAAAAGGTGTTTCTCGACGCGCGACACGCAAACCAAGTTTCTATCATAACTTAACGCCAAATATATAACTATAAAATACTATCCAGAGAAATATCTACCTATGTTAAATAATTATTGGATAGTAATTTCACAGCACGCAAAATAAACAATGTATTGTGTAGATATTGATGCACATATTACAAATTAATTTGTTCTATTTGATGTAATGGAGAAATTATTTCAATTCGTTCCTGTCCCAGATTGTTTTACAAAAAAATTCGTAACATATTTTTGGATTGTAATGCCTCAAATATATAATCCAAAATTTGGGAACGTTTCAGACACAAACAATTTCAGAACAATCCTCAGAAAAGTTAGTATTCCATATTAAATTAAGTAGAGCATACCTACCAATAATAACTGAATTGAAAATAATTATAACTGTATGTCTATGGACTACTGCAGGTACAACCATAGTATAAAGATCTTTATACTATGGTACAACTAGTACAAGCAATACAAATACAACTATACAAAATGCAGTATTATATTATTTAACACAGAAATGGAATTACCCTTATAGAGAGAGAGTAAGAAATATGAAATTCATTAAGAAAATTTCAGAACTGTTCAAAGTATCATCGCTTATTTGGATATTGCTTGACAGTTTGTTAATGTCCAATGGCTCCTTAGTTGATAAAAATTCATGGATCTTGAAAATAGAAATAAAATAATCTGCCTTTCATTGTCAACTGATTTGGGATTTGGATGTGATTCGAGTATATCTGTTGCATTTCAATACCTAGTACTTGTTTGCCAACATATTCACGTCGATTAAGTTTCTATCAATAAGTTATATTAGTTGTTAGTATGATTGCTTTCAAGTTAGTGACATTAAATTTCAGTCTGATATTATATAAAAACAGTGCTACATTCTGTAAGAGATTAATGAACTCAATTTAGAATATAATTGATGTTATTCAAATGATATCACATTGTTTACTTTAGTACACTGCTGGGATTTGTTGGATAAATAACTTTTGAACTATTGCAACACGTTGTTATTTTAATTTTGAAGGAAAATTGTAATACTTTTTCATGATTTGTATTTTGGAAGTGTTATCATTATATAATTTTCTTTTTTCAAAGGAAATAAAGTGATTAAAGGAAATCATTTCATCTTGAACGTTTTAGGCACTAGAACAATTGTACAAACAACTATTTGGAAATTTGTCCATTTTTCAAGGAAGTATTTCTAATATACCAGTGACGACCTAATTGTGAGAAAATTCTCTCAAGTATTAAGTTGATAGTATCAGCATTGCGCTCATCAATGTTTTGTACAATTGATTTTAAATCATACAGACTGCCAAAATATTTGAAGATAGGTTTTGCATTGCATACAATTGCATTGAATTTTTTTTTGCTGGACTATGGATCCCGGGGATAAAAGAATTATAATCAAAATTGTTGAAGTTCATTACCACCTTCAACGCATTACCATATTTGCAGCCTCCCAGAAAAGTCTCCCGTTGCCAAATGCCTGCTTCTCAAGCTGGATGCTTCGAAGGTGCAGCACTTGAAATGATCCTTCTTACAAAATTCACTCTGCTTCTCGACTCCCTCGCCCATCAACGCGTATATCTCCACGATGCCGGCCCCATTCGATTTTCCTCCGACAGAAACGAACTTTGCAGAACAGGGAATCCACTTGACGTCGTGAATGGCGTAATTCACGGATTTTTCCTTGTGGCAGATTATTTGGGGCTTCTGCAGTTGTTCCATGACTTATGAAGGTGCTACTAACTCTAATAATGATATAACAGCATACAGTTGCTATAGTTACGACTGATATGACGAAGATATGTGTATAGAGTGTATTCTTTTTACTAGCTCATTTTAAAATGAAGAACAAATATTTAGATATTGTAGATTTGGTACAAGTTTAGGAAAAATTAGTCAAAAAATTACCTATAAGTATTTGGAAAAATTAATAAAAATATTACAGTTATGTTAATAGGAGTTTGCAGGGTTAATGATTGCATATACATTCTCCATTTGAAAATAATACTTTTTTAGGGTGCCACAATTTATGTTTCAAATTTGAATTTATTATATTACAAAAGTTGCCTTATTTAGTCAGTTGGTTTTGAAAAAGAAATACAAAATTTATTTGCTAACAATATTGTTCATAATATTTTTAATTTAAGCGAGAAATTTGTTGCGCCTTCACTTTCTTTTCAGTCTCAGCTATCAGGTAATCGATTTCTTCAATTGAAAATATTTTTTTCTTCATTGGTACACTGGACACGACCGTCATCTTATCCTGTAACAAAATCGTTTTCATAAACTCAAAACTGATTATACACTATACGCACTATGTCTATATGGGCGACATGGATAGTTGAAAAAAAAAAGCGGAGTGCCTCAAGGATCAATTCTAGGACCCGTTTTTTCCTTGTACATATCAATTATTTGGCTACAGTTAATTCATTGGGTAGATTAGAAATATAGAATAAAGAAAATACTTTTGTCTAGTTTCTACTGTGTTTATTTATTCGTTATGACCGGTTTCGGCTTATAAGGCCATTTTCAAGCAACATTTTCAAGTTACTTGAAAATGGCCTGATAAGCCGAAACTGGTCGTAACGAATAAATAAACACAGTAGAAACTAGACAAAAGTATTTTCTTCATTCTATATTCAACATGAATTTTTACAAAATAAATAAGACATCAGAGTTAGATTAGAAAAGGACAATAGAAATTTCATTCGAAATGAAAAAAAATTGTACCGTTAAAATACCTTAAATTGATTCAATCTTCAATAGTTTATTCAAAAATTCAACATCTAATATCATTATACGAAATAGCAACAGGTACATTATTGAAACTAATCAAAAAATTCCAAAATAAAATCTTAAAATCATAAACTATATACTCGAGTTAAACTACAAAATTACTACAATCAACTATATAAATAAAAAAAAGTATTAGATTTGTCATCATTACATAAATTTAAATTGTGTATATTTGACTTTCAAAATTAACAGTGACCATCGCAACCATTCAGCAAGATATAACGGAAACGTATAATATTGAGGAAAATACGAATTATTGAAAGATTTCAAGTTTTACATTGAGTTGCCAAAAGCTTTCAAAAAAGTGTACCAAATAAAAATTCCAAATTAATTTAAATAAATATTTATTGCAGCTGTGCATATTTATTATATGTACAACGTTTATAATTATTTTTTATTATTATTAGACTCTCAAAATATATTCAATCATCTAGTTTTAGTTGTGATTCATCTTTTTTGTTAAGTTATGGTTAATTTTTTCCTACGGAGAAGATGCAATTTAGGCAGATTGACACTTACCCAAAGCTGTATGTACTCTGGAGATGACGATTCTAAATGTAGCAATCGATCTTCTATCACTTGTAACCTCTGGTAAATATTTTTGGGGACAGGATTGTTTATGCTCAACTGGAATTCGGCATTTTCTAATCTTTCTTCAATGCCATTGGAAGGGACAATTTTTGCCATATAGTTGAAGTCACGCTGATCTCTATGCTGATAACTATTCACTGTCTGATTCACTAGAAAACAAATACTCTCAAATTACGGATCCATTTTAAAGCCAACTCTTTACCTTCCAAATGGCTGTTGGAGCCGTTCTTCTTTTCAAAAGCAGTGTCAGATTTCAAACACATATCCTCCAAAGTCTCTCTTTGATTTTTGAGGTAATTTTCACGAATCTTTCGTTTTTGGAACTTCAACAGTCTTTCTTTTATATCATTACACTTTGCTTTAACTTGCGTTGAATATGGTGAATTATGCAATCTTTCTAAAGACTGATTTATTTCCGTTCTCCGTCTGCGCTGATTTACTAAAAAACCGAACACAAATAAATGTGTATCAAATCAACCTTTCGATAAAAGTTTGGGAATTAATGAAAATTAATAACACAATATAATAACGCTTCAAGAAATGAAAATGTTTGGAAAATTGTGTGATTATTATCATGGATAAAATTTGTTCAGTATTGTACTCTATATCAAAATTACACGCAGTTTTATTTTCAATATTTTAAGATTTTTAGAGATTACCAGATGATGTTTCTGTTATCTGAACATTATTACTCTTCTCACTTCAATGAGAGATCTATTGAAATGAAAGTTGACGAATCAACTTCTACCCTTTTTGGTATCTTTGTAGGATCTCACAATATATGATGAAGATTTGTACTGCAAGTTTATTTCTGTTGTTCCTTAATGAAACGACTAGAAGGCAAATAGAAGCTTTTATCTAACCAGAAAGCAAAACATAGATAAATTCTCTTAATTCAAACTGCCTAAAAGAAACCACTAAAGTCTAGCATATTTTTAACATTCGGCATTATTGGAAGACCACCCACATTCCTTGTTCTCCTTCCACTGAGATTCAGAGTCAGCATATATCTCTTTTTTCCATATGGGGACGGATTTCTTAACGTTGTCAATACACCAGTTGGTTGCTTTGATTGCTTCTTCTCGGTGAGGAGACGAAATTCCAATTATTATGCTCATCTCTTTCACAGGTACCAGTCCCAACCTGGAAATTAACATCGATATAGACAAAGATTATCTAATAAATTATATTTCACTTATATTCATAATATATCGATAATATATAGTCTAGCATTTTTTTCAGTTGAGTGGAAGAACATTTCAGTAGAAAAAAATATCCAAATGTAATGAACTCCTTCCATTTCTTCTATTTTATTCATCATTTTCATTGATATAAATATAAACTTATATAACTTACATTAGAAATAAAGTCAATCAGTATTGAGTATGAAAGGTGTTGGTCAATTCTTTTTGAACAATATATATTCACTCTCAACGATCTTTCTTCAGACTACCACGATACTTACATATGATGTAAACTTACCTATGATATATAGCTATATTTTGAACTGTAGGCCATTTATCTCGAATTTCCTCACACAGCTTCTCCATTGCTTTCAATGCCATAGATTCATATGCTTCGTATTCTAATGTTATAACATTTTTACCTTCTGAATTGTCTCTTGTAGTCCCTATGAACAGGGAAATTGCTCCACAAGTATTGCACTTTACTAAATCAATTATTGAATCGGAGGACAATTTTTCCTTTGTTAGTTTCAAGTGATTCATT
The DNA here is from genome assembly GCF_025532065.1 of Leptinotarsa decemlineata. Lineage (NCBI taxonomy): Eukaryota > Metazoa > Arthropoda > Insecta > Coleoptera > Chrysomelidae > Leptinotarsa > Leptinotarsa decemlineata. Next base: position 33,031 of record NW_027412681.1, on the reverse strand, counting down.
TTGAAAAGTTTGTTTTAGCCACCGCTCAAAGGAGGAATAACTGCTATTTCGTCACCAGCTTTCAAGATGATTGTGGTATCTTCACAGAATTCTTCATTAACAGACAAAATCAAGTTATCTTTTATATCTTCAAGAGAATAGAAGGAAACAATTTTATCCAACAGTTCTTGGTAAGTCAGAGAAGGCGTTATATTAATGAAATCTGAGCTTTTGCCGACAATTTCTCTTGCTTTAGCAAAAAATAAGATTTTTATATGAACATTCATTACTCTATTCACAGACCATATCGAAAGCATGTATTTCTCGCGGTCCACGTAATCTGTAAAGCAAGTATTCAAGTACACTTATCAACCAATTAAAATATAAGTACATATGATTACTCCCTATCAAAATATAAACACAAAGATAATTATTTCACCATTTCACGGTGACATTCCAGCATAGTTATGCTGTGGTGACATCAACTGTTTGAATGTTTCTGCTATTATTGTTATTATTTTTTTGGCTCTGCTTCGTGAGCAATTTGCCAGTCATCGGTGATACGAACCATCACCCTTCCGTCTGGTTAGGTTGTCTTACTTGAATGATACCATAAACACCTAATTCTTCCTAGAATATAACTTATTTTCTTTCTTAACTAACGAAAAAATATAAAACCAACAAACCAGGTGTATTATAACACTCTGTTCGCTACGGGGCAACGGCGGAGCATTACTCACACTCGAAATGTTGCCTAGAACCATCCACATAAGTCGGTGCCTAGAACATCCAGAGGAGTTTTCTGGCGTTCATTCGTATTCGAGCGTGTATTAAAAAACGATTCGTATTGATATCATTAATAATAAGATTCGCCAAAATGGAATGATTCAATTTGTGTCAAATGTCAAATTCACTAATACAACGAAACGTTCAACTTTTCTCTCGCCTCAATTATAAAGGATTTGTGCATACAATATTTGCCTAAATATTACAAATGTACCTAGCTGCATTTTTGAAACAGTGTACCTGAATTCTTTTTTCTATTCAAAATATGGACCAACAACGAAAGTGTTAAAATCGACATCCAAGTAAAAATTTCCCAGCTTTATTTTGTAAGGTTCGAAATAAATGAACATTTCAACCTAGCAGACCACTATTATAATATTCATGCAGTCATTGTTCATTGTGGTTCTGGCGTTGAATTTGGTCATTATTACGCCTTGGTCAAAGAAGAAACGGACTGGTTTAAGTTTGACGATAGTCGTGTCACGAAGTGTTCTGGCGATGCATTGAATTTATTGGAGCCTCTGGAGACACCCTACGTTTTGTTTTATAAGAGAGAGGACATTGTTAGATCAAGATCTTCAGATGATGTGGTGCTGCAGGTTTTTCTGAGTTTTCCTGCAGCTAAAAAAGCAAATGCGCCACTGGAATCAATGACGTCGCCCCGGAGCGCCAATAAATTTTTATTTTATTTTTATCGTTGTTTTAATAAAATGTTCATTAGTATGTTATGAAAATTGTGTAAATTTTAATCTACCAAGAGAGTAGATTTTACATTCACTGGTCCTTGAGACAGACCAAATATACACGGGCCTAAAGCACAAATACCTAAATGCACACTTTAATTATAAAATATAAAAATATAATTAATTTACTGATGACTTGATAGTGTGTCGTAGTGTGATTTTGTTCTCTTGGCAGGAGACACTTTCACTCTCTAAATTAACACTGTCAGACATATTTTATTTTTAATTATTTTAAAAAATTATTTAGTAAAACAAAGGTTATGTATACTGTAGTAAACAAAACTGTATACACTATTGGTATCCCAGCTAATTATGGTGAGAGATATAGGCTAAAGCCGAACCTCTATGAATAGAAGCGAATAGTCGCTTGCACATGGCGTCTGTGATGGCGTCATGATATGATAAAAATCGTAACGTACAACGTACCATGTGGTTGTTCCAAGTTTCAGACATTTTGAATGTCACATAAAGGGTAATGATTGGATCGAGATTTTATAATATGTATTATTGCCTGACGTGATACGATTAATATCATTCACGAACAATATAATTAAAGGCACTAAAGGTGTTTAGTGTCATTTAGACATCCTGAATGTCATAAGAGGGGTAATGATCGGATCACCAAAGACTAGCAAGTTGCTCGAGATAGCAAAGCCGTAATAAAATAAACACAAAAATTAAAAAGAAGTAGAAAAGTTCAAAGTTCAGAAATAAACAAAGATACGTCAAATGTACTTTGTAGGATTTATTTGAAGAAAATGGGTAATCGTTCATCTCTGCTTCTACGCGAAGAAGAAATTGCTCAGATTCAACAGGAAACTGGATGTGAGTTCATTTTCTATTATGAAATACTGTCGAAATAATTTTTATTGCTTTGCAGTTACCCCAAATCAAATAGAAAGACTCTACTCTCGATTCACTTCTCTTGACAGAGGAGATTGCGGCACCTTAAGCCGAGATGACTTTCTACGAATTCCAGAGTTAGCAATTAATCCACTGGGTGAGCGAATCGTCAACTCCTTTTTTCAAGGAGATGAATTCAATGACAGGGTCAACTTCAGGCAGTTCATGCAAGTTCTCTCTCATTTCAGACCTGTGAAGAGAAACAAAGACAACAAATTGAATTCCAGAGAGGAGAAGTTGCGTTGTAAGTAAAGGAGCAACTCATTTTTTCAAAAATAGATAATCGTATCAATTTTCAGTTGCTTTCAAAATGTACGATTTGGACAACGATGACATGATTTCTAAAGACGAACTACTAGCCATCCTGCACATGATGGTGGGAACAAATATAAGTGAGGAACAACTCAACAGCATCGCCGAGAGAACAATCGTTGAAGCTGATGAAGATGGTGATCAGATGATATCCTTCGAGGAGTTCTGCAAGGCCCTCCAAAGGACTGATGTTGAACAGAAAATGAGCATTCGATTCTTAAATTAATTGAATTCAATCACATACAAAATTTATTTTCTTTGTGATTATTATTGCCAGAAGTTTTTCTAGACCATTATTGTTAATTTGTACCAAACATGTAAAATTGTACATAAGGTTGTCCCGAAGAACTGTTGAAATATCTAAGAATGAAATCTTAACAAAACCGAAATATACAACAACAAAAGAGTCAAAATGAAAAAAATTGTTTCACAAATTGTGAATGTTCACATTTCAACAGTCTCGTAGCTACAGGGTTATTCTTTTGTTGCTTCTTTTTTTTTCTGGCAGCTGACTAAGTTACGGAAATGATGTAACCTTTTTGAGCCTATCTCTTGGTGGTTTCTTTCGTACAACCACTATTTCCCAATCTTTAACCAGTGACTGGATTTTAAGATCGGTAAATTCACAAATCTCTTATAAGTCACCAAATTGCATATACAACTCATTATATATGAGGGTGCTTTTCATTATATGCTATATCATTCTATTTCTATCTTTCCCTTTCACAACATGTCGTTCTGATAACATACCTATAAATAAGTCTGATTATTTGAAGTCTCCTCCCTTGTTTTGGATTCCCATTATCTAAAAAAATATTAACAGATTTGAAAAAGAACAGTGCTAAAATTGAAAAATGTGTAGATGAGTTAGTTACATTGTTTTTTTTTATTTTTTTTTCCTCAACAAATCTTGACGTTTTTAAGGCGATCAAAATCACAATATCTAATATTCAATTTTTCAACACTTCTAGTGGTAATGAAGATGTTTATTCAAGATAAACCCCCCGCAATAATAACGAAAGATCAGAATGAAAAAAGTTTCTATTGACTGCCTTAGAGAATGGAATGATTCTACAGAGTCTGCATTTACTGATATCATTTTCCACAAGAACATGAGCATCCGCAGCAGGGCTCCCTTTTGGGACTAAGTGATCCAGGAGGCACAGCGTGTTTCGGCAAATTTTGACAAGTTTTGAACCATTCTCCGGAATTCTTATCCATTTGCCAACGAGTTTGTTCCATGAGAGTCGGTTTTGGACTATTCCAAGTTTTCACAGTTTGGGGTTTCATCCTTGGCGGTTGCGGTGCCTGGCGATTTTGAGGGTCGCCCTTCCTGCAGGGACAACAGTCCCCTAAAAATATCACAGTAAAAATAATTATAATAAAACTTTCATCTCCATAAAAAACAATTACATAATTGTATATGTTCCAAGTTATTAGCTGAATTATACCTATTCAATTTTTTATATCATGTTCGAGAAGCAGGAAGTCGAGAAGGTGTTGCCCAGATATTGTGTCAGATTGATACAAAAAACCAGTAGGAAATATTTTTATAGATACTACATATGTTTGTAACTTTAATTTTTTACAGTCTTCTTATAATTGTTATAGAAAGTAAACTGAGTCATCAAAAGATTTTAACTAAAATAGCAGCTCGAGAGCTAAAGCCGGTGATCTAGGTACTGCAAAAACAGTAGACCTGGCAACTCTTAATAAGGCGCTCCTCTCGTGTAATTTCTTCTTCGTCTGTAGTGGATTGTTTCGCATGAAAATTTGTTATTGGCAAAACTAACACTATTTTGCGATTTTGTTTCACATATTAGGATAATATTCAGCATGTGGTATATGACAATTAATCATTTACCTTAATAATCGAATCATTAGGTGAAGTGAAGAATAACTATTGAGTTCAAGTTGTGATTTATTTCGAAAAACATAGAGAGATAGTTTCATAATATGTAGAAAAGGAAGACTCAATATATTTAATTTTTTTATATAGTTCTTACGTGTTGATTTGGAGACACCCTTTTCTGAGCTCTAATAATTTATCATCAAATTCTGTACAGTGCGTACCTACATAAAGTTTCGAAATTGATTTACTATATACTAACCTTTACAAAGTCTACGTTTTTCCGTCAACTCCGAGATTTTTCTCATTATGGGTTCCTCGCTTTCGCTCGCTTCTCCGTAGTTTATGATTGGCCTCTCTAAAGGTCTGTTATACTTGCTCTTATATTCAAACTCTTTCATGGCTCGATGCACTCGATTACGATTCCTAACTCGTAAAAATGTAAAAGTCACTTAGTGAAAAAACTTCAATCATCACCTTAGAGATAGATATACCTGCTTTGGAGCGTTTCTTCCAGTTCCTGAACCAATTCCAAATATTCTTCGTTGTTCTGGTAGGGCAGGTCCGGATGTTTTCTGCTGCCCTCTGATGTGTAACCATCGCTGTCATCCTCTTCAAAGTCTTCGTCATCATCTTCGATTCTCTCATCAGAACTGGAAGTTTCGTAGTGTGCTGTGTATTCTGGTGGACGAAATGGAACTGGTTGGTAACTGTTACATGATTCCGGTTTTCTAGGACAACGCCTAAAATAATATAAACAGAAACTGTATCATTTTGTTGAATGTAATTCTGTAATTGTTTTTAACTTCTTAGAATTCAATGTAATTTCATTGTGGAGAAATCAGCAAGTCAATATAAAAACTAATTTCCTCAGTTATGAACATATCACTGCATATAACCTTACTTGCAGCTCCCGTCACAAGGAACAACTTTGACCATACGTTGGCTGGGCGTGGTGGGCGGCTTCGGCAGGACCGGATACATTTCATTTTTCGTTGGTTTAGAACTCTTGTTTCTCAGAGCCTGTTGGCACGGATAGGTCGGGCACTCTATATAAGGCGATGCACAATAACGGTATTCTCTTTCTTCTAATGTATCACGAATATCAACATATTTCGCAGGGGATTTCCTAGAAGCTGTTGTCCGTCCAGACCTATAACTCTCTACCGTTCTTGGCGAAACACTTGGAGAGGAGAGGCTACCGTCGTGCCTAAAAGCACCAATCCTGAAATGAAGGACAATAATTGAAATGCTGAACAGTTCCAAAAAGTATTCATCGCATACCTAGGAGGTGAACATTTGCACAAAAGGCCGCTATGCCACACCTGGCACTCTTCTTCAGCACTCGTGGATGAATTCTGAACGGTTTGCACTCTAACAGACTCAGAATTGAACGTATTAATACTTGTATTTGTAGTTTCCAGTCGATCAGTATTACTGGCCGTATTTTTTCCGATGTTAAGTAATAAGTCGTCCGAGGTCTGTTGCACCTTGTCGCTCGTTAGAATGATTTTCTGCGAATCTTTCGATAACTGAGGAGAAAATTCCTTCTCAGGATATCTGTCCATTTTCCCCGTCCAGGTTTTCTTATTCTTCCGATTGAAAAAGACGGGATCGCTTTTTGAAATTGACTTCTTTTTTAGAATGGAAGGAGGAGTTGTTTGAGACTGTTCGTCACAGTAACAAATCAGCTTGCGAAGTTGATTCTTGGCTGAAAAATTAAATGTATTTGCTGTCAGAAGTCATTTTGTAGAAAGGGCAAACGTTTTAGTCCACCCCGATAAGTTACTATATGAATTCGAAGCATTTTCCTCACAGAAACAAATTCTATTAATCAGCATCACCAATTCAACAACCACCAGCACCTTTCACAATGAGCTTTATAGCCCAGGACTATCTGAAAAGATAAGTATAGGTATAAGCCGAACGACTGGAAATAGATATGATATTAGAACGCTTACAAATACACCGAGATCTTTGCTCACCCTACAAAACCTAACAATACAGAAGAAAGAACAAAAAATTGATTATGTAAGATATCTTGTTCTTGTGGTAAAGTTGATTGGTGAAGAACATTTTTCTTTGATGAAGCTATTTTGAAATACTTCCAATTTAGGCTGTAACTTATTGAGGTGAATTGAAAAGTTTTCTCTTCCTACACCTTCATAAAGTTCTCCGTTACAATTTTTATATTTTTTCAAATTGTGGAAGGTATATCCAGATAAAGGTCTATAAAATCCTGGATATATAAGACCAAAATTGTGTTATCTTTATAATTAATAAAGGTCAAACTACAATAACATAAAAATTAGATGTTTGAATCGCAAGCAGAATTGATATTCGGATGATTTCAAAACATCTAACAGAAATCTAATTATTAATTAACTTACGTATTCGCCTCTCCTCAGAATTTAATATGGGAATACTTTTATCTCGTTCTTTGGAAATGGCAGGAGTTTTTCCCAGACCAATTTCAATGTCCTGAGTTTCCGTTTTGTTATTTGCGTCTGGTTGGTTAATGACAGGAAGACGGTTTCGATTCGAATTAGAATTGATAAAAACTTCGTTTTCTAAATAATTTATAACACCTTCCTGAGAATTTTCAGAAAAAGGAACTTGCTTTTTTAAAGTTTCACCACTTTCTCTAGACTGACTCTGTGGCAAATAAGGAACTTGGTTCAATGAACTTTCCGTTGTAAATGGCTCTTGGTTTTCCAATAATTTTACAGTACACTTTTCCGGGGAGAGAATATGGTTTTTTGAATTTTCCCCGCTTTGATTATCTGATGATGGAACTTGCTGCAATGAATTTTCTATGTTGAATGAGGGTTGCCGATTTTCTGGCTTTAAGATAGCAGAGTTTTCTGGAGATAGAGTCCGTTTTTCCAAAATTTCCCTCTGTTCCCCCAAATGATTATCTGTGAAAGAATTTGGTACTGATCGACTTTCAATCTTGTTTGGGGCAGATTGAAATTCTGGGTTTTGGATGAATGAATTTTCAGGAGACTGAATACGATCCGGTAAAGTTCCACTACTCTCCCTCGATTGATTTTCAGTTAAGATAACTTGCTCCGATATATTTTCAGGTCTGAATGAGCGTTGTTGATTTTCAGGCTTCTTAAGAGTGAAGTTATTAACTGTAATATAAGTTGCGCGATTCAAAGCTGATGATTCTGAAAGAGTTTTTTCCTCATTACCAAACAAATTCCATATGTTACATCAATTAGAAAAAGAATAAATAAAAAGAATTCTGAAAAAATTATGTCTTGGCATTTTGTAGGCTGAAAAATTTCAATAAATATCTATGGTTCAAAGTGAAGGTATTTGAATTATTCTCAATGAATGTACACACTGTACCAAAATGGTTGATAAACTTTATTATTAATATTATAGGATTGCTTCTCAGCCTACAAAACGTTGAAGACCTTTTACCTTGATCATTTCGTTTCTTTTCCTTACGATTCGACGGGTTAAAATCTTGTGAATAAATTCTTACTTTCGCACAAGGTTTGCCCAGAACACTTCTACACCAGCCTTCACTTAAAATGCTGCTCTTGGAAAATGTAATATCCTTCTGAAAAGAGTCCGAGGTAATTTCTGAATCTGAATTTGACGAGTAAATCTCAACCGAAGACACCTCTCGTTCAGGGGGCTCCCGAGATATAATTTGGGTCTTGACTTTGGACGTTGATTCGAAACTCATCGAATAAAATGAGCAGTTAATTTTTCGCGGCTTGAACAATGAATTTATCTTTCTATTAAAAACCTATTTTGCATATCTGTATTAATTTTTTTACGTTTAAAGGGAAAAAATAGAAAACACTGACGGCACTGAACTACAAAAAAACTAAATGTCATTCTTCACTTAGTTACCAGAATAATTGCTAATAATGAAGTAGTACAGAGTAATTGAATAGAACTGGCCTATCTATATTGAAACTCATTTATACAGTTCATTGTATGATTTTCACTGTAAAGGGTTTTAGAAAAACCGCGACAAGTGTTTCACTATACAATAGCTTTCTCAAGCATTAATAATGTTAATTATTAATCCAATTAATATAATGATTTTATTGGGTGAATGAGACATTATAGAGATAGAGCAAAATCACATGAATGCCACATCATTTTATGAAATATGAAAGTTCCTCAATGCATGGCCTTAACATTGACCTGATTTTACATTTTTTTCTGATTGGGTATTCAAATCACTGTTGAAGAAGTTACTGTTAGGGAGACATGTGATATATTTTTCAAATACATTTTGTAGAGATCAAATCGTAAGGTGTAGTTAATGAAATCTTTTTTTTTTCTAAGCGTGGCTTGAAATGATTCTATGTTTCATTTTTTGTGCCTCACAGTAATTTTTCTCTAGAATTGCCAGCAATCTATCAACATAAACAAAAATTACTGTTTAATAAAGCCAACATACAACTTTCCTTTGACTGCTATGCTTCTGTTCTATAAACATAGATTGCAATACTGTACCATGATTTTTTTATCTAAAGAATAATAAATAATCCGACACCAGCTTATTTTCTTGCTTCTATTGCTGTCAATAATCAAGTTTATCAACATTTCACTCCAAAAAATAATAACTTGCATGTAACCAGAAAATAATTTGGAAGTGGCATAAGTCCACTTTTTTTTGAACTATCAGATTTCATGAAATCCAAACCTTCGTTTATTATGTGAAAAAATAACTTACTGAAAAATAAATGGTAGAATTGAAACCTCGGCGTAGAATGAATCCAAAACAAGCACCTTTCCGAAACTTGGTTCAAGAAGTAGAAATAGTTGAAATAGAAGAGTATTGCATTAATAGAAGGAAATAGAAAAAAGTGTTTGTTATGGATTTGACTTACTGAAGTTCATTTATGATCAAGTTTGATCCTTCATTTTTACAGATACAGTTTTTCTTTAATAAATGTTTTTCTCCTATTTTATGATTTCCATTTTATAATGCTTTTGCTTCTGTTGAACCAAATGTTTGGTATCATTTTATTTTGTGGATTATGTATGCATACAATAGAAATAATGAATATGAAAGGAGAATTGAAACTTTTTCTGTTTTTTACTACTTTTATTTGTAACTAACGTTACTGCAGTTGCGTCTACTAAGGACATTTCGAAACTTATACATTAAAAGTCGTAAAAAAACATAGAAAATTTCAATTATCTTTTCTTCATTATAATCTCCTACCATGTAGTAACGAATACATTCATCAATTCATAGAAATAGTGAAATTATTCAGTGATTTATTATAACAAAATTACATTCCTCACCAAGTTAGGAATCACACGATAAAAGGTAAGGCCTCGTTAGTCCTTAGCTCGCACAAGTTTCTCAACTTCTGAGAGTTGTCGTTCGTATGGGGGCGACAGCTGATTAACGGAAAAAAAAGATTTTTTTTTAAACAGTATACCTTATTGGGGATTCCCACTCACTCAATACATGTTATTTCGTAAATTCAACAGTATGAAACATGAATTATCGATTGTTTGGGTAATGCCTTGATCTATTTAATTCACAAAATTTGCTAACACACGCTATCTCTTCTGAATAATGAATAGTATGTCGGCTTCTGCAGTATTGAACTGGCAAAACCAATTTATTCTTCGGCAGTACAGTTTCACAAGAAGACATATTTCATGACCTAGAGAAATATCCAAGACTCAAAAGGTTCTAAAAAAACTACTTTCTAATGAATAATTATATTACTCTTAGAATGATTACAAAATACTGATTTGACAAAAATAATCCATAAAATTCATCTATAATGATCAAAGAAATATAATTTTTGTAAGGAATCTAATACTTATTTATTCATAATCATTCAAATAAAAATCACTCTATAATTAGACGTGATAGATATTTTTTTTAAATATTAATAGAAACACAATATTTTGAATGATCAAGAATAATAGTTTTTCTTTAAAAAAAAGACTACGAAAACACTACGTTGTTTGGCAGTTATTTTTTGAATCGATAGTCAATGGAACCATTTTACATTGGAATAAATAGAAATTTCTGAAAAAAAATCAATGCGTGAATAAATGTTTTTACGATTTAAAAGCAAAAGTTAGGGTAAAATCAAAATCTTCATTTTCTACAGATTGCCTAAAAAGTTGAGCGTGCTGCCAGGAGACACCCCCTGTACCTCCGGATAGTTTAGCAGTTACTGTTAATTCTTTAGCTAAATTAAAGTCTCGGAAAGTGGCTGTTTTTGTACCTGGAAATTGAAAATTGTTCACATTTTGTATCATGAAAAAAAAACATTTTTCATCAAAATAATGAACTGACCTTTTGGTATTGACATACATTTATCTCCTGAAGACATTTGAACTTCTACTTTTCCGCTTTCAATAGTAAAGTACTCCAATTTCAGAGTTACTGCATCCAAAATTCTTCCAGAGTTTGACCAATCAAATTTCCAAGATATGATCCCATCATCTTCTCCTTCTGTAAAAGTCCATTTTTTTCATTCTCAAAATTGCAATAGAACGTTAAATAAAAGATGTTTATTGTTAAATATTTACTAGTTGCGAAGTTGAACTATTCAAGGATAACAAACCATTAATAATTATTTTCACTTATAGATTTCTACTTTTGATGTCACGTACGCACCTTTCCTGGCCAAATAAACCATCTTCCAATCTTTCTCTTCCTTCCTAAAAATACTTTTATGGCTATAAGCTCCTTCATCCCAACCAGTAACAGATTTGAAAATGTTTCCTTCCGAAATGTATTCATATTTGTCTAAAGTAGAAGAATAGCCAATGGTTGCAGTGTTTCCTACTAAAGTGTCTTTTTCAATTTTCCATACGAATGCCGTTTCCTTGGACGGTTTTCTAATTTCTCCTCTGGCCAGCCGCCAGACTTCTGAACCAGAAGTTCGACCTTTTTTTGAATCCTCATTTGGCTTCCTATACAATGGTGCAAAATTGAGAGTTTTATAGTTCATTATTGCCAAAACACATACTTTTCATTATGAAATTTGAAACATCCAAGAGGTTCACATAATTCTTAAAAAATAAGTGTGTTCAAAAGAATTTCTTTGAACTCATTGTACGATAGTGATCTTGAAAATTTATTGTATTAACAAAGTATCTATCTAATAAAAAACGAATGCATAATACAGAATATAAAATACTGAAGATAAAAAAGAACTTCTATAGGTTTTAAAACAAACTTTGTTTTACGAAATGATAACAAAAAATATTATTTCAAATCATAACTAGCAATTGAAAAAATCAAATTCACAATGTATAAATATTGCTGCTGTACAGAGTATGATAAAGAAGTAAAACGTACTTTTCTTCATTATTGTCAAAAAATCTAATGAATAAATTTGATTTTTTTTTATTAGGAAATGAAAAATACATATGAAAATACCACCAACTTCTCAGTCAAAAATTCAACAAGTTCCATCAGGGTCCTCCTGAGCAAATAGTTTTTTCTGGGTTGCGACAAATTTTTCTGTCTATCATTCCTAATATGTAAGAGAGCTTCCAAGAGCTCTGTCTCTGAACACTTTTTTCTCCTTTTCAGAACTTCTTTATGGTCGCTGCTGTACCTCCAGGTGACATCCTGCACTTCTTCAGCTGAATATGCTATCACATAAGATATTTTCTTTTTCCATCCATTTTCATAAATCAGAGGCACATCACATTCATTCTCACAGGGATCGCAATGAACCCAACGCCTTTGAGTCACAGAATACACCTTCAAAGTATAACAGCTAGTTTCGAATAAAATATGACAAATATGCATTGGGGATTTTTCTCACCTCTGTCCAAACATGATCTCCCTCATCGATAATTAGTCTACTGTCCCATCCCATGGTTCGACAAAACAGTGTGAATACATTTGCCCACTCCCCGCATCTGCCTTTTCGGGTCTCTATTAGAATGTTCAGGTCATTGTACCGAGGGAAGGGCGTTTCATGTTGACACTTTTTGCACCTGTGATACTGACGAACGTATTATTTGTTAATATCAAAAGTTCAATATCAATTAAATATGACAAAATCAAACTTTTCATAAGAAATATTGAAATGTTTCAATTTTTCGATTAGTCATTGAATAAGTGGGTCAGATGATTCAACTTTTTATATTGTATAAAGCAGCAATTATTCAAAATTTACTCAGTGTGAATACGCCTGATCTATTGTATAATGAAACAAGTGTTGCGGTTTCTAACTGTTCAGTCAAAATCTCACAATAAAGTGTTACTTGAATACGTTATGAAATTTCAAGTATCGGCAAATTTCATCATATATACTGAAACTGCACTTGATGATAATCAGTTGACGTCTTCCCACTTCAACATTTATTTTTCATTGGAGACTTTAAAAACTTGGAAAATTATTCTCAAGTCATATCGAATGATTTGTGAAATATTCTAGATTGTTGTCATACTTATTCATTAGATATTTAAATTTTTGAATATTACTGGAGTTTAATCCCAACACCAAACTGTTATTTTTAACACCTCGATACATGTTTCAATCACCAATAAAAAAGAGGAAGAAGTGTAATCTTCCTCTTGGTGTTGGGATAAAACTCCAGTAATATTCATTACTGCACCAAAGGTTCCAAACAGTACATCACAATTTCAATTTTTATTAATTTATTTCACTTTCAATTCCATCTACCTTTCTATATATTTCAGATTATGTATATCACATATTTGTTGAGTAATGAGTGAACTTCAATTTTTGGAACAAGGTGATCACAACTCTGTCACCGAATTGGAACCTATTCAGAAAGAGATCACTTTACTCCTGCGACAACACAAGTAAAAGACAATGCATGAGGTCTTCTTCAACAACATTGAAGACCTCGGCTTATCTTTCCTTCACTTTCTTTTCCATCTGTTTTCTTCCAGTCACAGTAGATCCACGGATTTCTCTGAGAATACTATGTAATACAGTATCAACATCAATAGTTCGTTATTGATGGAGTCACAAGGCTCTGGTTAAATCTAACAGAATTGAGACATTTCTGTCTCTATCAGAAGTTTTGATGATATCATCCACTATACGTAGAGTAAGGCAATCGCATAAATGTACTCTTTTCTGAATCCTAACTGAATCGTTGGCAATATGTTATGTGACCTTAGAAAAAGTGGGTGATATTTTTATTCCCCTGGGGTTTTTATATTCTGGAGGATTTTTTTTTTCTTGGGAATTATTCAAACTACTGTCTCTTTCCATGACATGGGAATGCAATTTTTCTTACAATACACTTCATCACAAGATTTTGCATGTACTTTGTCTCAGGTTTATACAGACTGATAACCACCACTAAGCAATGAACATGTCTACTTCATTAGACACTCGAGAGATAGAACATAATTCAAAAGTATGTCCTAATAATCACTGTAACATTCAGTTGTCCATCTCCTTATAAATTTTCTGATTCATTTTACCAAGATTTTATGTATACCAAAAATTAATATCTGAATTTACCTCAACTTTATCAGAAAACAGTTCTAGATTACGTTCTGTGGACACATGGGAAAAAACAGTTTCACTACCACAACTTTCACATTCAGGATTATCGACCCAAACAAAAAAATCTTCCTTGAACCAACGTAATAATTCCAAGACCATCATATCCTGTATGGAAATTTCAGGATCCTCCAATTTATCTAAAAGTGAAAAAATAATATTTTTATCCAATGAATCCTGGAAATGTATCTATTGTCATGGTCGAAACCCAATACAGATAAGAACATTAAAGTTGGCTTTGATTGATATTCATGAATGAAAAAGAAAAAAACATACTCTTCTTTATACATTCTTGAATTCTCCTCAAATTTCTTTGGGAATTTTCTTCGAGAACTCTCACTGGGATAAGGCATCTGACCCTTTCTTGCAGATTTTTATCTTCATATTGCAGGGCATTGTGAAAATAACTTTCAATTTTATTTAAAAAATCATTTTTATAGATCTGTAAAAAAATGAGGGGTAGTAGCGCCTTTTTTTAGCAATAATCAAAAAGGATACAGTTGAAACGATACAAAAGGATAGGCAAAGAATGAACGTCCTGAATTGGAAAGACAAACTGTTATATAAGAAGGGCTGCAGAGAATATTACACTTTTTCCAAAACGACAATACTGAAAAAATAATGATTTTACTTACTAGGTTTGCAGGCGGCATCCTGTTACAACGAATGCTTTCTAAATTGCCCACTTCTGAATCTTTGCCATTACTAATATCAGCACGTTTTTGATCTTCTTGTTTGGTATCAAGTACTTTATTTGGTTCTGACAAATTTAGAGAATCATCCTATAAAATATCAGTTTATTCGATGAAATTTCATATTGTACATCACATCGTCTCTGAGAGGGAGGTAATCAGGGAGACCGAGATGATCATATTTGATGGTATTGAAACATTATTAATAATGAAAATAAACATTTGAAGTTAAAAGGTAGAAACTACACAAAAAAGGAATCAACACATACTGAAAATAGTGATATTGCTTATTTTTAAAGAAAAAAATATATAAAAAAATCGCAAGATGATAATATAAGTTTGGAAATGTTGATTCATTATTCTATTAGCTTTTCAAAACTAACCTTGCATTTCTCATTTTCACTTTGTTTTTTTTCTTGTTGCCAGGATGAAAGAGCTTGCCTGAATCTATCAACCACTTCTAAAGACGCATTTGAATTCATGACATACACATTTTTCTCCTGAAATAGATACCACATAAACAACTTTATTAATATTTACGACAATAACCCAATATCTACCTCTACAAATCCCATTGCTTTAAGACATTCTACTCCTCCACTGACAGATATAATTTTGGAAGTAACAGTTTGATTGCTTTTCTGGAGAGTACGAAATTTCAAGTTTTCAGGGTTTTCTAGAATATTATCAGCAATTTTACATAGTATTCTCACTGTTTCCTCGTACATTTTTTGTTGGTTCTTTTTCAATTTGTTCAAAATTTCCTGGTAGCTCATTTTAGGTGTTATTAATATGTACAAAAATGTTGGTAGGAATTATACAGCACGACCTTGATGAATTATTGATACATAACAGAATAGATAAAAAATATAAACGTGTAAAGGCGATCTCATCTATAATTTTCACTAGTCATCACATATCACAACTACCTTGTTGTGAATATGAGGTTAGGAATAAGTAAAAATTTGTTATGACACCGCTGACAGAAAACAGGTGTTTGGTTTGTTAACATGTTCGATTCGTCCTCATGTAAATCAGGATGGAGCCTGGCACTCTTTCAACGTGTATTCGTCAGGATGACAAATGGTTCATAACTCAAGGTGTTGAGTCGCGACATAGAAGGTGCTCAGGCCTTTATGTCGCCCTGTTCCGGAGCACCCCTTTCTGACTAGGGTGATTGATAAAGAAACTATTCATCTTTTACGGATGTGATAGGGCCTTCACTCGACCGAGTGACGGGGCCTTCTGAAGCGGAAAGGGTCTTCTATAGCGTAATCTACAGTTCCTCCAACCTATGGGTTTTCATGACTTTCCGCAGATTCGAAAACTCTGGTTCCTCTACTGAATGGACTGCTATATGAAAGGTAGCTTCAAATCTCTGCGGATGACTTAATTCCGCACAAATCATGGAGAATTCACTAGCATCCTAAAAATCTTGTTTTGCAATATTTCCATAGTGGAGAGATTAGACTGAGCGGTTTGTCCTCAGGCACCTGGAGCATACTTGATTGGATTTTTATTGATCCTGATGCTGTCGCCATCAGCAGTTCATTCAGTGATTTTGAGAGTAGTCAATTTTGCGGAGGGTTGCAGTTGCAGAGCGAGGTAAGTCTACGACAAACACTACTCGATGCCCACGGACTCCGTACCTACCGTGTAGCTGGTCGTTGTCAATGCCGAATTGTACGTGTGTAAGTATTCGTTTGAAGAATACGTCGACTCCTCCGTCCACACGACCAACGCGGTTCTATAGTAAAACGGTAGTTTGGAATACCTTGAGATTCGGAGTGCAAGTGTGTTTCTTGTGCAAGTGCAACATCGATGTTTTGTTAGACTGAAAAATTTGACATCTTGTTTAGTATTCTATTGGCGTTCCAAAATATAACTTCAAGAGAGCTAGGTAACGTAGGTTGTCTAGCCTCTATCTCCTTCTATCTAAGTTTCTTAATCTGTTACAGGGTGGTACAGATGTCGGAAATATTGGGCAACGGGGGAACTCCGGTAAGGTTATGTCGATGGGGAACTCCGACGGCTGAAGCTGGCTTGGTAGAATTGTTTCCGCCACTCGCCGTTCCAGCGTAACTCATTCATGGACGCGTGCCTCCTGTTCCGGCAGGCCTTCCTGAGCGAGATGCATGTTTGATAGCACCTGCAACTACTTTGGCTGTCCTCCGCACCCTAAAGAACCCTGGGCAGCCGCAGGAGTCTGCAGTATGCGTACCTTTGCAATTGTTGCAATTTGGTGGGTCGGTGCGCGGTTTCTTGCATTCACCAGACCAGATACATAGCTGCTCGCCACTTCGATGATCGCGTGAGCGTGAGTATACGAGTCAGATTTCCTGACAGTAGAGGTACCCTCTATACCCATATTGAGGTAATAGTGAAAAAATATGTAATCCGCCATTTTGTAGCTGAGGCCATCTTGTTTTCACAATGATACAGTATTTTTAAAATTGTATTGTCGTCAAAACTAATTGTATGTACCAAATATCAGATCAATCTGTCAACAGGAGGGGAGTCAAATTTTGATTACTAAATTTGACCTAAACAAACAGGATAAACTAAATAAAACCGTTAAAAAAATGGAAAATAACCGAACGCAATTATTACTAAAGTGAAATCGTCTGGAGACTATAGCAGCACAAGTAGTAACAAAGAATTTTATATTTGAGATATGAAATGAGTGATATAGAATAGACACACCTCCAATATTAGTATTCGTGATTACTGACGGTTCAGAACAAGATAACTTGTTTTAAATTCGTCAATATTTTCTCACTACCAAATTAATTCTAATTTATTCAAGTGTTGCTGTCTCTTAGTAATTTGTCAATTTCCTGTCATTTGTCTCATCGGTCTATGCGTGTTTTGGGAGAAATGCAATTTGTCAAAAAGTAGTGCAATTGTAAATATACAAAAAACTTATTATTTATTATATAGAAACGATAAATATGATTAAGGCAATACTGGTATTCAACAATCACGGCAAACCCAGGCTATCTAAATTCTATCAGTATTTTGTTAGTAAAACTTCAAAGTAAATGAAACTTTCTTTATTTCTATACTTTTCAGGCGGAAGATATGCAACAACAAATTATAAAAGAAACTTTTCAGTTAGTTTCCAAAAGAGATGACAATGTTTGCAACTTTCTAGAAGGCGGCAGGTAATTCTTACAATATGTTTCCCCTAATTGTGTTTCCGAAGGAGCTGCAGAGTATCTATATTTTTGAAATTATTTTTCAGTTTGATTGGAGGTAGTGACTATAAACTGATATATCGACACTACGCAACCTTATACTTTGTGTTTTGCGTTGATTCCTCAGAGAGTGAACTAGGAATATTGGATCTTATACAAGTTTTCGTTGAAACGTTGGATAAGTGTTTTGAAAATGTTTGTGAACTGGATTTGATATTTCACGTTGATAAGGTTCATTACATACTCAATGAATTAGTGATGGGTGGAATGGTTTTAGAAACGAACATGACTGAAATATTGACAAGGATAGAAGATCAAAACAAAATGGAAAAACAGGAGGTATTTTTTTTAAAGGATACAAATATTATTAACCTGTATTTTGTTCATTTTCATTTCAAAAATCAAATTTCCAGAGTTTATCCTCTTAAATTTTTAATGTACACATGTACATGCTTACTTAATTATATTATACACCAATATATAAATTAACTTATGAAAAAAAAATTTGATGTTTCAACTTCTATGAAAAAATTTGAAGGCATCAATTCTCATAGCATCTTAATTATCAAAAATGTACATTTTTTTCACATGTACACTGAAGCTTTTGGAAAATGGTTATTTTTGTAATAACTGAAACAGTTCTCTACCATTCTTTCTTCAGCAATTTTTATGATAATTTTATAATTACTTCTGAAATTTGATGGTAGTTACGAAAATTTTCATTTATATTATCATTGTGAGCCAGTCCAGGACTTTTGAAAAATGTTTCCACTGCTTTATTGTGAATTCTATTTTTATTTCTTTCGATACATTTCAGGCAGTAGAAGAATTAAATTCGAATGGATATGTGCATAATATATGAACTGTGCAATTCTCTGACTCTCCTATATATTAATGAATTCAATTTCTTTTTCACTTTTTCTATGGATTCATTCGTTCGTTGTCAAATCAACACACCTCACTTGAAAATATAACTTCACTATCTCAAATTTTGATAAAATTTAAATGTACGTTGTGTATCGTCCACGAAATATATATAGAGTTTTAAATTTTTGTCAACACTCAAATAATCCTCTGTACTTATCTCATGATGAATTGAGAGTCCTACATACATATTTCTTATTTTTAATTTGTGAATTTCAGTTCTATATGTAATTTCCAGTCAGTAATTTATACTCATCATTTTTTATTGAATTTGAATGTGACTCCTTGGTTCAAGCCACAGGCTGAACGCTCATTTTTCACTTACTATCGTTCAACCCGTGTCAGGAATCACACGTTAAAAGGTTCGTAGGTGTGCGATAGCTGGTTAACGGAAAAAATATATTTTAAAACATAACAGAAATGTCCTACCCCAAAAACAAAATTACTTTACCATTTGCAAAATCAAATTGTTTGGCTGTAAATTATGATTCCAAAAAATGGTTTCTAAATATAAAATTTATGACTTCAAAAAAAAATGTATTTCATCAATAACAGTAAACATTAATAGAGCTGTGAATTATAAATGAAATGAAAGTTCACATTAATCTACTGAATATGTTATATTTTCAGGCTGGTATTGCAGCAGCTCCGGCAAGGGCAGTGTCTGCCGTCAAAAATATGAACATTCCTCAACAAATTAAAGACATCAAACTACCTGACCTCCCGCAAGCTATTAAGGACCTCAAGTTCTGACCTCAAGTCGAAAAACCCTATAAGAACTCAAAAATGTCCACTTGTTACCTTCCCTCTGATTGCAAATCATTACTCGAGGAACCTTCTTCCATTAAATATACCTGATGACCGTTCAGTTGTGTGTGGGGTCTGCATTAATGATCAAATCATAGTTGAAAATTCGATTCATCTCAGAACACCAATGAAGTTACTAGAAATTAGTTCAAACCTTGTTGATTTTATTAATATTTTGTATATTCCAACAAATATGACGAATGTTTGAGATTTAAGTTTTCATACTCATTACTTGTATGAATGGTCTTGAATTGTAAGAGGCGAATATTAAAATAAACCTTTTTATTCATCTCAACTTTCCTTAATATCTCTTAAATTTATTATGTACGATGCAGATTGCTTTTCGGGGCGAAATATATGTAGTAATATTTATCGATTCAAACTCATTGATAACGATTATTATATGATTTTAATATGGATTATTTATTCATATATTTAATAGGCAAGCCTTAAACCATGTTTGTTTGAAGGTGGTTGACATTATTAAACTATGTAAATATAATGAAAATTTTAAAGTACATTTAAAGTAAAAAATATATACATACCATATCTATAGATTGTTATTTTAGATCACATTAAAAAAATACCAACAAAAAAAAAACAAATATCATAAAGAGCTGTCACTAATATACTTCTTTGATGATAACTTAAATTGGTTCACATACAGTTGTATTAGACTTTTAAAAAGAGTCCACCTAGCATACATAGCCACTTTTTTACATATTCGAGAGAAACAGAAAAGTTTTTTATATATCAATAATACCCAAATATTTCATTTCAGTCACAATTTCAATGTTTGTTAGTCAATTGGAATTCTTATATGACTCCAAACTTTTGAACCTCTTCGGAATTAAAACTCGAACTCAACTAAATTCAAGAAAAATCGTTTACTTGATATTTTTTATTTAAAAAGAATAACTTTAGATTACAATCATTCTTACATTAACATACTAACTTTATACTTTTGTCTCTCTTGATATGCTCTCATTTTCCCCTCATGTTTTCTATAGCCTTGGATTGTGAATTTTCGACAATGTTCTTATCAAAAATTAAAATTGAAATTACCTAATCTGTGAAAGGATTGAATTCAACTTTTCTCATTGGTGGCAATGACGGCATATCAAAAGAATTGAAATTGGGAAGTTTGATTGAAATATTTATTACCTTGGTCAGCAAATCAGTTAAAAAAATCACAGTAGGTAAGTATTTTTGAAAAAGAGTAGATTCAACTTTTCTTATCGCTGGTAATAACATAAGAGAGATAAAAATATGTAGTATGAACGAAATTATTCAATGTGAAGATTGTATTCAGCAAAATAATTCGAAAAATCTCAAGAGTAAACTAATTCCCTTGCATAATCTTAAGTATGATGCCATCTTTATTGTGAGTCGTGTTCTATTTGAGCAGCAAAGTATTTTCTCCCTATTTTCACACAGTTTACAAAACTGCCAAATGTTTCACTAAAAAATAGCTTCTTCAGACGGGTTCAATACAAGCCTGAAGAAGCTATTGTATAGTGAAAAATGTCTTGCAGTTTCGTTTTCACTAATGAAAATCCCACATTGTTTCAAATATCGGCCATTCTCATCACATACTCAAATAATCTTTTTGTATTTCGTTCACATCCCGAATCAAATAGCCTACTTATGATGCACTGTTTGGAACCTTTGGTGTAGTAATGAATATTACTGGAGTTTATTCCCAACACCAAATCGTTATTTTTAACACCTCGACCATGTTTCGATCACCAAGTGATCATCTTCAAAGAGGAAGATTAAAACTGTTTTAATCTTCCTCTTTGAAGATGATCACTTGGTGATCGAAACACGTGTCGAGGTGTTAAAAATAACAATTTAGTGTTGGGAAAAAACTCCAGTAATATTCAAATAGCCTACATAAATAAACTGTTTAGTGAAAATCTCACAATGAATTGTTTTTTAAATACATCACAAATTTTCATCAAGTATCAGCCGATTTTATCACATATACAAAGTGAAGGGTTGGTTTTTTCATTTTATTTTTTAATGGTCGGCTTAAGAGTATTGCTGAAGGTGTTGACAAATTTCAACTTTTCATTCGATTTGTTGCCTGGTCTATTTCAATTTGCTTCAAGGCACATTTGATGACCTCTAACAATCCTTCTGAGAGTTCTGCTGCAGAGTAAGGTTGATCTAACGGTGGCACATGTATAAAAAGAGTTCTCTTCTTATTTATCTTGAGAGAATTGTAATAAATGAACTCGCAGAGATACCTAGGATGGATAATTTGTTTTTAATATATTGATGTTTGAATTGTATAAACACCTACCGTCCAGCATTATTAGAGATATGTGATTTAATTTTTCCAGATTCATTCAGTGTTGCACAAATATCTTTAATGTTAATCTCGGTAAATATACAGTCATCTCCATTGAAACAAGCTTTTCCTGTTGAATGTTTCATTCCAGAACAATCAATTCTCGTATATCCATCTCTGTTAGCACATTCTTCAATAGCTAATGTATCCGTGAAGGATGAAACCCCTACGTGAATCACCAACTGGGAAAATAATAGTTCTTGATCCAAATTATAACCAGATCATGAATCTACTTACAATTGGGTCGAGGTCTTGCCACAAAGAAGGCACTTCACATTCTACATATTTGTAAGTAACTGGAATTTCTTTTTTGACAATTTTTAAATTGTCAATCACTTCGGGCAAAAGCTTAACTGCCTGCCAACTGGCATTAACATTATGGTCTCCAAAAGGACCAAATCCTGTAACTAATATACATTCCGACATTATGCAAGTATTGACACAGATAATTTCCCTTATCTTGAGGATTTTTCTATACAAGGATGGAGCTGAAACCCTAACTAATACGAATTATGGAAAATTACATTTCAAGAACTGCAACTTGAAATGATTGGTACGCGGATGCATATTTATATTCAATTCGAGTGATAATTTCAATAAATCCACTCTTGAAGTAGATCGAACAATTTTTCAGACGAAGGTAGTAATTGTTATATTGACGAAAACTTGTCCTTTTTGTTCACAGAACCACCATATAAAACTCAGAGTAAAAAAACTAAGACGTTACTCTGAGCACTCTGAGGTATAGAAGTAAACACTCTATAAGGGGACAGAACACGTACTTCTATCTCGGTCACCTCTGATGCTGTTGTCTCATAACAACAAGTTACTGGGTATTCACAAAGTGTAGAGTAAAAAATAAAGCGATCGTACATACAAGGACTATTTTGGATTTGACAGGAAAGATGAAAGAAACAGCTATAATACAACTGAAAACTGAAATTCCACAGTTTACAAAAAAAAAGAAGTCAGGAATGTAGTTAACTAAAAAGATTATTTCATAAAGGCAGTAAGGGGCAATCAAGAGAAAATGCATCCCAAGATGAATCAAAAGTGACAAGAAAAATTATTAACCTGAAATTCTCATAGAGGAAACCTACTTAAACAAATATTCCAAAATATAAGTGAGAATATAAAGTGTGATCAGGCGAGGCGAACGGAAGTTAAGAGGGAGGTATAAGTTAGTGAAGATAGAAAGAGAGAGAGTTACGTTTCGTACATACTGTAATGGCAAGAGACAAAGAGGGGTGCGAGCACACATTTACCGCCATTCGACCTAGAGAAGGCACTGAACAGTTAAATTTGAAGAACTTGTTCGAACTGTTCCTGTTCTTATCGAAAACCTCTTCTTTTTAACTATTCATTTCACCTATTCTTAAATGACGTCTAATCTTGTGCCATGATCTGAGTAAATTGTATTCAATAAACAAAAAAACTATATTTGTTTTTGGAATTTCTCGATTTCTTTGGTGGCGCCCTCTCTTTTCATAATAACCATACATTTGAAACAAACATATATATCACATGATCGCTAACCTTATTTTCATGAAATTGTCTAGAGAAGGCACCTGCCATTTATTTTTCATGCGATATGAATTTCGAACGGTTATTCCGAGCAATTCACGAAGAGTTGACCTGTATGGATGAATATATGGTAGCACCATTTAGTAATATAAGATGATGTTTCTTCATTTCTGATCTTTCCGCCATCTATTGCTCGATAGCGGCTCTCTTTAATGACGTTGACGACGACATGTACAGATTTATTGTTGAAGGTATTTTTCTGTCGATTTGAAAACTAGTGAGTAAATTGTATTCAATAAACAAAAAAATGATATTTGTTTTTGTAATTTGTCGATTTCTTTGGTGGCGCCGTTTCTTTTTCAGAAGATTCACTAGTAAAGAGTGAAAGACAAAGTATTATTCATAGTGGCGCCATCTAGTAGTGACGAGACTAAAGTATTGGGTTGACTTCCTTTTACATCTCGCGGACACTAACTCATGGAATTTAACTATATATATGAGAAATCAACCATCGTAGGCAAGCTTAGGATAGGATAGGATAGGGTAGGGGTAGGGGAGGGGTAGGGGAGGGGTAGGGGAGGGGTAGGGGAGGGGTAGGGGAGGGGTAGGGGAGGGGTAGGGGAGGGGTAGGGGAGGGGTAGGGGAGGGGTAGGGGAGGGGTAGGGGAGGGGTAGGGGAGAGAGGGGGGATAGGAGGGGAGAGAGGGGGTAGAGGAGGGGAGAGGGATCGGGTCAGGTTGGGTGAGGTTAGGTTGGGTGAGGTTAGGTTAGATTAGGTTAGGTTAGGTTAGGTTAGGTTAGGTTAGGTTAGGTTGGGTCCTAGGGACTTGGACGTTTTCACCGCTAAAAAAAAAAGGTGTCTGCGTCGGGGGAAGTAGTAATACTTTCCTTTCCCAGGCCGGTGTGACGCGAAGTAAATAGCCTCTCCATCAGCACGACCGTTGGGTGCCTACTCGTGGCGGACCTGTCTCTTACAAAACTCAACGGATCTAGAGGGGGAATCCTCGAAAAATAATCCTCCTAGAGACACACATTCGTGTGCAGGGATGGCGACCCTGGGATTTCTCTAGCCGGACCTCACTTTTCTTCATCTAGTCTTGGGTGAGATCCACTTTCGTCTGTCTGTCGGTCTCACTTGACCACCTCTTGTTTTCTGACCCCGACGTTACTAGGATATCCGAGGGCAAGGGGTCTTTCAACTTTCTCACTAACAGGTATAGGGGAGGCGGCTGTACCTTCTCACCTCCCAGCTGCTCCCTGGCTCCCTCCAAACACCTTGGTAGTGGGCTAAGGAATAGCTACCGCGTCCCCCAATCCCAAGGTGTAGCACCATCGCGCCGAAGGGATGCATGGCACAGGGGTGACTATGTGTGTCTTGAGCGATGCCCCCTGGAAATGGCGATCCAGGGGGGACATAGCCTTACCCCTGCAAGCGGGGCTCTGCAGGGGTGGACAGACTTTTCCCTAGCTACTCGTGGGAACAAAAATGAACGTAAGCGAAAAAACCAAATTAAAGTTGAACGGGGGAACTGACGCACCTGAGAAGAAGAGGGAGCGAAATGATGAACTTGAGACCAAGGAGGATAGACTATTGAGAGAAAAGAAGGAGAGGGAGGAGTATGAGCGGGAGCTCCTCCAACAGCACGAGAGGAGAGTCTCAATCGGTCACTCACCGAAAAGAGAGATACCTCACAGAAGTGGAGATAAAACACCCAGCACTTCCGGAGCGGAAGGGGAGGACATCATATGTGCTCTGGACAATAGGGTCATGGATGAAGATCTGCCCAAGGGCTCGTCATTAGAGCCGGTAGGGTCACATGCGGAAGAGAGCTTGTCCGAGGAGGAGGCATCTCAGCCGGAGAAGAAAAGGAAGAGGCAGAAGACGCCCAAAAAAGGAAGAGCAAAGCGCGAAGTAAACAAGGCGATGGAAATAGAAGGGCTGCAGGAAACAATAGAACGCCTTGCAGAAAAAACGGATCAGCTGATGAAACTGATTAAAGTGAATGTAAACACCAAGGTAGAAATCAAGAAGATTTCAAGGGAACTGGATGTAGAGGCACACAGGCTGAAGAAGAAGGCCGCGGTGTTGAATGAAATGGGCACAGTGGAGGTCAAGAAACAAATTATATGTGGCATGGGGACACAAACAGACAAATCGGAGGTAACGGAGGAAGAAAAAATCAGTAGGAATGCTGAAACGGTAGAGATTGGCACACAAACGCAGGAATCTATTGACAACAGAAGGGAATGTACATGTGGGGCAGCAAGACTAAACTCAGCGGATGACCTAAAGCCAACCATGGAATACGAGGAGTTCAAACAGCTGGAAAGCCTGAACTGGGACAGCTCGGTATTTACAAATACTGAAGTCACTGTCGGAAATCCTCTGTTTACAAGTGATGATGTGGTCAAAGTGGTTATTGTGGAGCCGG
Organism: Leptinotarsa decemlineata; assembly: GCF_025532065.1. Lineage (NCBI taxonomy): Eukaryota > Metazoa > Arthropoda > Insecta > Coleoptera > Chrysomelidae > Leptinotarsa > Leptinotarsa decemlineata. Next base: position 7,013 of record NW_027412681.1, on the reverse strand, counting down.
AGGACCCCGGGATGACTAATAGCATACAAAGGCTATATAAAGATAGACACCCGGAGCTAACTAAGCTAAATGGTGAGTTAGAGGTTCTGGAACAGACAACCAAGATCAGGGGACAGGTGAATCCAGGAACAGAAAAGTCATCAAGGTAACACATGACGGGACGGAAGAGGGGGTTTGGAAGAGTATGGTCATGGTCAGGAACGAAACCCTGGAGGACAAGCAGATATGCATACACCATGTAAGGGCTCTGGATAATGATAAATTGCAGAGGATGGTGGAATGCATATTCCACCTATCTAACACTAGGGTGGGGATTTTCACGACAACGGACAGAGGAGAGAAGAAAAAAGAAAGGAATACTTATGGAATTGTGATCGCCGGAGGGGACATGACATATCGAGACATGTTGGGTAAGGTCAAGGACGCTGTGGCGACAGAAGATTCAGCAATAAAGGCCATAAGAAACATAAGGGGCACCAAGGACGGAAAGCTGCTGATCACGATGGATAGAAATCGAGAGGCTCTGGATAGTTTGAGAATGTCAATAAACGAAGCGGGATGCTTAACCTCGAAGGGACTCGGAATTAGGGGAGCCGTGGATACGGTACATATTAGAGGTATGGAGTGCGATGTGACTCCCGAGCAAATAAGCCAAGCAATAAAGCAGGCAACCGGCGAATGGAACGAGGAGTGTAGAGTGAGGGACATAAGGTCTTCGCAGAATGAGACCACTACAGCAACAGTGACTCTTCCTAGGAATATAGCGGCCGAGCTGCTTAGAGAAGAGTTCATAAGAATTGGGCTAGTACGGTGTAGGATGGAGAGACGCATCAACGTGGACAAATGTTCAAAGTGTTGGAGCTTCTCGCATAAAAAGGAAAAATGCAATGGACCGGACCGATCTGAAGACTGCTTCAGATGCGGAGCAAGTGATCATAAGGCAAGGGATTGCACCAACGAAAATTTCTGCCCAGTTTGCAGGGAGAAGGGGCATAAAGTAGGCACAATAAAATGTCCGGCGTTCAGGGTAGCACTAAAAGAGGCAAGGAACAGAAGCAGAAGAAACAGGAGGACGTATACAAATACGCAACAAACCACCTCGTATACCTTTGGGAGTGTCCTAGAAGCTGCAACTCAAGATCTGGTCAAGGGGCTGGAAGAAAACGAAGAGAATGTAAGCGAGAGAACCCCGGGCCCCAGCCAGGAAAACATGATGACCACAGAGGAGGAGCTCATACAAACGAGCACCACCGTAGTCTAGAAATCTAGCATATTCACTCAACCACTCCAAATAATACAACTAAATGCGGATAGAAGAAGAGATGCGCACCACCTCCTACAGAGAACAGCGACTGAAGAAAACGCGGATATAGTAGTCATTCAGGAGCCGAACAAGAGTATCATCCGGAAAGACACAAAGTGGATACTGGACCTTGATGAGAATACTGCTATATGGTGTAGAAACCGAAATTGTGGGGTTTTGGACCACGTCTCAGAGCAAGGATTTGCGTGCCTTAATTTCAAGAACTGGGCTCTCTATAACTGTTATGTTTCACCTAACATTCCACTCGCCGAATTCAAGTCCTACATCGATAGACTGGCAAACCATATACGTGATGGTAGGAAAAATAGCGTGATCATAATGGGTGACTTTAATGCAAAGTCCAACCTATGGACCGAGCATAGGGCAGATGCTAGGGGCCAATATGTGGAGGACTGGATTAACGAGCGAGATATGACAGTTCACAACATATATAATGAACCCACTTTCATTAGGGGAATGCAGTCCTCCACGATTGACCTTACACTGTCCCTAGGAAGAATTGGGTCGAAGATCAAGGAATGGCAGGTCTCGCGGGAAGAAAGTGGTAGTCTCCACAGGTATATCCTCTTCAAAGTTGAAGGACACCACAAACAAAAAAGCGATAAAGTTCCCCATAAATTTCTCGGACTACCGGTCTTTAAAGACACTATACAGTTGCTGGGACACAATATCCATGACAGGCGGGGACTGATAAGTATAGTTAAAAGTGCTCAAAAACTGGGCTCAGATACTAATAATGATGGGACTAATCGGGAACAGCCTGTGTGGTGGAATGAAAACATCAGAGAACTAAGGAAAAAGTGTCACCAGGTCAGACGGGAACTAACAAGACTGCGGAGAGAGAACGACGATCCGGAACGGGTGCTGGCCAAGGACAATGAATACAAAGACACCAGAAGAAATCTGCGGAGAGCTATAAACAGGTCTCAAAGGGAGGAATGGAGAAAGCTCTGTGACAGGCTAGAGGAGGACCCATGGGGGCAAGGCTACAAAATAGTAGTGCGCGATTTAAAAGGCTTCAAGGCTCCCTATGATATAGACCAGACTAAAAGGAAAGATATACTAAGGGAACTATTTCCCAGACAAACCTAATAGACTGCGGAGAATACGACCTTAGGGGAGACGCCATCCACCCTTTCACTAGGACGGAACTGGTTGAAGCAATTGGCAGGTTGAAATGCAATAGATCACCGGGCCGGATGGAATATTACCGGAGGCGGTCAAGTGCGCTGTTGTGTGTATTCCGGAGACCATACTTACCATCTTAATGAATTATATTGCCGAGGGGAATTCCCGAGGGAGTGGAAGATTGGTAAAGCCATCCTTATACCCAAGGGAGGCCATGGGGGTGAAAAGAAATACAGGCCGATATGCTTGCTGGACTGTTTTGGTAAACTATATGAATACTTGTTGAAGGCCAGGCTAAATGAGGAAGTTGAACAGAGGGCAGGAATTTCAAACAGGCAATTTGGATTTAGAGTCGGCAAATCTACTGTTGGGGCTGTGAGACTAGTCATGGAAAAAGCAACTACAGGGGGAAACATGGGGAGCTATAATCCTCATTGATATCAAAAACGCGTTTAACACCGCAAAATGGCATCTAATTATTCAGGAACTAAGAAGACTACAGATTAGTGATCATCTACAGAGGGTCATAGAAAGCTATCTGAAGGACCGAGTGCTACAATCTGGAAACTTCCTTATTGACCTCACCCAAGGGGTTCCGCAGGGATCGGTGCTGGGCCCAGTGCTGTGGAACTTACTCTATGATGGCATATTGAGGCTGGATAGAATGGAGAACTGTCTGACAGTAGCTTACGCAGATGACCTGCTCTAGTGGTCACCGCCAACAGTAGAGAGGAAATGATGACCTCGGCCAACCGTAGTTTGGGTAGGATTGAAGCATGGACCGCGGAACATGGACTCGAATTAGCCCCGGAGAAAACAGAGGCTATCATTGTAAAAGGCCCCAGAAAGAGAGAAGGTATCCACTTCGTAGTCGGAAATGTGGACATTCGACCAAAAAAATATGTCAAATACCTAGGGGTGTGGTTGGACGACAAGCGTATATGCAATGAACATGTCAAGAAAATCTGCGAGAAGGCCGACAGGCAAGTGGCAGCCCTTACCAAGATCCTGCCAAATACAAGAGGGCCGGGAGCACAAAAGAGAAAAATATTATACGGTGTAGTTCAATCTGTGCTGCTGTACGCGGCACCAGTATGGGGACAGGTGATTCGAGTAGATAGATACAGAGATATGCTGATATCCATGCAGAGGAAAATGCTGCTACGAGCCGTGATGGCGTATAGGACTGCTTCTGCCGAGGCGCTATGTGTAATAGCGGCAATACCACCAATAGACCTAAAGGTGAAGGAAAGGATGAGATTGTACGATTTACCAGAAGTGGATAGCAGGAAGAGGAAACATGAGCAAGAGGTAACCTTGGATCTGTGGCAAGAGAGATGGAACCAACATAGTCGAACAGCCCAGTGGACAAAAAGACTTATACCTGACCTTAGAGTTTGGATTGAATGTAGTTTCAGAACCACAGACTATTATGTAACCCAGGCTCTGGTTGGCCATGGCTCTTTTAGGGCCTATACAAATAAGATTGGCAAAACGGCTGATGATGAGCGATGCGTGTACTGTGGAGGTAGGGACGATCCTTGTCACACTCTCTTTGAATGTGATCGGTGGAATGTGGAGCGCACAAACCTAGAACTGACCCTGGGTGACAATATTTCTCCAGATAACTTAATACATAGGATGATCCAAGACCGAGATACTTGGAAGAAGGGATACAGTTTTCTTCACAATATAATGAAGATGAAAGAAAGGGAGGAGAGGAACTTCCGAGAACAAGAGAGGCAACAGTAAGGAACATACACTGGAAAATTTTTTTTAGGGATATGACAAATATGGGAAAAAGAGCTGTTGGGGAATGTTTGAAGTATGTCCTAACGATAGTTCCGAACATTCCTCGGACACAGGGGAGGTTTTTAGTGGGTAGGCTAGGAATTTTTTTTTTTTTTCTTCTAGAGTCCCACACTACCAGGGAAAGGCAGAACCAGTACCTGGTGCGCATGAGCGTTTTCCTCCCCACTATAAAAAAAAAAAAAAAAAAGGTTAGGTTAGGTTAGGTTAGGTTTTAGGTTAGGTTAGGTTAGGTTAGGTTAGGTTAGGTTAGGTAGGTTAGGTTAGGTTAGGTTAGGTTAGGTTAGGTTAGGTTAGGTTAGGTTAGGTTAGGTTAGGTTAGGTTAGGTTAGGTTAGTTAGGTTAGGTTAGGTTAGGTTAGGTTAGGTTAGGTTAGGTTAGGTTAGGTTAGTTAGGTTAGGTTAGGTTAGTTAGTTAGGTTAGGTTAGGTTAGTTAGGTTATAAGCACCCGGGTATTTTGATTTTTTGCTTGTTTCTGGCTCTATTCGACGCCCCGATTCACGTACTGAAAACCGTTTTTCCGGGGAGATTTTCCGTTCTCGAGATACGGTCTTGGAAAAATTCCGAAAAAATCGTTTTTCGATTCCGGGAGTAGTCGCAACGCATTCCTGGTGGCCGAATTAGTCGAAAAAAGTGGTTTTCCGGAAAATCGGTTTTCCAAAATTTTCCCTCTTTGGGTTGGGTTGGGTTGACCCCCTTGGGTTGGCCTTGGGTTGACCCCCTTGGGTTGGCTTTTTTACCGCCCGTTGGGTTGGCCTTGGTTGACCCACTTGGGTTGACCCCCTTAGGTTGGCTTTGGGTTGGGGCCATTGGGTTGGCCTTGGGTTGACCCCCTTGGGTTGACCCCATTAGGTTGGATTTTTACCGGCCATTGGGTTGGCCTTGGGTTGACCCCCTTGGGTTGACCCCATTAGGTTGGCTTTTTTACCGCCCGTTGGGTTGGCCTTGGGTTGACCCCCTTGGGTTGACCCCATTAGGTTGGATTTTTACCGCCATTGGGTTGGCCTTGGGTTGACCCCCTTAGGTTGGATTTTTAACGGCCGTTGGGTTGACCCCTTTGGGTTGACCCATTAGGTTGGATTTTTAACGGCCGTTGGGTTGACCCCCTGGGTTGACCCCCTTAGGTTGGCTTTTTACCGCCCGTTGGGTTGGCCTTGGGTTGACCCACTTGGGTTGACCCCATTAGGTTGGATTTTTAACGGCCGTTGGGTTGACCCCCTTGGGTTGACCCCATTAGGTTGGCTTTTTACCGCCCGTTGGGTTGGCCTTGGGTTGACCCCCTTGGGTTGACCCCTTTAGGTTGGCTTTGGACTTGTAATATTTCTAAGTTAGAAATAGACACTATTTTTTATTCGAATTTTGTAATATTTTTCAACAACCCAAGAAGCATTCGGGAAAGGTGGGGATAATGGGGCCCTGGGTGGGTTAAAAGAGGTAAAAGGTGAATCTACGTAAAAAATATCAATATTTTCAAAAATGACGGTGGCGCCATCTAGTGGTGAAAAAACTAAAGTGCTATATACGGTGGCGCCATCTAGTGGTGAAAAAACTAAAGTGCTATATACGGTGGCGCCATCTAGTGGTGAAAAAACTAAAGTGCTTGGGTTGGGGCACTTGGTTGGGTTGACCAACTTGGGTTGACCCCATTAGGTTGGCTTTTTTACCGCCCGTTGGGTTGGCCTTGGGTTGACCCCCTTGGGTTGACCCCTTTAGGTTGGCTTTTTTACCGTCCGTTGGGTTGGCCTTGGGTTGACCCCCTTGGGTTGACCCCATTAGGTTGGATTTTTAACGGCCGTTGGGTTGACCCCCTTGGGTTGACCCCATTAGGTTGGCTTTTTTACCGTCCGTTGGGTTGGCCTTGGGTTGACCCCCTTAGGTTGGCTTTGGGTTGACCCCCTTGGGTTGACCCCTTTAGGTTGGCTTTGGACTTGTAATATTTTTAAGATAGAAATAGACACTATTTTTTATTCGAATTTTGTAATATTTTTCAACAACCCTAGAAGCATTCGGGAAAGGTTGGGGATAATGGGGCCCTGGGTGGGTTAAAAGAGGTAAAAAGGTGAATCTACGTAAAAAAATATCAATATTTTCAAAATTGACGGTGGCGCCATCTAGTGGTGAAAAAACTAAAGTGCTATATACGGTGGCGCCATCTAGTGGTGAAAAAAGTAAAGTGCAATATACGGTGGCGCCATCTAGTGGTGAAAAAGTAAAGTGCTATATACGGTGGCGCCATCTAGCGGCGATAAGAGTAAAGTATTACCGATAGTGTCGCCATCTAGTGGTAGAAAATGAAAGTTTTGGTTAGGTTGGCTTTGGGTTGGGCTTGGGTTGGCTTTGGGTTGGACCACTTGGGTTGGCTTTGGGTTGGGTCCGTTGGGTTGGCTTGGGTTGGACCTCTTGGTTGCCTTTGGGTTGGGTCCATTGGGTTGGCCTTGGGTTGACCCCCTTAGGTTGGCTTTGGGTTGGGGCACTTGGGTTGGCTTTGGGTTGGGTCCGTTGGGTTGGCTTTGGGGTTGGACCACTTGGGTTGGCTTTGGGTTAGATTAGGGTTGGCTTTGGGTTATTGGTTAAGGTTAGGTTAGGGTTGGCTTTGGGTTAAGGTGAGGTTTTTTTTTTTTTTTGGGTTTTGGGTTAGGTTATGTTAGGTTAGGTTAGGTTAGGTTAGGTTAGGTTAGGGTTAGGTTAGGTTAGGTTAGGTTAGGTTAGGTTAGGTTAGGTTAGGTTAGGTTAGGTTAGGTTAGGTTAGGTT